>NC_140085.1:213187596-213787596 GCF_964237585.1 Gallinula chloropus | reverse complement strand
ACATTCATACACGTCTTCCAATGCTGAGAGCACTGTTAAACACTCCTGCATTTTTAAATATAAGGGCAGTTTTCAGCAATAGGAACTAATTAGTAAGTAGATCTTAGAGGAAAGCTCTGTAGCAAGCACTGTGTGTCCTCCACACAAATACCAAAACACATTCCAACTCCCCCCCTCCACCAAAGACAAGCCAATGTTATTCCAGTTGCTGATGCATTAGCAGACAGAATTAAAACAAGCTTAAATATCAGTAAGAAGAATGAAAGAAAACCAGGAAAGGATTAAACATCTTTGTATCTGTCATGATCTACACAAAGCCAGTTAATAAAATAACTGCACGTCATTCCCTTTATTCCAAGTGCTACTTTTAAAGGAATGGGTAATAATCCAATAAAGTTGTGATGACTTGTACCACATTTGTAAAGAAAAAAAATTAAATAATTACAGATCACCTTTCATTTGTGTCAAACAGCTTGCAGGGAGGAGTGGGAAATAGACCAGTTTACTTTTCTGACACATTCACAAAACTATCAGGGCTTTAACCCTGCGTGTTCAGATAAGCCACAAATCTTAAAATGATCTGCCCAAACCGTGTCTTTCCCTGCATGCTGCAGCTTCCCCATTCAGCCTGTGCTAGGTCAAATGCAAATAACTGCCAAACAGAAGAATAAAGTGTTTGAAACAAAAATACAATCTTTACGTATTTCTGTTATGACTTTGTGTCAAATGAGTGGGCATTAGAAGCATTAAACTCACTGGAAACAAAGGCAGTTCCAATTAATTGCCATTCAGTTTTGAGCAGTCGTTTTTCTACCCTATTTTATATGCAAAAAAAAAAATAAATAATAATAATATTGAGGGTCTATCATTGACTGAGCTGCTTCAAAAGCTCTGCTGCAGCAAATCTTGCATTCAGGAGCAGCACCAAATTGCACATAATTGAAAGTGATTCATTTTTAGATCCACTCGCTTGGCTCCTGTAGGTTCCTCAGGCTTTGGTGTAGGTAGCGCAAAAACATTAAGTCATACAGTCCTGCAGTAACTCTTTCACTCCATGAAGTGAGCAGATTGACTGGGGAAGCTTACATTTCAGCATCTTCCCCTGGTTTTTTGAGCTATTTTACCAGTGTACACCAGCGGGTTTTTTTGTCAACGCCCCAGACCTCCAACAAAATTAGCAACAGCACTTACTTCGCCAACCAGAATGTGGTTTTGGAAAGCCAGGGAAGATTATTGAGGCACAAGCAGCCCAACACAACACTGCAACACAACTAACTCTTTTATTACAGGTATTAAAGCGTGTTAAACCCTCGCAAACACCTCCCTCCTCCCCCTTCCTCTACGGAAAATACTCCACTAGCTCTGAGCTCCCAGGGTTAAACCCTTCACATGTTTCAGCTGCTAAGGAAAGACACCGGCTCAGGCTGCTTTTTTTTTTAACGTTTTCCAGTCAAAAGCAGGTAGCAGGTTCACACCGTCCTCCTTCCAGCCAGGAAGCCACAGGGTGACAGGGCAGCATCACCTCGAAATTGTGAATTATTTCATCTCCTTATGGTTTTTTTTTTTTATCCTCTTTACACTCCACTTCTGCAGGACGCAGCCCCGGGGGGAAGGCACTGGGAAGGGGAAGAGTGGCCTGTCTGTACCAGGCAGGGTCCTGCGTGGAGTTTGGGGAGAGCTGAGGGGGTTTCTGTCACACGCGCGACGAGGGAGACAGGCAGGTCGCGGTACCGGCGAGGGGAAACCAAAGGAGTTTTGGGAAGGAAAGACGCTTTGGGGAAGGGCCGTAGGTGTAGGAGGGACACCGGGGTGGGAAAATGAAGGTCCCTTTGGGGCTTGCAGAGGGGCGGCGGAGGGGGAGGGGAGGTAGGGAGGAGGGTGGGCTGAGCGGGCCGGTGCTCAGAGGGCCCTCTGCCCGCCGGGGCGTCACCGGGGCGGGGTGCCGGGGCCGCTTACCAGGTTCAGCACCGTCTCCACGATGTCCCGGTTGCTGACCTCCCCGACCTGGATGAGTCCGATGAGGACGGCGAATTTCATCCGGATGTTGCGGATCGGTACCGACGGGTTAATCATCCCCGCGGGGAGCACTACGGACCCGGAGCCCGACGCCCTCAGCTCGCCCATCACCGCGACGCTGCTGCCGCCGCCGCTGCTGCCGCCTCCTCCTCCGCCGCCGCCTCCACCGCCGGCCCCGACGGAGATGAGTCCTGCGGGCTGCGGGTCCGGCCCCGACACCGGCTTCTCGCTCGCCATTTACCCCCCACCGTTACCGGCACCTGCCGCCGCCGCCTCCCCGCCCGCCCGGGCCGAGTCGCGCATCCACCGCAGTCGCACCCGGCGGGGCCGCAGGGAGCCGGCCCGAGGCGCAGGCACCGTCCCAGGAGCCGCTCCCCCGCTCCGCTATAATGAGGGATTATTATGGGCGCCGATGCCCCGTTAGCCGAAGGCTGCTCAGCCCGGGGCCGCCTCCCCGCCGCGGGGCGGGAGGAGCGGGCGCCGCCGAGCGCGGAGGGGGGGCCCGGCGGAGGCGAGCGGCGCCCGGAGCCGACGGCCGGGCGAGCGATCGCCGCTGCCGCTGTTGTTGTGGAGCCGAAAGCGCCGCCGCTCACGCCGCCATGTTGCCGCCCCCTGCCTGCGGTAGCCGCTAGGGCGCCTGCGCCGAGCCCGTCGGGGGGGAGTGGCCGGGCCGGGTTCCCCCCCCCCAAGCCGGCCGGGAGACAGGTGAGCAGGTGCACGGGGCCGGCGCTGTCAGCGCGGCGGCGCGAAGGGCCGCGCTGAGGCGCGGAGCCGCCGCCTCCCTCCGGGGCTCCCCACGCCGCCGCGGACCGGCGCCCACCCGCCTCGGGGGGGGTTACGCAACGCCGCCTGAAGTGACAGGGTGGCGCCCGCTCGCTTCCATGCGGGGCCGCACCCCCCCCCACCCCGGGCTGAGGGCCCGGCCTCGCCCCGCCGCCCCAGGGCGCTCCCTGAGCCGAGGGCGGGACGCCGCGTCCCCCTCTCGGGCTGCCTGCGGGGCTACGGGGCCACGGCGGGTCTGGGCGTCCGTTGCCAGCTCCAGGCCTCCCGTTGCCGCGGGGAGTTGCCCCCTCCTCGCCTTCCCCCAGAACCCTGCTGGTGAGGGGCCCAGAGCTGCCCCCCCACCCCCCCACGCGGCTAACGGGGGCCCTCGACCGGTTCCCGCGCTTTCCAGCCTCAGTGGTCTCTCCCACGCTGTTGTGTGAGGAAAAGTCTCTGGGTAGGGAGCTTTTGAGGTGGTTTTTTTTGTAAGCAGCATCACTTTAGCTACTGGTCAGATTTGAGTGAGGGTGCCAGGGCTTGTGCAAGGGCTCCAGAGCCATGGATCCCCTCGGATGTGGGGAGGGACAGAGGAAACTGAGGGATCTGCCAGCTTGAGAGCTCATGTGCAGCTCATTCAAGAAGAAAAGAGATGTTTTTCCAGACTTCTAGTCAATCCTCGCACTCCTGGTTGTGGGTGGTGGTGTGATTTATACACAGAGGTGTCCAGTCAACAGCGTTTCCCCCAAGCCCCTTGTCTTTTGTGACGCCTCATGGCAACGAGCACCATTTCAACCCTCTCCAGCATGACATCAGGGGAACAGAAGTACTGCTGATGTTCTGAGAAGGCGCCAATTATTCAAAGAATTGTTTGAGTAAAGTTGGATATGTTTGCTCTCCATGTGCTGGAGATAATCCATCCCTCTTCAAGAGCATCTTATGCCTTCACATGGCAATGACTGTCCTTGCAGTGCTGTAGTTTGCAAGCCTTGTCCCCTCCTCTTAGAATACCATTGATCCTGTCTCATCTGGAACCCCAGGTTTGGGAATTCGCCTGGATTCCTCATCCTCCTTATATCCAGCTTTAGATAATAAACTGTATAAGCACAGTGAATCAGCAGGACTTGATCACTGCCTCCTCCAAGATTACAGCAGCTGCTCCAAGCTTGACCAAGAGAAGAAAAGACACCAGCTCTGTGCTGTGAGATGCCTGAGTTCTACATACTTGTACATGCAGTCAGTATGTTATTTAATTGTTTGCAAACTCCATAGGTCCTTGACAGCACACATAGCTCAGATCCTCTCTACTCTGCCCTCGGGAGGCCCCATCTGGAGTCCTGTGTCCAGATCTGGGGCCCCAATACAAGAAGGATGTGGAACTGTTGGAGAGGGTTCAGAGGAGCCACAAGGATGATTAGAGGGCTGGAGCACCTGCCCTACAAAGAGAGGCTGAGGGAACTGGGCTTGTTCAGCCTGGAGAAGAGAAGGCTGCGGGGGGACCTCATTGCAGCCTTCCAGTACCTGAAGGGAGCTTATAGGCAGGAGGGGATTCGACTTTTTAAAAGAGCAGATAATGGCAGGACAAGGGGGAATGGACTAAAGCTAAAGGAAGGAAGGTTTAGATTAGAAATTAGGGGGAAGTTTTTTACAGAGAGAGTGGTGAGGGGCTGGAACAGGCTGCCCAGAGAGGTGGTGGATGCCCCATCCCTGGGGGTGTTCAAGGCCAGGTTGGATGGGGCCCTGGGCAGCCTTGTGTAGCTCCAGGCCTGGAGGTTGGTGTCCCTGCCTGTGTCAGGGGGGTTGGAGCTCTGTGATCCTTGGGGTCCCTTCCAACCCAGACCATTCTATGATTCTATGATCTATAGACACGATTAAAACCGTGGTTAGCTGGGAATCACAGAACCAACATATTTCAGAAAGCTGCAGAAGATGGGGAGAAAACCCAAAAGATTGGTTATGGGAGATAACAGAGCACAGAGGGCTTTTTTTGGAAGGAGTTTGATAGCGTCCAAGCCTTAACAGGTGACCAGTAGGAAGAGCCATGAGATGGGAGCCATGAGGGAGCAGGTCACACTGGGCATCAGGGAGACAAAAGGCTTATGCTGATGATCCCAGCAGTGATAGGAGAAAGGTAGAATGGTAGAAAGGGCCCTCTGCATTTGCAGTTTAATTAGTATACCCATCCATATATGTACTGCACATTTCCTGGCCTCCATCTGAGTGAGGTGCCTCATTAATGTTTATAAATACCTCAAGTGTGTGGTACAGGGGGAATGGGCAGCCCCTTTTCGGTGTCTGTGGAGACAGGACAAGGGGCAATGGCTGCAAGTTGGAGCACAGGGATTTCCAGACCAACATGGGGAAGAACTTTTCCCCAGTGAGGGTGCCAGAGCCCTGGGACAGGCTGCCCAGGGAGGTGGTGGAGTCTCCATCTCTGGAGATATTCAAGACCCATCTGGATGCCGACCTGTGTGACCTGTCCTAGGGAGCTGCTTTGTCAGGGGAGGTGGGCCAGATGATCTCTTGAGGTCCCTTCCAACCCCTGTGATTCTATGATTCTATGATCTCACAGAGTGGGTTCTGGCCTGTCTTCCAGCTAGTGGATAGTGTTGAGCTGACAGAGTAGTTTCAAATTGTACTTGGTGTTTATGTCCTTGGCAGAAGCAAGTACAGTTCTAGAAGCTTTTCAGAAGTCTCTTCTGAAAAAGACAAGGCAAAAAATCCTTTACTTGGAAATGTCAGTGAAAGATTTCATCATTTGTTTTACTTCACCCCATTTCCCATGAAAAAAAACCAACAACCCCCAAAAAAAGCCAATCTAAGAGGTAAAACTTTTGACAATGTAGGAATGTTAAATTGCTTTTCCAGTCTACTACAGGCAATTATGCAAAAGTTCAAGTTAGGCTGCCCGAAAGTCCTCACCTTGATGTCAGTAAGGAATATTTCAAGTTTTTAATGATCCTATCTGGCAGCCAGGTAGCCTTTTTAAGAGTCTGGAAGTCCTCAAGTTTGTGTAAACACAAGTTATTTGATTATACATGTAAATACTTCTAAAAATTCAAGAATATTTGACTTTTTTTTTTTTTTGCAAAACTGGAACCTAAGGTTAGAACTCTGTAACAGTCACTAAACCTTGTAAGATCCTTAGGAGCAGCTCTCCTCTTTAATATTTCCCTGTCCACACCTGTACCATGAGGCGTGTTGCTACAAAGCTTTATGTTGGCTGATGGGTTGGCTGGTTTTGTTGTTCTGATTCATCACATGGCTGCTGCCTGGTAAATGGGTGGGGAGCTAAGTTACAATTCACAGAATCACAAGGTTGGAAAAGACCTTTTAAGATCAATTGCTTTTCTATGGATAGGTATATCAATTTGTATCTCTGTCCACTTAGTGACTTCTACAAATCCCAAAATAACTTTGTAGCTTTGAGATCCATTGTTAGATCCATTGTTAGATCCATTGTTAGATCCATTGTTAAATTTGCTTAAAATGCATCAATGACTTGTTCATCCTTGTGATGGAACAGATGGACCAATACCACAACCATACAAACCTCCTTTCTGTAGGAAAGTGGGATAACAAAGATATGGTTTAATATGTTTTATTACCCATTCTGTACTTCATGCATTCCTGGAGGACTCTGTGATCTACATGTGCCCAAATGCTGAGGTAATTCTTAGCTACATAGTTCTTAGATCCATATACATCCCTCCACACTGAATTTCTGATAAAGTTGCAATCATGAGTTTGTTCAGAAGTTGTATTTGTGAGATCCTTCATTACAAAATCTCCAGTTTAGGACTTGAACTGTTTGGCTGTTGTTTCCTCTGCTTAAATCTCACAATACACTGTACATATTATAGGGGGGAAAAGTTTATTAAAAGAAAGTGAATTCCCAACTAGAATAGGAGAACCTTCCTTTAGTTCTTAAACTGATACTTGGGTTTGCAAGTAAACCTTTTACAAAATCATGCTCTCTTTACAAGCTGGAACACCGTTAAGTAGCTGTCTTCTCTAATCAACAGTGTTTGTTTTTGATCTGCAGACTTTCTGGAGGTGAGCCATTCATCCACCCATGTGAACGTTGTTGCAACACTGGTATTCTGCAAGAAGAAGAAATTGGTGACACTCATCTCAGCCCTGTAGTAATTGCAGTTCTGATCTTCATTTGCTTCCATTTTAACACCTCATCAGATTGAAAATGAAAATAAGCATAGGTACACTGGAAACCATTCACTTCCTCTCCTTAAAAATAATGTGGGTCTCATCTCCTTGATATTGACATATTCAGTACAGAGACTCTGAATCTGTCAGTGAGAGTTTCATCCAAGTGGTGGCTAGTTGGGTCCCAGCCCAGCAAGGTGTTCTGCGTTAGCAAATCCCAATGTTTCATAGGATCATAGAATGGCATGGGTTGGAAGGGACCCCAAGGATCACAGAGCTCCAACCCCCCTGCCACAGGCAGGGACACCAACCTCCAGCCTGGATCTACACAAGGTTGCTCAGGGCCCCAGCCAACCTGGCCTTGAACACCCCCAGGGACAGGGCAATGTTTGCATGATTACAACCATTTTCAGTTACACTTGCAAGGTCAGTCATTGGTGCAGGCACAGGCTTGGTCTGGCAGGAGACAGTAAGTGTGGAAGGATCATATGCACCCTTTTATCCTCCACAAAAAGACAAGGCTGATGCCTGAATCTGATCTCTGCACCTTTTCACAACGCTTACTCCCCACAGAAATGAGAGAAAGCAATGCCTTTGCTCCCAGAGGATGCCTTTGCTTCACCTGTAATAGATGATGGGAGGTTTCTTTTATGATATTCTGCAAGTTTTCTCAGCATCCCTGCTCCAGAAATGCCAGGAGATGGTCTCAAATATAATTTCAAAAAGCAAAGAAGGCAGCGTGTATCCATGTTCTATCCTTGCAACAGACAGACAGATGGGGGAGAAAATAGAACCAACAAATAGTCGTTTAAAGTTTGTTAACTCAATTTATATTTCAGTTGTAAAAGAAATTGCAGCAATATTACTTTACTTTTTGGGGGGTGAAAAGATTATGTAGCTATTCAACTGAGGAAGCTTGAAAAAAGCCATGCCTTAGAAGACAGACTCTTGGCTACAAATAGTGGAACTACTTAAGTGAATAGGGACTGCTCTGTACAGGCATATGTTTACACTAAATCTCAGCAAATTTTCATTTCTAATAGTGAAATGATGTAGATCAGGACTGAACCCTGTTTGAAAGAGTTAGAGAATTCTCATTTATCTGCCACAGTGGCATCAAAATAGTGCTTGCTTTACCATGTCCATATGAAGACTCCTGCTGTGTTTAATTAGACTATTCTCATGAGTAAGGATAATGTGATTTGTTCCTGTGCCAGGCTCAGGAAGTGCTCTTAGCCCCTTTCTCTCGAAAACCAGGATTTCTTACAAGTTTAAAATAAAAAGCTAGGAAATACAAACTGAAAGGCCATCACAGCATCTAAACTTACCCTGCTGTGCGTATGTATTGCACCAAATAGTTCCATTCACTGTTTTTAAACTTCCACACAACAGGGTGCATCAAAGCAGAGGTAAAAAAAATCCTGAAGTTGGATTTTTTTTTGCTACTCTAACTGTAAATGATTTCTACCTGCCTTTTCTATAATTCCTTTTCTTTAGTCTTGAAAGAGAAAATACACGAGGAAAATACCTTGCATGTATTTCCAGAGGCAAGTTTGGTTATACCCTTCCAAGTGAGATTATAAACATTTCAATCACAGTGAAGCAGATGAGCCAGTATGACTTCACTGAGTTGTTTTGATTCTTATTGCAACAGGTTATCAAAATACTTTTAATTGCAAAGCTAGGCAGTTAATATCCCTGTGGAATGTTGGATTTAATGCTGGTAATTTCTCTGTGAAATATTTGAAATTGAATTTCTCTCTGCTTTGTTCACCCTGAGCAGTAAAATAGACATCATGTTTGTTCTCGTGGTTGTTTTGGGTTTCCATGGAAAGGTTTTTGTAGCTGGGGTGGGTGGGGGGGGGCTACAGAGTTTGTTTCTGTGAGAAGCTTCCTCTGTGTCCAACAGAGCCAATAGCAAACAGCTCCAAGGCAGAAGTGCTGCTGGCCATGGCCAAGCCCATCAGCAGCAGTGGAAGTGCCTCTGTGATAGCAGAGTTAAGGGGGAAAAACTGCTGGGGAAACAGCAGCAGAGAGAGGAGTGTGAGTGTGAGGAACAGCTCTGCAGACACCCAGGTCAGTGAAGGAGAGGGAGGAGGTGCTCCATGGAACAGAGATTCCCCTGCAGCCCATGGAGGACCCCACCCCAGAGTAGGTGGATGCACCCAAAGAAGGCTGTGAACCCATGGGAAGCCCACACTGAAGCAGGCTCCTGGCAGGACCTGCAGCCCATGGAAACAGTCGAGTGGAGTGCCCATGGAAAGTGTAGAGTGCTGCACATGGGACAGAACAACCCCCTGCAGCGCTACAGGGTGGGGGAGACTGGCTGGAGAGCTGTCAGGAAGAGAAGGACCTGGGGGTGTTGGGTGACTGCAGGCTGAATATGAGCCAGCAGTGTGCCCAGGCAGCCAAGAAGGCCAATGGCATCTTGGCTTGTATCAAAAACAGTGTGGCCAGTAGGTCTGGGGAGGTAATTGTGCCCCTGTACTGGGCACTGGTGAGGCCACACCTTGAGTACTGTGTGCAGTTCTGGGCTCCTCACCATCAGAAGGTCATTGAGGTCCTGGAGCGAGTGCAGAGAAGGGCAACCAGGCTGGGGAAGGGGCTGGAGGGCAAATCCTGTGAGGAGCAGCTGAGGGACCTGGGGCTGTTTAGCCTGGAGAAGAGGAGGCTGAGGGGAGACCTTCTCCCCACCTACAACTACCTGAAGGGAGGTTGTAGAGAGGTGGGCGATGGTCTCTTCAGCCAGGGGACAGGAGATGGGACAAGGGGCAATGGCATGAAGCTGTGCCAGGGCAGGGACAGGTTGCACATTAGAAACAAATGTTTTCCTGACAGAGTTGTCAGGGCTGGAACAGGCTGCCCAGGGAGGGGGTTGAGTCACCTTCCCTGGATGTGTTCAAAAAAGGGTAGCTGAGGTACTTAGGGATCTGGTTTAGCTTAGGATGGGAATGGTTGGACTTGATGATCTTCAAAGGTCTCTTCCAACCTTGTGACTCTGTGATTCTGTGAAAGGGGAGCCCACACCAGTGCAGGTTTGCTGGCAGTACCTGTGACCCCGTAGGGGACCTAAGCTGGAGCAGTCTGGTTCTGAAGGTCTGCACCCCATGGAAGGGACCCACGCTGGAGCATTTGTGAAGAACTGCAGCCTGTGGGAAGGACTCACGTTGGAGAAGTTGCTGGAGGACTCTCTCCCGTGGGAGATACCCCACGCTGCAGCAGGGGACGAGTGTGAGGAGTCCTCCCTGTGAGGAGGAAGGAACATCAGAAACAGCGTGTGATTGACTCCAACCCCCATTCCCCAGCCCCCTGTGATTTTCTAATGCAGTAATTTTGAATATTGCAGTAATTTTGAATATTGAGGTTATTATTAGGGCAGTTATTGTGAAGGCAAGTTATTAATATTGACCTCTTTGTCTGTTCTCTCTGAAACAGATTTTACATTAATAGTTACCACTATCTCATCTCCTTGATCTGCAGATGCTTCAGTCTACACTGTTGGCTCGTGCACAGTGGGAATTTGGTAACATGAGGACCCATAAAGATCTATTTTCTAGATAATAGTAAGGTTCTTAAGACAAATCACATTAGTCTTTCCTCTCCCTATATGCCTTAGCTCTTTCTTAAGCCCTCCATTTGCATACAGTGTGCCAAGCTGCCAGCCAACCTCAAGAATTATCCTCTGATATTCATCGTAGTGTGGCCAGTTCACAAAGAAGTCAGTCCACACTGACATTGGTAGCCCAAGACACTATACAACTATATATATCCATGTGCTGATTTTAGCAAAAAAAAATGTTTTTCTTATAAATTCCAAACTTTAATTAGGGTTAAAAACTTACAGATTTTACAACATTAATTCAGGTGTCTTAAAAAGATGCAACAAGCAAGCATCGCTTTAAGCTTCATCTGTCTGTGCTAAGATATTATTGCTTCTGACATTTTTCTTTTAATGTGTTACTAGACAATAACTTATGATGGAAATTAACTTGGTGGAAACATTCTCTACAGTAATACAACAAACTAATTGTTGCTATTATATGTGTCTATTTGTTGAAGAAAAAGACCTAATTCAGTGGCAAATCATGTTTATTCTATATGTAACTCCATGGTTTTACTTCTAGTACTTGGAACCAAATAAATGCTTAGACAGAAAGGATGCTGGTCACACATTTTGCCTATATAGTGTAGTATGACCAACAACAGGAGACAAAAAGGATCACAAGCTCTCCCATCTCGTTAGCAGTGTTTTCCCAAACAGACATGATTAAATTATAACTTCAAGGATTTGGCATTTATAGTACAGCAAGGAAAAGAGATCGATGGGAGGCTTAAAATTGGTAGGCTAGTTTATGTCAGCAAAGTATATGTGCTTGCTGCCCTGATTTTATTGTAAGAGCCTGGACAGGGGGACCCTCAGCTGGGTTAAAAACTGGCTGGATGGCCAGGCCCAAAGGGGGGTGGTGAATGGAACCAAATCCAGCTGGAGGCCGGTCACGAGTGGCACCCCCAGGGCTCAGTCCTGGGTCCAGTCTTGTTCAACATCTTTATCAATGACCTGGATGAAGAGATTGAAGCTCCCTCAGTAAGTCTGCAGATGACACTAAACTAGGAGGAAGTGTTGATCTGCCTGAGGGTAGGGAGGCTCTTCAGAGGGATCTGAACAGACTGGACCGATGGGCTGAGACCAAGGGGATGAAGTTTAACAAGGCCAAGTGTAGAGTGCTGCACATGGGACAGAACAACCCCCTGCAGCGCTACAGGCTGGGGGAGACTGGCTGGAGAGCTGTCAGGCAGAGAAGGACCTGGGGGTGTTGGGTGACTGCAGGCTGAATAGGAGCCAACAGTGTGCACAGGCGGCTAAGAAGGCCAATGGCATCTTGGCTTGTATCAAAACCAGTGTGGCCGGTAGGTCTAGGGAGGTAATTGTACCCCTGGACTGGGCATTGGTGAGGCCACACCTTGAGTGCTGTGTCCAGTTCTGGGCTCCTCAGCATCAGAAGGACATTGAGGTCCTGGAGCGAGTGCAGAGAAGGGCAACCAGGCTGGGGAAGGGGCTGGAGGGCAAATCCTCTGAGGAGCAGCTGAGGGAGCTGGGGGTGTTGAGCCTGGAGAAGAGGAGGCTGAGGGGAGACCTTCTCCTGACCTACAACTACCTGTGAACACTCGACAGTTTACCAAAATACTGACATCATCAGGACCCTGCAGTGACTAGGAGGAGTGTTTGACATTATTTCCCACTCTGCTCAGCGCTTGTTTTCCTACTCTACTCAGCAGTTGTCAGGTTGCACCTGGAGCACCGTGTCTAGTTTTGGTCCACACCGTTCAAGAAAGATGTGGACAGGCTGACAAACACCCAAGGGAGGATCACAAATTGATCAAAGGGCTGGAGAACCTCCACCATAAGGAAAGGCTGAAGGAGTTAGGTCTTTTCTCCATGGAGAGGAGAAGGCTCAGGGGGCTCCTCATCACAGCATTGGAGTACTTCCAAGGGCATCTAGATGTTTGCAGTCACCCCAAGAGAGTAAGTCAGAATTACCCTGTTATCAGAATCCATTAGGGTTTATGTTTAAGGTCATGATCTTGAGTTAGTTCTCCTGAAGTAGTGCTTAAAACTGGACTAGCTCTACAGTTGAGACTTTACAGTCCTGAGTTGAAAGACTATTTCACATGTCCTGCATGCTGCACCTTTTCAAGAAAAAATACTGGTGGTGGTTGCTTTTATTGCTACAACAGGACATTTTTGACTCTTACTCAGCTTGTGATCCTCCTTTGCCCCTGGATCCTGTTCTGCAGAAGTAAAAAAGAGCTGGATGAGCCACATCCTGTATTTGTGCCATTTAGTATGCCTTCTAAAAGTAACGCCTCACACTTCTGTCTGTTCAATAACATCCTGTTTTTCTCAGACCATTCCTACAGCTTATCAGAATCATTTTGAATTCTAATCTTGTCCTCCAGTGTAAACACAGTTGCTTCCAGCCTAGTGTTGTTTGCAGATTTAATAAGCACACACTCTATTCCATCATTCAGATCATTAATGACATTATTATGTAGCATCAAACCTTGGTCATCCCTGCAGAAGCATACAGGGTACCATTTTCCATGTGCACACGAAGCCATCAATACCTATTCCTCACTGTAGTGAACAGTATATACAATTTCAGCATAACCTTGTAATAAAAGCTACAGACAGACCAGGTTTCCAAGTCTTACTTTCAAAATAAGTCGAAGACATTCCTGAAGCTGAGCTCCCAGTAAGGCACATCATATAGAGTAATTTAGGCTGGCAGAGTCTTTGGAAGGTGAGGATGGGAATGGTTGGACTCGATGATCTTCAAAGGTCTCTTCCAACCTTGTTATTCTGTGATTCTATGACCTGGTCTGATTCTCCCTTCTTTCATCTCCCCAACCTTCAACTCTATGAGGCCTTAACCAGAGTCAACTTTGAAGTTAGATCAACCTTTAACTCAGGTGGCTGAGGAACCTTGTCCAGGCAGGTTTTGAACAATTCCAGAGTTGCAGATTTTACAACCTGTCTGGGAATCTTCTTCCAGTCTTTGGCCATACTCATGGTGCCTTTTTTTTTTAAACTTGCAATTACCAAGAGTTTTCCCTCCTGCAACTTTTGCTTACTGCCTCTCCTATTTTCTCAGTACATATCACAAAACCTTGGCTCTGGCTCCATCTTCACTGCTCCCAACTACTGCATGGTCAAAGACAGCATTTAGCTGTCACACAGCCTTTTTTTTTTTAGTCAAAATAAACAAGCTCAGTGCTCTCAGCCTCTCCTTGTATGCCATGTATTCTTGTTCTCTAACCATCTTGATGGCCTCCACTGGACTCACTGCCAGTTTGTCACTGTCTTTCTTCTACTGGGGAGCCCCAAACTTGACACAGTTCTCCAAATGTAGTCCTGCAAGTGCCAGGTAGAGGAAAGTAAGCACTTCAACAACCCCCCTGGCTATATTCTTGCTAATGCAACCCGATTTGTGTTTAAGCTTGCTTTGCTGCAGAAGTACACTGCTTATTCAAGCTTATCTTCTTGTCCTTTACGTAACCCTAGAGCCTTTGCTACCGATCTGCTTTTCAGATAGTCAGCCTGTGCCACTACAATATTCCATTCCAGCTGGAGGACTTTGCATTTGCCTTTACAGAAACACAGAATCACAAGGTTGGAAGAGACCTTTGAAGATCATCGAGTCCAACCATTCCCATCCTGAGCTAAACCAGATCCCTAAGTACCTCATCTACCCTTTTGTGAACACATCCAGGGAAGGTGACTCAACCCCCTCCCTGGGCAGCCTGTTCCAGGCCCTGACAACTCTTGCAGGAAAACATTTGTTTCTAATGTCCAATCTGTCCCTGCCCTGGCACAGCTTCATGCCATTGCCCCTTGTCCCATCTCCTGTCCGCTGGCTGAAGAGACCATCGCCCACCTCTCTACAACCTCCCTTCAGGTAGTTGTAGGTGGGGAGAAGGTCTCCCCTCAGCCTCCTCTTCTCCAGGCTAAACAGCCCCAGGCTAAACTTCCTAAGATGCTGTCAGGTTCCTGAGCACATTCCCCCTTTCTAGTAATTTAGTTTGCTGAGTTAAGCAGTGTAGTTCCATCAGTCCAAGGCCGGGTCCTTTACTGGTAAGAGCTGTTGTCAAGCAAGACATAGGTGAGGGAATGTCCTTCCGTTCCCTTGGGAACTGCTTTTAAGCTGAGGCTGTGCTGCTGGCCCCTGCCTGTGCTACATTACAGTGGTGTAGCATCTACATCTGCACCTGATCTTGTGTTTTCTTGATTCTGACACTGGTCCAGACCCTCTGGTTTGGCTTTGGGCCTACCAGTGCATTGGACCTGCCTCGTCACTGCAGAACTCTGAGGTGATCATCAGATTGGAGTTGGACCTGTTTTCTGTGTCCAGAGCTGATCCTGACCCAGATTTAATGATTTAACATTATGAATCCTTCTTAGTGAGGTATGTCCCTGCTTGCCTTGCTGCCAATTAATTTTCCCTTGCAGGGCAACCAGCCCCTCCTGCTCCCTGGCAGGTTCCTGCCAGCCTGTTTCTATCCCTGTTGAAGTCTCTCCAAACAGCAGCCCAGCCCTCCACATAGAATACTCAGTTTTGTCTCAATTAGGTTGAAAAACACCTTAAAGATCATTACATCCAACTGCAAACCTAACACAGCCAAGTCCATCATTAAGCCATGTCCCTAAGTGCCATGTCTATGCAGCTTTTTAATACCTCCATAGATTGTGACTCCACCACTTCCCTGGGCAGCCCTTTCCAGTGTTTGACAGTCCTTTTGGTGAAGAAGTTTTTCCTAATATCTAATCTAGACCTTTCCTGACACAACTTTGTAGTCTACCCATCCAGTACCTCTGTCTCCTGTCTACAAAGTTGTTATGGGAGATCATGTCAAAAGCTTTGTTAAAGCCAAGGTAAACAGCATTCACTGCTCTCCCCTTACCCACAGAGCCTGACACGTCATTAAAGAAAGCAATCAGGCTGGTCAGGCATGTCTTGCTTTGGTAGATCCACACTGACTTCCTAATCATGTTCATTTTCTTCATGTGCTGGGAAATGATTTCCAGGAAGACTTGCTCCATAGTTTTTCTGGGGACTGGGGTGAGGCCTGCTGTTCTTACAGTCTTGTTTCTCTACCTTCTTGAAGATGTTTGACATTTGTGTTTGCCTACTCATCAGGAATTTCCCCTGATTACCATGGCCTTTCACAGATGATGGTGAGCAGACCTGCAATGACATTGACCAGCTTCCTCAGCAGTTCTTGGATACATACATACGTCCACCTTGCTCAAGTTATCATCAGCTCTCTTTTGCTCTACCATGGGTAGCACTTGGGTCTCCCGGACTGCCACTAGGCACAGGGACCTGGGAGGGACCAGGAAATGGGACAAAACTTGCTAGTAAAGACTGGGGCAAAGAAAGCACTAAGTTCTCCAGCCTTTTCCATATCTTTTGTCACTAGTCCCTCAATTTATTCAACAATAGGTCCACATTTGTTTTACTCTTCCTTTTGGTTTGCCTATAAAAGCTCTTGTGATCACAGAATCACAGAATCATAGAATCACAGGGGTTGGAAGGGACCTGGAGAGCTCATGGGGTCCAACCCCCCTGCCAAAGCAGCTCCCCAGCTCATATTGCACAGACAGGCGTCCAGACGGGGCTGGAATCTCTCCAGAGATGGAGACTCCACCACCTCCCTGGGCAGCCTGTCCCAGGGCTCTGGCACCCTCACTGGGGAAAAGTTCTTCCCCATGTTGGTGTGGAACTCCCTGTGCTCCAACTTGCAGCCATTGCCCCTTGTCCTGTCTCCACAGAGCACTGAAAAGGGGCTGCCCATTCCCCCTGCATCCCATACTAAAGACATTTATAAACATTCATAAGGTCCCCCCTTAGTCTTCTCAAGACTGAACAGCCCCAGCTTATTCAGCCTTTCCTCATAGGGGAGATGCTCCAGGCCCTTCAGCATCTTTGTAGCCCTTCTCTCTCCAGGAGATCCCTGACTTTTCAATACCAGGGAGCCCAGAACTGGACACAATTCTCCAGGTGGGGCATGACCAGGGCAGAGTAGAAGGGGAGGATCACCTCCTTTGACCTGCTGGCCACACTCCTCCTGATGCCCCCCAGGATCCCATTGTCTCTCTCAGCCCCCAGGGCACACTGCTGGCTCATGGCCAACCTGTCATCACCCAGGACCCCCAGGTCCTTCTCCACAGAGCTCTTCTCCAGCAGCTCATCCCCCAGCCTGTACTGAAACAAATGGTGGTTCCTTGCCAGATGCCAGACTCTCCACTTGCTTTTGTTGACCCTCATCTGGTTTCTCCCTGCCCAGCTCTCCAGCCTGTCCAGGTCTCTCTGGATGGCAGTGCCAGTGTCCTGCATGTCAGGTCCTTTTCCAATTTGAATCCCAACTGACCTTTTGCTTTCCCAGTTCCTTCCCTGCACATTCAAGCAGTGTCTCTATAATCCTCCTGGATAACTTGTCCCTGCTTCAACTTTCTGTGGTTTGCTGTTTGGCGTTTGAGATCAATCAGGAGTTCCCTGTTAAGTCAGACTAGCCTTCTGTTACATCTGCTTAAGCTCCAGTATGCCAAGATGGAGCCATTCTTGCATTTTGAGGATGATGTCCTTGAAAATCAATCAGCTTTCCTGGTTTCCTTTGCTCTTCAGGACAGGCTCTGATCAGATCCTGCCAAGCAAATCCCCGAACAAGCCAAAATCTGCTTTATTCTGCTACTCCTCTTCATTGATTCTCTCAATCTTAAATTCCCATCATTAAATAGTTACTGCAGCCAGGGCTTCCATTGATATTCATGTCACCTGCCATTTTCTGCTTACTTGTGAGTAGCAGACTCAGAAGATTACCTTTGTAGTTGATCTGATGTATCATCTGTGAGAAAACTGCCATCAATTGACTCCAGAAAACTCCAGGATTACTCACACATCACACCACCCTTCCAGCAGATATTGAAGTGGTGAAGACCCCACCATGAGACCTTCATCCTGCAATCCATGAGGATTTGTTCTGTTGTCTAAAAACAGCTTTTTTCACCTCCTATTCCTACTCAGGCAACCTGTAATAGGTACTTATCCCTGCTTCCCTCTGTTTACTTCCCCTGTGATCCTGTCACGTGAGTGTTTGATTTGCCTGTTATATCATCTTCCATAGCAGAGATCTATGTATTCAAGCCTTTTCCATCTGTAGTAAAGACCCTCTCCTACTTGCCTTGGAGCCTTTTGAGCTATCTTACTGTACCCTGTGCTTCCCCTGACAATGCTGGGGTGCACAAGGGTGATCGAGATAATGGTCTGAGGGCTGGACAAGCCTTGAGTATCTCTTTGCAACATCTTAGATCCAAGGCCTTGGAAGGAAACCTCCAAATATGCCAAGCCTGATCAGCTGTTTGATGCCACCATCACCTGCAGAAAGCAGTCTCTAACCACTGCAGACTCTTATATGTCTCTTAATGTCACCTTTCCAACATATGGGTCAGCTGCATCCTCTTATGAAACATCCTCTTATGAAACTTGTTATTTTTCCTCTGTTGCAAGAGTTCTCCAGTTGCATATACACAGTAAGAAAGAACCTTCCTTTTGTTGGTTGAAGTCACTCCAACCACCAACAACTCAGACATAGCTTCTGGCTGACCTCTGACAAGTCTCCAGGAAGAACTTGTGGATTTCCCCCCATTCACTCCCTCCAACATCATTTATGCAAACGGCTCATCCTCTCCCTTGGCACCTTCACCTGGTGTCTCCATGGTTTGAGCAGGTCATCCATCATACCTCATACAGATGAAGACACCATCACTTCCCATTGAATCTTGGAGAGAAGCAGCAGGCACTCTGCAACCTGAGAGCTAGATGGTCAAGTCCTCTTTCAAGATTTCCAATCTTGGATCAGGCTTCTGTGCCAGGAGCAGTCAGTCTGGCTGCTGCTGGGGATTGTGGCTGATATGGCACCATTATCATTGCTCTGTCTCCTGCGTCTGAGAAAGACTGTAAGCTCCTTTGTTTTTGACTCTGAATTGCTTCATTGACTTCACAGTTCCTGTTGTTATACCATTTGTGGCATTCCTAGTCAGTGGCACTCCCTGGGAGCTAAATAAGAATCTTGGTACAACCCTGTTTCCCTCCCACACACACTAGATTACCTGTCTGGCAGGCAATTTCTGATATTGTTTTTTGGCTGCTGGCCATGATATCTTCACTATGTGAATGCTAAGTCAGCTTTTTATAAATTACTCCTACATCTAGGTGAAGGGAAAAAGGACCTACAACTTTGAGTGCCTTACATTTGCCCATAAACCAGGTGCATTACAAGGAGAAGTTCTGCAAACTCCTCAGCAGATACATCCCCAGATGAAGTTCTTGAAAGGATTTTGTCTGTACTCTTCAGTCTTCAGTCAGTCTTCCTAGGACTACAATAAAAAGGGCAGTTAAAGAGAGAAAGGAGGTGGGAAGTTGGTAAGGTAGACAGAGCTTCATTGAAACTATTTGCAGACTTCTGTAATGTGACAGATTTTTCTTCACTTTCACAGTTATATATAATTTCCTTTATAAAAAAATATACATTTTTTTCAGCAACCTCTTTAAAAATTTACACAGGTTTTGTATGTGAAAGTCCATGAATAGCATTTATTTTCCAAGATACCCAGAGAATTAGGCAAAGCCCCCAGGAAAACCATACCTTCCAAAATGTGTCTCACAAGGGCTGTCAGAGTTATGGCAAGATATTCTAATGTATCATTTGAAAATGAGTAGGTGATCAAATAATTAACCTGTCATAATATGTAAGCACAAGGGAGAAGTCATAATGGCACAGAAAAACTTAACTTTGGCGTTTTGGGGCTGTAAAATTGTCCTTTCTACAGGCTTTTCATTATTTTTCTTGAGTAAATGCAAGGTAGCTTTTAAAAATACATTAATACAACTGATCTATGTAGAACATCAGCTTTTGTTTTTTAATTCTTTTTTTTTCTTATGCTGAAAAACCTATTTCTGTTTATACTAACATGATGCAGCAGAGCATCACTCTATTTTCCCCACAGGTTATACAGACCTGATGAGAGCTAACTAAGTTGCAGTGTTTGAACAGTGCTAATCTTAAATTTGATGAGCACTGTCAGTCCCACCGTGCCTTGTACACGTTGCATCTCACAGGTGAGCATGTTGAAAAATAAAAGCTTGTCAAGACTCACAGCTTTGACTCATTTTCTTGGGTAGCTCTTGTGGTTTTATTAACCTCCACACAGTTCAAGTACTTGCAGTTTCCAACTTCAGGTAGATGCATCAATGCTCTCTTTAATTTCTTTATAGATAGCTTGGCAAGGTATTTGGGTTTGATGTAGGTGTGAAGGAAACAAGACAGTATTTACTTCAGCTTTTAACTTTGTTGTTGAGTATCGGTAAAGGTTACGTAAATAATTTCTTCTTTCAAGGATTTTTCTCAACTATTTAACAGAATAGCCCAACAGATCTGACTATAATATCACAGAATCCTAGAATCCTAGAATCCTAGAATCACAGGGGTTGGAAGGGACCTGGAGAGCTCATGGGGTCCAACCCCCCTGCCAAAGCAGCTCCCCAGCTCATATTGCACAGACAGGCGTCCAGACGGGGCTGGAATCTCTCCAGAGATGGAGACTCCACCACCTCCCTGGGCAGCCTGTCCCAGGGCTCTGGCACCCTCACTGGGGAAAAGTTCTTCCCCATGTTGCTGTGGAACTTCCTGTGCTCCAACTTGCAGCCATTGCCCCTTGTCCTGTCTCCACAGACACTGAAAAGGGGCTGGCTGATTCCCCCTGCATTCCATGCTTAAGATACTTATAAACATTCATAAGGTCTCCCCTTAGTCTTCTCTTCTCCAGGGTGAACAGTCCCAGCTCACTCAGCCTTTCCTCACAGGGGAGATGCTCCAGGCCCTTCATCATCTTTGTAGCCTCCTCTGGACTCTCTCCAGGAGATCCCTGTCCTTTTTATCCCAGGGAGCCCAGAACTGGACACAACACTCCAGGTGGGGCCTGACCAGGACAGAGTAGAGGGGGAGGATCACCTCCTGTGACTTGCTGGCCACACTCCTCCTGATGCCCCCCAGGATCCCCCTGGCTCTCTCAGCCCCCAGGACACACTTTGTCAACATTGGGTGAAGGACCGAAATGTCTATTTTCACTTCTCATGCTATGAGCAGCATAGGATCATAGAATCATAGAATGGTCTGGGTTGGAAGGGACCCCAAGGATCATAGAGCTCCAATCCCCCTGCCAGCATTCCTGGTCTAGTAGGTCCTCACTACTTCTTTGTTCATCACTTTTCCTTGAAGATTGCTTTCTAGCAGCTTAGTGGGGAGTAAAGCAATTCCTGTACTCATACTATCTCCTCCAAGCCACGTTTCCATGAAAGTGTTCAGCTTTGGTTCACCCTGCAGCTGGTTTACCCTTAAATTAGTGAAATCCCTTTTTCAGTTTCTTTCCCTGGGCCTCCTTCTCAATAAAAAGCACAAATTTGCATGATGGGTATATTTATACTGATTTTCTTCTTCCTGGAGAGGTCTGGATTAGACCCACAAATAAATTTCTACTGAAGCTCTTTTTGACATTTTCAGAAAAGCAGGTATCTTCAAAGAGTCCAAGTGTGTTTCAAAAGGCAAATGTACACTCTACATTTTAATGCTGAAGAATATCTTAACAGTGAACATCAATTTATATACACTATAATCACACAATGTCTACTGCAGTCTTTCTGAAAACTGACTGAAACTTGTAGCACGATCGCTATTTTGATAGCCCATTGCACTACTGTGCAAGACTTAATTTAGATAACTTTCTGTTGATGCTACAGTAGGCTTCTTATTCATCTCCACAAATAAAACACTGCTTTCCACTCACCAAGTTTTGATAGATAAGAAACTTCACATGAGCCAGCAGTGGCTCTTGCAGCTGGCAAGGCCAATGGGATCCTGGGCTCCATCAGCAGAGGGGTGGCAGCAGGGACAGGGAGGGGATTGTCCCTCTCTGCTCTGCCCTCAGGAGGCCCCATCTGGAGTCCTGTGTCCAGAGCTGGGGCCCCAATACAAGAAGGATGTGGAACTGTTGGAGAGGGTTCAGAGGAGCCACAGAGATGATCAGAGGGCTGGAGCAGCTCCCCTACGAAGAGAGGCTGGGGGAGCTGGGCTTGTTCAGCCTGGGGGACCTCATTGCAGCCTTCCAGTCCCTGAAGGGAACATACAAACAGGAGGGGAATCAACTTGTTGAAAGGGCAGATAATGGCAGGACAAGGGGGAATGGATTAAAACTAAAGGAAGGAAGGGTTAGATTAGATATTAGGGGGAAGTTTTTTACAGAGAGAGTGGTGAGGGGGAACAAGCTGCCCAGAGAGGTGGTGGATGCTCCGTCCCTGGAGGTGTTCAAGGCCAGGTTGGATGGGGCCCTGGGCAGCCTTGTGTAGCTCCAGGCCTGGAGGTTGGTGTCCCTGCCTGTGTCAGGGGGGTTGGAGCTCTGTGATCCTTGGGGTCGCTTCCAACCCATGCCATCCTATGATTCTATGTTTCTAAATACTCTTATTTATTGCTAGTACTGATTCTTTAACTCTCTGTAATGTAAGACCTTAACATGTGTTAGGTTAATACAAATCTTGAGGGTTTTCTTCTCCTGTTACCTGTCTCCAAAAAGCCAATAAAGTCTGGTAAACATATCAAAAGGGTTACTCTTACCCCTAAGGGTGTACTCTTACCTCTCCCCCAAGTTTAACCTCTCTTCCATTTAGAGTTACATTCTTAATTCGTATAAGTTCTCATTTAATAGGGCACCACTGAAATCATTGAAATAACATGTATTGCTGTGGAGAAGGATCTGGTCCAGGAGCTTTTTTTCCTGCAGTAATCTGATAATGCAGCTGTAATTAGGTGTTACAGAATCTCGAGGTGTCTGCAGTGTAAACATTAAACACTGATCACCTGCTGATTTAATTTATGAGCATAAATACATCCCAAGACGGTGCCTTGAACTTAAGCAGCACACTCACATAGAAAAGGAAAGTGGGATTGAAAAGCCATTAACATTTCTCTGAGTGACACGAGAGTGCGAATTTTCAGGCCAGGTCACTTACAACAACAGGAAGCCAAATCCATCCAACACTGCAGCACTGGGAGCAGCACAACACCCCCTTTTCACCTTCACAAACCCCACTACTCTATATTGCTTCCTTTTCAATGTCAATACTATTGTGATAATTTTTAACAAAGTGGAAAATCCGTGGGTGACACTGGCTGCTCTCTTGTCATCTGGTACAATACTAAATAAGTCATGAAGGCATTTATTTATTTATTGAATTATTAAGCTGCTTCAGCATGTCTAGCAGAGTGTAAATGTTTCAGAGACAAAGATGGTAAGTTAAACTTGGACACTAAGCTAGGAATGGCATACACAGAAAACTCAACAAACTCAGAACATTTATTTATGGACAAAGACTTTTTAAAAATGCTGTTTGTTATCTCTTCCACTAAGAACAAATATTAATTTGGTCCAGACTAAGCCCACAAAGGACTAGATTTAGAATAAAATTTGCTGAAATGAATGATGAATTTGCCTTAAAGTGAAAATAGAAAAACAAGAAAATAAGTTAAGCCAACATTCACACCTGAAAGATACAGATCATCAAGTATTAACCCCTCAGTATGTATTTAGTGCATACCTAGAAATGCTCATGTCATTGTTTCCAAGATTCTAAGTCTATATTTGAAAATAATTTACTATTAGCTTTGATACGCCTCTCACAATTTTGTTATCTACACATAACATACAAAGAAATAAAAGAAAATATTGGTGATTTATCTGTTTTTTGGGTTTTTTAAGGACAGAGCTTCAAACATTTCACACGTACAAACTCCCAAGGTTACCTTCTGTACACATAAGAGATGGGATCTGTCTAGTCTGACTTTAGATATCTAAATCCTATTCAGCCAAGGATGCAGTCTGACAAGCATTTATTTGGCTGACAGTGGTGGCTGAAATAGGTCCTTGTTTCCCTGTATCCTCCACACTGTCCTCTGAATTACATGAAGATACCTCTTTGTGGGTCAGTTATGACTATTGTTAAGGTGAAACTCATGAGATTCAATTCATCAAATGATGTTTTTTTTTCTCAGAGGTAGTCACCCCGTGCTGCTTCTGTAGTCAACAAGAACACCCAGAGGATTATTTGCTAGCTCTGGTTTAAAGTAACAACACTTGTTCACTGCAGGTGTCCCTCTCCATGGGCTGCAAGAATGGCCAAGGGTATGGGTGTTCAGCTCAGTGGGTGATTCTATGATTGTTTAAGTCATATGTAGGTGGTTAAGGCTTTTCTTTGCACCCCTAGCTGCACCTTCCTTTTTCTTATGCTTTTCTGATCTTGTTATGAGATGGTTTAAACTATCATTATGTTGTGATTTTACATGGCAAGGTTCTGGTGGAGAAGGGGCAGCTTTGGTGGGCACCTGGCCTCCAGCCAGGGTCAAACCTGGTCAAACACTTTTCTACAGTTAAGCTTTTGTTGGATGAATAATAATTTATTCACTCTCAGTATGTGTTTCTAAGACAAAATTTAAGAACCCCACCATTAGTACATAATTAGATGTATTCTTGTGAGACTTTATTAGTGATGTAAGAAGTTGCCTCACTGCATTCTCACAGCATTCTGACTGAGAAACTGGCTGCCACTGGGCCCAAAGGGTGGTGGTGAATGGAACCAAATCCAGCTGGAGGCCGGTCACAAGTGGCACCCCCAGGGCTCAGTCCTGGGTCCAGTCTTGTTCAACATCTTTATCAATGACCTGGATGAAGGGATTGAAGCTCCCTCAGTAAGTTTGCAGATGACACTAAACTAGGAGGAGGTGTTGATCTGCCTGAGGGTGGGGAGGCTCTTCAGAGGGATCTGAACAGACTGGACTGATGGGCTGAGACCAAGGGGATGAAGTTTAACAAGGCCAAGTGCAGAGTGCTGCACATGGGACAGAACAACCCCCTGCAGCGCTACCGGCTGGGGGAGACTGGCTGGAGAGCTGTCAGGCAGAGAAGGACCTGGGGGTGTTGGGTGACTGCAGGCTGAATAGGAGCCAGCAGTGTGCCCGGGCAGCCAAGGCCAATGGCATCTTGGCTTGTGTCAAAACCAGTGTGGCCAGTAGGTCTAGGGAGGTAATTGTGCCCCTGGACTGGGCATTGGTGAGGCCACACCTCGAGTGCTGTGTCCAGTTCTGGGCTCCTCAGCATCTGAAGGACATTGAGGTCCTGGAGCGAGTGCAGAGAAGGGCAACCAGGCTGGGGAAGGGGCTGGAGGGCAAATCCTCTGAGGAGCGGCTGAGGGAGCTGGGGGTGTTCAGCCTGGAGAAGAGGAGGCTGAGGGGAGACCTTCTCCCCACCTACAACTACCTGAAGGGAGGTTGTAGAGAGGTGGGCGATGGTCTCTTCAGCCAGGTGACAGGAGATGGGACAAGGGGCAATGGCATGAAGCTGTGCCAGGGCAGGGACAGATTGGACATTAGAAACAAATGTTTTCCTGACAGAGTTGTCAGGGCCTGGAACAGGCTGCCCAGGGAGGGGGTTGAGTCACCTTCCCTAGATGTGTCCAGAAAAAGGGCAGATGAGGTACTTAGGGATCTGGTTTAGCTCAGGATGGGAATGGTTGGACTTGATGATCTTCAGAGGTCTTTTCCAACCTTGTGATTGTGTGATTCTGTTATTCTGTTAAATTCCCAGTTGTTGCATGCACAACTGGGAAAATTTAATTGCTGGTTTCTTAGTCTGGTCTCGTGCCTTTGTGCCTATGGCCAGGTTGGAAGGAGGAGAAGAATTGACAGCTTTGTGAAAGAATTGAGTTCAGGTTCTCTTGAGAAATCTTGACCCATCAAAATCTATTGGGAAAATGGGGTGCCTCTGAGAATGCAGAGGGTGAGGGTTTTATCATCTCTGAATGGTCTTAGAGAGTGGGTCAGGGAGGTTCCTAATGACTAGAGAAATTAAAATGTCGTGTCCTCAAAAATGGCAAGAAGCACAATCCAGAGAACTTCAGGCTGGTCCCTGGGAAAGTCATGAAGCAAATCAGTTTTAAAGCAACTTCTGGATGCGTGGATAACAGTGAAGTAGTTCAGAATAGTTAACATGGACTTGCTGCGAGTAAACACCTGAGCAACTGGCTCTGAATTAAGTGTGGACTCTGCTTTGAGCAGAAGGTTGGACTTTAGACCTCCCAGGGTCACTTTCAGCCTGAATGATTCTTTGTCTCAACGACAGTGACTGTATTTCTGCTGAGGAGGGTGATCAATGGGAATAGTAACTTTCAGCTAAGGAATTGCAGTTCTTTACACTTAATTTACACTGAATTTAAAAATTCAGGAGACTTCCATGTACAGTAATTTTAGTTTTGTTGGATATTTGCAAAGCTTTAAGTGATATCAGTTTACCAAGTGGTTTCCAATAAATACTTTTTTATATTCAAACCTGAAGAAGAGAATCCACTGAAAATGACACTTCATGTTGACCAACATCTGGGTGTTTTTGCTGGAATGCTTTTAAGCTAGTTCAAAGCATTTTGCAAAATTTCCACTTACAAAACAAATTAGCTACAAAAAATAACATTTACTAAGAATAAGGCAAAGGTCAAAAATTTTGAAAGATTATGTTACAATTATGTGGTAGGTTTTGTTGACAACTATTATGCTGTATTTGCTGTGCTTATAGTATGTAATTTTGTTTTTCTTCCCCTGTGAATTCATTTCCAGAAGACAAAATTTAGCTCAGATCAGATCGGATATCAGAACAGCTGTTTATGGAATAGGAAGTTGTATAATCTTCACATTCTAGTTTGGACTTTGTTCACAGTTTACTGAAATGGTGAAAATTAATTATAAAATATTGCAGAAGTCATTTCAAGGGCTTTTCTATGCCTGTGTATCCAAAAGCTGACTAGTATAAGAAATTTAATCTGTATTTTTGTAACTGAGTGAAAATCATCAAAGTCATACAGATATTAGATAAAAATATATATAGATATTAGAAAAAGGTTTTCCTGAAAGAGTTGTTAGGGCTGGAACAGGCTGCCCAGGGATGTGGCTGAGTCACCTTCCCTGGATGTGTTCAAAAAAAGGGTAGATGAGGTACTTCGGGATCTGGTTTAGCTCAGGATGGGAATGGTTGGACTTGATGATCTTCAAAGGTCTCTTCCAACCTTGTGATTCTGTGATTCTGTCACCCAACCTAACTTCACATGCCTAGAAGCTGAACTTCCAGCTATCCATGATCTTTTCATAAGCAAGTGAGAGAAACAAGCTTTTGTTGAGGATGATTCCATCAGCTTCCTTCACAGAATCACAGAATGGCTGAGTTTAGAAGAAATAATTTGGTCCAAATCCTCTGCTCCAGCATGGACACCTAGAGTTGGTTGTTACAAACCCTGTTCAGATACCCTTTGAGTACCTCCAAGGAGAGACCCTCACAGCTTCTCTGGGAAACCTGTTGCACACGTTTCAGTTTTTGCCCATCGCCTCTAGTTCTGTCAGTGGACACCACCAACTAGAGCCTGGCTCCATCTTCTTTGCACCCTCCCTTCAGCCATCTATATACATTAATACCTCCCCCCCATCCCCCACCAGCCTGCTCTTCTCTAGGTAGGACAGTCCCAGTTCTTTCAGCCTTTCCTCATACGTCAGCTGCTTCCATCCCTCAGTCATCTTGGTGGTGCTTTATTGGACTCCCTCCAGTATGTCCACATCTCTCCTGTACTGGAGGGCTCAGTGCTGAGTCGGTAGGAAGGATCACCTCCCTCAAACTGCTGGCAACACCCATTCACCTTCTTTGTGGTAAGGCCACGTTGTTGAGTCACATCCAACTTGTTGTCCACTAGGACCCCTAGGTCCATTTCTGCAAAGCTGCGTTCCAGCCAGGTGGCCCCAGTCATATACTGGTGCTTTTGGTGCAAGACTTTGCACTTCTCCTTGTGGAACATCATGAGGTTCCTGTCAACCCATGTCTCCAGCCTGTCAGTGACTCTCTGGGTATCACCACAACCCTGTGGTGTATCAGCTACTCCTCCCAGTTTAGTGTCATCAGCAGACTTGCTCAGGGTATACTCTATCCCATTGTCAATCACACAATGACATAGTCAAGGACCCTTAAATGCTTTGGGATAAGCTGTTCTGCTCACTGCAAATGCTTTTTCTGTCCATTAGCTATAGAGAACACATGTGGTTACTAGCTCTTTCTTAGGCATCAAATTAGTTAGCTTCGTTAGCTTGATTGCTAAAGGTAGAACAGGTTACTCTTACCTGAAGCAAACAATCTGGATTTTGGAGAGGTAAAGCATTCTGACCCCTCAACGGCTGTGTGTGTTTACCATGGCTGCACATGAATGGCCAAGTTAAGAGATCTATGCCCAATAACATGAAAGTGTTTCCTGTACCACCACATTCTACCTCATACCATTTGGAATTACTCACAATGAAACACATCACCTTCTAAGTGACTATTCATTTTTTAGTTGTTGCTGTTCTCACTGTTCAGCCACGTTCTTTTTAGACAACTTTCCTGCTTCACCAAGTCAGAATCTTTCAGAACCACTCCAGCTATTCCCTGTATTTACTTTCCTGTATTTTCTGAATGCTGTTACATTTTCAGTTCTTCACTACTTACAGAACAAGTCACCTTTCAACAAAATGTTATCAGACCAGCTTCTTAATAATTTTTTTTTTCACTTCTGAAGTCTTGCAATTTGATTAAAATCTCTGTAGAGTTAAGGTTAGAATGAATTATTCCAGATGAAGTCATGGCAATGCCAAGTGAAAAGAAATCTCATCCTTCTTTTTGTACATGATGTCTATATTCAGCATGACAAACCATTGCTAATGCCAAATAAAGGTTTTCTAGTCTTATACCCATTCAGTGTGGAGCAAAATCAAGCTTCACATAACCAGAAAAAAATACAGAGTTGAGATACAGGCAAATGAAATTTTAATTTTTCCTTCCATTCAATGCCAAAAATAACTACTGTACTTGAATTTTGGGAATTTTTTTACAGTTAATACATGAAATTGGAAAAACACCACAAGACAAAGCCTATTGATGGGGCAATATGTGTATAGTAAGGATTGACTTTCTTCTTTCTTGTGATTATACAAAACACCCCCAGGAAAAAGCCCCCATACATATGTTAAATGTAGCAGCATCTGCATCTTTTCTCAAAGGAGGACCTCTAATACCCTGATTTCACTTGTCTCCTGCATGCTTTGCAAGCTGATCTCACTAACACCATTTGGGCCATAAAACTGCCAAGCATGTGCTAAAACGTTGTTACAAAGTGTAAGATTCAGTCAAGGATTAATTCCAGCTAATTCTAGAGACTTAACTGAGTCATCCTGGGGTGCATTAAGAAGAGCAGGCAGCAGATTGAGGGAGGTTACTCTTCCCCTTTCTTCTGCCCTGATGAGGACGCATTTGGAGTATCATGGCCAGTTCTGGGCTCCCCAGTTTGAGACAGACAGGGAACTACTGGAGGGAGTCCAGGGCAGAGAAGGGCAACCAGGCTGGGGAAGGGGCTGGAGGGCAAATCCTCTGAGGAGCAGCTGAGGGAGCTGGGGGTGTTGAGCCTGGAGAAGAGGAGGCTGAGGGGAGCCCTTCTCCCCACCTACAACTACCTGAAGGGAGGTTGTAGAGAGGTGGGCGATGGTCTCTTCAGCCAGGGGACAGGAGATGGGACAAGGGGCAATGGCATGAAGCTGTGCCAGGGTAGGGACAGATTGGACATGAGAAACAAATGTTTTCCTGACAGAGTTGTCAGGGCCTGGAACAGGCTGCCCAGGGAGGGGGTTGAGTCACCTTCCCTGGGTGTGTTCAGAAAAAGGGTAGATGAGGTACTTAGGGACCTGCTTTAGCTTAGGATGGGAATGGTTGGACTTGATGATCTTCAAAGGTCTTTTCCAACCTTATGATTCTGTGATTCTGTGAAAGAAGGGAGAGCTGGGAAAAGCTGCACACCAGAAATTCAGTGACAAAGAATGATGTGATGAGAAGAATAGTCACACTTCTTGCTTACGCAGCACCAGTGACATAGTTTTAAGGGTGAGTCCTTGAGTCTACATATTCCTGTGATAATTGGCTGCCTACCGACTTTCTTATTTACCTTGTCATGCCTCTGAATTCCCACCTTCTTGATGCAACATATGTTTCTTGTAAGAACTGAAGTGTTAATCTAGCAGGCTAATCTTTTCAAGTTATTTTCCTTTTCATTTTCTGAATTATAGTTGAGACATAGTTGAAGATAAATGTAGGTATGTGGAATTTATCCACCTGTCATTTGGGAATTATAGGTTAATGCATAAAAAAAGTTAAATTTCCCCACTCTTTATTTGCACTATACTACTGCCAAAGAGGATGTAGGTACCCTGAATGACAGATCAGTTAGGATTAGTCTTTGCTTACTTGTTCCTGACAATCAAGAAAAACTGGTTTCTGTGGGACCAGAATGCTAAAACTGAACAACAATTGGAAAATCAATCTTCTTTCATTTTCTTACCATATATTTTACTGGCATAAGTACACAGTCACACAGAATCTTTTTCCCTCAAATTTACAAAAACCACCAACATACCCTGTGTGCAGCTTCTTAAGTTATCTGGTAGGGTCCAGGTGCCACAACTTCTGTTAACTGTGTAAACCAGATGAACTGATGCATGCATTGTATAAGGTGTATATTGTATAACCTGGTGCATTCAATGTATAAGGTTGCCTTTGTTGGTGACTCACCAGCAAGGAATATCCTTGGACAACCCAGCATTCCCCAGGGGCTTCAGAGGGATAGACCTTCCTCATTTACCACTATGCACTGAAGAGCCAGAAGAGATGAAGGGAATATATTTAGCTCAAGCAGGGCTCTTCCACCTCATCTGCATGTCTGATCTTTTCTTATCTTTATTTTTTTTCCTCTTAAAAATAACCAAACCAGGTAGTTTATTTTTTTAAGCTAAGGTGAATACAATAATCTTATCTGAACAAATGTAAGCTGGTAAATCATGCCCATTATGTCTTGGGTAAGGGGTCATCTGCCCATGGCAGGGTGGCGCTCAAGAGGGCTCAGAAGTTTTGTTTATCTGGCAAGAGGACTGTCCAAGGTTTTCTCTCCCTGCCAAGGATTCTTTCATGATGTGTACTGTGGGTCCCTACTATAAAAAGCAGGGTGAGAGCAGGGGCTCCTTGTTTATGAGTGTGACAGATAAGGTGTCAGCACAACAAACATGACCAAAGCCAACTGTGTGAGGTTCAAAAATCCTGCACTTGGGTCACAACAGCCCCATTCAATGCTACAGGCTTTGGGAAGAGTGGCTGGAAAGCTGCCTGGTGCAAAAAGAGCATCTTGCCTTACCATGTCATGTGGCAAAATTTATATCCATAGAAGACAGTGCAAAGTGAGGGTTAGATCTGGGTTCTACCAGAGTTTGAGGAATTTCAATCTGGATTTCAGTTTCAGATATGTAAGTTCAAGTCAATTCATACCCTTGATCTCTGTCCACTCTTACTGTATAATTGATGTAAAATGTCTTAAATGCAATTGATTAGGTTCAGTGAATTGTAAAATATGGATAAATAGCACCGTTGTTTCATTTTGTATTTATTTGGTATTGAATGGGATAAACTCAGTATTGTTTTGATTTGGGACTGTACCCACTAAATGTGTTTGTTAATGTTGTGTCTTAAATGTTGCCAGAGACACCAATTATCCTGTCATAATAGGCACTGTGCAAATATTACTTCCTAGAATAAATGCTTTATATTTGCAAGAAAAAATTCTAGGATCCTTTATAGCTGCACAGTCTTGAGCATAAATGAAGAAGAATTTAGGTAGACTGGCAGTTTCATGTGACATGAGAACTGAATTTGGCTCTTGAGACCAGGGAATGTACAATGAGACCTGGAACTATCTGTGCTCCAGTATAAGTACAAAAACGCTTTTAAAATGTAAACCACCATTTTCAATCCCACTGATCTATGTTTTTCTGTAGAGGAACAGGTACGTGGGATGTGCTTTTCCTTCTTTATTCACTCCTCTTAGATGTTTCTTGCATGTAAAACTGGTATTTGACTTGTTACTGAGCCAATACGGGCAACTAATTGGCTACTTACACCATGTTACCTTTAATTCCCAAACACCCTGTGCATGTTGATATCACCATGGACAACTGCTGCTCTGTGAGACTACTGACTGTGACATCCCTGCAGTAATCTGGTCCTTGTAGTTTATTATGTAGTTTCTTATGTATGGGATTGTGTTTATAATAATCCCTCAATGACTCTTTTCCAGTCTCCTGCATTTTATGGAGTAACAGTCTGTGAAATTTTTACTTGCAAGAATTCATCCATGGACTCAAGGACCACAGTCAGGGACTAACCTGTGTATGAGTAGATTCAGAATAGTATTACATACCATACAACACAGCACCATACAACACAGTGACCTGCAACGATCACCTAATCCAACTGCCTGAGCAGCTCAGGGATGAACACAAGGTAAAGCATGTTATCAAGGACATTGTCCAAATGCCTCTTGTACATTGACAGGCTTGTGGCATCAACGACCTCTCTAGGAAGCCTGTTTGACCACCCTCTCAATAAAGGTTTCCTGATGCTGTTTCAACTTCCTCTGGTGTAGCTTTGGATTATTTCCATACAGCCTGTTACTGGATCCCTGGGAAAAGATACTAACACTCCAATTCCTCTACACAGCAAGCTGTAGGGAACAGTTTCTCCTCACAGGACATGCCTTCCAGCCCTGTCACCAGCTTTGTTGCCCTCTCTGGACGCACTCAAAGACCTTCACATCCTTTTTAAGTTGTGGGTCCCTGCAAGTGTGTGTTGCAGGTGAGGCACAAACGCTGAATAGAGCAGGACAATAATGCCTTGACCTAGTGATGCTGTGTTTGATGCACCCCCAGGATGCAGTTTTCCCTCTTGGCTGCCAGGGCCAAGAGGTCATATTGAGCTGCTGTCAACAAGCACCCCCACATCCCCGCTGCCCAGAGAGGTGGTGGATGCCCCATCCCTAGAGGTGTTTAAGGCCAGGTTGGATGGAGCCCTGGGCAACCTTGTGTAGCTCCAGGCCTGGAGGTTGGTGTCCCTGCCTGTGGCAGGGGGGTTGGAGCTCTGTGATCCTTGGGGTCCCTTCCAACCCAGACCATTCTATGATTCTATGATTCTATGATTCTATGATTCTATGATTCTATGATTCTATGATTCTGCAGGGCTGCTCTCCAGCCACTCCTCTCCCAGCTTATACTTGTGCCCAGCATTGCTCCATCCTAAATTCCAAATCCAGCACTTCAACTTGTTAACTTTCATGCCACTGATGATTGCCCAATTCTCCAATCTACCCAGATCTCTCTGAAAGACCTCCTGTCCATCAAGAGAGTCAACAGCACCTTTCAGTTTGGTGCCACCAGTAAACCTGCTAACGATGCATTCAACTTCTGTATCCACATCATTGATGACTGTATTGAGCAGAACTGGCCCTAGAATTGAACCACTGGTGACCATTGCCAGCCAGATGTAGCTCATTCACCGTACCCCTTGGAGCTTAGTTGCTCAGCCAGCTCTCCTCCCAGTGCACCGTGAACCAGTTTGTCCCACAGTTGGACAACTTTTCTGTGAGGAACAGTATTAAAAGCCTTGCTAAAATCCAGAAAAAAATATGTTCAACCCTCCCCTTCATCCACTAGGCAGGTGACCTTATCATAGACGGGTATCAAATTAGTTGAATTGGATTTTTCCTTTGTGAACCAGTGTTGACTGTGCCTGATGATTGTTTTGCTCTTTAAATGTCTTTTCAATCATTTTTTATCTTGCCCACAATTTTACAGGTATAGAGGTTAGACTAACAGGTGTCTAGATTCCTGAGTCTTCCCTCATGCTCTTGTAAATTGGAATCATGTCTGTCTTCCAATCAGTGAGGACCTGGAATTTTAGGAAATTTAGTGAGCTGGGACTGTTCAGCCTGGAGAAAAGAAGACTAAGGGGGGACCTAATTAAAGTTTATATTTATCTGAAGCAGGGGATGCAGGGGGAATCAGCCAGCCCCTTTTCAGTGTCTGTGGGGATAGGACAAGGGGCAATGGATGCAAGTTGGAGCACAGGAAGTTCCACACCAAGATGGGGAAGAACTTTTCCCCAGTGAGGGTGCCAGAGCCCTGGGACAGGCTGCCCAGGGAGGTGGTGGAGTCTCCATCTCTGGAGAGATTCCAGCCCCGTCTGGACGCCTGTCTGTGCAATATGAGCTGGGGAGCTGCTTTGGCAGGGGGGTTGGACCCCATGATCTCTCCAGGTCCCTTCCAACCCCTATGATTCTGTGATTCTATGATTCTATGAATGGTTAAGAATTTCTTTGCATTTATCTGCTAGGTTCCTCAAATATGACCTTGGATTCATACTGGAGTCACACTTCAAGGTAAAGTGAACTTCTCTACACTATTCATTTCAGTCTTCTCCTGCCTGATGAGAATGCCAAAGGAGGCAAAAAACGATGTGGGCTACTTCAGAAATGAACTACAGTCCACTAAAGAATTAACCAAAACCACAGAACTAGAGATACATTCCCAGAAATATAGCAGCCATTGTTTCCAAACTCTAGAAAACTACACATTTTCTCTTTTAGAAGAGTAGTCAAGCTAACAAACACTAATTATTAGGAAATAAATGGTTTATTAATTTTAACTCCAGAATCACGTCTGCAGCATGCTCTCATTTCTTTATGAATGTCCTGGGTTTGGCTGTGAGTTAATTTCATTCCTAGTAGTGGGTATAGTAGTATGGTTTTGGTTTTAAGATGATAATAATGTTGATATCACACTGATATTTTGGTTGTTGCTTGTCAATGTTTACACCAAGGCAAGAACTTTTCAGCTTATTTTATTGTCCTGCCAGTGAATAGGCTGGGGGTGCACAGAAAGGTAGGAGGGGACATGTCCTGCTCAGCTGACCCCAACTGGCCAAAGGGCTATTTCATACCATGTGGCATGATGCCCAGTCTATAACTTGGGAGAAGCTGAATGGGGCTTTAGATCACTGCTCAGGAACTAGCTGAGCTTTGGTGGTCTACAAGTGGTGAGCAAATGTGCCATCCATCACCTGGTTTGTATATTCATCATCATTATTGCTATTGTTGTTGTTGTTATTGTTATTATCACCTTGCTTTTCTGTCCTGTTAATCTGTCTTTATCTCAATCCATGAGTTGTACTTTTTCTTCCCTAATTCTCTCCCCCATCCCACTGGGTGAGAGGCAGTGAGTGAATGGCTGTTGTCTGGTTTAGCTGCCTGATGAGTTAAACCACACCAATGAGTTTTCAAGAAATATGTCAGTAAATTAGTTAGACCATCAATTCTAGAATATTTTAGGTTAAATGCTCTTCTCTAGAAATCATTAGCCAATCCTTGTGCTCCTTGAATAGGTAGTCACAGCACTCTAAGCAGAAGAGAATCTGGCCTCTGTCAGTACTTTCAGTACAAAGCAACATGCTAGTGAATATGGCCATTATGCATTCCATCATGTTTTTACCTCTATTTTACAAACAGCTGTATTTAGAGAAGCTTCATTACTTCCTAATTATACTTACTTCCCTCCTTTTTTCCCCTCATTAAAAACTGAGTAGTCAGCACCTCAGCAATTATATCATCATCACTAATTTTCTTCCTCTTCATTTATTAATTAGACTCCTTTTCTCTGATTTCTTTTTTTCTCTACATGTAAAAGTCATTCCTACTCATTTTATTTATTTTTACTAACAATAATTTTTGTTAATAATTCTTTGTTTAACAGTGATATCATGGTCAGAAGTTGTAACAGTTCTTGATTTTGTAGAAACAGAAATCAGGAGTCAAGTTAAGAGACTGCAAGTATCACAGAATCACAGAATTGTAGGGGTTGGAAGGGACCTGACCACAACCCCCATTCCCCCATTCATTGCCCCAACACGTGCCACAATGCAGGAGAAGAAGGGAAGAAGGTAGTGAAATCATGACTAAAGTGAAGTGTTCTGAGAAGAAGGGAGGGGTGGGGGAAGGTGTTTCAACATCTGGAGTACCTCTCATTTTCTGACTCTGGTTTGATATGGGTGTGTAGCACAGTGCAGTAAATTAGGTTTTTTACCTTTGTTCTGTGTTGATTCTGTTTTGCCCATGACCCTAATTGTGGGATGATATCTCTCTCTCCTTATCTCGACTTCTGAGCCTCTCAATATATATTTTCTCCCCTGTCCATCTGAAAAGGGGAGTGATAGTGTGACTTTGGTGGGCATCTGGCCTCCAGCCAGAGTAAAACCATCACAAGTATATATAGTATAGTAATCTTCAGAGGTCTGGGTCAAGATAAGGTTCTCAGAACTGCAGATGTTCTACAAAACACAAATCATCATACAATTCCTAATCCTTAAAAATTAATATGCATTCAGATAAGCACAAAGCTCTAAATATTTTTCACATAAGACTTTCATGTAACATTTTATATTAAAATGTACCCTGTATGTCCCTTTATCATTTTCTTCCTTTTACTTTTGGGGTCTTTCTGGGAGTTTCTTTCCAGATCTTCCCAGTAGTGTCCTGTTGCATTCTGCTAAATAGGTTTCCTGCTGATCACAAGGTTATTTCCTACTCTAGTTTTTTTGCTTACAAACTTTCAGTGTATTTCTTTGTCCTTCCACCCCTCCTGCCATTGTTTCCACAGACCTTGTCACTGTTACATTTCCTCCTTCTGACAAATACTACTTTGATTATCACTGTATATCTCTGAAAGATTCTCCTAACTCCTCCCTCTGCTTACAGCATACATTGCTGCTCCTTAAAATAAGTTTATCTCCCTTGCACTATGTTGATCCCTTCAAAGATCCTTTCTTCTGTGGCTACCATCCCAGCAGATCACAGATTTGCTCTACTCCTACTCACTGTCATTACACTGGACCCTCTTAGTAATGGGTACTACTGTATCCAATACAGGGGCTTTGCCCTTCACTCCTGCTGTCCAGGCAACCCAGCTCTTAAAACCAAATACACTCCCAACACCATATACTGAAATATACTCATCTCAACACCCCACAGCAGCTGCAGATGTCCTATTGCAATTCTTGCCCCTCTGTTGTTGCTCAGGTCTGCCTGAAGCACTGAGTCCTTCCAGAAACCAGTCCTATTCTTCTGTCCTTCACCCCTGTTTGTTCTTTGTGTCCTGCATGTTCCAGGTTCACCCTTCTACACTCTTCCTCTTTTCCTCAGAGAAGGGTTGAAAGTATGAAGGTCATACTAGCATTTATTTTTATGGAATGTGAGATTTGATGGGTTTAAATCTCCACTCATTGTTTGTCCTGGGATTAATAATCTTCATTTCTGAGGAAGAACAGACGTGGAACTACCCAGCTCAGCACTTCTGCACATCCTCCCTTTTCAAACATAATTTCTAATTTCTCTTCCTCCCCAAAGTGCCTCCTATATTTCAACCCATAGATTCTGGTAATGTCTACTATGGAAAGGCTTACTAAAAGAAATTGCTGCTTCTCTGCCTTTGTTACTTATGTGGAAGATGAGTCACTGTACAAACACGGTAAGATTAGCACCCTGTCCTCTCATGGCCTACACTGTGAAAGTCAATATGGTGGCCAATATCCAGATTGTGAGCTGTGCCAGGAGAAAAACAATCACTCTCCTGCCAGCAGACTATGTGTTGCAGGTTTATTACACTGATCCTTTATCCTGAATGTCATAAATATGACATGTTGCTTTAATAATTTCTGGAAAGAAAGTGCAAGATGAATAACGTGATGCTATTGTTCTGTACTACTGCATCTGTATTCTAAAGGTTGTTTTATTTAAATAAACACAAAGAAATAATAAATAGCCAGGAAATATTCATTTTTTTAATTCAAATTCAAATGGACAACAGCGAGAAACCGAACACTCTGTGTTTGTACACACATTCCTGTTATTTACTAAAGTGGATCTTCATTGACTCTACTTCTCATGTCAGCAAGTCTGAAAAAATAACCCTTCCCTGTGAAAAAGCAGTTCTTAGATGGTTTCTTTTTTTAGAACTAGAAGAACACCACATTGTTTATCATAGTAATATATTGCTGATATATTCATGGTACATTTTGCTGTTAAAATCAGTCGGAATTTCTGGAGGCTTTGATTAATGAAACACTGGAAAACTCTGTTAGCTTTTTCTTTTTTTGTAGCAGTTTAAAAAGCTGCTTGTACAGTTGGAGAAAAGAAGATGGTATTTCAAAGAACAGCGTAGACTTTTAGATTATCCTTCATTTCTGGGAAACAAAGAAATTTTTGGTTGGGTTTTTTTTTTCATTAATTTATAGATGTTTGATGTTCCCTTATCTCCAAGTACATTCACAAAGCTACACTTTATTTTTTAATGTTTTAAAATTTATTTTATTTAGAGAAGGGAAAGAACAATTGCATCCAGTTTCAAAATCTGATGAGCCTAGATTCCTGTTTCTTACATTTGTGGGACACATGTACAAGGTAGTTAAGAAACAACCACTAAATTTATCTTTGATACTAATAATTCTTATTGTGCAAGACTGAAAGGATTTCTAAGAGGTGATGTTATTAGAAACTGAAGTGTCTCAGCAACTTGTGGAACTGGATATTTAAGACTTTGTCCAAATAGATTTCTTTCATACCTAGTATTTTATCTCCATGATCTGTTTATATGTACACAAATAACTTACACTTCCTTTTGATAAGCTGAACACCCCCAGTCTACAACTAAAATGTACTTTCTTAGCTCTGAATTGTTTGAGTAGCATTTCTTGTTCCTGCTGTAATGTTTCTACAGCTGTTAGGGATGTAAATGCAAGAACTACATGCAGTATTCTAGTCTGGTAATATAATGAGGGAAAAGATCATCTCTCAAGCCTTCTGAAATACTTCCCTGCATTTACATTCAAGAGTAATGCTCTGATATAATTCTGAGGTGCTTGTCAACTGTGATTCTACGTTTACTGAGTTGTCACTTTCTGGTATTTAGTCCTCATTCCACAGCTTTGTCAAACATATTTTTCCTTATATGGATGTTGTTTATTGGCTTTACACCACTACTGGCCAATCTTAAATATAAATCATAGTCATAAATCATAATGATAAATCAATATTTTATGATTTATTCCCATTCATTTCTGAAAGCACAGACCTGGCACCTTACACTTAGCCATGACTGAACAGGCCAAGGCTTGTTCTGAGTTCAGTGGAACCTCAGTTTCTCATTGAAGGGGTTCAAAAGCGATGTTGGCTTAACAAGAGTTTACATCTTCCATGTCTGTTTGTTCCCATCCCCATGGAGACACTTGCTGCTCTTTTCATTCTGTTAACTATATCAGTGAAATAATACGAGGTTAAGATTACCCAACCCGTTTTTAAAACTCAGAACTGTGGGTAAAGTAGGGAGCAAGAACTTCTTAAGTTGAATTTCTGGTCAAACCCACTGTATTGTGGATTTGTGGCCACAGCCAATTCCTGCTTCATTTAACATATGAATTATTGATGTTTCATACTCTAAGAAAAAAACCCCACAAACACAAAACAAAACCCAAGCAAACAAAGAAAACACAATAAATCCCCAAACCTAAGATGTTATGCATATTTAAATTGCTTTTCAGCAGATGTGGTACCAGAACACTAACGATATCTGTAGATAACGAATGGCAACGTTTTTTAGTTTCAAATAAGTGCCAGAGAAAGCCTTTGTGCCTAAAAGGCTTGTTCTAGGTTGTGATATATGTTAACAAATTAGCTTGTATAAATTTAGACTGGCAGTGCATTATCAATCATGGGAATATTTAAAAGATTTTAACCTTCTATGTCACACCTTTCATAAGTGCTAGAAAATATTTCCTTTCTTTACTGTAAAGCACAGGAAAGTGGCTATTTTAAAGGGTTAATAGAGAAAAGGGAAGACTAAATAACAAAATCATGCATTACTATGCTATTTCATGTTCCCTATAATGTGTTAATTGTTTCCTAGTAACAGAGGTAAAGTATTACTAGATATTTTAAATGAGATAGAATACTGTCTCCTGTAATTAGCAACTATTCAGCTTCTGAGAAAATCGAGACTATGAATGCCTACTTCATTTGTCTGCACTTGATTACTGAAGTGTATCACATAATTCAGAGTCATCTTTTATTATATTTGCATCTCAAATCTTAAATAAAATATATTCAGATGATCTGAAAAAGCAAAGCTGTTGTAGATAGCCTCAGTGAGTGGAATGGAAGCAACATCTCTTTCTCAAACTATCATAAAAAATTTGGTCTAAGGTGTTTTTAAATATAATATATAGAATGTATAATATATGGGAGGTATAATATCAGGTTTAAAGTATTTCAACCTAGTTTAAATGTCTCAAATGAAATGTGTCATGTAAGTGAATTCTTAAGAATTTACTTTCATTTGAAAGCAAGCTAAGGGCTTGCAAGAAACAGGATCTCATTCTAGGCTTTTATATGTCAATTTAATCTATGACTTTGGCAAAGCTACACTTTATTGAGAGTAGAAATTCTGCTTTGTCTACTCCAGTAGAACGATGTGAACATGAACATTGTATGCTTTACAGTTCTTAAGTTTCAGAAAGAAAGATTCCTAGATGTGAAACATGGGCACAAGAATCTTTCTGCCTTTGGAGTGTTAAGAGTAATGTCCTCTGCTCCCACTGAAGAAAGGTCTTATGACTGTGAGCTCATTCTCTGAACATGGTCTGCTACAAAGTGCATCTGCATTCCCATCAATTGTATATTTGTGCCCATAGCAAACAGAGCACAACAATTTCTTCATACTGTAGATTCTCCCTAATATGTCCTGCTATTGTAACAGAGTATCCTAGACCATTAATTTATCCTTATCATTCACACTCTAGTGTCCACGTTGTACACAGCTTTGGCACAGTGACTACAGTAAAGGAAATTCCCAGAATTCAAGACAATGTTTTATTTGGTTTTACTCCCTTTTATATGCTTCCAATTTGTTTTTTTTCTACTCCTGTTTACACAGACTGTGTGGTGTATTTGTATTACCAATTTATCTGTGAGGAAGAGGTAGAAACTTGTTATTTGGAAGTCCCATAAATTCTCAGCACTGGCACTGTATCAAAGGCTAGTCAGTTTGAAAATACAATTTTATTCATGATGAAATAGAGGATCAGGGTAGATGATATAGACCCACTAACATATGACTGATGAGGATATCTGAGACAGCAAAAGGCATTGTCAGCCGATGCTTTGCTTTCATGCTTTGTCTAGGCTCAAAGTCCCATGCAATAGCCTCAAACAGACTAATACTGACTGTATCTGAATGATAAAACCCCATGACATTATAATTACATTTTTTGTGGTCTCCATGAGAGGCATTTGCCAATGAGGTGCCATATAAGGGAAGCTTGGAATCACTTTTTTTAAGCCAACTGTTTCATATCTATCTATGTGACTGTGTAAAGAATGACAGACTGTATTACCATGATAAACCTTCTGTCAATAGAGAAAAAAAGAAGCAAACTAGACTTTTTAATGCACCAAGTTTTCAGTGAAATGTGAGACTGAAGGGAAAGTAATTATCTGTGGAGGAGTTCAATTCAGTTAATGAAACCAAATGGCTTTTGCCCTGTGCTTATTTGCTATCTTATTGCTCAGAAAGGTAAAATTTTCACATCAAATAATTTGATTACTGCAGAGGTGGTTGGTGGGGTTTTTTTCTAATAAATGCAGTGCTTTTGTTTATACATCCAGCACAGTCTGCTGTTTATGCTCATGTGGACTTACTTTTCTGCCTAAAAAGTTCTCTATCAATTTTTCAGTAGTATAGCAAAACACTATCCTCCTGTGGTGGACTGTTTTGATACAGTACTGGATGTACTCCATTTTCTTGTGGGCACACCATTTTCATTCTAAGATTGCTGTGACTGAATGAGTGCATTATGTCCTCTGTCCTGTTTTGAATCTCCAAACCAGTATGTATGCAACATGACTTAAGAGTGTTCCCAAGAACCAAATAATATTAAAAGGTCATTAATTTAAAGGATTCCAATTATTCAGATGCCCACACCTTTTGACAAGATGTGCCTTCAGTCATGGAAAGAAGTCACCTGAGAGAGAGAGGGAGGCTGGAACTCCACTGATGAAGCTTCTCAAGTCACTGAATTACACCAAATCACAGAATGATAGGGGTTGGAAGGGACCTTGAAAGATCATCTAGTTCAACCCCCCTGCCAGGGCAGTATCACCTAGTGTAGGTCATGCAGGAAAGCATATAGGCATGTTTTGAATGTGGCCAGAGAAGGAGACTCTGAAACAACCAGAAACAACCTCTCTGGGAAGTCTGTCCCAGGGCTCTGTCACCCTCACAGTGAAAAAGTTCCTCCTTGTATTCACATGGAGCTTCCTCTGCTCCAGCTTGCACCTATTGCCCTTTGTCCTATTGCTGGCCATCACTGAGAAGACCTTGGCTCCATCCTCCTGATACTCACCCTTTACATATTTATAGACATTAATAAGGTCACCCCTCATTCTCCTCCAAGCTAAAGAGGCCCAGCTCCCTCAGCTTTTCCCCATAAGGAAGGTGTTCCACTCCCTTAATCATCTTGATGGCCCTGTACTGGACTCTTTCAAGGAGTTCTATGTCCTTCTTGAACTGAGGGGCTCAGAACTGGACACAATGTGAGGTTGAATAGCAGATGAATAGCAGTACCATTCCAGCTGGATCCACTGAACATCAGATGAGAAACCTCCCAGTATGCACCATCACTAATGGTTCCATGCTCCGATTACACACCATGCTTCTGAGTCATACCATACTGTCAGATCAGACTGCAGAACACCCACCTGAGCCTGAGAAATCCAGAAACTCCATTGAGTCCTTCAGTTCAGACGTTAGAGAAGTGAGATAGAAATCTCTGGTGGATCAGAGCAAATACTTTGTTGATCAGAAACATTCAAGTGTGTGATGTAAGATAATGAGGGGGTTAGTTTCTTACTGAAACAGAAAAGTTTCTGAGTTGACCAGAGAGTACAAGCCACTAGGCAGACCACTTACTAGTATGTGAAGCTTAAGGGAGGAAAGCCCAAAAAAATCTCTGTGATTTTTGGGGAGCAGGTCATGTTTTCATAACTAAACAGTTTCATCAAATGGCATTTACTTCATTTAATGGTAAGAGAGTAATCTGGCATTGGGTCATAGTCCTGCAGCATATACTCTAACTTCTAACCAAGTTTAGCTTTTATTCTTTCATGCTATACTCTTCTTTGGTGTAAAGAAAATTATTAATGCAAAAGTGGAGGTTTTCTTTTTGTGCCTAAATAGTAGAACAAGAGTGATGACAATTGGATGTAAACCAGTGCAGCTCAGGAAAGGTGGAGTGAGATCTGGCTAAGAAGCACAAGCAAATCAGAAGTCATTTACAAAGTTAGGAAAGATATTCATTCTATTTGAAAGGTGGAATATTTTCTTAGAAAATCTTCAAGGCACTGAGCAGTCTATTAATGTGATTACTGTTGAAAAAAAGTACCAATACAGGAAACAGTCATTCTGTGCTTTTTTGAAAAAGTGATTTTTTTTTGCAGTAGCTTTTTCTATAGGCTGAGCAAGAATGAGGATTAGGACCTAATAAAGTTGCAGTATGTAGCAGATGAGTTCCTATTGCAACAATGACCTGATATCTGCACAGGGTTTTGAAAATAGAAACACTATATAGTTATAATTGATTTATGGTTTTATTTATTTAGGTATTTTAGTGCTTGAGGTTAATAGATACTTGTCTCTGTTCCATCAGCAAGTACAGGGTTTTAAAGACAAATCATAGTTATAGGGCCAGATAGCTCTTACTTGGTAAGAAGTCAGAAGGCAGTGAAAGAGTTAAATAGCATGCCTATAGATTGCTTCCATTATTTAGGATGTTCCCATGCAGGAACTTTTTCTTCCTTTAGGAAATCTCTGATGTGAAAATATTCTTGGGTACAATGCATATCTCCTGAGTGTGTCAGTCCTCTAAAGTGCTGAAGAGCATCCATTAATTAAATGTTTTTGATTGACTACCCTGAATCATCATCTCCTAAGGGTAAACTTGATAAACTGAGATTAAATTTTTCCCAGTCATTGTCTGAAGAGCAGTAAGGAGTATCTTAAAAAGATGTATTTTTTTCTGTCCAACCAAAGTATCAGAATAACTTATTGTCCTGATTTTAGCTGAGATAATTTTCTTCCTAGTAGCAGGGATAGCGCTGTGGTTTGGATTTATGATGAGAATAATGCTGATGACACACTCATGTTTCAGGTTTTGTTAGGCAATGTTTACACTAACTCAAGGTATTTTCAGTTTCTTTTACTGTCTTGCCAATGAGTAGGCTGGGTGTGCACAAGAAGCTGGGAGGACAGCTGACCCCCAACTGGCCAAAAGGCTGTTTCAGACTATATGACATCAGCTTCAGTATATAACTTGGGGGAAGCTGTCTGGGGGTTTAGACCACAGCTCGGGAACTAGCTGAGCATCAGTGGTCTGTGAGTACTGAACAATTATTCTTTAGATGATGATGATGATGATTTCCTTTACTGTTCTATTAAACTATCTTTATCTCAACACACAAATTTTCCTTTCTTTTTCTCTGATTCTCTCCCCCATCCCACTGAGTGGGGGTTGTTTTAGCTTCCTGGTGGGTTAAACCATGACACCAATTGAAGAAACTACACACAAAAGTCTGTTTCAACTTATACATACAGTCTAATGCATTAAAGTGCTTGTAAATAAGGCAATACTGCTATGGATATTACACAGAATCACAAGGTTGGAAGAGACCTTTGAAGATCATTGAGTCCAACCATTCCCATCCTAAGCTAAACCAGATCCCTAAGTACCTCATCTACCCTTTTGATGAACACATCCAGGGAAGGTGACTCAACCCCCTCCCTGGGCAGCCTGTTCCAGGCCCTGTCAGGAAACTCTGTCAGGAAAACATTTGTTTCTAATGTCCAATCTGTCCCTGCCCTGGCACAGCTTCATGCCATTTCCCCTTGTCCCATCTCCTGTCCCCTGGCTGAAGAGACCATCACCCACCTCTCTACAACCTCCCTTCAGGTAGTTGTAGGTGGGGAGAAGGTCTCCCCTCAGCCTCCCCTTCTCCAAGCTAAACAGCCCCAGCTCCCTCAGCCGCTCCTCAGAGGATTTGCCCTCCAGCCCCTTCCCCAGCCTGGTTGCCCTTCTCTGCACTCACTCCAGGACCTCAATGTCCTTCTGATGGTGAGAAGCCCAGAACTGGACCCAGTACTCAATATATATTCACACTATATGAAGATGTCCATGTATTGTGACAATGTGACTCATACAACGAGTAGAAAAACTTTCTAAGAGAGATAGGTGCAAAATATTTTTCAGAATCTGAAATCCTGAGTAATTTGTTCTTTTCATAATTCGTTAGCTCATCCTACCGTAAAAGTATCATCTCAGGGAAGGCGGATGAGCCTGTGAAGATTTCAAATTATTTTGTTGCAAGAAAAGAATGGAAAGTGTGGAGTGGGAGTTGCACTTTGACATCAACAATGCATGTTTTTCAGTAATCACATTGACGGTCTTTTTTGCATAAAAGCAAATAATGAGAGCTGTTAGTACAAAAATCACTTTGTATGGCCAAAAGGATTACTCAGGGTTTGAAAAACACCATGCAGAGGCATATATGACAGCTTTCTCCTGAAGTGTCCAGATATTAAAAGTCTGTTGTGCTTAATGGGGTCCCCTACGAAGAGAGGCTGGGGGAGCTGGGCTTGTTCAGCCTGGAGAAGAGAAGGCTGTGGGGGGAGCACATTGCCGCCTTCCAGTCCCTGAAGGGAACACACAAACAGGAGGGGAATCAACTTTTTAGAAGGGTAGGCAATGGCAGGACAAGGGGGAATGGATTAAAACTAAAGGAAGGAAGGTTTAGATTAGATCTTAGGGGGAGGTTTTTTACAGAGAGAGTGGTGAGGGGCTGGAACAGGCTGCCCAGGGAGGTGGTGGATTCCCCGTCCCTGGAGGTGTTCAAGGCCAGGTTGGATGGGGCCCTGGGCAGCCTTGTATAGCTCCAGGCTTAGAGGTTGGTGTCCTTGCCTGTGGCAGGGGGGTTGGAGCTCAGTGATTCTTGGGGTCCTTTCCAACCCATTCCATTCTATAATTCTATAATTCTATGATTCTATGAAGGCTTGGCAAGGCAATCCTATGCACATTCTTCCTTGGGGAAGTCCATTTCAAGCATATTCTAAAGCCATGGATTGGAGTAATTCCTCTCCCAATGCAAAGGATGGTCTTAATGCCCACTTTTTTCTAGGAATGGAATGTAAGGTGTCACACTCTTCATGATAGGAGTCAGTTTCTGATTGCTTTCCCCCTTTCCAGTCAGCCTTTATAATTGCTCCTTAAACTAACTAGGCTTCACAGATGTGGTACCTCATCTCAGTGGGTGGCCCTTTTATCCCTTTCTAGTCCTGGTGGGGAGCCTATGCAATCACAGCAGGCATTACATAAAATTCTACTTAGGAAAGTGGTAGCAATATGGGGAAACAGTATATAAACATGCACACAATATTTGTGATTTCTGAATTAAAAGAATTTTAATTCCTTACTGGAAATTCCAACGCTTTATGTGATATTAAATTTGCTCCTCACTTTATACCTGGTGAGGAGGAGAAAAGATCCTAAAATTATGAAAACAGGTCTAAATGAGATCTCAGGAGGCTATTTCAACATGGTCTAGCTATACCAAAATCATGTTATTGAAAATTTTCAGACTTACACCTTCAAGACTAACATGAACATTTCTGTAGAGATTACCATTTTTTTCCCCCTCTAAGCATCTATGTCCAGATTTATAATCAAATTGGGTCAGGATATTAACATTAGGATATTTAAACTTAGGATATTTAAACTTGAGTTAGGATATTTAAACTTCCCTCCATTCAAATTACCTACATTCCGTGTTCCTTTCATACGTGTACTCATCAGAATGGATCAATACAAAGAATTCTCTCTTCCACCAGTATAATATTGACCGCTCTTTTTGTTGGCCAAAGGCACTTCTACACAAACAGAACTGAAATAAATATACTACATAGATCCCCTTTGCCACCTTCAAGCTACTTCTTAGCACTGACGTGGCTAAAGGGGCATAGGTTAGTGTTGCAGTTTCAAAATGGTTGGAGATGAAGTGGAAGTAAGAAACATGAAAGAATTTCTTTATGGCATTGATGGTGCATTAGATGTCCTCCCCTGAAAAAAATGTACCACCAGTGTTTGTGTATACATACATTTGTAGAAACCATGTGTGTATATATGTAAAACTCATTCCTCTAGTCATTGCTGGATAAAGCCCTGAACTGTCATACCAACAGAAAGGATAACTACTAGTGGAGATAATTTTCTTGGCACTGACAGCCCTTTGGACTGGTAGAGTGACAATTATTGAGTATTCTATATGTAGTCCCTCTGACAGTCAATTGGAAACCTGGTCTGTAAAAGACAGTATAAGATTTTTTTTTCTTGTGAAAAGTAAGACTGGCTGTAAATAACATCAGCCCCAGGATGCTGATAGTTATGAACCCATAAAATTTTAAGACCAAACTGCATTTGTAAGTGAATATTTCTCAAACTGAATATTACTCAAAGAGAAAAAAAATGTAATAGCTTATTCTGCCTTGTAGAATATCCTTAATTTCCCAGAAATATCTAGACCGATATTGTATTCTTCTCTGTGTAAGAATATCAGGTTAAAACTGTTTTCAGCTAAACAGTGACTGCACTAGAATCCAAGCTGGATATTTTTGGGGAAGACAGCAGGCCTGCGAGCGGCCTAGCTCTCTTCTCCCAAGATTTAGGCCCTGACAATAGCCTTCTGTTCCCATGAGACAGAAAAAGTTACTGATGCTGAGAGGATCTTAATAATCACATTCCCAAAACACAGCGGCCTTGATGATAGGGGTACAGGCTGCCCTAAACCAAGAAGCAGTTATGGGAAGGTACTTGGGAGTAACGGAACATGTTAAGAACCAACCACAATAAGATGGTCAAAACAGCCGGTGTGCGGATGCTTTTAGGCATCAAAGGGAAACTAACAATATTTAGCTGTAAGATATAGAATCATAGAATCATAGAATCATAGAATCATAGAATCATAGAATGGTCTGGGTTGGAAGGGACCCCAAGGATCATAGAGCTCCAACCCCCCATGCCACAGGTCGGGACACCAACCTCCAGGCCTGGAGCTACACAAGGCTGCCCAGGGCCCCATCCAACCTGGCCTTGAACACCTCCAGGGACGGGGCATCCACCACCTCTCTGGGCAGCCTGTTCCAGCCCCTCACCACTCGTTCTGTAAAAAAACTTCCCCCTAAGATCTAATCTAAACCTTCCTTCCTTTAGTTTTAATCCATCCCCCCTTGTCCTGCCATTATCTGCTCTTTTAAAAAGTCGAATCCCCTCCTGCCTATAAGCTCCCTTCAGGCACTGGAAGGCTGCAATGAGGTCCCCCCGCAGCCTTCTCTTCTCCAGGCTGAACAAGCCCAGTTCCCTCAGCCTCTCTTCGTAGGGGAGCTGCTCCAGCCCTCTAATCATCCTTCTGGCTCCTCTGAACCCTCTCCAACAGTTCCACATCTTTCTTGTATTGGGGGCCCCAGATCTGGACACAGTACTCCATATGGGGCATCACGAGGGCAGAGTAGAGAGGGACAATCACCTCCCTGTCCCTCCCTGATGTTTATCAGAACTTGTTATAATCACTAACCAATCAGTGTGGTGTGAACAGTGTGTGTAACCAATTAGCAGTTTTTTAGCTTGCCATGTTTGCAGTAAGAAATGTATATAATCTGTGTGATTTCACCCCATAAATGGCTTCACCTGAAATTCATATGGAATTGCCTGTTGCTCATCACTGGTCTCCACAGGACATAACTTTTTTACCAATGTCTTTAAGCCATCTTCAACACTAGCTGCTGTAAATTGAGTGTACCTTCACTATTGACAATCTAAACAGTTAACCTGTGCAACAATCTTCCTGCTTTCCCTATGACTATTCATTATCTCCTTTGTCTGATTTATCTGGTATTCCTGTGGTTTTCCTTTCTGTTTCAAAAGGGTCACCGAGATGTGAAAAAATATGTATGGGATATGAAGTATAACAAAGATGTATCTTCAATCTTATCCTGAAGGTGTCCAGCTAGTCCTTCCATGAGCACTGCAGTGGTGGGATGTGTCATAGGGAAAGTGCAAGCAGGAGATGCACTCCTGTGAGCCTGGGAGTAGTATATCTTTTTCCCATCAGGATAACAGTGGGGAAAAATGTCTTTGAGTTGGGCTGACATCAAGACTAGGTATTTGGCCTTGATCATGTGTCCACTAGGACAGACACCCAAGTATGGTCTTGTCAGCCAGTGTTTGTTAGGAGACTGGTTTCTGTAGTGCACACCAACAGCCACCTCTATTTTAGACTTGATGGTTGCATTCCCCGTGTATTATGTTCCGGTTTTAACAGCTGAACCGAGAGGACACGAACCTAATACTGCTCATATACTCCTCAAGTTTGTATCTATGCTCTGCACAAATACTTCACATATTTACGATTCTGTATACCAGCATCCTTCTGTCACTTCAGCATTCCCCATCTTTCTAAATAACCATTTTCCTTACTCCTTTTCCAATTTTTTTCTACTCCTATCCATCAAAACCAGGGAAAATGTCATTGCAAGGAAAGGAGAAATTTTGCCAAAAAAGTTGGATGTTGATCCTTAAACAAACCGGATCAAGTGATGTAAACATCCAGTCTAAATTTCTGACAAGGGCTCTACAGCCCATAAGTTGAATTCAAGGCACAGCTATAGAAGGGACCAAAACTTGGATTTCTCTGTTGTTAACGTATGAAAGAGACCTGTTATATACCAGTTTGTGCCTAGCACAAGTTTACTGATATCTTTAAAATAATCCAACTCATTCAATGTTTAAAACAGGAAAATTACATTTCATTTGTGCCTCTTTGCTCTGAGGTAAGAGGTAAATTCTATTCATACCTTTATTTGTTCAATGTATTTATCAGGTATTTCATGCCTGAGCAAAGGCTCTAAACTAAGTTACTAAAGACTCAGAGTACACAGATAGCTGCAATATGAGAAAATAACATTTTGAAACCCAGTCATTCTTCTCTTTAAAGCATACAGATTTTTTTTTTTCATTCTCATCCATTACTTGGTTCTATTTCAATTTTTCTGAAATCCTATTTGCTGGATTCATACCACCAGAGGAAGATTACTGCAATGCAGGATAGAAAGTTTTGCTGGATTCAATAAAGCTAGATACATTTGCCATATAATGTGTATATATATGTATATGTATATATGTCCCTTGCACAATGGACAGATTTATTAATTATACATTGTGGATTTGAGCAATAACAAGGATCCAGATATATTATTTGCCTATAGTTGCAGTTTGCATCTATATAATGCTTAACATAACTGCTTTAATACAACTATTTCCTAGGCACACATTTCTGGTATTAATCCAAACTTTAGCTTGTTGTAGATAATGACAATTTTTTTCTGGAGGTCCTATGGGCATCTAATGACATTGCTGGAGAAAATATCAGATTCTCATAAATTCATTTATGGTTTAAGTCCTGTAATTCCTCTAGGGTCTTCCAAAGGGTAGAAAGCTTAATGAGCATTAGTTCCCCTTCGACTAGGCAGATCAACAATTTCTTACGGATAAATGATTTCTGATGTTCTTTAGCATGGATTCCTCAGTGTTCTATCTATACCAGCTTTTCCCAGTTAAAAGGAAAGTGTATCATGAGTTGCCAAAGACAGCTACAACACTACAGAATACATGTTACTCTGATATGCTCTGCATGGGTGAAAGGTGATGGTGGGGAGGTCATAGAATCATAGAATCACAGAATTTTAGGGGTTGGAAGGGACCTTGAGAGATCATCGGGTCCAACCCCCCCGCCAAAGCAGCTCCCCAGCTCATATTGCACAGACAGGCGTCCAGACGGGGCTGGAATCTCTCCAGAGATGGAGACTCCACCACCTCCCTGGGCAGCCTGTCCCAGGGCTCTGCCACCCTCACTGGGGAAAAGTTCTTCCCCATGTTGGTGTGGAACTCCCTGTGCTCCAACTTGCAGCCATTGCCCCTTGTCCTGTCTCCACAGACACTGAAAAGGGGCTGGCTAATTCCCCCTGTATTCCATGCTTAAGATAATTATAGACTTTAATTAGGTCCCCCCTTAGTCTTCTCCAGGCTGAACAGTCCCAACTTACTCAGCCTTTCCTCATAGGGGAGATGCTCCAGGCCCCTAATCATCTTCGTAGCCCTTCTTTGGACTCTCTCCAGGAGATCCCTGTCCTTTTTATCCCAGGGAGCCCAGAACTGGACACAACACTCCAGGTGGGGCCTGAGCAGGGCAGAGCAGAGGGGGAGAATCACCTCCTTTGACCTGCTGGCTACACTCCTCCTGATGCACCCCAGACAGCTCACAGGTGCTACATGACAGAGTGGCTGAATGTCTAACTGGGAAATGCAATGGCAAGACCCACGCCAACAGTCCAGTGGGACCATATTGTGTTCTCTGTTTAGGATGGGAACTGCCTACATAATTTTCTGTTGGAAACTGACACACTCACGATATTCTGCCAGATCTGATGTTGATTCTGCAGCAGAATGCTTGGCCCAGGGTTTGAAATAAAACTTAGAAGGCGATAGAATGTGACTGACTTCACATTGTTACAGGTGGGCTGGGCAGCGTGTCAAGGTTGGTTAGTCCTTTGTGTATGGTGGTGGCTAAAATGTGCACCATCACAATGCTGCACCTTGGGGTTGTGGTGAATGTGTCTGTTGCAGAAAAGCAAAAAACCAATCTTGTCAACACTGGTGTCACTGTCAGACTGTCATTCCTCCTGGGAAGTGCAGAGAGGAATGCATAGTCTTGATGAGTGCATGTGGTGGTTCATGTGCACACATACTGGAGGCACATTGTAGCTAGAAGCTGAGGCAGGTAGAAACATTAATGGTATAGCACAGTACTGCCTGCTTTGACAACTCTCTGGCTCCAGCCTTCAGGCAGCAGGACACCTCGCTGCATCATTGCAGGGCTCTTCCCCAGCAGGTCCAAGGGTATGCAGTGTGGTGACAGATCTGCCTAGGACAGTCTGCTGGGTAGGTAGGTATTCAGATCCACTGATGATTTGCTATGTGCACCATCCTCTCTTTGGAATTCAATAAACCATTAGCAGTCGACTTTCTTTTTTCATGGTTCTTGAGATCTTCAACACTGAATTTTCAATACAGTAATTGAAAGATGATAAAACAATGTTTGCTGTTCAAAGGAGGATCATTGAGGGTCTTATTTTGAGGGAAAAGACACTCAGGCTATAATATAGTTCCAGTTTACTCTCCTTTAAACCACAGCCTCCAATTGCTTATTCTGATTCTACTGGTGATAGTGGTAACATTCCTAAGACAGTGTTTTGTTGGGAGTGCCAGTAAACAGCAATTTATGGACCAAACCAGAGCTTTACTGCTGACTGGAACGACATAACTGTGAGAGGCAAAAGTATGAATTTAGAAAGCAAGCCAGCTGGTTTTCAAATCTCTCAGATGAATACCTTTGTTCTAGAGGAATTGACTGAAACTGCAAGTAAGAAGAATGTATCAAACCAGATTATTTTTATGAATTTTATTAAAAGGAGAACCTAATCTAGGCTTAAACATATACATCAATGATTAAAGTTCCTATTACTGTCTGATAATAATTAACAACGGACTAATGAAAGGATTAAATCAAGGTAATAATTGAAATTGAATCAATAAATCAATAGTATCAAATTGTCAACTCACCAAATTAATACAACTACTTAAATTTAATCATGAGGTTGGCAAAAGACAAAGGTGGTTGGGTATTTTTTAATTTTGCCTTAGTAGCTGAAGAACTTGTTTCCTTTCATTTGAGTTTCAACTAGTGCTCCAGCTTGAAAACGAACACTGATCAGTTGGCAAACTTTTACGAAGGAAAAGTGACCAAGATGGGTATTAAAATTGTACAGAAGTACAGAAACTAACATGGCTCTTTTAGCACTCACCATTTCTAGTTAGAGCTCATAGCTGATAAAGCAGTTGATTTATTTCTTCTGCTCTATTTCTTCCCTACATAAACCCAGAAAATTTAGGAAACTTAAAATTCAGTAGATCCATCTGAATGCAATAGCTGCTTAAGATTTTCTGAGAAGACAGTAATGACAGATTTCACAGTTTGAGCTTTTAGGAGTCTGTAGGTACTTTTTGCTGTCCACACATTTGCACTGCTAGTAAAAGCCCTGTTCACACACAAAGACAGCAAAATGATGCCTTGCCCAAAATAAAGCAAGCGATTTCTTGATTTCCCTGGTCTTTTTTCTTTATGTGATTATTTGTTACAACCAGTCTTCCATGTAGTGATGGACTAAATATAGCAAATACCACCCCTTCTTCCTTTGGATATCTTGCCAAGAAAAGAAATGAGTACTACTCTAGTACAAGGTATTAACCATTATATAAATCAAGTTCCACATTCTCTGAGGTATTTTATACATGACTTTGGGACTAAGTAGATGGTTCATGAATTTTAGGTCTGATGTGGTCCAAGCCCCACACAGGGAGCAATCAAAATACAACCAAAATAAAAGCCTTTATGTTAATTTGTAAGTTCCACTCAATAAGTACTTGTAACGTACTTGTAACTTGTAAGTCCATTATCAGAACATTGAAATAAGAAGTGTGAAACCTACCCTACAAAAACTGGTGCCAATCCTCTATCTGGTCTACAAACCCTGGCAGCTGTAGGATTTACTGGTAATTGTCAATATCTAGTCAAATATAATTCAATGACCTTATTATTTCTTTGTGTCAGGCAATAAAATCATGGAAGTTGTGATGTGACTTTATTCAAGACAAATAAAATGTATGGATTGCTCCCATCACTCACTTTTAGCCAAACCACACATGTCTGTGTTTGTATCTCTGTACAGTCATCTTCTGTCGGGGAGGCCAGCAGGCCTGCGAGCGGCCTAGCTCTCTTCTCCCAAGATTTAGGCCCTGACAATGTCCTTCTGTTCCCATGAGACAGGAAAAGTTACTCATGCTGAGAGGATCTTAATAATCACATTCTCAAAACAGAGCGGCCTTGACAATAGGGGTACAGGCTACCCTAAACCAAGAAGCAGTTATGGGAAGGCACTTGGGAGTAAGGGAACATGTTAAGAACCAACCACAATAAGATGGTCAAAACCAGGCAGTGTGCAGATGCTTTTGGGCATCAAATGGAAACTAAAGACATTTAGCTGTAAGATATGTTGAAGGGAGCTTATAAGAAGGAGGGGATTCAACTTTTTAAAAGACCAGATAATGGCAGGACAATGGGGAATGGACTAAAGCTAAAGGAGGGAAGGTTTAGATTAGATATTAGGGGGAAGTTTTTTACAGAAAGAGTGGTGAGGGGCTGGAACAGGCTGCCCAGAGAGGGGGTGGATGCCCCTTCCCTGGAGGTGTTCAAGGCCAGGTTGGATGGGGCCCTGGGCAGCCTTGTGTAGCTCCAGGCCTGGAGGTTGGTGTCCCTGCCTGTGGCAGGGGGGTTGGAGCTCTGTCATCCTAGGGATCCCTTCCAACCCATGCCATTCTATGATTCTATGATTCCATTCTATGTTTATCAGAACTCGTTATAATCACTAACCAATCAGTGTGGTGTGAACAGTGTGTGTAACCAATTAGCAGTTTTTTAGCTTGCCACGTTTGCAGTAAGAAATGTATATAATCTGTGTGATTTCACCCCATAAATGGCTTCACCTGAAATTTGTATGGAATTGCCTGTTGCTCATCACTGGTCTCCACAATCTTCAATTTACCACAGAGCAAACTTTTCCTGAGTTGTGTTCAAATATGGCCTTCTCTGCCTGATGTAGCAATACAACCCTGTCAAGTTACTCCCAGCATGCCAGTCCTAAGGTGAACTGTGTATAACAACAGCGTTTTCTATTGTGAAGATGTAAATCAGCAGCAGATGTGGAAAGCCTGGGAGGAAAACATAACGACAGGATGATAAAACTTTGTAGTAGTATGCAGGTTTTCTCCACTGTCAGCTCAGGCCTCCATGGCTTAATAGCTGCATAAACCTTGCAAACAGGAAAGAGCCTTTGATTTGAATGAATTCAGGCATGCACCGAGGAGGTAGAATTGTATCTCTGCAGGGTACCCATTCTTTTTTGTTGTCTCTGAATTGCCATGATGTGCACAGAATAAGGTTGGCCTCTCAATGCACACCTCCACTGGCAACAATGTGCACGTTGCACAGCGTGAAGCGGTGAGAGGCAGGGCGTGCAGATGGGGATGGGCAGCAGGCTGAGGAATGGTTGTGGAGTTACTCCATTTCTGTTTCCAGCAACTTGGGTCCTCTCCTGCCTGTATGCACTGGGCATGGCCGGCTGCCCAAGACCATTTAATTGCATGGGCTGGGATATGAACTGCCAACTGCCACGTTTGGCACATGAAAACAGCAATTTTGAGCTTACTGCAAAAGAACTGAACCGGTATGTGGTTGCTTTCAGAGACAATACAGGAAGCTCAGGTTAAAACGTGGCTGACATTCTCTGCATACTGTGCAAATACAGAACCAATTTTCAAACGCTTAGTACTGATAGCTATGGGGGAAATGTTCTAGACTTGTCCTTCAGCACAAAGGGAAAGTGCTGAAGAAAAAGACAATCTAAACATCTAAGTATTTCCATCCTCGTAGGAAACCACTCTCATCATTACAGAGTTAGTGACAGCAGTTCTCCAGGAATTTCTCTTGCAGAAATTTCTTCTGAAGACTGCAAACGGTTGTGCTCAATAAAAGGATTTACTGTGTTAGGATGCATCTTGTTCCTGGGTTCCCAGGGTGCAGTGACCCCAATACTTGCACTGTGAATGATTCTGGTTAGGCCTGAGAAATCACCTAGGAATGAAAGTATGGGGTCTACCCAAGAATGCAGTGGCTTACTCTGACATTTACACAGACACACACAGATGGCCACATGCAAATGCATAGACACTAAAAAATGTTGTTGGTTGGGGTCTTTTTTCATCACATAAAAGTGTGTGGAAGTGGCAATTAGACAAAAAAAAACCTCCAAACCAAACAACAAACCCACAACATTTTTGTTTGGGGAAGACAAGTCAAAGCCACTTATGTAAGTCTAAAATTATCAAACTGTGCACTACTGTCTGGAGTTGCTGATCATTGCTGGAGTACCTTCAGGTTTATTGAATTATCTTTCCCTGAGAAATTACTTCATCAACTTTAAAATTTCTATGGTGTACTCATAGGAAACAGTTGATAAATATTGGCTGGTAGGAATCTTACACTAAGCTTATTTATGCTAATGGGATTTCAAACATTTTTGGCAGAATAGAAGGAGGATGACCAAATAAACATCATATATAAGTTTTAGGATGTAATTCCATCTCAAGTACAATGTGGATCCTCCTGCCCTAATGATTCAGAACAACGTACATTTTAAAGGGCACTGCATCTTCCTCTCTTCCCATTCACAGAATCACAGAATGTTAGGAGTTGGAAGGGAAATTGAAAGATCATCTAGTCCAACCCCCCTGCCAGAGCAGGATCACCTAGACTAAATCACACAGGAACACATCCAGGCAGGTTTTGAATGTGTCCACAGAAGGAGACTCCACAACCTCTCTGGGAAGTCTGTTCCAGTGCTCTGCCACCCTCACAGTGAAAAAGTTCCTCCTTGTATTCACATGGAACTTCTTACACTCCAGCTTGCACCTACTGCCCTTTGTCCTGTCGCTGGCCCCTCTTCTCCAAGCTAAAGAGGCCCAGGTCCTTCAGCCTTTCCTCATAAGGAAGGTGTTCCACTCCCTTAATCACCTTGGTGGACCTGTGCTGAACTCTTTCAAGGAGTTCTATGTCCTTCTTGAACTGAGGGGCCCAGAACTGGACACAATATTCCAGGTGCAGTCTCACCAGGGCAGATTAAAGGGGGAGAAGGACCTCTCTTGACCTACTAACAACACCCCTTCTAATACACTCCAGGATGCCATTGGCCTTCTTAGCCACAAGAGCACATTGCTGGCTCTTGGTCGTCCTGCTGACCACCAGGATACCCAGGTCTGTCTCGCCTACTCTGCTCTTCCATAGGCTATACTGGTATATACCCAACCTATACTGGTACCTCTGACCTACACTTGCCCTTGTAGTTTTCCTTCCTAGGTTGCAAATGTTTAATTTATTTTTCTCTGAAAGAATATATCTGCTGAGTATTTTATGTCTTTGCTTCAACATGCTGCACTGACTTTTTATGCTGTCATTTTGAACGCTAAATGAAACTCACTGTATTTGCCAAATTTCTAATGATGGTTTTCCTTTCATGAGGAAGGGACATATGTTTAAGCTGTTCTATTGGTGCATAGAGACTATAGTGAGTTTGACTAAAAGTTCAAAACCACAAACCAGTCTATAATTCAATCTGAAAAAACCTTACCTCTCAATTTTGAGTTTGGGTAGGAATTGTGGAATTCAGGCCTTTTCCCTTCATACTGGCATAGCTGTAATGATTTGTTTCCACTTAGGATATAATAGTTCACTTCTGATTTGCATTTCCATTTGGTAGAGTTGATTTTTGAAACACTTTATCCTATCATAGAATCAAAGAATGGTAGGGGTTCGAAGGGACCTGGAGAGATCATGGGGTCCAACCCCCCTGCCAAAGCAGCTCCCCAGCTCATATTGCACAGACAGGCATCCAGACAAGTCTTGAATGTCTCCAGAGATGGAAACTCCACCACCTCCCTGGGCAGCCTGTCCCAGGGCTCTGCCACCCTCACTGGGGAAGAGTTCTTCCCCATGTTGCTGTGGAACTTCCTGTGCTCCAACTTGCAGCCATTGCCCCTTGTCCTGTCCCCACAGACACTGAAAAGGGGCTGCCCATTCCCCCTGCATCTCATACTTCAGATAATTATAAACATTAATAAGATCCCCCCTTAGTCTTCTTTTCTCCAGGCTGAACAGTCCCAGCTCACTCAACCTCTCCTCACAGGGGAGATGCTCCAGGCCCTTCATCATCTCTGTAGCCCTCCTCTGGACTCTCTCCAGGAGATCCCTGTCTTTTTTATCCCAGGGAGCCCAGAACTGGACACAATACTCCAGGTGGGGCTTGACCAGGGCAGAGTAGAGGAGGGGGAGGATCACCTCCTGTGACCTGCTGGCCACACTCCTCCCAAGAAAGTTTTTTCAGTGAGGACATACTTTACAAAAAAACCCAGCTTTTAATTTCTACAATTCAATCAGTGCTGAAAGAATGTGCTTTACAGAAAAATAAATCTGAGATAAAATGATAAACTATATTCAAATTTAGAAATTAACACAGAAAAAAACCCAAGTAAGTACATTTTGTATTAAGTAGGAAGACATCCAAGAGAAAAGAAGCACTGTAAATTATTTCCATCGTGAAAAGGCTCAGTGAGGAAGATGTTCATGACTTTGTTTAAATATATACACCATTTTTCACTGGTCTGGCTTCTGTTCTGCACACGTGAGTACACAGACTGGAAAACCCTGCTGATATACTACAAGAACGAATGGCTGTGCATTCACTGCCACAGGGCAGACCCAAGTTGAAATTAATTCATATTAAATAAGTAGTTATTAATCAGAGCATTGGCTTTAGTGTAGTTATTATTACTGGTAACTTAATTATATTAGTAGGAAGAGGCTATACAGCTGGCATTCTTGGAGGAAACCTTGCAGTGAGGATGGCAGGTGAAATTAATGATTTGGGCCCTTTCTCAAAGGGACACCAGGACCTTTTCTAGGAGTGTTTTCATGTGCCAAGTCACAAGGGCAGGTGGAGTTTGAAGGCAGCCTGAAATTGGAATGAATTTAAGCTGTTTAAAATACCAGTTTGGACACTCAGTCCTGATTTTTTAAGAGTATGGAAGAAATACAACGTGATTGTTGCTGAAGTAAAAATCCTACCCACACCTCCTCCAGCAACAGTGGGACAGTCTGGTCAGACTTTCAGAGGATTTGGATTTTAAGGCAAAATCCAATACTAATTTTAAATAGCAAGGACTTTTGAGCTGTGTCATAGGCCTGTGTGTTCATCTTTCTTTTGAACTTCTCTTTCTGCCTGTCAAAAACACACATCCTCTGATATTTTGGAGTCATTGCTTTTGTTCATTTGTATCTATAAACTACGGTCTGAGTCTAAGGAATAAACCCTTAGGAGATATTCTTCCACTTCTATAAAGCAAATCCCTAAAATGCCACAAAGCAAACCTTTGTAGGATGGATAGATGAATAGAGGCATGCCCACCTTTGTAGGATGCATAGATGAATGAGGCATGCCCATCTATGAAATGACTGTTTTTTTATCAAAGAATCTCAGCTAATTCAAAAAAACTTCTTAACATTGTTTTCATAAGCAAATGATGCAGAAACCCATAACAGACTTGTGAGATAATTCATCAAATGCTGATTCCTTGCAAAATCCTTCTTTTTACTTCATATTTTAAATTGCACTCTTGATGGACTCAGTTGTAAATTCTCTACATTACTAAAAATCCCGAAAATTATAAAAAAATATAAAAATTGTAAAAAAACCCTATTAAAAGTACTGAAAAACAAAGTTCTTGGGCTGCTATTCCTACTTGAAGAATTAATAGAATTAACAGTTTGAGCTGCATGTCTTGGCATATCCCTACTTCTTCATCTACAGTGTAATGAAGCTGTTTACTGAGAAGAAGGAAAGAAAAACGTTGCGTGTAGGAAGATCAGTAGTGGAGGCATGGAAGGTCTAACCATTAGCTTCTTTCTTTTCCAAGTCTTCATAGAGGGGGCTCCAGTAATAATGTAAAGGAAGACAGAGATTAAAGCAAAACAAATGTGTTCATAGAAGCAAAATTTAAAATGTCTGTAACAAGAAATTACTAGGTACCTCGGAGAACCGTATGCCCACTGTTCCTTTGGGATTAAAAAAATGAAGAGAAAAATGAAGCCATTGAAGATACTCTCACTGGATGACTTGTACCATGCCTGGTGCATGTTTTTATCATCAGCAATGTAGCAAAAATATCCCTACTTCTGTGATAAAAGGAGCAACCTTAAACGATTCAGTTAAAGATTTCCAGGGTGGCATCGCTAAAACGTTTGTGAGAAGTCAACCCTGACAGAAGCATGTTCAGCCCTGGAAATACTTCTCATAGACATAGGTCTGTGTGCAAAGTGAAGGAGTGGGACATCTTTGCCTGTGAACCTTGTATAGGGATTACCTTATGTAACAGCACAACAGTGGTACTTCTGTTGCTTTATCCTTTAGGGGTATTAATCGGTCATGCTTTTTGGAAGAACATGAGGAGCCTTAGCTGATCCCAAGCTGCATATGAAATAAATACAAGTATTTTGATAATCCTGTTTCCACACGTTCATAGTCTTCAGTGCAGTTTCCCATAGAGTTTCTGGCTCTAAGAATTGAAATTATCTGTAATTCTGCAGAAAAGAGATTGTATCTACACTTTGTATCCAAATCCCGAGCACCAATATTTCAATGAAAATCTCTGATCAAGGTAACAGACAAGAAAACCCATTCCCAGAACCTTGCCTGTGATCCAAGACACAAGCAACCATGGGATTCCCAGTCTGCTCTGGGTATTAATGAAATGGAATGCACTCTTCCTCTTTCATAGAAGTTCTTGTACCTAAATTGGAGACTATATTGAAAATAAAGTCTATTTTCACAAGAAACAACGGACACGAATCATCCTTAGCTTGAGCATCTAAAAACTAGAAAAACTGCTCAACTCAGGCTACTTAATCCTAATTTGATAGTGCCTATTTTCATCTGTTGTTTATAAAGTATCCTACAGGGATTAAGTCAGGCTTGACATTTCACTTCCAGACATTTTAAGCTAGACAACATGGCTCCAACTCAACAGGTCCTCTCCTATGTGCCTTGAGGAATATGGTTGGTGGAAGGAAAAATATGATTTTATGCTTCAATTACACTGCTAGCCATCTCTTGTATGGGTATTTAATTTTACTTTTTTGATGTTTTTCCTTCCTTAATTTTATTTTAAATTTGTATTATAGAATCATACCTTAAACTGATTTAAGGACTTATACGTGTCATTTACTACATTACTGAAAAATTAAATTCACATCCATTCTTTATAAACATTAAATACACAACGTTGAAATATTAAGGGCAGCCCTGTTATGACTTTAGTCTCTGAAAAATCATGAGAAGTACATATTCTATAAAAATTGTATATTATGAACACTTTCTTTGAATTTCCCATTAACACTATTAGTGATAACCTGACTGTGTCATCTTGAAAACTTCTCTGCGGCTTGTGTGCTAGAGAAATACACTGTAATATTCCTCTGTCAATTACCAAATCCATCAAAGATAGTAATATTTCCAAAATTTTGCTTGCTGATCTGTATGTCTGTAAGAAGCTATCGATGTATGTCAAGTTCTTAGTCATCTATGCAGCTGTAGAAATTACACAGCATCAATCGGTCTTGGAAATTGAGTTCAAGTTGGCAATTTTATTTTTCCGTGCAGTCATTAAATATTTAATATTTCCTTTTGTCCTTCAGGGAATAAATTTAAGAAAAATTACTTCCCCTCTAAATGGTGTCACTCCTACCAAGTGCCCCAAGTAAGCCTTTCCTATGATAGATTATGCTTGGTTCCATACAGTTGCTACCTGCTCTGTTTGGAGACCATAATAAGGCTCATCCAGATGTTTTTGCCTTCTTGCCTGCTGGATAAGGACTCTGTGAGAGTAGCCCATTGACAGTCAAGGTGTTAGGTGTGTGTTGAAATGCTGAGAGTGGTATATTATTTAAAAGGAATATTTCAATTGAAGTATGTAGAGTTATTTCCTTACATTGTTTTAGGTACACGGGAAAGCAAGGAATTAAAAATGAATGAGAAAACCAGAAAAAATGCCCCTTAAGCATTATGGAGTGTTTAGGATACATAAACAATTTACATTTCAATATGTATTTAATCTAGTAAAAAATTAATGACTATCCTTTAAAATATTCTTACTATATTCATTCTATAATTCATTTATAGACCTGGTTTTGAGTAAGATTAATCTGTTTTTACTAAACATGAGTATTCTAAACAAATGAATAATAATAATAAAAAAATTTCCCCATTTCAAACACTTGTGAATATAATTTAATTTGGCATTATTATTGTCTATCTTCACTAGCTTTTCTGTTACTGGAGAATCAAAATCATGCTGTGTTCATATGAAAGCTCACATAAAAAATCTGTTGTCAAGGTAAACTTAATTACAAATCAGAATGTGTTTTGGGACTGTTCCTTCAGGTAAAAAATATATCATCCAATAACCTGAATGGAATATTACAGAGAAATAGAAAGCTGGAATATTAAAACTCAAAGTCTTAGAATTAAAGCCCCAGTCTCCAAAAATTTAATGAGAAGCTTCTTTTCATAAAAATTAAAACAATTATAAATGATAATGGCAAACCATGGGTTGTGGAAACTTGTAGGTGTCCTTTCAGCAAATTGTGGAGAGCTCTGGGTCAGCCATTTGTTCAAAGCATAGTCTGGGAAGGAGGGGATTGGTGCCTAAGAAGATATTCTGCCCCTCTTCTCTGGTCTCTTGAGACCCCAGCTGGAGTCCTGCACCCAGTGGTGGGGTCCCCATTACAAGAGAAAATTCATTACAAGGAGACCCACAAAGATGATCAGAAGGCTGGAGAATCTCTCTTATGAAGACAAGCTGAGAGAGTTGGGCTTTATTGCCTCAAGAAGAGAAGGCTCCAGAGACACCTTATGTTAGCCTTCCAGTACCTAAAGGGAGCCTACAAGTCCCCCTGGAGAGGGACTTTTTATCAGAAAGGGTATTGGTGGTACAAAGGGCGATGGCTTTAAACTAGAAGAGGGTAGATGTAGAGTAGATATTAGGAAGAAATTCTTTAGTTGTATAAAATTCTCTACAGAGTAGTGAGACCCTGTAACAGGCTGCCCAGAGAAGCTGTGGCTGCCCCCTCCCTGGCAGTGTTCAGGGCCAGGCTGGATGGGGCTTTGGGCAACCTGGTCTAGTGGAGGGTGTCCCTGCCCATGGCAGGGGGGTTGGAACTAGATGACCTTTGAGGTCCCTTCCAACACAAACTATTCTATGAGTCTATAATCTATGAAGATTAATGTGTTATTGAAAAACTTGTCTCAGTAGAAAAACCTTCAGAGGGAGTCCTTCTGAGTTAGGTATGTATACCAGACAGAAATCCAGGAGGGAATCTACTCATCTTCGCACCATTTCTTCTAGTCCTGGTTGAACACCCTGCCAAGCATGAAATATGGAGGGCTTCAGAAAGTCTTCACTCTGCTGGGTTAGGGGCTATGAGACCCGAAGCAGTTTGGGCATAGGGAATTTAGTGTCCATGGCATTAGAAAGCAACTCAGAAGACATTCAAAGAGTTCAGGGATTCCAGAAGTATCAGATCCACTGATAGTTTGTCCTGTTAGGTTGCAATCTCAAGATAGGTATGGCTACTGCCTTACCAAAATTGCTTTTCCCACATATTTATTCTACAGAGACAATAGAGAAGTCTTCCCAGACAACCATCAGACAACATGGACACAACCACTAATGCACACAAAAATGAGAAAAAGGAAGAATAAGTAAAGGTTCCATGTGGTTTTTTTTTTTTTTCAGAGCACTCACTGCCTTTGAAAATTCCTCACTAAATATGTTCCTTCTAAAAGGTGTTTTTGTACCAAAATAGAATGCATTATCCAGTCAGTCTCCATGGTAACTTTGTTTCTTATTAAAAGGAAGAGGAAAAAAGCCTAATTAACTCATATGACCTTTTATTTGTTAAAGTGTTCTGCCATACCTTTAGTGACTCTATCTGCTTTATATCGAAAGACACCATTTCCCTTTGGCTGTTTTTTAAAAATGACAGGTTTTTCATATTAAATTTAGATCATCATGTGCAAACAGCAAATGGTATATCAAGGGGGAGAATGATGCCTCTCTGCCTCTTGAAGCTTCTCTTAACTTTCAGACGTAAAGCCACTTTACCTTGGAGCTGAAGGAATACTCATTATGCTCCTCATTCTCTTCATAATATCACAAACAGTAGTCTTCTGACAATTATGTCTGGTGCTAGTCAAGTGTGAGGTCTTAGACAATTAGTTTAACCCCTTTACCCAGAGAAAGAAAGTAAAATAAATAGCTTTGTCCAAGCCTTTCAAAAGCATACTAGAGAAAAAACGATGAAAAAGAAATATAAAATAAGGAACTACATGAAGAGAAAGGGTAAGAAAATCCATAGGCCAGGTTGTAATTTAAACAGTGGCCTCTTTACTTTGGTGCCCAAGTCCGTGGGACCTGATGAGGCACATCTGTAGATCCTGAAGGAAATGGTGGATTAAATGGTATGGTGGTTTCACACTGGTTGGAGGCCAGATGCCCACCAAATTTGCTCTATCATTCCCCTTTTCAGATGGACAGGGGAGAAAATATATATTGTGAGGCTTAGGAGTTGAGATAAGGACAGGGAGAGATCATCCTGCAATTAGGGTCATGGGCAAAACAGACTCAACATGGAAAAAAGGAAAAAAATCCCTAATTTATTATACTGTCCTACACACCCAGTGAAACCAAAGTCAGACAATGAGAAGTACGTCCAGATGTTAAAACACCTTCCCCTCTCTCCTCCCTTCTTCTCAGAACATTTCAGTCATGATTTCGGTCCCTTCCTCCCCCCAAGGTGGCACAGTGTGGTGGGGAAGGGGGAATGGGGGTTTTGGTCAGGTCTTCACAAGTTGTTTTACTTCTTAATGGGGTGAAGGGGACATTTCTCACACTCTTTCCCTGCTCCAGCATGGGGTCCCACCCACGGGAGACAGTCCTCCATGAACATCTCCAAGGTGACTCCTTTCCCATGGGGCTTCAGCTCTTCACCAGCTGCCCCAGCGTGGGTCACTGCTATGGGGTGCAGTCATAAATCACAGAATGTCTCTCAGTCTCTGAGGCCCAGACTGCTCCAACCTGGTCCCCCACAGAGTCACAAGCCTTCCCCTCCAGCAAACCTGCTCCAGCATAGGTCTCTCCCTCTCCCCATGGGCTGCAGGTCTCTTGTGCCTGGAGTGCCTCCTCCTCACCCCTTCTTCCCTGGTGTCTGTACAGTTTCTTACATCTTCTCACTCCCTCCTCTGGTGGCAAAAAGCAGCTGCTCACAGGATTTTTTCTCTCACATATTATTCACAGAGGCACTATGACCATCGCTGATTGGCTTGGACTTGGTATGGTCGGGTCCAGCCTTGAGCCCAGCTGGTATTTACTCTGTCCAGCCTAGGGAAAGTTTCTAGCTGCTTCTGGCAGAAGCCACCCCTGGGGTTGGAACTAGATGGTCTTTGAGGTCACTTTCAACCCAAACCATTCTGTGGTTCTGTGATTCTATGATGGTATCTTTGTAATAGTCGTAAGAATGGTATCCACTCTGTTCATACATTAGCACAACACTGGGAAATACTATGGCCCCACCTGCAGTATTGTGTCCACTTCTGGGTTCCTTGGGATAAAAAGGACAGGGATCTCCTGGAGAGAGTCCAGAGAAGGGCTACAAAGATGATGAAGGGCCTGGAGCATCTCCCCTATGAGGAAAGGCTGAGTGAGCTGGGGCTGTTCAGCCTGGAGAAAAGAAGACTAAGGGGGGATCAAATTAAAGTTTATAATTATCTGAAGCAGGGGATGCAGGGGGAATCAGCCAACCCCTTTTCAGTGGTCTGTGGAGACAGGACAAGGGGCAATGGCTGCAAGTTGGAGCACAGGAAGTTCCACACCAACATGGGGAAGAACTTTTCCCCAGTGAGGGTGCCAGAGCCCTGGGCCAGGCTGCCCAGGGAGGTGGTGGAGTCTCCATCTCTGGAGAGATTCCAGCCCCGTCTGGACGCCTGTCTGTGCAATATGAGCTGGGGAGCTGCTTTGGCAGGGGGGTTGGACCCTATGATCTCTTGAGGTCCCTTCCAACCCCTACAATTCTATGATTCTATGAATACTGGAATGAGTATATCAAAAACCCCAAATATTTTTCAAAAATTTTTCTATTTCTACAGATTTTAGTTTGTAACTGAAAGAAGAAAGGTCATTTGAGAACTGAACCTTTATATTTTTTAATTTTCCACAGATATTCTGAATGTTCATGAGTCTGTGTCCAGATCTTTCTGACAAGTGAGAGAGAACTGCTTAAAAAAACTACCATTGAGGCAAATAGCACCTGGGGTGGGCAATCCTAATGCAATTAAAAGTTTTTACTGAAGGGCAAAGCTGTAATGTGGCCTTTGGCAATGTTTAACCCAGTCTTCAGTGCGAAAAGCATCATTATCAGTGAGGAGGAGGGGAAGGAAGAGGAAGACCCCCAGGCTCTCAAACTAAGTGTACACCAAGGGAATTACTCAAACTACAGGTGTATATGTGAATGCCTCTTGCCACAGGCATCCAGGAAATTACTCGCTATTTTCTAGAGACCCATTACCAAACCAGCAAGGACCACCAGCAGGCAGCAGAATGATGTTCACAAGGGCATGATACTAAACCTCAGCCTGTTGGGATGCAAACCTGTCAGGTAGTTGCAGAAGAGTGCTTGTGCATCACCTGGAGCAGGGTTCCCACGGTTCCCCTCTCCTCACTGCAATCCGAGTCACACCTCCTTTGTGCACCTGGGGGGCATGACACCAGCACTGCTGTGTAACTGCTTCTTGGACACTGGAAGAAACTGTTTCTCAGAGAATAGCATGTTCCTGTTCCTTGCTTTTCTTTAAATAACCTGCTGCAGCTGGTATTTAATCTGTGTGTTTAGTCTAAAGGGGCACTGAGGGATTCCTGGTGACTCTAGTAAATAAAGATATTTGAAATGTCACTGCTCTGTGACAGCACTTGGCCTAATTGAAGCTGGCTCAAGTAAACAACAGGTCTAAGAAGAAAGTGGTTTAGATTCATTGATTCTAAGTAATGCACAATGTTCTCACTACAAATGTAATCCTCTCCTTAGGTATTACAGGAGGGATTTTGTTGTTGGTATGACAGCTCCAGAAGGCAGCTATTCTTTGTGTATATATATATGTGCTTTGTACATTCATTTATGCTGTCAAACAGCATAGTATTCTTAGATGTGGACTGTTTCTCAGGGTGTAACATTGTCATTGGCCTGTTCATCTACAGCCTTAAAGCTTATTTGCAATGAATAGCAAAAAGAGTCTTCATATTTAATAGGTGGTGGTTCTGCTGATGCAATGCCACCTGGGAATATGTAGGGCACGCCCCAAGTACCATATCATAGGCACCATCCTTTGAAAAAGGGGCCAGTCACATGGGGTAAGGCAGGCTGGCAACTTTCACAGAGAAGAGAGCACCTGCAAAGCCTGGAACATGGCATGACTACAAGAACACATGTATGTGTGTCGGGTTTTGGAGCTGCAAAAGAGAGAATTTGAGAGAGGTACTCATCATGAAAGGTGACAGCTTTTTCTCATTCTTCTCAGTACTGCTTTTTGATATCCATCACTCAACAGAACCATGCCAAGGGTTTGCTTTAGAGGAGACCAGTCCAAGGAATAAACCAACATCTGTGCTATCAGGGGACCAGGACAGGGAGCAAGCTTCTAACTCTCATACTCATGAGCCTTCCAGTCTTCCAGGTACATAAAATTCTTTCAAATTCATTAAGAGAGGGGGAAAAGAAAAAAGTACAAATTTTATTGGGAGGAAGCACAATCTAGAGCACAGTAGCACGTGATACCTACTTCAAGCTGATGTCGGTTTCAATGACGCCTTTGAGTACCTGCATGATGCACCTGACAGACACCCAGCATGAAATGAGACTGACTGGGTATTCCCAGTGTGGGACCATCACAAACTGCACAAGCAAACCCAGGGTAAGCATTGCTTCTAGTAAATTTGGTAAGTACCCTCATACTATGGCTTCACATGTCTGATAAGCAGGGGATTTGCATTGATATCATAGGAGACCACACTACTGTTCTCAAAGTGATGTTGTCCTACTCCTGGATTAAGCTGGGTGCCTGGAAGAATTTGTGATGCCCTACAGAGTATAGCAAAGAGCTATAAATGTGATTTTTCATGTCCTGGAAGTTGTGTGCTTTTCATCACTCCATCCTGAAGAGTGGCTTGATCTCACCTGGGTATAATGTGATGCAGTGGTACTGTGATGTTGCAACAGATTTGCTGTTTCTGTTTCCCAAACTTGTGAGTCATAGCTTGTAGCAGTGTGTGACAGAGCAGGAGCAGTGTGGATGCTGAGGCACCATGGGAGGCAGATCCCTTATAGAGGATGGCACATGGGATTAGAAATGCATGTGGAATGAAGACAAACTAAGGTATGACCTGGGGTCTGGAATGGCCTTGCCAAAGGTACCCCAAGGTCTTGCAGGACCAAAGACTTCCCACGTAACCTGCAGTGTGAAGAGAGCTGAGGATACCAGAAGGTACTATATGAGCCTGAAATGAGTGAGGAGGATGAGGCTCGGTCTTCCTTACTGGCATGTCCTTTGGGAACAATTTAATAGAAGATAGCACAGATACAGAATTGGAAAGCACTTCCTCATGGGACTCTACAGTCTGCTGTTCATTACCTGTGCTGGGGACATGCTTGGCCCCAAACTCAACAGGAACAAAGAATTATAGCGGCTGGCCTTTTAGTATGCATGAAGCATTGTAGCCATGTGCAAGACAGCAGTAGCTCAGAGGAATGTAGAGAGAACCATTGGTACACTGCTTGAGATACGTGACACAGTTATTGGATATGGAGTGAGCATAGACCAGCAGCTTGGAGCAAAATGGTGAACAGACCTTTAGCAGTGCAGGATGCAGAAAAAGGCTCTGAGTACCTCGCTGGGTTTTTTCAGAACATTTCTCCTACCCTTGCAGAGGACCTGGATAGGAAGTCACTCTGCCTGAACAAGCATCCTCAGAAAATTCCTAAGTGCAGCTGCTGCAGGACCTGGACACTTACTCTTCCATGGGCACTGCTTGAGCTCCAGCTTCCTGACATAGCTGTGGTTTTCGAGTTCCCTTGTTCTAAATGTCATGCAGAGAAGCATGAGGACAAACAAAATGCCACACCAGGCATTGAAGAAGTGAGCCTAGTGTGAGCATTATAAAGCTCTGAATTTCTACAGCTCAGTGCAATTTCTGGTACTGGCAATCTAGCAGAGAAGACAACTGAAGGAGCAGCAGATTGGGAAATATTTACCATGAACAGTGCTGAGAACCACCCTGAGTTTCAGTGGGCCAAAGAAGGAACTGGAAATTTGGCAAGGAGCTGAATTAACATATGAAAGAGCCATACAGAACTAATTTCTGCCAGTGGGGATAAAAGGCTTGTTTTCAGCAAGTTTCACCAATTTGAGAAACACTGAGTATTGGAACATTCACTTCCCTCTATGGTGGCATGTAAAGCTCTTGGAAAACTCAATTTGTCTTTCTGCCCCTCTGTAACCCTTTGAAATACAGAATACTATTCAGATCGGGTATGGCTTTATGAAACTCTGATATTACAACAAATGCTCTTGCAATAGCATTTTATAATGCTACAATAGTTTTTTCTCTATTTTTTTGTTTACTTTTTACAATAGAAAGGCATACATATTGTCTATGCAAGGTAATAAATAATTCTATCAACAGTAAGTGCTCCAGTATTTCAGAGCAACATAATGCAAACTGTAGATTAGGAAGACAATTTTAGTCCAGTGTCCAACAAGCTCTTCTTAGTAAGTCTCATTTTTTCCTCTAATCCTTATTTGCCACTCCAGGTACCACAGGACTGGAGGGGAACTTCTAGGTCATCAGTTCAAGCAGGTTCATCTTTTGTTATGTATCAATTAACCTCTTTCTAGAACTGTCAGACTCAAAAAACCTCTAAGGTGTTCTCCCTCAAGCCTCCAAACAACTTGTTCAGCACTTCACTGTGTTGTTTAGAAACAATCTAATCTGCAGTAGATGTATTCATGGCCCATTCTTACCTGTGCCAAAGCAAATCTTAAGCATAAATAGATTTGTATCTCTCTTGTTCTTTTTCTGCTTGAGATATTTATAGAAAGCAATGACAACCCCACTCAGCCTTCTTCCTGCTTGTCTAAGCAAGCCATGCTTCTCATTCTCAGATAATAAAATGTAATTTTAGTTAATAAAACATATTTTCCATTCTCTGTAACAGTCTGGCTAATCTCCCCAGAGTTTAGCTTGTATGAATTCATCTCCATGAACACAGTTAACCAGAAGTGTATGATCTGCCTGATGGAACCTCCAGAGGACTACACTATTCAAGCTTCTCTCTCTCTTTTGGAAGGGATAGATTCTAGATTTAAAGTTGCTTTTTTCACTCCTCATGTTGGTGGACTGTTGAAGAAGACAGCAGGCCTGCGAGCGGCCTAGCTCTCTTCACACAAGATTTAGGCCCTGACAATATTCTTCTGTTCCCATGAGACAGGAAAAGTTACTCATGCTGAGAGGATCTTATTCTCAAAACACAGCGGCCTTGATGATAGGGGTACAGGCTGCCTTAAACCAAGAAGCAGTTATGGGAAGGCACTTGGGAGTAATGGAACATGTTAAGAACCAACCACAATAAGATGGTCAAAACAGCCAGTGTGCGGATGTTTTTAGGCATCAAAGGTAAACTAACAATATTTAGCTATAAGATATGTTTATCAGAACTCATTATAATCACTAACCAATCAGTGTGGTGTGAACAGTGTGTGTAACCAATTAGCAGTTTTTTAGCTTGCCACGTTTGCAGTAAGAAATGTATATAATCTGTGTGATTTCACCCAATAAACGGCTTCACCTAAAATTCATATGGAATTGCGTGTTGCTCATCACTATTCTCCACAGTGGACATATTCCCCAGATAGATTTTGTTACTTTTTCACTATTCGTGTCACTTTACTTAGTGATTATCCTTCCTGATGTCATCCAAATACTCTGCAGTGTAAGATATAACTTACCAAGAATGGATCTACATCTTACTTGGAACCTATAGAGTACATCTAGTTTACAGATGAATTTACCAAGTACCTGCAGGATTATTCCTTCTGATATGCACTTCTGTTTGTAAAACATTAGATTCTTCTCTATCAATCTGCAGTAAAAAATCAGGTGGCTGAGACTGTGTTTGCCTGTAAAATGAAGCTTTCAGGAAGCACTATTGGAAGAAGGCACAGCCAATTCTAATTTTTTTTTGGTAGAAGACAGAGGATTTATGATCTGTGTAACTGTGTTAGAAGCTGATCTGAATTCATTTAACCTGGGGGCCTCTAACGATCATGTAGTTGAAATAATTTGAATTATTATCATTCTTATTGGAGACAGTGGAATATTTTTTTCATTACTATCTGTGGCTTGTTAAAGGAAGTAAGCCAGGCATCTTATAACAATATGGCATTAAGAATGAATATGCCATCCATTATAAGGAGATGCAACATAGATCGTATTGACTTTTCTTTTTGACATTGTGCTATAAATCAGGGCCCAACGTGCTGTACATCACCTGATCATATGCTTCATGGTTGGCAGAGTTTACACACTGTCTTTTGGCTTATTTCAGAAGAAGGTGTATAGGGCCTTTAGGTCCTCTTGGAAGACTGTAGCACCTATCATTTTCAGTGCAGATACTCCTGTCTTTTTGTTTACTTACCAGACTTTGCCATCAGAGCAGTTGTTTTTTTCTGGCAGTTGTTTTAACCTGCCCTCTCCCAAGCACTGCAGGTGTCTATAAGCTGCTTATTTCTTCTGCTGGTGGTTTTGTTGCCTTTTACTGATCCTTAAGTGGAGGCTGGCTGACTCAGCATTGGCTCCTTCTGAACGTGCCTGCTAAGACACCCCAGTGAGGTACCTGCTTCCTTGCTCAGGACCTGTTTTTAAGCTGAGCCTTGCACCCTGAGGTGTTGCCAGAGCCACACCACAGCAGTGGGACAGACATGCCTGCACCTTGCCACATACCTGCTTATCCAAACCCAGACCTTGACCCATGGGCAGACCTCTGGGCTTGGCCCAAGGCTTACCTAATGCTAGGGACTAGCAGACCAGTTCAGGAGGAGCCTCCACTGAGGCTTTTTAGCAGAGTTTTCACCAGCAGCTCTCATCAAGGCCAGGCACCTGCACCATTATCTAAGCTGGCCTTGAGCCCAGGCAGAGAAATCCCCAGGAGCAGGGCAAATGTTCTGACATTCAGTATCACTAAATATATTGGCTATCACAAAGGAAATTATACTTTTCAGTGTGAAAAAGTGCCCCCAGATGGCAAATAAACCAGTGGTACGATTATGTTATTCACTGAAATTAGCTGAATGTGATTGCTGTCTGTCATTGAGGCTAAATAGATTAATTGGTTCCTGACCAGCTATTCTCCTCTTTGAGATAGGCTTAAAGAAAAGAAACACCAATAGAAATGGGATTTACTAGCAGCAAACTTTGGGTGTTTAATTACCTTCCCAATTTTTTTGAGAAATCATTTCCTAGGTTTGCATCTTAATGCATACTCAGGTCTTGTGGTTCCCAGACTTTTCCAAATGCCAGGTAACAACAAAGGAGGGCAGGCTGATGAGATAAATGGAAGAGAATTGCTAAAAACAGCACAGTTCACCACAAATAAACCAACAAAGAGGCAAAGATACAATCAGAGAAGTACTTTTACTTTTTCTCAGTTTTCTGCTGTGAAAGGAAGCTATTTATTAAACAGTGGTGGGTTGAACAGGGGGTTGGAACTGCAAGCAAGGAAACTGCCTCTGGCTTTTTCATTCCTGTTGTTGTGAAAAAAAAAAGGACTTGGTCTGGTCTGTTTGTGAATAAACAGGACAGCATCAAAGGTATCTGGCTCCACCCACTCCTCCCCCTAACAGAAATAAGTTACAGGATCCTGAATGTTGGCTAAATGCTGGGGTCAACAGAGACAGCAACCTTTATGTCTCCTGCTTTGGTATCTGCATGCATTACTGATAACTTTTCCCAAGCATTTTACTGTAACTAACAGTTTAAGTCAAAGAATGTTCCATCATCCAACTTTCTCTGCCTCACTGCTGCTCGTGTTTAGGCTTGGATTATTTTGTATGAGAAAAAACCTGATTCTTTTAAAGCACTACTTCAGTCTTGTTTAAAGATTTGCATTCCCAGAAGGATGGAATGTCTTGGTGAGGACCCCTATGAAAAGAATGACCTCAAGTATGTTTTACACAGTAAGGCTCCTCCCAAACATTCAGGAGGAAGAAATATGACTGTAGAAATATTTAAATTACAGAATCACAAATTAACATACTAATGTTAATTACAACTGACAAAAAAATTGTAAATTAAAAAAAGAAGAACGTATTTTAAAAGGAAATGGAATCACTCTGCTGCAAGCATAGAAAGTACTGAAAAAAGCTCATGAAAAATAATGACAATTTCTATAAAAATGTACAGGAAGATCCTTAAAAGAAAGATCATTTGGATCATTCCTATCAGATAGATATTAATGTTCCTACTGATACTGCTATTGATGGATGATTAGCTGAATTAAATGCTGCATGGAATACTCTTGATCCATATGAGAAATACCTTTTCACCATGCTGTATTGTCACTATTTTCTTTTGCTTGGCTACATCTCGCTTAACTTTATTTACCTTGAGTCTTCAGTAGCTACCCTTAACAAGCTGCTAAATGTCCCTTGTTAGCTGTTTGGAGAGGAGTCAGCATCTCTGAGGAGCATTTCTGATTACCATCTATCCTTCTTTACACTTTGGTCCAATTTGGTCGGTGTATTGGCTACCTGGGTGGTAGTGACTCAAATTTTGAATCACTAGCTAGACATGAGGTAAGCAGCTAAAGTAACAGGAATTATGTTGCTTCTCACTGGCAAGCCAAATTAATGGCTTTGGTGAAATCTATTGTATTGTGGGTATTGGGATACATCTTGCTTTCACGTGTTGGTAAGAACTTTTTCTTCCCCTTCTCTAGTATGGATCTGGGGTTGGGCTATAACAACCCCCTGCAGCGCTACAGGCTGGGGGGAGACTGGCTGGAGAGCTGTCAGGCAGAGAAGGACCTGTTGGGTGTTGGGTGACTGCAGCCTGAATATGAGCCAGCAGTGTGCCCAGGCAGCCAAGAAGGCCAATGGCATCCTGGTTTGTATCAAAAACAGTGTGGCCAGTAGGTCTAGGGAAATGATTGTGTCCCTGACCTGGGCATTGGTGAGGCCACACCTCGAGTGCTGTGTCCAGTTCTGGGCTCCTCACCATCAGAAGGACATTGAGGTCCTGGAGCGAGTGCAGAGAAGGGCAACCAGGCTGGGGAAGGGACTGGAGGGCAAATCCTCTGAGGAGCAGCTGAGGGAGCTGTGGCTGTTTAGCCTGGAGAAGAGGAGGCTGAGGGGAGACCTTCTCACCACCTACAACTACCTGAAGGGAGGTTGTAGAGAGGTGGGCAATGGTCTCTTCAGCCAGGGGACAGGAGATGGGACAAGGGGCAATGGCATGAAGCTGTGCCAGGGCAGGGACAGGTTGGACATTAGAAACAAATGTTTTCCTGACAGAGTTGTCAGGGCCTGGAACAGGCTGCCCAGGGAGGGGGTTGAGTCACCTTCCCTGGATGTGTTCAAGAAAAGGGTAGATGAGGTACTTAGGGATCTGGTTTAGTTTAGGATGGGAATGGTTGGACCTGATGATCTTCAAAGGTCTATTCCAACCTTCTGATTCTGTGATTCTGTGAAGTATGTCTGTTAAGAAGAAAATACACCCTTGTCTTACTCAAGCTTCAATTTGGTGTAATTTAAACGTACTCGGTCTTTACCTATAAAATTCCTGTTGCTGCAGCACAGCTACTCTTGTTTAGAGGAAGAAACAGAAGATGTGCTTGTTCTATAATTGGACTCTTTTTGTAGTGTTTATTTCTCTGAGAGACTTTTGTTTTCCTTGACTTCTTGTTCTGTTCTCAAACGCGTATGATAATCTCACTTTGCTCTCCTACTGCTACTGTTTTCAAGTGGCTGCAGTTATAAGTAGCAAACCTGCTGAGACATAGTTTATTTAATACCTGAAGCTGTCTTAGGGACCAGACATTCATACAGAATACAAAAAAAAAAGACAATGGGCGAATGGGTCTGGAAGAAATAAGGACCCAGCCAAACCTTCAAGCAGATGAGAAAGACTGTCGGAGGATTTTTATGTACAACAAATAGTAATCACTAAGTATGTCCAGGCTTTGTGTAAACTTAGGAAATTTTTCAAATTATTCTTCTGATTGCCCAGGAGGTTTGTTGATTTTGTTTCCTCATGAAAGAGTTGAACAGACATAAGCAAATCTTGAACATTTCTATTCTTTGGCAATAGGCTTCTTCATAAGGATGAGAAGGTAAAATAAGAAAAAGAAATGAGCATCCTGTACCTGAAATGTCTGAATTCTCAGTTTCAGGCTGCTCAGAGTTGGGAATATTTTGTAAGTTTTGTTTCCAGTTTGAGACAACCATTCTTGCTCATTTTGAATGCCAGAGTGCACCTGATTCTGAGATGGGGAGAGCTCAAATATTCTGGCTTCCTACCTTGGCCAAATCATATTTCCAGATGAAGCCAAGTCAGAAATGACTGTACATGAGCTCGTGTAATTAAAGTGTGCATTTGCTAATAAGGTATCTGTTGCACTGTTTGATTGCAGTGAACATTTTTGTCCCGTTGCACTACTGAGATCAGAATTGCCCATTTCAACATTCGAAACCTGTAAATGAAGCTCCAATTATCATCAGATCAATTTAAAAGTAACGATGCTTTAAAGATTTTCATTCCTTTTCTCTTGCCTGATTGCTAAACTGTCAGGATAAATTTGAACATGTATTCAAACTTTTCTCCATATCTATAAAGTACAGAAGCTTTCCTTTTATCAAATGAAAGCCTGGATTCCAGAGCATTCAGGTGAATTCAGGAGGCATGACTATAAGGAAAACAGAAATACAGAGGCACAGCCAGCAGTGATCCTGTTCAATTCCATGTCCATAGACACTATCTGCCCTAGAGATATCACAAAATTAATAAAAGAAAGCAAAAGAAAGTCAAAAAAGCAGCTTTTCTTTCTCAATGAGAAACTGAGGTACACAGAGGGGAAAGCTCCCATCCATTAACGTGCTCAGGCATATTTAATTTGAGAATTTCAACTCCATTAAACAAAATACATAAAATCTTGATTTTAATTATGTTCTTAAAGCCCACTGACTTCACTAATACTCCTCAGGAACTTGCATTTATGCCCATTATATCTTTTCTCTGAACTGGAATCTATCCTATTCAGTTCACCTAACTTTAGGCACCTGGCTGAAGTCCTGCCATGGACTTTCTTCATTGCTTAGTAGGAAGGGGTAACAGATGTTAGATGTGTCCATGCAGAACACTTGCAGTTATGTATGGTAAATGTAATCTATGGCCACATATAGAGCATGTGAGGGTTTAGAGATGCCAGTCACAGAACCACAGAATCACAAGGTTGGAAGAGACCTTTGAAGATCATCAAGTCCAACCATTCCCATCCTGAGCTAAACCAGATCCCTAAGTACCTCATCTCCCCTTTTTCTGAACACATCCAGGGAAGGTGACTCAACCCCCTCCCTGGGCAGCCTGTTCCAGGCCCTGACAACTCTGTCAGGAAAACATTTGTTTCTAATGTCCAATCTGTCCCTGCCCTGGCACAGCTTCATGCCATTGCCCCTTGTCCCATCTCCTGTCCCCTGGCTGAAGAGACCATCGCCCACCTCTCTACCACCTCCCTTCAGGTAGTTGTAGGTGGTGAGAAGGTCTCCCCTCAGCCTCCTCTTCTCCAGGCTAAAAAGCCCCAGCTCCCTCAGCCGCTCCTCAGAGGATTTGCCCTCCAGCCCCTTCCCCAGCCTGGTTGCCCTTCTCTGCACTCACTCCAGGACCTCAATGTCCTTCTTATGATGGAGAGCCCAGAACTGGACACACATTCTAACAGCTGAACCTCCAGACTGTCTTTTCCTGCATTATTTCTAGACATGACTGATTCACCAGACTGAGGAGGCAGCAGGGTTTTTTGGTTAGTTGGTTGGTTTGTGGGGGTTTTTTTTGTTTGTTTTTAGTGGTTTTGTTGTTGTTGGGGGGTTGGTGTTTGTTTGTTGGGGTTTTTGTGCAATATATGGCAGAGGGACAGCACTGAAAAGCCAACCTGATAAAGGGAACCCAACATACACAGTCTCCAGTGGACCACCCACAGGACCAAACTCTTTTTAAGTAGAAGGTCCTAGGAGGCTGTGTAATGACTTACAATTTAGAGCAGATTCTTCATTCTGATTTGAATTATGTAAATCAATGTGGGGCACTGGCACAGTACAGGAAATGCAATGTACCTAGCTATCCATTCAGGAACACCATCCTTTAAGCACATAATTATGATATTTTGTCTGATAAAGAAGTAGTCTATTATTCCTGTAAGCAAATTATATACCCTGAAATAGGTATTTACCCCTCAGTTTAGGAATACACTGAGAATATTTGGGTGTATCTGAAATTGCTAGCAGGTGCTCATCCTCCAAAATACACCAAGCTCCTATATAGATCTTTCATGTCTGAGTGACTAGTAATGTCAGAATCTCCAGAAACTCTTCAATGGTGCTCAGTTTTCATCTGAATTTTATTTTGGTTTCTGTTTTTATTATGCACATCATATGAACGCATACAGATTTTTAATTTAAAAAAATCCTTTGTTTTTAATATTTAATTTCAGTAAGTGTTCAAAGAGAAAACACTGCCTGCTGAAGAGTGTGCAAGTGGCTGTGTTTGTAAGACTATATGCAGGAAAAAGTTTTAAAGTGGAATAATCTATAACCTAACATTAACTCTCAAAATAATATATTGAATAATTCATGTCTTTTCAGATTTCTTAAAAAATGGATTTAACAAGTACTTTTTCAAGTTTTATAAAACCTTATGGCTTAACATTACTACCAGGGGTCTTTAGACCATGCCTCTATCACGTAGAAAAATGTGCAAGGTCAAGATGCATCATCTTTACAGCACTGCGGAATATACGAGATTAAACAGTATAATTGCAGATGACACTAAACTAGGAGGAAGTGTTGATCTGCCTGAGGGTGGGGAGGCTCTTCAGAGGGGTCTGAACAGGCTGGACCAATGGGCTGAGACCAATGGGATGAAGTTTAACAAGGCCAAGTGCAGAGTGCTGCACATGGGACAGAACAACCCCCTGCAGCGCTACAGGCTGGGGGAGACTGGCTGGAGAGCTGTCAGGCAGAGAAGGACCTGGGGGTGTTGGGTGACTGCAGGCTGAATAGGAGCCAGCAGTGTGCCCAGGCAGCCAAGAAGGCCAATGGCATCTTGGCTTGTATCAAAAACAGTGTGGCCAGTAGGTCTGGGGAGGTAATTGTGCCCCTGGACTGGGCATTGGTGAGGCCACACCTCGAGTGCTGGGTCCAGTTCTGGGCTCCTCACCATAAATAGGACATTGAGGTCCTTGAGCAAGTGCAGAGAAGGGCAACCAGGCTGGGGAAGGGGATGGAGGGCAAATCCTCTGAGGAGCGGCTGAGGGAGCTGGGGGTGTTTAGCTTGGAGAAGAGGAGGCTGAGGGGAGACCTTCTCCCCACCTACAACTACCTGAAGGGAGGTTGTAGAGAGGTGGGCGCTGGTCTCTTCAGCCAGGGGACAGGAGATGGGACAAGGGGCAATGGCATGAAGCTGTGCCAGGGCAGGGACAGATTGGACATTAGAAACAAATGTTTTCCTGACAGAGTTGTCAGGGCCTGGAACAGGCTGCCCAGGGAGGGGGTTGAGTCACCTTCCCTGGATGTGTTCAGAAAAAGGGTAGCTGAGGTACTTAGGGATCTGGTTTAGCTCAGGATGGGAATGGTTGGACTTGATGATCTTCAAAGGTCTCTTCCAACCTTGTGATTCTGTGATTTTATGAAAAAAAAACCTAACCAAAAAACACAAACAAACAAACAAACAAAAAAACCCCTTGAAATATCTAATACAATCATAGTAAAATAGCAATCATGACTGGATCAGGATTGTTAAAAGCTGTATATTCTTCAGCGAAATAAAAAAAGATAAATATTAAGCTACTGACTTAGCTCTAGATATTATGGTGCCATCAATAGTTATAAAGTTGCAAATTACTGTACACACTAAATAGAATCTGCTTAAGTAAAAATTTGCTTTAAAAATGTTCTAAGGATTACTGTTGGTATGTTGTATCCAAGGACTGAATGGGAACCAGAAGAGAGATCTCTGAAATATTGCTAGAAAGAAATACTGTAGGGGGTTGTGTGATGGTAGATTTTAACTTCCCACGTGCAAACCAGTGAACAAAGAGAAGAAAAATAAAGCCCTTCAATAGTTTTCCCAAAGAAGCTGTGGCTGCCCCCTCCCTGGCAGTGTTCAAGGCAGGTTGGATGGGGTTTTGAGCAACCTTATCTAGTGGGGGGTGTCCTTGCCTACAGCAGGGGCGTTGGGACTGGATGATCTTTGAGATCCCTTCCAACCCAAACCAGTCTGTGATTTTATGAATGATATGGTCAAGGTATTTCTAGAAATGTTGGTTCAAGGGTTTATGCACTTTGATAATACACGAGTATGAAATGTTGGTGATTAAGACTGGGTTTTTAAAACATGTGACAATATTATATGATTCAGATTTTAGAATACAATCTTGGACTGAATAATGAATTCTTTGTGTTGCTCTATGTAAATTTACACATGAGTAAACGTAGCTTTTTGCCAAAGATTCTTAGTCTCAGAGGAGTTAACTTTAAAGATTTAAATGCTACAGTTTAGGGTCTCTAATGTGCTGTTGGTTTGGAATTTCCTTAAATTAAAGTTGCAAAAGTTCTTCAGAATTTGCATCTCAAGTAAAGAAGAAACCTGCAGGTGAGGGCTCTAGTTTTAAAAGGCTCAAGTGCCATCTCTGAAAAGGCATGAAGAATAATCAGGAGTAGGAAATGAGACCAAGTGAGAGAGAGAAAAGATCTTAAAGCTCAGACAGGAGACAACTGAGACCTGCCCCTGGTTAGACAATATTAGGTTTTATATTTGAAAATATTTTTTCCCAGTTGATGATGGAAAATACTTAGGGTATACTGGGAAAGATATTGAGGGAGGTGGACCTCCCTGGCATATTTTTGCTATGTTCCTATGAAGGGAAAAGAGAGGAAATCCTATTCAGTAAATATGGTATTGAGGTTAAAGAAGATTTAGTTGTCCTTCCTGCCATCTTCTCCAAATGCTCCAGCTAAACAAGTACCTTGATATTGACAGAGGAAGTGAAGGCAGAACAAATTATTGGAATGTGTTTAAAAAATGAATAAATTACCTCAAGCAGAGTAGAAGCCTCACTCAGGAAACGCAATATGCTCCCACCTGACGATCACCATCCCAGAATATGGAAAAAATTCTCATATGAAGTCGCAGGTCTTGATACCAAGGTTTAAAAATTACCCTGTCAGTGCTTTGTGGTGCTCCATGACTGGAAAATTTCCTATTTCAAAGCAGAAAAATATGGAGCAGCAACAGCCACAATAGATTGGTTTCAGTTATAAACACAGCTTTAGAAAATATTGGAAGAAATACTTATTAATAAGATTGAAATTAATGCTATACGAACATCGTGCACTTTAACCAATGCTAGATAAACCCAGAATAACATACTATTTCTCTTAGAAAATAAAAATTATTTTGCTAACAAGGAATTAATGTGTCTGATATTCACTATTCACTGAAGTATATGCTGCAGTGCCATTTGAGACACTCTGGAAACCCGGAGGAGAGAGGTATGAATGTCTAAGGAAGGAAGGAAAAGACTGTCAAGAGATAAAGTGAATCTAGAGAAGGATGGCCACCAATGTCTATGAAGGATGATTTTTGGTCTTTTTTGATAATTTATTAATGATGTAGGTAGAAACTATAGATCTCTACTAGCTAAACATGAGGATAACACAGTTTGATCATTAAAAAAGCAGGTAGTGAAACAACCCTACACTTCCAGTCAGTACATTCAGTCAGTAGAGAAAAGCTTATAAATAAGAGAGTAGTGAGGCTCTTCACAGCTGTTTAGTAGGAACAAGGAAGAAGACTGATTTTTGAGGCATGCATAGTTCAGTCTTCAAAGATATGTTACTTAAAGTGGTTGTCTGCAATAGCAAACTGTTGATGATAGAGGAGTTTACTCCCAAACTCATGTTTCTAGGCTAAAAGGTAACAATCAATACTGATCTATGAGACCCATGATAGTCAGATTCCCATTCAAGGAATCTTTTGGAAATCATAAGAAGTTTCAGAATAGGAAAAACCAACAGAAATCCTTTCCAAGATTGTGAAACGCCTCAATAATTTGTTGTAATTAATTGCAAGGAGGTGCCATGCCCTGTAGTGAAATCTCATGAGAACCCCACAGCTGTGGACAGCTGTCCTGACTCTCACTCTAACACACAGACCAGAACCTTAAGCAAAATATGTCACCATAAAGTATCCTCATATGTTAACCAATTCATTGTTGGCTTCTCTATTACTGTAGCCATCACTGTAGCATCTAAAATGAAGTCTTATCTCAAATCAGTGAAATTTTGTTATGGTTTGAGGGGGGTTTTCTGCAGCCTAAACTAGCTATCTGAGCTCCTTCTGTTCTTGGTAAAAGATGTGTGCCTTATCCTGAGACAGGTGCCCATGATAAGTGGGATAAATTGTGGTCTGTAAATTCTTGTCCTGCCCTGCCAGCTACTTAGACAGTCTTGATGTCCAAGATGCCAAACTTTCAGATTATTAATGCTAGGTCAAATGGAAAGCACACCCTGGGGATTATTTACAAAGATTTACTGTAGTTGAGGGAGGGTAAACTATATGCTGCTACCAGACTAAGGGCATCAGTTCCTGTAGAGGATGAGAGAGTGCAGGATCCTAACTCTAACACCAGTTAGATGCTCATTTTTGGTGACACTGATCCTTGGCTACTTGACTGTCAAGACTGCTTCTCACTTGACATGAGGGGAACGTGCCAGCTAAAGTAGACCTATCTATCAGTCCTTTTTTTGTATTTCACAGTGCTTTTGCTCCAGCATATGTAAATTTTTTGGAAAATAAATTTGTCATGAGATAGGGAGGGCAGGATGCTTTGTAAGAGAAGGGGAGCTGTGAACCAAGACTCACAGCAAGGCAAGCAGGGAAGAACTTCAGCAGCTGAGGCTGTCCTACTGCCCCTGCCAGGGAGTGAGGCAACTGGGGGGCAGCCCAGGGCATTGGGAATGAGGATAATCTGAGGCTGGGTCAGGATGACCTGGGCTCCATCAGCAGAGGGGTGGCAGCAGGGACAGGGAGGGGATTGTCCCTCTCTACTCTGCCCTCGGGAGGCCCCAGCTGGAGTCCTGTGTCCAGAGCTGGGACCCCCAATACAAGAAGGATGTGGAACTGTTGGAGAGGGTTCAGAGGAGCCACAAAGATGATCAGAGGGCTGGAGCAGCTCCCCTATGAAGAGAGGCTGAGGGAGCTGGGCTGGTTCAGCCTGGAGAAGGCTGCAGGGGGACCTCATTGCAGCCTTCCAGTCCCTGAAGGGAGCAGAGAAACAGGAGGGGAATCAGCTTGTTCAAAGGGTAGACACTGGCAGGACAAGGGGAATGGATTAAAACTAAAGGAAGGAAGGTTTAGATTAGATCTTAGGGGGAAGTTTTTTACAGAGAGAGTGGTGAGGGGCTGGAACAGGCTGCCCAGAGAGGGGGTGGATGCCCCGTCCCTGGAGGTGTGCAAGGCCAGGTTGGATGGGGCCCTGGGCAGCCTTGTGTAGCTCCAGGCCTGGAGGTTGGTGTCCCTGCCTGTGGCAGGGGGGTTGGAGCTCTCTGATCCTTGGGGTCCCTTCCAACCCATTCCAGTCTATGATTCTGTGATTCTATGACAGCCTGTGAGTTGGAGCCTGGATCTATGGGACCCGTGACCAGTCCAGGTGAACCAGTGCAGGTCCAGTGGTGACACACAGGAAGAGTCTCCCTGTAAAGCAGATCCAAGGTTGGGGAGCATCAGCTGGTGGAAGTGTCTCACAAATCTCTCCTTATCAGCCAGCTGGCCTTGCTGGGGACTAAAATATGATTTCCAACTACCTGCACACTATGAAAAAAAATCTAATTTAAAGTTCCAAAGATTTAAGGTTAATCTGTTAATTTGGTTAATCCTGCCAAATTTTATTTCAGGGGCAGGTGTGAGTCCTTCAGTAAAGGTGCACAAAGCATAGAGCATTGGCCTAGTAAGTTCTGACTCTCCCTGTTACACAAGGAGAGCTGTTCCATATGTAAATGTGGGATATCATTCATGGTCTGATAACAGTGTTGACGTTAGAGCTTTTACAGAATTATGAATGGTTATCATCATTTGCCATGGGGATAGTATTCCTCTACATTTCCAGTACTCAAAAATAATTGGATTATTTAGCTTTAAACTTTAAAAACCCAAATTGCTGTGCAACAGTAAAGCTACCTGAAAAAACCTGATAGATGATAGCTCCTGAAAGTTGTTAATGACTGAAATTAGGCAGTTTGGATGGAAACGTACACAGCAGCAACTGGGGTTTTCAGTCCCACTTGTTCTATAATTGCAATATTATTCTCCAGATGATTCAGCAGTGCACTTACACAAATCATTGGCATACACCTGTATTAGCACATTCTTTTTCTACCTAATCAATTCGCTGTTTTCCTGCTGTGTGCAATGTTTGTCCCCTATCAGAGGTGTCAGGAGATGGCTCCCTTTCCTGGAACGCACTCACTGTTCTGTAGGATGAAATAAAGATGAAGTTCTGCCTGGAAACTGTCCTAGTTTCCAGGAGATCCCAAATAGCTTGCTAAACTGCTTTCCATATTACAGCTAAATATTTGTCCAAGTATAATTAACCCCTCTACAAACACCATCCTTTGCATTTTTTATAAAAAGAAACATTACAGGCTTTCTGTGTCTGTCATAAAGGAGCAGAAGTAGCACACTCTCAACATTTTTCCTTAGCAGATCTCCTTGGAGATTAATATACACTGCCTTAGAGTGGTTTAACTGCACTGAACCCCATAATCCATACTTTCCCATGTGCATTAGGGGTTCTTAGGTTAATTGTAGATTGGTCTTACAGCATTCAGTGCTGAAGAAGAACTGTATTTGGGGTACTGTGTGCTGGATCACGCTTTATGGTTTTTAAGCTTGCATTAAGATACTGAGTTGTGGGTTCACAAGAATCACAAGAATCACAAGAATCACAAGAATCACAAGAATCACAAGGTTGGAAGAGACCTTTGAAGATCATCAAGTCCAACCATTCCCATCCTGAGCTAAACCAGATCCCTAAGCACCTCATCTACCCTTTTTCTGAACACGTCCAGGGAAGGTGACTCAACCCCCTCCCTGGGCAGCCTGTTCCAGGCCCTGACAACTCTGTCAGGAAAACATTTGTTTCTAATGTCCAATCTGCCCCTGCCCTGGCACAGCTTCATGCCATTGCCCCTTGTCCCATCTCCTGTCCCCTGGCTGAAGAGACCATCGCCCATCTCTCTACAACCTCCCTTCAGGTAGTTGTAGGTGGGGAGAAGGTCTCCCCTCAGCCTCCTTTTCTCCAAGCTAAACAGCCCCAGCTCCCTCAGCTGCTCCTCAGAGGATTTGTCCTCCAGCCCCTTCCCCAGCCTGGTTGCCCTTCTCTGCACTCGCTCCAGGACCTCAATGTCCTTCTGATGGTGAGGAGCCCAGAACTGGACCCAGCACTCAAGGTGTGGCCTCACCAATGCCCAGCCCAGGGGCACAATTACCTCCCCAGACCTACTGGCCACACTGTTTTTGACACAAGCCAAGATGCCATTGGCCTTCTTGGCTGCCTGGGCACACTGCTGGCTCCTATTCAGCCTGCAGTCACCCAACACCCCCAGGTCCTTCTCTTCCTGACAGCTCTCCAGCCAGTCTCCCCCAGCCTGTAGTGCTGCAGGGGGTTGTTATGTTGCAAGGGGTTAATTCCTCCTTACTCAGGAGGAGCCTTGCACATCAGATCCATGGGACTATAAGGCTCGAGTGGATCCTGAGGCACAGTATGCCCTATAGCCATCAAACTACAAAGGGGCAGAACCCATCTGTATATCTGGAGTGCCAGGGGGATCCCAACAGCTAACTCTACTGGAGACTGAAGTGAGTCTAACTGGGAATGAGTGACAAAAGCAGACCATTTGGACTGGCCCAGGGGCTCCATCCACCCTAGGCATACACTGCCTCTGGAGATGGTATTTCAAGGACCCAATGGGTACTGATGGTGTTTTGACATAGCTGCCTTGGAGTTGGAGGAAATTAAAAAGCTGTCAACCTTGCCTGGTCTCTAGGAAGCTCCTTCTGTTGTGGGGTTGCTCAGGGTCAAAGAACAAGAGGTGCTGCACAGTGATGCACCAGTGACAACACAGCACCAACCGAGACTCCCTGATTCCCATCCCTAAACTGCCTTGTCAAATGTACATTCAGGGAGCCACCAGCAGAACCCACTCAGTCTTTAAGAGTTCCATATGGCCAGTGTGAAAATGTAATGGAGAGTGGAGGCCAACAGCAGGCTATTGTGGCCTGAATGAAGTCATGCCACCCATGAGTGCTGCTGTGCCAGACCTGCTGGAACTTCAATTCAAATTGGAGCTAAAAGCAGTGGGATCCACGGCTGATATTGCTCATGCATCCTTCTTGATCCCTTTGGTGGTAGGCTGCAGGTCACAGTCTGCTTTGCCTTGGAGGGGCATCCAGTACACCTGGAATCAACTGCCCTAGGGGTGGAAACACTGCCCCACCATCTGTCATGGACTGGTCCAGACTGTGGGGTCTGCAACACGCTGATGACATCATTCTATGGGACAACACAGCAGCAGAAACAGTTTATGTGGTAGCCTTTGGGCCAATCTGGGCAGGCTGAGAAGTTAGTAATGTGCTCTACACTGCAGCCAGGAAGAATGATCCTACCTGGAGTCTCTGGCAGAAAGCACCAAATGAGACTCAAGGTCAGCTTCCAGGGTTTTGGAGTCAGGGATACAGATGGTCCAAGGCCCATTACACTCCTATTGAAAAAGAGATATTGGCAGCTTATGAAGAGGTTGGATCTGCTTCAGAAGGGGTTGGTATTGAAGTCCAGCTCCACCAGGCACCCCGACTGCCAGTGCTGGGCTGGATGTTTGAAGGGAGGGTCCCCTCTACATATCATGCCACTGATGCTATGTGGAGTAAGTATATTGAATACTCACATAATGGGCTTGAATAGGAAACCCCAATATCCTGGGAATCCTTGAAGTGACCATGGACTGGCCAGAAGGCAAAGAGTGGGTGTATCACATCCTCTGAACAATCCACTGGGCTGTTAAAAGACTATGCTGAAAGTAACAGGCAGTGGGACCCTCAAAAATTGGGATACACATCATTGCAGGCAACCTAGTTAGTTGACACAAGTGAGTCTACCAATTGAGTTGGCCATATCCAAACTTTTACATACTGTAGAATAGGATAATGTCCCTGTAGTGCACATGAAAAATATATCAGAGGAGATGGTCTGAATCACCCTTGCCCTAGGCAAAGGCAAACCCATCTGTGGGCCTGATATTGTTCAGAGACTAGTGTGCATTTGATAGGTCATGCAGAGGGATGGGACAGTCCAGTGGGTACCTCAGGGTGATTATATTTAACTCTCTTTATCCCAACAATGTCTTTTTTTTTATTTAAAAAGTTGTTTATTCTCTCCCACATCCCACTGGTGAGGGAAGAGTGAGCAAACAGTTCTGTAGGATTTTAGCTGCCTGCCAAGTTAAACCACAACAGTCCTACAAAGCTTCTTCATCTTTTCTAACCTTTGTGATAACTCTTTAATAGGCAGAGACTCCTCAGTCTTAGTTTTCTTCTTTTTTTTTTGACTCTAGAAAGAGATATCATAGCTGTTAGAAATTTGATAAAGAAACTGACATTTCAAAGAAAAGATACTTTCCAAATATTCCAATTTGCTATGTGATGTAAGCTGTAAAAGCAAGAGAATATTTTCATATCCTGTTTTGAGTGACAGAGGAAATTGAGCAGCTGATGAATGGAAATGCTTTTCCTTCCTTAATATAGCTATTCAATTAACATGTCCCTTGTTATAATTATTCTTTACCAACCTCTATTTTATATTTCTGTGAGCTGATAGAAATTTAAAATTAATTTTATTAAAGTAAATACACCTCTGCTGTCACAGTGATCTTTTTGAATTTTCCTCATACCAGTCCTTGGTTGGATTTTCCCAAAGAAAACGACAAAGAAAGGACTTTTGGAGCTGAAGGCATCTGGCAAGGCTTTGTCATTGATTTAAAACACAGAACTGGATTTTTGGTTCTGGCTTATGTTGAGGAAGATTCTGGTTTGCAGCAGTTTGCAGGTACCTGGCATCATCACAGGGAGGAGAAAATGACGATAATTCCAAAGAAGAACCTGGGTTTCTCAGGGTATCACCAGTTTTGAGCCCCTCTGAAAGGTGTTGGATAGAAAACAGGAGGAGCAACATGTTTCTTCTAACCTTCTCAAACTAACAGATGAGTTTCATTAATTTCCATTTGTTGATATTTTGTTCTAAACCAGTTGTTGCACTGTCATAAATTGAGGAAGTTTTAACTCTTGTTAATTTGTCAAGTGTTCCAGGCTCCAGGGAGTGAAGAACATAATGAAGAGATTTTACACACATAGACAAAGAGAGTTTAGCTAAAAAAAGTTTTAAAAATAATGAAGCCACTGAAGTTTGAAATTATTCTAGAACTCAAATAGTGAGTTAGCAAGGTGTGGACAATGAACATGACAGAAAAGCCATACGTAACCTGTAGCATTGTGGAACTGAGAAAACAAATCCAGATTCCTGACCAGAAATTGTTTCAAGCCTTGCTGCTGTTCATTTCAACATGCAGCACTACACTGGAACTAATCCAATAAAAACTCTGAGAGTTCACCTTCATCCTCCTTTTCCCTCAAGGATTTCTCTTTTGGCAGAATCTACTGTGTTCACACTCTGTTTTGCCACAGTTGTTCCCTTCGTTCAGACGCTTTGCTAAATTGGAAAGTGTTTCTCCCTCCAGAACTGCAAAAATACTCGTAGTTAAAATTCCACCCAGAGCCTCTGCTTGAAAACACCTGATTTCACTGATGCTTGCCATGCAGTACTCAACCTTCAGTTTTTCACTTACATTAGGGGAACTACTCTGTGGGGGCCACTTCTCCACCTTCTAATTGCGTGTGCTTTGGGGAGATCTACTCTGCAGAAGCCATCTGGCTTGGTAGCACGTTCAACTCCACGTATCACAGAAAAGTCCCTCTGCATGCTCAGCACAAGCTTACTTAAAGGACTGAGCAACTTCCCCATCTCCCCAGGACTATTGTGTCATCAAAATTTCATGGTCTAAAGCTGTATTAGCTTTTCTTTTATTTTTTTCCCTCTATTGTCACAGCACCCCCTGCCAAGAAAATACCCTGGGTGGGTTGTGGGGTCCAGAGCTGCATCCTCTGGGGAGGGGCACAGAGTTATTTCCAGAGTATCTTTAGAGACACTGCTGAGCAAACCAGATTTCAGGCCTAGCAGCCCTTGCACAGTTGAAAATGAAAGAAGGAAAAGGGAGACCCTCATTGCCAAGACCTTCAGGATAAACATTGGAGAAGGGAGAAGGCTTTTAGATTCTTCAGGAATTGTGAAAACCTTCTGGAGCAGAAGTAGCATTTCCAGCATATATAGATGCCTTGCCTTGCTTGGCCCCTTCCCCTCCCCTTTGCCCTTTCCCTTTCTTCCCCCTTTTTTCCCCCCCCTCTTTTCCCTTTTTCTCCATTTCTTCTCTCTTTCTTCTTGTTCTCTCTCTCTCTCTTAAAATGGACAAAACAAAGGTTGAAAAAAACAACCCAGTGGAGTTGGTGGGGGAACAGAAAGCCAGAAGATGCAGGACAGTTGAGGGTGATGAATTGGTTAGTCCTAGGTTAAAGGGAGGACAGAAAATGGCAAAAAGAAAATAATAAATGACAAGGGACAGTCTCAGTAAATTAATTCCTAGCTAAATAGGGCACTGAAAAATAAAAATTTCATGTAAAAATTATAAAAAGCTAACAAATAAGAAGGGGAGCACTGAAATGTCTTGTTTTAAAATAGCATGTTGATCTATAAACATAAAAGACCTCATTGGGAGGAAGATAATTACAGGGACACAGTAATACAAAATGATAAACTGTATGGGAAATACTCCACAGACTGTAATGTAACTGGTACTGTGTCTTAAGGAATCAGTCAAATCAAGTAAATAAACTCAGTGTCTTGGGCAACATTGAAACCCTGCCGACTCTTTGAAGTTTCCATTCTAAACAGGAAACATCTAGTAACATCCAACTAGGATGACAATGAATTTTGTGACCTGCTCAGAGCAAATTAAGGCCAAGAAATAGAAGAGTAACAGAGAAGGTCTGGCCATGCTACTGTTCAAAGGACAGGTCACAACAAGGGACATGTCACAACAGGGGACATGTCACAACAGGGGACAATGACTGGTTGCTCTGCAGAGCAACTAGTCAGGGAGAAAGTAGGAAGAGGTGCTTCTTGTGGTTTGTTCCTGAGCAGCACCAAAACTTTTTTAGCAAGAAGTAAAGTAACTTTTATAGTCATAGCAAGTCCTCTGACTCTAAATCTTATGCCATGCTATTTAATGTCAAAAGAAGACAACATAAGCATGACAAAATTTTTTACTTGTTAAAAAGAAGTCACAGGGGAGAATGACAGGGTAAAATGTTCTTACATGACATGTAAAATGCATTAAATAGTTAGACAACATATAGGATTGTCAGAGCAAATGCATATTACTTATGAAGAGATGTTAGAAAGTCCAAGAAAGAACTTAAGCCAGAAATAAGATGACATCCTAAAAGAGTTCTGTTAACAAAAAGGATCACAGGCTACACAGATTTCCTTTGTCAAGTACTCACCAAGCACTGTTACAGAAATAACCCACATGAATTAGGAGGGAAAGTTCTAACATGGTTAAATATAGAAAACCAGGGCAGTAATAAATGGTTAGTTTCCCAAGTACAAGTACATGGAGGTCCTGAGCTACCATTCCTCAGTGGAAATGAAGGCCCCCACTGCAACTGGTCAATATATTCACAGATGACCTAGAAACAAGATAAAATAGTAAAGTGACAGTTAGCTGATATTAAAAAGTTTTAAAGAGACATATCAAGAGGGGAACTGATTTCAAAAGTTGCAGAGAAAGCTGAAGACAGTGAATCACAATGTAAAAAATTACGAAAAAATCCAATATAAACTTGAAAAATGTGATATTCCAAATGAAGATATCCAGTTTTGATCTTGGCCATTACTACTCAGCAAAGATAACTTGGAGTTATGACAGCTGTATGAAAATGCTGGCTCAATGCTTAACAACATCCAAAACCAAATAGAGCATTGTTAGGAAAATACTGTGAAAAAACACAGCAATCCTGCTTGTGCTATCTGTAGGCTTGATGCATTCAGTATTTTCCATTCCATTTGGAGTTGCTCTACTCACAGCTCAGGAAGATTTGTTAGAATTGGAAAACACACCAGTGATGAGTGGTGTCCCTTAGGGGTCCACATGGGAACCAGTATTATTTAACATCTTTGTTGGAGACTTGGATAAGGGGATTGTGTACACCCTCAGCAGGTTTCCAGAGAACACAGAGTGATTCTGTGATTCTGGGACAGGCTGCAAGAGTTGGGCTTGTTCAGCCTGGAGAAGGCTCCAGGGTGACCTTATGGCAGCCTTCCAGTACCTGAAAGTGCTTAGAAAGCTGGAGAGGGGCTGTTTGCAAGGGCATGGGGTGATAGAAGTAATGTCTTTAAGCTGAAGGAGGGCAGCTTTAGAGTAGATATTAAGAAGTTCTTCAAAACCAGTCTGGACATGTTCTTGTGTGACCTAATCTAGGTGATCATGCTCTGGCAGGGGGGTTGGACTAGATGATCTTTTGAGGTCCCTTCCAACCCCAACCATCACATGATGCTGTGATTCTTCATTTCCTTTCCTAGAGGTTTTTAGTAGAAAGGGATGGTAGAGACTAAGGGAGAGGGAACAAACATCCTAAGACTTCTGTCCTGATGGAAAACTGGGAAAGGACTCCACGAACTTAAATTTCTTTCCTTCACATAGATGCAGCCTTGTAACACAGAAGAGAAAGAAATCAGTTCTGGCTAAAATTTTGAAGGCACTCTAAGTGCATGCAAGCTTATCCATTTTTTTCCACTTGGTGTGAAACTGTCATTCTGTTCAATGTGATAAAATACCTTCAGTGTTTTTGAAAATAAAATTCATACAGTTCCTGTCCTTGTATTTACAAGGTTTTAAATTGGTTTAATTGTAAACATGCAGTGATTGAGCGCTTATGCAGAAAATGGAAGCACAGCGACTGCTTCCACAAAATAATGTGGAAGAAATTTGCATCAGAGAGGTTCCTGAAGCCATTTTGGAAATATTTTTTTTTTCTCTGTGCTGTTTTAAATCTTGCTTTCTACAGCACTTAAATAACACGATGTAAGAACAATAGCATGCAGTCAGCCACAGATAGATAGTGCAAACACCTAAGATTAATTATTTGCAAAAAAAGCATAATAGATTTCACCTGAGAAGCTATTCTAGAATCTGCAAAAAGTATCATTCACTAAAAGAAACCCTCAATTTTTTTGTGAGCACATTAAAAAACAGAAGACTATACTAATGGTTTGAGGGAATTTATCAATGTTATTTTTCCCCAACATCTCATGAATTGATATGAATATTTTTTTCTAAGACCAAACTAATGTTTCATAGTAAATGCACTTGATAGTCTATTGAGAAAAGCCTTTCAGTAAGGGATGCATTAACTGAGCTCTTAGATCTGTGCCTAGCACCCTTCGCTTTTCTTCACCAATACAAGGGGACAGTGATTTCATAGAATCATAGAATTGTAGGGGTTGGAAGGGACCTCAAGAGACCTCATTGGGTCCAACCCCCCTGCCAAAGCAGCTCCCTAGGACATATCACTCAGATAGGCGTCCAGATGGGTCTGGAATCTCTCCAGAGATGAACACTCCACCACCTCCCTGGGCAGCCTGTCCCAGGGCTCTGGCACCCTCACTGGGGAAAAGTTCTTCCCCATGTTGGTGTGGAACTTCCTGTGCTCCAACTTGCAGCCATTGCCCCTTGTCCTGTCTCCACAGACACTGAAAAGGGGCTGGCTGATTCCCCCTGCATCCCCTGCTTCAGATAATTATAAACTTGAATTAGGTCCCTTCTTAGTCTTCTCTTCTCAAGGCTGAACAGTCCCAGCTCACTCAGCCTTTCCACATAGGGGAGATGTTCCAGGCCCCTAATCATCTTCGTGGCCCTTCTTTGGACTCTCTCCAGGAGATCCCTGTCCTTTTTATCCCTGGGAGCCCAGAACTGGACACAACACTCCAGGTGGGGCCTGACCAGGGCAGAGCAGAGGGGGAGGATCCCCTCCTGTGACCTGCTGGCCACACTCCTCCTGATGCCCCCCAGGATCCCATTGTCTCTCTCAGCCCCCAGGGCACACTGCTGGCTCATGGCCAACCTGTCATCACCCAGGACCCCCAGGTCCTTCTCCACAGAGCTCTTCTCCAGCAGCTCATCCCCCAGCCTGTACTGATACAAACAGTTGTTCCTTCCCAGGTGCCAGACTCTCCACTTGCTTTTGTTGACCCTCATCTGGTTTCTCCCTGCCCAGCTCTCCAGCCTGTCCAGGTCTCTCTGGATGGCAGCGCAGTGTCCTGCGTGTCAGCCACTCCTCCCAGCTTTGTACCATCGGGTACTTGCTGAGGGTGGATGCTGTTCCCTCATCAAGGTTGTCAATGAAGATACTTTGCTGGAAGATGTTAGTGCCTAATTTACTCTTCCAATTGTTGATCAAAACTATTCTACTGCTGGGCTGCAAAGGGTAAAGTGAATAATACCATGGGATCCCCTTCAGAATCCTAAGCCCTTCGGACATGCAAGACACCAGTGGAGCCACAGTTGTGTAACTGGCACTAGACACTGGCTTTCAGTGCTCTTGTTCTGTCTGCCCTTTCACTTCAGTGAACATGCACAAATGTCAAAAGAAATAAAAGTGGCATCACTTTTAACAGTGATTATGTCATCCCATACCCTTTACGCTGCACAGCTCATTATTTAACTTTCTCAGAAAAAAAAGTATTCCTTCCCATTGACAATATGCATTTGAAGAGCACTGTCCAAGTTGGCATATTCCACACTTAATCCTAATTAAGTGAAAAAAACCTATCTGATCAGTAAAAGACAAGGTAAAACCCTATAGCCCTATTCATACCCATGAGCTATACCACATAAGAGCAAGGATTCCTCCTTCCTGTCTCAGGTGTCTGTGTCACCCTGATGAGGCAGTCAGGGGATTTAGCAGAGCAAGCTTTTAAATCCTGACTAAAATACCAAGCACTGGCATTTGTTTAGAAGCTTACATGACTCTGGTGTGTGTTTGGCCATCTCACATACCACAATACCTTTCATGAAAAGTAAATCAGCTTTTAACCTTGTGGTGAAAGCCTCTTGTCCAGGTAGAGTTTAATGGCAACGGCCCCCATCTCTGTCCATGTTGCTGGAACTCTGCCTTAGGCTCTCCAGTCCCAAGTGTGTCCAACACTTCTGATGCCATTGCTCAGTTAATTCATAATAAGTGATATATTTCCCTATTAAATAGCATAACCAAAACACTAGTATATGCATGTAGGTTAAAGCCTGCTATAATTTATTTAGACTTTATAGCCTACAAGAACACAAAGGACGATTCCAAGTACCATGGGATCAGTGGGTACCAAGTTTGTGTGTCAATATGAATTATTTTAAAGTTGCTGCTGATGTGATACAATGCTGGTTAGTTTACAACATACTGAATGCTGTACTGTTAGAAGATGTAACTGAAGGCTCTACATACGTGATAATAGTCATTTCATAGAATCATAGAATCATAGAATGGTCTGGGTTGGAAGGGACCCCAAGGATTACAGAGCTCCAACCCCCCCTGCCACAGGCAGGGACACCAACCTCCAGCCCTGGAGCTACACAAGGCTGCCCAGGGCCCCAGCCAACCTGGCCTTGAACACCCCCAGGGATGGGGAATCCACTGCTTCTCTGGGCAGCCTGTTCCAGCACCTCACTACTCTCTCTGTAAAAAACTTCCCCCTATTATCTAATCTAAACCTTTCCTCCTTTAGCTTTAGTCCATTCCCCCTTGTCCTGCCATTATCTGCTCTTTTAAAAAGTTGATTCCCCTCCTGTTTGTATGTTCCCTTCAGGGACTGGAAGGCTGCAATGAGGTCCCCCCGCAGCCTTCTCTTCTCCAGGCTGAACCAGCCCAGTTCCCTCAGCCTCTCTTCGTAGGGGAGCTGCTCCAGCCCTCTGATCATCCTTGTGGCTCCTCTGAACCCTCTCCAACAGTTCCACATCCTTCTTGTATTGGGGGCCTACAAGCCATTGGCCCTACGAGCTGCAAGAGCCACTGCTGGCTCATGTCAAGCTTCTCATCCACCACAATCCCCAAGTCCTTCTCAGCAGGGCTACTCATGGCCCTTTTGTGGAGAGCTCTGTTAAATTTGTCTACTCTGGATAGCCTACTGGGCATACTAGTAATTGCCATGGCTATTACTGGGAGGTTCTGAACATTTTTCTGGGACTGAGGTCACAGTTTTATATTCCATTGGCTTTCAGTTTATGCCAGTAACACTGTTCTTGTTTGCATCTCTGCTAAGGGATATGGCTACTGATCCACTTTCCCTTGAAGTAATTGGAAATCTTTCATTAACTTCAGAAGGAGTTAAATCAGATCAAAAATGAAGACCAGTAACAGACTAGGATAATATTAAATTCCTGAATTTAAATATTAGATGTATTACTGCTTTATATCTTTCCTTATGCCTATAGACTACTACCTTTTACTACAAGGTCTTGGTTCTGATACATAGTCTAATACATCTGTTGTTGTTTGAGGGAACTTGAAGATATTTTATGAGAAACCTTTGAGATGTTGTCTGATCTCTTATATTTCATTATTCATATGCTAATTCCTAGAACAAAGCATTGTGACATCTTTATAGTTCATGTATCTCCTATAACTGTAAAAATATTTCAAAAATTAAGAGTGCAGCTTTATAAATTAAATGAGCTGTTATCATGACTGCTGTTAAAGAAGAATGGTGTTTAAAATTGAACAGCTATGTGGTTTTGAAATTTACCTATCTCATTTCTTTAGGATGTTTACTGTAGAATAGCATTAGTTTGCTGCTTTTTTTAAAGAGATTTAGCAGTGCTAAAATGTTGACTCAGTTATGCTGCATAAAAGTCAACTATTTCCATGTAAATGTGTATGTCTTCTGTGTTGTTATCAAATATCACAGTTTTATAACGATTGATGTTATTGCCATAAATACATGAACATCCCCTAGACGTTCATTGTCATCAAATACTGGAATTTTTGTGAATTAGCACTTCCTAATCTTGGTCCTAAAATACAGTTTTCTGACTAGATCAATATCACATCCCTGTGGTAATTAATCATGTGCAGAATGTATCCCCGAAAGGAGAAATATAATCCTTTTATATCCACCGGAAAATACACTCTCTGGGACAGGATTTGGAGTCTGGCCAAGCTGCACATGGTGCACAGGGAATTGTTTGTTAGGGATGATAAGAGGCTCTTCTTAGAGTTGCTAAAAACATACATGTAGTTTAGAATGCTTGGATTTATTAATGCAAATTTCTGTTTATTCAAATGTTCATCTTAAGAAAATAATTACCTTGAATTTAAATACCTTTTCCTAAGCCATAAAAATAGAAGTAAAATCTTCTGGTTTATTTGGTTTTACTTTGAATTTATACATATATCTATATTTGCTTAACCTTGACTTTAACCTGCAGCTTTAAAAAGTTTATTTTTCCAGCAGCAACATACTGAGTTTGGAAATGTCCATAGGGTAATAGAAAATGTATAGTGGTGATAAGCAGTAATTTCACAGTTAACTGATCATGATGTTACAAGATGCAGAGCACCCTCTTAATCTTTCCTTACTCTTTCTTTTTCTTTTTCTTTTTTTTTTCTTCCTTTTAAGAAGTCTAATTAGCATTGCCTGGTAGTTTTATACAAACTAATGAACCGAGGATATAAAAGACATGGCAGCGAAAGAGCCTGGCCCATATTTCCAGCTGTGGTCAGATACTCAGCATACAGACTCACAGAATCACAGAATCACAGAATCACAGAATCACAAGGTTGGAAGAGACCTTTGAAGATCATCAAGTCAAACCATTCCCATCCTAAGCTAAAACAGATCCCTAAGTACCTCAGCTACCCTTTCCTTGAACACATCCAGGGAAGGTGACTCAACCCCCTCCCTGGGCAGCCTGTTCCAGCCCCTGACAACTCTGTCAGGAAAAAATTTGTTTCTAATATCCAATCTGTCCCTGCCCTGGCACAGCTTCATGCCATTTCCCCTTACTAGGGGAGGATTAAGAGGATGTACCCTTCTGAACTGAATCTAACACATCTCCCACACTTTACATGTCAGGTCTAGATGTGCAGGGCAATTCTCTTCCACAGTCTCAGGGAAACTTAAGGTAAAAACCTTCTCTTTCACTGTTAAAATTGCTTAGGACTATGCAAACTGATGGTTACTGTAGCTCAGTTGGTGAGAGGTTGCTACACTGCTGTAACATTTTCCTTCGCATTCATCTGTGTGTATATCAAATCTCAGAAAGAGCTGAACTGGATCTTCATATGTCTGGATTCCTTGCCAGGACAAGAAGTGGGTTTTTTTTTCATTTCTGAGAGCCAATCGGTCAGTGCTTGGTGAAATTCTGCATGCTGGTTTCTTTTAAAACCTCAGGCAAGTAAGATGATGCCTTCAAAACTGAGACTTGTGGAAAGATGCCTCAGGAAGAGCCCAGTAAATTCAACTGCAATCAACTGGAATGACTATGGGTTTCTCAAATTAATATATTAAGCTTTCAGTCACTCCCTGATTCAAAAGGGAAATCCTGCGTGACTTTTCTTATAATGAGACAAAATATGGCCAAGAAGGCATAAGCAGGTCAAAACCTTATGACCTTCATTTTCCAGTCTGTGCATAGCTGAACTTTCTCAAAAATGTCCCTCAGTTTCTGAACTTCTTAAATCAGCTTTGCACAGACCTTCATATTGCCATGTTCCCAGTTCAACACAAAAGTGCAAACCCAAACCTCTCTCTGGGTAGTTTTAGAGCGTGAGGATTTCCTTGACAGAGCTGATTATTGCTGCTTTGAATGAAATCAACATCATCTTTAATTCTGTATGGGTTTTGGTTAGTTTCAGTGGTTTTAATTTCAGAAGTACACAGTCCTTTCAGTATCTGCCTTAGGAACGAAAGCCATTTATAAAGATATAATCCAGCTGTGACAAGCACCTTGCATTTTACACCAAAATGTCCTGATCTTAACTACACACTCCCATTAATATTTTCTCTGTGCTTATAATACGGTGAATGAAATGGAACTAATTGATTATAGTAAAGTAGATGAGTTTTAAAGCTCAAGAAGAAGTAACCCAGAGACACCAGCACTGTGTCAAATGAGCTTTGCCTGCTATGTGGTGGTCTTCTGACTCAACACTCAGGCTGGGCTTGCATTTTCTCCTAAAGAGCTCAGCAAACTGGCTACCAAAATGTTCATACCTTCCACATATTAAGCAAAGAAAAGGATCTGCTTTCAGCCCCCAAAGGGCTTTTTGAAACAATTTTCTTCTTTAGTAAATTATTGCAAACAGTTTAATTTCATTCCAATTCAGTAAAAAGCCATGAAACAGCTGGACTGTTCTGCAATTAACCCTCTGTATTACCCTGTGCAGGTTGCATGTGTCAGGAATGTAAATATTGCTGGAGACTTACTGTGTTCTCACTGATCTGAGTTCTACTTGGACCAACACATAGATCGGCCCAGGAGTTGCAGGATAAGCTGTGTGTCCATTCTGATGGTGAGGTAACCCAGATGTTATTATAGGGCTACGAAGATGATTAAGGGCCTGGAGCACTTTCCCTATGAGGAAAGGTTGAGTAAGTTGGGACTGTTCAGCCTGGAGAAAAGAAGACTAAGGGGGGACCTAATTAAAGTTTATAGTTATCTTAAGCAGGGGATGCAGGGGGAATGGGCAGCCCCTTTTCAGTGTCTGTGGAGACAGGACAAGGGGCAATGGCTGCAAGTTGGAGCACAGGAAGTTCCACAGCAACATGGGGAAGAACTTTTCCCCAGTGAGGGTGCCAGAGCCCTGGGACAGGCTGCCCAGGGAGGTGGTGGAGTCTCCATCTCTGGAGAGATTCCAGCCCCGTCTGGACGCCTGTCTGTGCAATATGAGCTGGGGAGCTGCTTTGGCAGGGGGGTTGGACCCCATGATCTCTCCAGGTCCCCTCCAACCCCTATGATTCTATGATTCTATGATTCTATGATTTCTGTTGTGTGACTCACAAAGATGGTTTTAATTCATATATGAATTAAGCCATATATGGTCAAAGATTTGAAATGGGAATAATTTGTCCTAAGATATAGAAGTTATATAGAAGGCCTTGTCTGTCTACCTTAGGGTAACTTTCCAATCAGTGCAGAGAAGCAGGCACCCACTGGGACAGGCTCATTTTCCCTTAATGGTCTAGATGAGATGACAGGCCTGTCGGGGATGCCTGTTGGTTTCTGGTTGTTATAAAGGGAAAAACAACTAACTTGGACATTAAAAATCAGTTTGTGACAAGTCACCAGTGGTGTTCCTCAGGGTTTAATGCTACAGCCAGTTGTGATCAGTATATTTATCAATGATTTGGATGCAGGACTTGAGTGCACCATTAGCAGGTTTGCTGATGGCACCCAACTGGGACGTGCTATTGACTCTCTGGGGGGAAAAGAGGCCGTACAGAGTGATCTGGATGGAGTGGACGACCGGGCAGTGATTAATGGGATGAAATAGAATAAGTTGAAATGCCAGATTCTGCACCTGGGATGGAGTAACACCAAGCACTAGGAAGAGTTGGGAGAGGAGTGGCTGGAGAAAAGGGATCTGGGTAACCAGGAGGTCAAACCACATCCAGGGGTGCATCAAACACAGCATCACTAGCCAGTCAAAATTGGGGATTATCCTGCTCTATTCAGCATTTCTGCAGCCTCACCTGGAATGCTGAGTGCAGTGCTGGGACCCACAATTTAAGAAGGACTTGAAGGTCCTTGAATGTGTCCAGAGGAGGGCAACAAAGATGATGACAGGGCTGGAAGGCATGTCCTGTGAGGAGAAGCTAAGGATTCTGGCTATGTCTAGTTTGGATAAAATGAGTCTGAGGAGTGACCTTGTTGTGCTCTACAGCTTCCTGAGGAGGGGAGGTGGAAATGTCCCTGGATCCAGTAACAGGAGGCATGTACATGGTTCAAAGCTGCATCAGGGGAAGTTCAAATGACATTAGGAAACCTTTCTTCATTGAGAGGCTGGTCAAACACTGGAACAGGTTTCCTAGAGACGTGGTTGGTGCAGCAAGCTTGTCAGTGTTCAAGAGGTGTTTGGACAACAGCCTTAATAATTTGCTTTGACTTTTGGTCATCCCTGAATTGGTCAGGCAGTTGGGATAAATGATCATTGTAGGTCCCTTCCAAGTGAGATATTGTATGGTATGGTATGGTATTATTTTGTGTTATATGGTGTTTTATTCTACATATCTCATATTTTAGATGCTGTAGGATAAACAAGATGTCCATGTGGATATGACTTATGTAACACAGCATTTCTGTATATTGGCCTTTTCAAGGTTACTTATTTTAAGAAGTATACATTTCAGTATATATTTCCATCAGGTTTTTAGAGGGTCTGAAATGACCTAAGAGGCCAGACTGATAAACAGGTTTTGGAGACCTGTCCAAAGGTAACAAGGGTATGTGGTGGATAATGAGGAATCAGCTTGGCTAAATTTGGCTTATGGAAGTAAGCAGACTCCAGAGTCACCACTTGTTCCCTCTTGTCCTCACGTTGCTGTCTTCTGTGCAAGTACAGAAGAAATTGCTAAATTCATCTTACTGGCATTTGTAACAGAGGGAGATGGAGAATGTGTCAGAAGGAAGAAAACATGAGTATCCTTGATACCAGTGAACCAGTAGGAGAGAAAAGTACATGTAATAAGATTTCTTCTAAAGTTATGAACTTCTCAAAACCATAAAAATGTAATTTTGGAGGGTGACATAATATCTTTAAATCGCTAAGAGTAATAGGAGCTGCTGTTCAGTTGTTTTTCTGATGAGTTTTACTCTTTATTCTCTTACTGTTGTTAGTCATGGCACTTAGTCTGGTCACAGCTTTATGGTAGTATTCCTGGACTTCATGTAGAATAGAAGGTTCTATTTCCTGGGAAACTAATCCTGGTTATCACAAATCAATCCAGTTAAACCAATAATGTTATCCAAGAGCAACTGAAAACAGAGTGAATCCCAATGACTGGTGACCTGAGCTTTTGTGTCTTGTCTACACCAGACTCAAATCAATCCAAACAGTCATCAAATCACAACAATAACACTTTATATTCATACTGCACAGCCACTAATGCAAATACAAGGTAGACAATATCACTGTTTAGCAAACATGAACAGAAGGTTGGAACTAAATCTAGAAGAGGTCTTATCTACAAGCAATTTAAATAGTGCAATGGTTTACATTGTAGGGCTTGTTCCTGGAACAGCCAGGTCTTTCCTAGATGCTTATTTGCTGAATGTGCAGATTTTTTTACCTTGGGATGGGAAACCAGAATAACCTCTTAGTGCATATTCTGTCATTGTCTGGAGCAATGTCTCAGTATCAAGGATCAGTACAGTTCATGTGTGACATTTAGGAAGGGCTCAGTAAGCTAAATTTCTACAGGCAGATTCATACTTATTGAACATGCCCAGAATATCTGTGAAGCATTGAATTGAATGTGTTTTGCACCATCCCAGAGTTCTCTAGGACATTTTCAGCTGTTCCACAGGTCCTGCACTCCCCAGTGAGCATACACGCTGTCATTGCTGGAGGGCTGTACTGTTCCTGGAGACCAGGAGCAGCACACTGCTGGACATCTAGAACAAACATCAGTTTCTTGAACCACTCACAGATGAGATTTCTGGGTTGCAAAAGAGGCCATGTCTGAGAAAAATTCATATATATTTTAGCCCTGTTCATAGAGTTCTTTAGGGATTACTGGTCTGCTATGAGTTCATTTCAGAAATTCAAGACTCACAAAGAAAAAGCTCATTTCAGGAATTCAAGGCTCATCAAGAAAACTCTTGATTCCTCAGTTAGTAATCAGGGCATTCACCCAGGGAAGAAATGTATGGGACATGCACAAACTGTTTCAAGACACTGTAAGTGGGACTATTTTTTTTTTCCTGCCAAAATGGGCCCACAGTTCCCAGGCAGATAATTCCCTTTTTCACCTGACTATATTTGTTCTCTGATTCTAATTATAGAAATCTTGATTTATTTTTCCCCAGACTCTGTTGTACTTTCAAAAGGAGGTACAGAGGATTCCTATTGTCAATATGAGCTATGAGTCTTAAGGCAGCAGGAGTGAGGGACTAAGGTTTAGACTCCTCAAGCAACAAGGGACCAGAAACAGTCTCCCACTCCCTCACAGTCACCAGCTCAGGAGATGCTGAAAGCAACCAGTAGCCAAGAGCACATAGAATACTTTGTGTTGTAAGGGACCTTAAAGATCATCTAGTTCCAACCCCCCTGCCATGGGCAGGGACACCTTCATTAGACCAGGTTGCTCAAAGCCTCACCCAACCTGGCCTTAAACACTTCCAGGGATGGGAGTTTCACAACCTCTCTTGGCAGCCTGTTCCAGTGCCTCACCACTCTCATAGTGCTTAGGTAGTATTTGGACACACCTTAAAAGAAGGAAGCAATGTTAGCTACACAGTCAATAGAGAGCATCTCTTGCAGGAAGTCCCAAAGGTAGACATGTTGTCCTCATTGTGAACCCAGAGAGGTTCACTGTGAGGACCAGAGAGCAGGTAGTTGGCCCAAGGCAGCTGCAGGATTGTCTTCAACTTCTGAGTCTGCTTCCAGAATTCCTCCCTGTGTGATCTTATCAAAAGTCTCAGGAGGAACATTTTGCTTATTCCCATTGTCCTGAATCTGACATCCTTGACCATTACCATCCCAACAAACTCTTTCCTACTCCCCAATGTAAGTCTTTTCCTAGTGGTTATTTAAAGGCAGCTCCTTACTGAATTTTTTCACAACTCTTCTTCCACCTCTTTGTCTTTCCTACCAAGCTGGTGTCCAGATGCTTGAACATTAGCCATTGGAGCACCTAATTAGCAAGTGGTCAGACAGCTTCATAGCATCTATTTTTAGGTATCTATTGGTAATGGATGATGCACCTGATGTTTCAGATGGGAATAATTCTGCAGATTACTGCCTGCAGAGCAGGTTATTAGAAATTGAACAGAAAATATGACTACAATCGTGTAGAGATTTAAAGGTTGCAAAGTAAGATTATGTGTGATCAAAATCCTGGTTTAGATGCTTCAGTACTTCTATGGTTATAGCCCACAATGAAAGATTTACCAGCCTTATGGGATACACCCACCATGGATTAAGTGGTGATAATGTAAATGCTTATGACTGCATGTAAGATGCTGCTAGCACATAGCAGCTGGTTTATTGGCTGTATATGGGAATTCAGGTACTTTAAAACACTTAGGTTCATGTCATTAAAAATAAGCAGAGCTTGAGACAAAAAATTATTAGGGTTGCTCTATGAAAAAACCCCTTCAGGTCTTTCATACATTAGAGTTCAGTAACACACCTAAAAGAAATCAAGAAATCTGACTAATTTATAATTAGTTAATCTTTAGAACTGTGGTATGCTCTGCTCTGCTCCACAGTGATTTGTTTTCTTTCTAATGAATGCATGTATCTCCCAGATAAATTTTCCCTGGTATTCCCTAGACTCCCTCTAAATTCAGTGGAGAGACACAGATGCCCTGAAGGGTGATTCATTTCTTCCTAAAATAATTTTCCAAGAATTGTGAAATTAATATAACGTGGAGGTGTCACTTTCTCTTCATGACTATGGAGAAACTCTGGATAATTAATTAACATCTAGCTTTTAGGTGACCAAAGTCAGGTGAAACTAAACTTGCTTTGTGCCTTCCTCCTTTTTCTGGTTTTAAATCCTTTCCGTTCCCATTTCACATCCTATGTTCTTCCTGGATCTATTCTTCTTTCATCTTATGTCTCATCAGTTTTCAGTAGTCCATACGCTTTAAACCCATTTCAAATCAATAAGAACCAAGGGCACTCAGCACCTGGCAAAGTTAGCTTAAGTCAATGAAATTGACTGTATGAGTCAACGGTGCTTGTCAGAGAAGGTTCCTCACTCATTTGCCCAGCTCAAACAAGTTAGCAACTGCAGATCAGCATCTTCTCAGGATTGACTCCATGCTTACAACTGGTAAGATTTACTTGTCTCATTTGTCTCATGAAAATGCCTTCTTGGACAAGAAGATTGTCTTTCACTTTTCCTTGAATGTGGAATAAAAAAAACACAAACAAAAAGAAGAAAAGAAAAATTACTAAAAAAAGAAAGGTTGCAGAGTTCAGACCAAGTGTGTTATCTAACAGCCACAAGGGTTCTTATTTTAATCATCCTTTTTCTGCTTCTTCACAGAATCACAGAGTCACAAGGTTGGAAGAGACCTTTGAAGATCATCAAGTCCAACCATTCCCATCCTAAGCTAAACCAGATCCCTAAGTACCTCAGCTACCCTTTTTTTGAACACATCCAGGGAAGGTGACTCAACCCCCTCCCTGGGCAGCCTGTTCCAGGCCCTGACAACTCTGTCAGGAAAACATTTGTTTCTGATGTCCAATCTGTCCCTGCCCTGGCACAGCTTCATGCCATTGCCCCTTGTTCTATCATTTCCCCTTGTCCTATCCTCTACCTCTACTCACACCATAATGTCCAGTCACTAAAGCTGAACATCTTTACATCTTACAAGGTATCACAGCAGGCCATTGATTGTTGCAGCTGATAAATATTATTTTTTGTTGGGTCATATACACATGGTTCATCCTTTATTAGTGTATGGCATAAGGGGATGCCTATTGACCCCAGCCTGGACATTAAACACCCTTAAACCGATCATGGATACAGGAGAAACTTCAGGTGGCGTTGAGGGGAATAAACTCTTTACTAACAAAACTGTAAAGAGAAAAGCATTTATTCAGTATTTTCTCCTAAGTAGTCAACAAATTAACATTCAATTTTTGCATTTTGAAACCCTTGAGAGGATCAAGCCAGACAATCTCAGAGTATGTTTTTCCATCGCTTAGATTCTTGAAGGCTGGAACAAAGGATGGGCAGAACCAATCATCAGATGACACAAAAAAGCCTTTTAAAGTCTGTAATAAATAGGAATAGCATGAAAACTTTATCGATGCACAGCTATAATGATAAACTTATTAAATCTGCTGGTTTTGCAGCACGTCTTTCAATACAAGGAGTTTTATGGAAAGGAAAAATCAAATCTCCTTTTTTAGCAGTCATTCATGCTACATTATATAGATCACAATGGAGTTTGGCCTTACTTGTCAAAACAACCAAGGCAGATAGTGAAAAGCTTAATCAACAAGTGGGGGAACTCTACAAATGCACAGAGACACAGGAAAAGAGAAAAAGAGAGACTGCCATAACAGCTGTCACAGGGAAATAGTGATTGATGTTTTGTGGAATGGAACACAAACCTCATACTAAGTAATAAGTACTCAGTCATCATCCCACTAATTACTCAAACTTCATTATAAAGAACACCAGGGCTACAATTAAATACTGTATATTACCCCTCATTCTAATTACATAGCCTTTTTAGTTGTATTGTAAAAGCAGGACATTATTTAATTATTTTCATTTAATGTATTTTAAAACAATATTTAAAACCTCATCTAACACCCTAGGGATTTTAACACATCATTAAAACCACTATTCATGTGTACAGTAGCAGTGCTGTAGCCACATAAACCTGCCATCCATTTCAACTTCATTTATAAAAATCAAACTTGGAAACCCCTGGCTTAGAAGGTCCTGACTCTGGCTGCCAGAGCTTTAATGGGGTTTCAACGATGTAAGCCAGCCTTAATTACATCCCTAAAGTGTAAAAATGTATCAGGAATGAATCCCAGCCTCTTCTCTCAAGAGTTTTCAGAAAAAGTAGATTCCTGGGTGAGCCCCACTGGGACACCTTGCAGATGCTATTCTGGTTGCTAAGACTTCCTCTGGGGAAGTCAGAGTGGTTGTGTCTGAAAGGCCCCATTGCTACAGATGTAGGCTTAAGAATATTTTGTTGTCTACTAAATGCAACAGCTGCTGGTAAGAAAGCCCAGGGAGAGGGACATGCAGCTGATTTTGTTGTTGCTTATTCCTCTAAGTGCTTGGATGTACAGTGGTGTTTCTGGTGCTTGAGAGTGCCTGAGATGCCCATGCTGCTCATCCCACCCAGACAAGTGGGTTCATAAATGAGATCACAGATTCAGAGATAAACTCTGTGGATTGAGGGGTCCAAGTGTCTAAGGCTACAAGACAAAAAAATGTGATGGCCCATCAGCTTCCTTTTACTTTCTGATGGAGCTGGAGATTCAGGGAAAGCTGCAATATGAACGTGTCTCAGCTGAATGAAAAACATCCAGCAGGACTTCGACTTTGGAGAGTTTTTAGCAAATTTTACTGGAGTTGTAACTTGACAGCCAGTGTTTTTTTCAGCTATACCAAACCCTTTGGTCTTCAGATAATGCAAGAAGACTATCTATCTTGACATTTAGTGATGGCAAGGATAGTCTAAAAGAAGTCGACTGTGTATTTAATCAAACAAAGGTTATTTAATGGTGTAATCTTTTTTAGACTACTTGCTTTCATTAGCTGTGACCATATGGAGCTCACAGATGGCAAATAAACCAGTGACGTCCTGTTCAAAGAAGAAGGGGGTAAGAACAGTAAATAAATTGCTGGCAAAGTCAAGATGAATGATGCATGTGATATATATGATATATGTCAGAGAGGACTCAAAATATCATGTAACACTTGAATCTGGAATGGGTTTCAGTTTGAGCATCAGAAGCTGTTAGATTGACATGGGAGAATAAGCTTAGAGAGTAGTTTTAAGGAAGGAAGAATAACCATTTAGATCCTTGAAATTGGAAGAATGAGGCCTTCTTTCCACTCATCAGCTCTCTTTCCACTTTGGTCCTTCCATGCTGGTTTTCCTCTATTCTTCCTTCCCTGAGGGTACTCTCAGGGTTACTTTCTCTTTCTCTGTATCTTTCTCTTTCATCTGCTGTATTGAAAAATTTTGCTCTGCATTCAGTATTGCATTTAGCTGGGCAAGGAGAGTTTGTTGTGAGCAGCAGGATCCATTGTTTCAGTCCATGTTCAGAGGTACAATAAAGGATCTGTTGCATTAGTTCACTACATGGAGTAGGACTTGAGGACCATGAAGCTGACTAAACTTGGATGGGTATTTACCCTTGCCTCTGAAGTTTTACCAAAACCTGCTTATTAAGCTATATTGCCTGGTGCATATGCAGTTGTTGAATATGGTTGTGGCAAACAAAGCAAGTTAGGATGCTGATGAGGGGCTGAAATGTCACAGCTTTAGGACCCAAATTCCATACTGAAAAGTCTGAAGAATATTTCTGCTGCTCATCCCCACATTGAGACTCCTGATCTTAAGTTCTTCTAATAGGAAGTCAAGCAGGGGAGCTTAAGGTATATTTATTTATCATAGAATCATAGAATATCCTGAGTTGGAAGGGACAAATAAGGATCATCAAGTCCAACTCCTGGCTCCACACAGTGACAGCCAAGTCCAAGCACGTGACTGACTGAATCATCCAGACGCTTCTTCAACTCAGTCAAGTTTAGTGCTGTGACCACTTCCCTGGGGAGCCTGTTCCAGTGCCCAAATACCCTCTCAGCAAAGCACCTCTTCCTAATAATCAACTTACACCTCCCCTCTCACAGCTTCAGGCTGTTTATAGGCACAGGTGGTTTAAATTCACCCATTTGATTTGGACAGGAGCTGAGCAAGAGGTGTCAGTTCCCCTGAGGAGGTGGAAGCAAACAATGCTGATATTACAGGATTCCAGTGCCTATTGCCTTGCACCTAAAATGTGTGTCTGGATATCCAAACCAGCTGACAACCACAAGGCTCACTGTACCAGCCACTGACCTGGTCAAGCAAGACAAACATCCTCTCAGTCAGGTAAGCATCTAACTGCTAATGTTGATGCCTTATACAGAAGAAAAGTTTACACACAGGCCTTGTACAACTGACATGAAATATTGAGGAACTGGTGCTATGTCAGACCTCTGAGGAGATTTCATATATTTTTGTAAACTAACAGAGATTAAGTTATTCTTGCTCAGAGAAGGTCAGTTGCATCTATTTCCCTCTTTTATTTCAAGCATCTCCAGTTTAGCCCATCATGAAGCAAACTAGGTGGGTTTAGATGTAAAAGCATGTTATTTGCTCCTTTAATTTCCACTGATGCTTAGATCAGCTCATTTCGTTTTATAGAATTTTACAATTTGGGAAATAAAAGTTTCAAGAATCAAATTTATCTCAATTTGCCAATTGCATGACAATAATACTTAGTCATTGTTTGGATATTTTTTCCCAATTCTGGGGGAAGAATGCAGGATTGAAAATATTCATCACAGGCAGATAAGGACACCAAGGCCTTACAGTTTAAAGCATGTACTCAGAGAGACAGACAAAAGACTAGGGAACTATTCTGGACCTGCAGAAACAAGGGAAAAAAAAGTTACTGCCTTGTTTTGTGAAGACTTGTCTGTATTCATCTACTGTAGGGATTGGGGTTTTCTCTGTCTTTATCTAGATATCAGTCTTTTTTAAAACAGGGACTGTCTTCTTGTTTTCTCTTTGTACAGTGCTGTGCACTCTAAAAATGCTGGGCTGATATGCCCACAGTCACTCTAATCACCTATGCAATCACAGCTTTCAACTTCAGAATTCATTCTGATAGGAAAGTTGGATGGACAAAATTAGTAAGACCGAGTATGACAATTGTAGGGATGCAGATGTGCTATATTTAAAGAAGGGTTACTGTAATTCCTGCTTATTTTGAAAGACAAGTGAAAGATTTACATTTTCTAAGGAATGGTTAAAAGCAAACAGGGCTTAGCCAAGGGGATCAAAAGTGAGAGATGCCAAGAATGTTTCTTCTCACCATAGCACACTAATTCTCTGGAAGCTGGCCTTATGTAAGACTTCCTTGGCATTCTTTAAGATACTCAGTGTTCAAATTAATTCTCCATTCAAAAGCATGAGCATGCACAATGGTGGGATACATTAGCATTATGCCATTTGATACTCACTCAAAAACTGGGTATGTTCTGAATTAAGAAAGATCAGCCAGAGAAAGAAAATAAGCAGGGAGATGTGGTATTTAGCAACCACAGGCCAAAACCAGAAGAGGATTGAGGTGGACTGTAGATCCAAAGTCCAAAACTGCAACCTGAAATCCTCTCACTCATTAACTGCTTACATCAAAGGTCTCTACATGCCAGCAAATCTTCTCTTCAAATCTGAAAACTGCCTAGGGTGTCCTTTCTTCACATACATATGCATCCACCTTATCCTATAGTTAGATACCTTATTCTTCATAATCCTTCCTGAGATCTAGAAGCTTGTCAGGATTACATAGTGTAGGTGTATCACTGGATGTACTGGTAGCTTGTATAGCCTGATGACAAAAACATAGTACTAGCTCATTTCTTGTAACTTTATGAGCTTTCTCATACCCAGTGGTACTGGAAGTGAAAACTTCTGTACTGACAAACCCAACTCCAAGCTCCTTTCTGAAGTATATGTCCAAACAATGAAGCAAAAGGCTACATCGTGGTATCTTCTATTGAGCCTCTTACTGTTGCCTCACATTGGTAGTCTCAACCTAGCTAATGTGTTCAGACATTGACTTTGTAGTAGCAATACAGGCTTCTGGCTTTTGTGGAAGTAATGTAAAGTGGAAAGAATCCAACAGGATTAATTTGGAGTTGGGACACAGATCTAAGGCATCAAATTGGGTCAAATTTCATACCAGTTAACAGCTCACAACTCAACCTACTGAAGGCTGCTGCTGATCATTTTCCTTCAGCATCCCTTTAAGAAGCCAAACTAGCTACTGGCCAACACTGCTAAACTTAAACATCCATTAATTCCCCCCTCCATGATGTGAAATCCACCTGCCCTTCTCAGATCAGTGCAGAAACAGGAACTCCACCTCCAGTCTATTTGCAATATACATAATCTCAAATACAACAGACTAAAGATTTCAGGAAGTTTCATCCTTGAGTTCTTAAAGATGGTTTTCACTGTGATTTTTCTCATCTTTTCTGCTAAGCTCCTTTACAGGAAAAGCTGCAGTTTTCAACCTCACTTGCTAGTGCTCAAGTTGTCAAATGCTGTAAAATCAGGAGTAGGATGCCTACTCAGCCACACAAAAGGCAATAGGAACTCATGATTTAATGATAGCTAAAAAGTTTGCTAGCCATCTCCAATGTCCCCTTTTTGTCCTTGTTGGCACTAACCTAACAGCTAAAATGTTCTTGGCTATGAGTAATTGTTGATTGTATGGCCAAATTTTGCTCCTGGTATGCAGCTTTTGAATGCCTAGTTACAGAATGTGGTTCTCCAGTAATCTAAACCATCCATACTTAGAGCTTCCATCTCTTATCTCCTCTGATTTCCTATAAATTCAGTTAGATTCTAATCTTGCTGCTTTGGTTCTTAAGTGCTAAAGTTTGGCCTCTAATGGTTTTGGAATTTAAATGCTCATTAAAAAAAAGAAAAAAGTAGTATTTAAACATGGAAAGACTTGCATTTTGCTGAAGGGGTCTCACCAGAGCAGAGTAGGGGTGCAGAATCTCTCAATCTACTGGCCACACTGTTATTGATGCAGCCCAGGATACAGTTGGCCTTCTGGGCTCCAAGTGCACATTGGTTGCTCATATAGTTGTGTTCAAATAAATTGGTTTAGTGCCCCACCCAAAACTCATAAAATATCCTTTAAAATTAACTAAATTTTTTAAAAAAATTTTACAGTAGTTAACAAGACTTTGGAAGAAATTTAGTGTCACATTTCTTTAGTGGTACTTAATTCACCAGCACTTGTGGAAAAAAAAATACATTGTAATCCTTCAGAGCTCTGTTCTTGCTCATTAGCCCAAATTATTTGTTTATTTCAATCCACTCTCAAACACAGATAAGAGTCAACCTTCTGGGATTTTTCCTGTGGACACCTAATATGCACAGCAAAGTGCACCGACTGAAATAAACGGGTCTTGTGCAGAAATTCTTAGATAGAGCTCCATAGCTCTACTGCTTGGCAAATTTCCTGCCTCAGAAATATTGAGAGATGGCCTCGGGGCCATGTCTTGTCTCAGGCACCTCCTTCTCCTATTTGAACTAGTAATTTACCTCAAAAAAACCCAGAGTGAGCTGGGAACACTTTCATATATGAAAGAGCATCATCTCCACAGGCTTAATCAACAACCATTGAAGTTGGTGGAGAAAGCACCCATTGATTTGAGTGGAAATTGGTTTGAAATCTTTAACTGGGTATATCTTTATCAGAATAAAAAGCTGTTCTGTGAGGTCTCTTGATTGAGCAGATATTATTGTACTTAAATGAATAACCCCTTGGCTAGTTTACTCCAATACTGTTTCTTTTTCTCAATTAAGCACAGCACAATGAAATAGAAATCAATCCTGATCAAGAGAGTTCACTGATGTCTGTATTTTAATGAGATTCTTTTTGTGTCAAAAAGCCACTGCATCTTTTCTAACAAGATATCAAAAGCAGCTTCCAACAGTCCCCAGGAAAGGCTTTTCATCCTGGGACTAGTTTTAGAAAGATTTACTCCTCTTACTTTTTCATCAGTCCTACAGGGCTGCTGTCAATGCAGCAGTGAGAAGTTTGCTTAATAATGATAATGGGGAGAAATTCAACTTCTTAAAAATACTTGAAGTCACCAACAGGTGTGATGACTTGTTAGAAATCAGAAATAAATCAAATGCAGGAATTGAGTAGAAACAGTGAACACATAACAATACACATCCTTTTATCTGAATCCATTACTGTAAACAAGAAGATGGGTGCAAAAGTTCATCTCTGTTTTCTTGAACAAAAAATAGGCAATTTCATCTTCTGAATCCTTCTGGCCTGTAACATGACCTTTGGTGCAGAGATCTTACAACATGCCTGGGGAAAAGACAGAAATAGCTCCTTGCAGAAAGGTAACCACGTTTTGTGTGAACTTGGGAAATATTTTCTGCAGGTGTGCTGCCACAGCTTGTGTGCCAGTGCTGAGATGAGGGAGGGTGAGATCACAGAATCACAAGGTTGGAAGAGACCTTTGAAGATCATCAAGTCCAACCATTCCCATCCTAAGCTAAACCAGATCCCTAAGTACCTCAGCTACCCTTTTCTTGAACACATCCAGGGAAGGTGACTCAACCCCCTCCCTGGGCAGCCTGTTCCAGGCCCTGACAACTCTTGCAGGAAAACATTTGTTTCTAATGTCCAATCTGTCCCTGCCCTGGCACAGCTTCATGCCATTGCCCCTTGTCCCAGCTCCTGTCCCCTGGCTGAAGAGACCATCGCCCACCTCTCTACAACCTCCCTTCAGGTAGTTGTAGGTGGGGAGAAGGTCTCCCCTCAGCCTCCTCTTCTCCAGGCTCAACACCCCCAGCTCCCTCAGCTGCTCCTCAGAGGATTTGCCCTCCAGCCCCTTCCCCAGCCTGGTTGCCCTTCTCTGCACTTGCTCCAGGACCTCAATGTCCTTCTGATGGTGAGGAGCCCAGAACTGGACACAGCACTCGAGGTGTGGCCTCACCAATGCCCAGTACAGGGGCAGATGCTCTCTGCTGGTGGCTGTGGCTTGTCCCCAGCAGGCAGAACACCTGACTTTCAGTTCCTGAGTCTGACATCTATCCATCGCTGCAGTGACTGCTTTAACATTAGGGCATTTTATAGCATAGAGGGTGGCAGTGACAGCACTCTTTTTTTCATGTACAGAGTCTTTGTCTTCACTTTTTGTTGTTGTTGTGGTTGTTGTTAATGAGTGAGGCACCAGCACGCACAAGGAAAAAGCAGGTGCATGAGCTGAGGAGAAGGTTTTGGACAGTAAGTACCACACATCACAGAAGTGTCTAGTTCAGTGCAGAGGCTCAGCAGGTTCCCACCCTAAGGTGCCTATCTGTCACTGAACTGAACAAAAATATTGGGGTTCAGTTCCCTCAGAATGGCTTAAAAAAGAAACAGAGAAGGATGGATAAGAACGAAACATGCTCACAGAATAGATCCAATACTTACGTGTGTCCTGATGGGTGCTTTGAAGAGAAAAGCCTTCCTTTTAATCTCCTAAGGTCTGTTTCCCTAGTTCTTGGAAGGACTCAAGCTCCCCAGAAATTATCTCAGGAAAATGTCATCAAGGGTCTTTTGGTTTTGCTTTCCAATGAGGCACGGTGGTCTTCACATAGGGCTGACACCCCCCACCCCTCCCACCACTCCCTTAAAAGAGCCTGAAAACCAGGGAAGCTAAGAAAAGTCACTTGGGAAAGTGTTTCAGTCTTGAGGAACACCTTGCAGGTCGATAAAGCTTCCAGCTACAGTGGGGAGACACTGTGTGCTTAGGAAGACATCACCAAAAAGCAACAGGACCCCCTCAGTGCCTGCACACCAAGCCCTTCATCAAATAACCACACCAAGAAAACCCATGAACACTGAGGGATTTCTGCTGTCTTATTTTCTGCCAGGCCTCCATTTCCACACAGAATTCAGTGGTTTAGGGTATGGCTTCAGGTATTCTTCCTTCACACATACTGGCAGGTGCAGCACTGTACAGACCCAATCAGTATGTTCATTTACTATTCGCTATTTATAACTTCTCCAACTTTATTGTCAGCTTTACTCAGTGCTGTAATTGAGGCTTTTTACTGATTTCTCAGGTAGCATGCATGGGTGCATTGTGTATCTGCAGTCCTTTGTGGGTTATTATGCACTTAGACTTACTCTGTGGATTGAAGAATAAATTAACACCTGCAATCATAGAATCATAGAATTGCAGGGGTTGGAAGGGACATCAAGAGCTCATGGGGTCCAACCCCCCTGCCAAAGCAGCTCCCCAGCTCATATTGCACAGACAGGTGTCTTTTTTATCCCAGGGAGCCCAGAACTGGACACAACACTCCAGGTGGGGCCTGACCAGGGCAGAGTAGAGGGGGAGGATCCCCTCCTGTGACCTGCTGGCCACACTCCTCCTGATGCCCCCCAGGATCCCATTGTCTCTCTCAGCCCCCAGGGCACACTGCTGGCTCATGGCCAACCTGTCATCAACCAGGACCCCCAGGTCCTTCTCCACAGAGGTCTTCTCCAGCAGCTCATCCCCCAGCCTGTCCTGATTCCAGCAGTTATTCCTCCCCAGGTGCCAGACTCTCCACTTGCTTTTGTTGACCCTCATCTGGTCTCTCCCTGCCCAGCTCTCCAGCCTGTCCAGGTCTCTCTGGATGGCAGCGCAGTGTCCTGCATGTCAGCCACTCCTCCCAGCTTTGTACCATCGGGTACTTGCTGAGGGTGGATGCTGTTCCCTCATCAAGGTCATCAATGAAGATATTAAACAGGACTGGACCCAACACCAAGCCCTGGGTAACACCACTGGTCACAGGTCTCCAGTCAGATTCTGCTCCACTGATCACCACCCTCTGGGCTCAGTCCGACAGCCAGTTCTCAACCCACCTCACTGTCCATTCATCCTATTGCCCAAATGTTTTTCCTCTAGTCCCAGGTTATATACTAACAGTTACCTATGCTGAGCAAAGCCTGTGTATATCGGCAGTTATTGTGTATTGCACAACCAGGTGCATTTATGCCACATCTGCATGAGACTGCACTGTACTGAAGCCAGGCTACTCCTCTCCAGAGTTGGGGGGGATGATGGTGAACATCTATCTGCACACACATGTTCATGTAACCACAGTGGGTAGCTGCCAAGTATGAAATGGAAAATGGCTTTATTACTATGGGTACATCCCACATTTCCCTGTAGGGTTCCTTTGGGCATGTCCCAGTTCTGGCCAGGCCAGAGGTAACCTCTCCAAGCAGCCAGCACACAGGAGCTGAGCTGAGTCAGCCCAGGGCTGATTCCACACCACCTGATATCACTTGGGGATTGTGGTGGATGAGAAACTTCACATGAGCCAGCAGTGGCTCTTGCAGCTTGTAGGGCCAATGGGATCCTGGGCTCCATCAGCAGAGGGGTGGCAGCAGGGACAGGGAGGGGATTGTCCCTCTCTGCTCTGCCCTCGGGAGGCCCCATCTGGAGTCCTGTGTCCAGAGCTGGGGCCCCAATACAAGAAGGATGTGGAACTGTTGGAGAGGGGTCAGAGGAGCCACAAGGGTGATTAGAGGGCTGGAGCAGCTCCCCTATGAAGAGAGGCTGGGGGAGCTGGGCTTGTTCAGCCTGGAGAAGAGAAGGCTGCGGGGGGACCTCATTGCAGCCTTCCAGTGCCTGAAGGGAGCTTATAGGCAGGAGGGGATTCAACTTTTTAAAAGAGCAGATAATGGCAAGACAAGGGGGAATGGACTAAAGCTAAAGGAGGGAAGGTTTAGATTAGATCTTAGGGGGAAGTTTTTTACAGAGAGAGTGGTGAGGGGCTGGAACAGGCTGCCCAGAGAGGTGGTGGATTCCCTGTCCCTGGAGGTGTTCAAGGCCAGGTTGGATGGGGCCCTGGGCAGCCTTGTGTAGCTCCAGGCCAGGAGGTTGGTGTCCCTGCCTGTGGCAGGGGGGTTGGAGCTCTGTGACCCTTGGGGTCCCTTCCAACCCATGCCATTCTATGATTCTATGATTCTATCACTCCCCCATAAAAGGGACTGGTCAGGAGGGGTGCTCCTGGGTGCCTCCAGGGCAGCTGGAGAGCAGCCAGGGCATCAGGTCGGTCCTTATGTTGCACCTCACTCTGGGTCAATAAGGTACTCTGTGTTATCACCAGGTGTAAGTGACATTTGCTGTGGGCTGTTGTTCCCCTTTCACAATGATTTTGTCAGTAACCTGTCCTTACCCCAACCCAGAGGCTCTGCCTGTTTCTCCTATGGGAATGAGCAAGCAGTGTGTGGTGTTCAGCCACTGCTTGGGGCTGCACCATCACAAGGCAACAGTAGGGAAGGGGAACAGTGTAGTTGTTTCCTTCAGCTGGAAGCTCCATGGCCTCATCATGTTGGAGAGCCCTGCAAGACAACTACATGTTTCTTGCTTAAGGCCAGACCCTGGCTTTGCCTGGGGCCGTTGCTCAAAGGTGGAAGGTATTACAGCATATGAGTTAATAGGGAGGAAAAAAGGCAAATTAATAATGAAGTAGACTGAATTTTAACAGCACTTCTGCTCTGTTCCTCTCTCAGAGGATTAAAAAGATGGTAGTGAGACGGTGGTTTGTTAAACAAAGCTGTTCAGCTCCTGACCTTCTCTGCTGCTGAACAATTTCCCTCTGCCGTAACCATCTCTCTCATTTGCAGAGAGATAAATAAAAAATGTCTGCAGTAAGTTACAAAACAGGGTGCATTGTTTGAAGGAGGCACGTGCACTTTGTGACACTCACAGCTGACCTTGAAGCATATGACACAGGACAAATGTAGCTGCAGGGAAGCTTACAGCTAGTCCTGCCTTAGTCGCTGGCAGCACGAGCTGTGTTGGAATGCCTTCCAAGGCACTGTGAGCTTCATGTTTTTGAGTTGCTTTGAATTTTCCTTTTTTCATTTTAGACTTTGGTCGATTTTCCAAAGTGTAGCACTATATTAAAAGGATTTTCTGCCTGCCTTATCCCCTGCTTTCTCCTCCCTCCCCTCCCCGCCAGCTATTCTCTTTTCCTCTTCCATTCTGGGCTCTGGGTTGTTGCAGTACTAGTATAATTTCTTTTAAAAACCAAGCAGCTGGCTCAGCCAAGCTCTGATCATTTCCACTATTAGAATGTTTAAAGTCCCTATCAGCTGTAACAGAATGGTAGGGGAGGAGGTTATCTTTTGGCCCTTTTGTGCAGCCTAAGATAATAAATTCATAACCTGGAGATAGCAGCTCCCATGCAGGATTACACAAATAATAAAAAAGGTCTGGGGATTCTAAATGAATAGTCAAACAGGTCAAAATGTGGATGTGAAGGAAAATATCTGATGAAACCCCAGCCTTTGCCACATTTCTTTTCTGTAGAACTAACAAGTTTTTTTCTGTGTTAACTTTAATCCTAATTCAGTGTAAACCTTAAGACTAAATACATAGAGTTTTCAGAAGCCCCAAGTCAGAATACTTTAATACAAATTTTGCAATCATTTCCAGCTCACAAAAACCAGGAATAAATGTTCTTTTCATGTTGGACATGAAAAGGGATGTATCAGTCCTTGCACCTCCATTAACACAACCTGGTAGTCTGTGCATCTCTATTCCCAGCTACAGGAGGCAGAAATACCCCTGAGTCACCCTTGAGATGACTGTGTCCTGTTCTCCCAGCTTCTTCTGTTACAATGAATTCAGTGTTCACTGCACAACAGCGAAGATCCCCAAGGTATAAGTGTACAAACCAGCTCTCTTCTTTTCTAGAATAAGCATTATTTGGGATGTTCTCACTGCTAACCTGTGCTTTATGCAGCTGTAAACCAACTGGATTCCTCCCCAACATCTGGACTATGTTTCAGGGGTTTCTTAATACTGTAAATTCAATTTTAGGTTTAAAAATACCAGATCTGAGATGCCATCTTCATATGATGCACACCACTGAGTTAGTAGCAGTTCACTCTGCCAGTTCAAACTGCTGTAAAAACTTTGAAGGGGTAACTTCATCCCATCATACATATCTGTCTTCTTCCTCGTAGGATGGGGAGCCCAAAAAGTGGGCTACAAGAAGCTTTTTAGTGAATAAAATAAAAAGGCAATAGGATAAAACTAATTTGTTCCTTTCAGAACTTAAAACCTTAGTAAAAACAAGAATTACAAAGATAGTGTTAAAATCCAGTTGTATCATTGGGCTTCAGAGTTAAATATTTTAGTGTAGACAGAAATAGAATACTTAAACAAACCTTTTCAAAGGGAACACTTCTACCACCTTAGTAGACAACTTGAAATCAGTTCTTTTGTTATATCTCTAAGCACTTTTCCAGCAGATCTCCCCTACACCAAAATGTTTGTGATCTTCTCCACTATCTAAACAAACTGGTCAGCTGAAGTGGCAGCTTTGATCACTCCCTCACCAGCTTGCAATGATGTATGCTGCCTGTCCTTGCTGTGGGGGCAGTGGGAGGAGAATGTGATATTGACCTAAATTTGAGCAGTTGTGTTGCTAGATAAATGCTGAATCCAAACAGTCTCAAAGGGAAGCAAATGTAGAATAAATCCATGGAACTGTGACGTTGGAGGCAGATTTGAAATGGAAGTGAATTGTTTCATAGCATTTGCACATGGTTTAATTTACTGAATGTATAGATGATTTATATGTAAATATACACACACAGGAGTTGGACTCAATAATCCTTATGGCTGCCTTCCACCTGGTGATCCTCTGTGATTCTATGATATGCATTGTTCATTATATGCTGCCCGCTATTGGTGTCGTCAATGAAACAAGTTTCTCTATTGTATTCTTGCCTGGCTCAGCCTTCTAGAGTTTTAGCTGAAATTTCTTTTGTACTTTAATAACAGCCTGGTTTATTAAGAGTTAGCAGTCAATTAATGCTGTTGCTAGGGAGCACCAATAACGGTTTTGAAGTACAAGTTGCTGAAGCATGTTTAAATGGCTTGGAACAGCGAATTCTATTCCTGATGTTTCAGGTATGGCAGTTTTAATGGACTTGCACTTTACTGACTTCAAATAAAGTCCAAGAATGCCTTGGATTATTCCCTCTTTTATTTTTTTTTTTCTTTTCACTGAAAACTGGGTAAAACTTAAAAATAGGGGGAGATGTGGAAATGATGGCGACACATCACTATTTCTTGTTTCCTCACTATTGTCAGACTGTCCTTTCAAGAGTGAAACATCCTTCCTTTCTCAGAATTTTGTCTCCTTCTGCCTGCCCCAGACTGGGTTTACTTCCATACTTAAAGCTCTACTTTTGTTACCTGGGGGGAAAATTATCCCTACAGGAGATGCTTTCTTCATGCCCACAACTTTGCTTTGCTTACTTTATAGATAGGGTTCCTTATATAGAAATTAGGAATTGTGTATATCTAAACAGGAGAGAAAAGAAGAACAATGATCTAACCATGGATCCAGATAAGTTAAAATACTTCCACTTGTTCTGGTGACATTATGCATTATGGAGAGTGTGAATAGAGAGATGCATCTTTGATGGAATCTGCTTCATCATCAGTGAAGTCACATACACTTGCTTTGGCTTAGGTACCAGCCTTGTAGTCTCAGAATGATATCCCAGTTTTTTAATGAAAAAGAAATGCTATGTATCTTTGGAGCTTGTTATAAAGGCTTCTGAAGGCAGGAAAAAATACTTTTAGCTTCCATGGACTTTGGACTGCCCTAATGCTCAGCTTTCTTACTGAATCCCACCAGGAATGTCAGTGCAAGTCTGCCACAGACTGGGGAGTGGCCTTGATCTGCCTAAGAGACTGTCAACTGGAGTTAAAAATCAGGACAAAATAATTCTTTAATAGCAAAAAGATAACTGAATTACACTTTCTCCAGCCAGCTTCAATATTGAAATATTATTTAAGTTTTATGAAATACCACTTCTGGGTGGATATGTATCTTTTAAAAATGAGAAAACCAAAAATATTAGGGAACTGCAGTCTAATGATGAGGCAATATTCACTAACATTAAATCTTATATGAAAACCCTATAATTTATTTATACTGAAGCATTTTTTATTGTCCAAGTTGTCCATTCAAGGCATAAAGTAAAAGAAAAAGTCACTACTAGCGAGTTATTTCTAAACTGAATTCTGAAGTAAGGTCTCTGAAGCATTTTCTAAGGTCACTAACTTTCTTTTTTAGATAATAGCCTCAATTTCTCTGGGTTGTGAAAAACAGTGGCTAATTACCAAAGGTCAAGTTAAAGGTTACTGGGCAAAGTGATATATTTAAGTTCTATGTCCATGTCATGGTTTAACCCCAGCAGGTAGTGGAGCACCATACAGATGCTCGCTCACTCATAACCCACAGTGGGATGGGGAGGAGGATGGGGAAAATATCTCTAGTTGAGGGAAAGACAGTATAATGGGATAAAAAAAGATGAAGAGAACAATGACTACAATGACAATAATGGTAATAATGATGTACAAATGCAAGTCCTCATGACCAGAGAACCCCCTGTCTCCCACCAACGCCCAGTCTGTTTCCGACCAGTGATCCCACCTCCCAGCCAGCTTCCCCAGCTCTACCTGAAGCATGACCTTATGTGGCAGGGAATATCTCCTTGGCCAGTCTGGGTCAGCTCTCCTGGCTGTGCTCTCCCAGCTTCTTGTGCACCTGGCAGGGTGTGAGAAGCTGACAAGTGCTTGACTTAGTGTAAACACTACACCTACCTAGCAACAACTGAACCCATCAGTGGGTCATCAGGAGTACTCTGATACTAAATGCAAAGCACAGCACTACAGCAGCTGCTAGACAGAAAAGTAACTCTGTCCCAGCCAAAACCAGAATAGTCCAGTGTGTAATATTTGTGGTAAGAAAAGATGGAGAAATGAGTAATAGTCTGAAGTTTTAGAAGTAACAAGCACTCCCTTGGCCACAATACAAGTCTTTTAACTCTGTTATCTGTGAGAGTAGTAATCATAGAATCATAGAATGGTCTGGGTTGGAAGGGACCCCAAGGATCACAGAGCTCCAACCCCCCTGCCACAGGCAGGGACACCAACCTCCAGCCTGGAGCTACACAAGGTTGCCCAGGGCCCCATCCAACCTGGCCTTGAACACCTCCAGAGATGGGGAATCTGAGGACATTAGCCTTAGACAGCTTGTTTCCTGTTAGTCTTTTTAGTATACACCAAAAACCTCCAAACAAATCAACCCCAAAAAATCCAGATCCACAGCAAAAAGCAGTCCTCGATTCTCTTTCCATTTTTAAAGGATCTTGAGGTCCTTACAGGTGAAAGAACAACCTGTGAAAAGATCCATTTCACACTGCATTTAGTTTGTTTCTCATAGACAAAGTTCTGCAAGCAACATGTTAAATATTTCATGGTAACAGATGCAAGATGTGCTCTTCAGCTAGTTTTATCTTCTGTGATCTGAGGGGCAAAAGGTCCACTCTGTGTTTTTACCTAGGGCAGAGACAGAACACGCAATGTTTATAATGTTTACAGAGCTTCCATACCTTGATTATAATAGAACTTTAATGAAATTGCCCTGTCTTTTGTCTACTGAACTTAAAATTCATTTAGCCACAGCAGTTGGGGAAAAAAAAGGAAGGAAGGAAGGAAGGAAGGAAGGAAGGAAGGGAGGGAGGGAGGGAGGGAGGGAGGGAGGGAGGAAGAAAGGAAGGAAGAAAGGAAGAAAGGAAGGAAGGAAGAAAGGAAGAAAGGAAGAAAGGAAGGAAGGAAGGAAGAAAGGAAGAAAGGAAGGAAGAAAGGAAGGAAGGAAGGAAGAAAGGAAGGAAGAAAGGAAGGAAGAAAGGAAGGAAGAAAGGAAGGAAGAAAGGAAGGAAGAAAGGAAGGAAGGAAGAAAGGAAGGAAGAAAGGAAGGAAGAAAGGAAGGAAGGAAGAAAGGAAGGAAGGAAGAAAGGAAGAAAGGAAGAAAGGAAGGAAGAAAGGAAGAAAGGAAGGAAGAAAGGAAGAAAGGAAGGAAGAAAGAAAGGAAGAAAGAAAGGAAGGAAGGAAGGAAGGAAGGAAGAAAGGAAGAAAGAAAGGAAGGAAGGAAGGAAGGAAGGAAGAAAGGAAGGAAGAAAGGAAGGAAGGAAGAAAGGAAGGAAGAAAGGAAGAAAGAAAGAAAGGAAGGAAGGAAGAAAGGAAGGAAGAAAGGAAGAAAGAAAGAAAGAAAGGAAGAAAGGAAGGAAGAAAGGAAGGAAGGAAGAAAGAAAGGAAGAAAGGAAGGAAGGAAGAAAGAAAGGAAGAAAGGAAGGAAGGAAGAAAGGAAGGAAGAAAGGAAGGAAGAAAGAAAGGAAGGAAGAAAGGAAGAAAGGAAGGAAGAAAGGAAGGAAGGAAGAAAGAAAGGAAGGAAGAAAGGAAGAAAGAAAGGAAGGAAGGAAGAAAGAAAGGAAGGAAGAAAGGAAGAAAGGAAGGAAGAAAGGAAGGAAGGAAGAAAGAAAGGAAGGAAGAAAGGAAGAAAGAAAGGAAGGAAGGAAGAAAGAAAGGAAGAAAGAAAGGAAGAAAGGAAGGGGAAAAAAAAGGGAGAAACAGCCCCTGGTTTGAGATCTTCTCATCCATTTTTAGAACCTTGGGTAAAATCTGATTCTACTCAAGTTTGTAACTTTATTGATTGTGAAACAGAGCACACTTTTACCTTCAGTGCCTTCACCTCTGTGTAATAACATGACTCATCCTAACTGCCAGTGAAGGAGGAAAAATGTATCAAAACCAGCCAAAGACAAAACCTTTGGTCTTCTCTCTGCTGCTGACAATGCCTTACTGCTGTCTTCCAATGAGGGCTATCATGACACAGCAACTTCTTTACATTTATTGAGATACATGAGACAATTTTTTAGCCTTTACCAACTTCAACCTTCCACCTGTTTTTAACTGAACAAACTCTGTCATTGTCATGCTGTAGTTAACTGCATTCCAGATGCTGAAACTAATAACCTCATTTCTGAGTAGAGTCTACAACTTTTCCTTCTATCTTTGGGATATGTAGAAAAATCTCTTGTCTTTATCACTTACTGCCCAAGGTTCCATCAAAGCCTCATTTGTGTAGTTAGTGGAAGGGAGAGGAATCATTTCCCATAGTGATTGTGCTTTACATTGCTCTTCTTTAACCATGGCAGTAGGCAAAAGGTAATATATATGCCTCTAATAAGGCATAGTGCCTGTCTGATAGGTGGATGATAAGGCTGTTACTCCATTAAGGACTTCTGACAGAAAGACTCAAAGTTCTACCAGCGTAGTGCAATTGGAATATTTCACTTAGCTTGAGCTATTATAGATTTTTCACTGACATCCAGAAGCTTGGCAGCTTTATTTTGAAAGCTATTTACAGTCCCCAAGGTGTGAAAGAGATTATTTTATTGTATACTTTGATAGACTTTTTCATTATGTACTCCCTGAAATTACTTTTCTGTTATGACATACTCAGGACTAGTAAGAGTGTAAGTGTAATTTTTATATTGCATTTTTCTGATGATTTTTGGTATAGAAAATTTGTGCTGACACAAATACTGGATTAATAAGGAGAAGGATATGACATTTCAGAGTGTTCCATTGCTCTGTGTGTAAAAAGACCCCATGCTGCCCCAATTCAAAAGAATTCAGTTTCTCTGCCCCTTGTTGTCAAATGATTCTTCAGAGCTTTATGAGATAACATCACTGCCTTTTTTTTTCCCCCTTAAATCTCTCCCACTCTTTGTTTTCAGTAACTTTTGCCAGTTGGTGAAGCTTGAGCCCTCTGTGAAGAGGATCTGTCCCTCCAGTGTGAACTGGCTGTTCACCAAGCTGAATGGAATGTCCAACATTTTCTGAGACTGCTGGGAGCAGGAGAAAAGGCTTCCCTCTCTATGGGATGTGCCTTTCCAGCTGCCAGTGCATGGCTTGTTTCTGTCAGAGGGTGACATTTTAGTTCCTTTTGCAGGTATTGCCAATATTACTTAACAAAGTAGCTGTTTGGGGAATAATGGCTTAGCTGATACAACTAGCAGCACATGCAGAGAGGAGGATACTGATTCTCTGGAGGTGAAGACACCTTGTGTTAAATAATGGTGAAAAAACCCCTCACCTGGTTTTCATGCCCCATCTTGCAAAATTCAGCAAAGATGCCTCAAACGTTCCCTCTTAAAGTCATTTTCAGTCGCCCATTTCTGTGACAATATGTAGCCAGAAAGGCTGATTTTCCTGTGCATCACCTCTCACTCAATTTTAAAGTCTCAGCAAAGGCAGATTAGACATTGTAGTAAAACAGAAGAGCTTCATTTCCCTGTCCCAGTTTCAACCTGTTACCTGACAGTTTCATTGGATGTCGAGTGGTTCTGTTACTGTGAGAAACAGTGAATAATCAGTCCTTATTCACCACTTCTGCACCATTTAAAAATTCAGACTATCATTTTATATTGATAGTTGCACGTTATGTTCCTTTACCATTTTGAATGTTATGTCCTGCCTCAGTCTTCTCTTTTCCACTGCATGGTCCTGGCATATTTTGTTTGACATCCATGTCAGTCAGGTGGCCCTCCAAGTTTACTTCATTTGAAATTTTTCTAGCTCTCTACAGTAAGGGTCACCACCTGTAGATAGATGTATACCTATCTGTTTCAGACTAGTACCTGTCAGTCTAAAAATGTCTGAATTGAGATTACATTGAGTTACTTTGCACTAGTACCATCAAAATCAGGACACCAGTGTGTCAGGACAGCAGCTGTGAGCCCAGGTAGCAACTCCAGACTTTACCACGTTTGGTTACAGTGGTAAAGGTTTAGGGACTGGAAAGTCAGAGAGACAGCAGACCACATCTCTTCAGGCATCCCCTGTCTTCCAGCAGACTCCACCATCTGTGTTCTGCAGAGATCTCAGCAGGGTGGAGCAGGACCATAGGAATACCACCCTCTGAAAAGGCCTGAAAACACTCAGCTAGCCTACATGTTGAAGGGACTGATACCCACTGTGTGGCCCTGGATTGGGGTTGCTCTCAGAGTAGAAAGACAGGGTGGGCTGCACTCTGCATGGAGGGCATCCTAATTAAGAAGAAGGTAAGGGGAATTAAAAGTCCCATCAAACAAGGTAAGGCAAGGTACTAGGCAGAGGGAGGAGTGAGCAGATAATGGCAGGACAAGGGGGAATGGACTAAAGCTAAAGGAGGGAAGGTTTAGATTAGATATTAGGGGGAAGTTTTTTCCAGAGAGAGTGGTGAGGGGCTGGAACAGGCTGCCCAGAGAAGTAGTGGATTCCCTGTCCCTGGAGGTGTTCAAGGCCAGGTTGGATGGGGCCCTGGGCAGCCTTGTGTAGCTCCAGGCCTGGAGGTTGGTGTCCCTGCCTGTGTCAGGGGGGTTGGAGCTCTGTGATCCTTGGTGTCCCTTCCAACCCATGCCATTCTATGATTCTATGATTCTATGAGTTTGGAGGTCCTACAGAGTGGGCACAAGAAGCCCATGCCTGTTATCTGCACAATGAAACATCCAAACCAGTTAGAGAAAATTAGCTCCACTTGTTTACATTACCCCCTGAGGTTTTCTAGCAAGGTACCTGCAGATCCCAACTGCCATGAGCTAGCCCTCCATCCTCCAGTGCCATGTGCATGCAAGTCAACACGCTGAGAGGTCTGTGGAAAGCGTGACCTCAGCACTCAGCCCCAGCAGGCCTCACTTACATAGGTGCTATTGAGAGTGGCACTGCTGATTTTGTCATGGGAACACAAACAGCTCCTTTCCAGCCATCTGAAAAACACAGACATGGAAAACACAGCAGGAATGAATGGTTGAAATGATTTTATTTCCCTTGAGCACCACCTCACAGGTAAGAGTGGATGTGATCCCAGTTTCATGGAGGCTGAACTGTTTTATATAAACTTTGGACTATGTGGCTATCATAGACTTGGCTGCTAAAACCTATGTTTCTGTGGGAACACTGGGATTCACTGGAGAGATGGTGATACTCTTTCTAATTTGAATATTTGTGTGAGCTGACAGGCACAACAAGCTTCAGGGCTTGCCTGAGAACTCCTGCTCATGTTGGGAAGGCATTGTGTCTGCAGCAGGAATGATGGCTGTTGTATACTGTGCTGGGTCTGGATGAGACTGGGTAGGGTTATCTTCATGACAGGGCTGGTAATCATAGAATCATAGGGGTTGGAAGGGACCTGGAGAGATCATGGGGTCCAACCCCCCTGCCAAAGCAGCTCCCCAGCTCATATTGCACAGACAGGCGTCCAGACGGGGCTGGAATCTCTCCAGAGATGGAGACTCCACCACCTCCCTGGGCAGCCTGTCCCAGGGCTCTGGCACCCTCACTGGGGAAAAGTTCTTCCCCATGTTGGGGTGGAACTCCCTGTGCTCCAACTTGCAGCCATTGCCCCTTGTCCTGTCTCCACAGACACTGAAAAGGGGCTGGCTGATTCCCCCTGCATCCCATACTTCAGATATTTATAAACATTCATAAGGTCCCCCCTTAGTCTTCTTTTCTCCAGGCTGAACAGTCCCAGCTCACTCAGCCTTTCCTCACAGGGGAGATGCTCCAGGCCCTTCAGCATCTTTGTAGCCTCCTCTGGACTCTCTCCAGGAGATCCCTGTCCTTTTTATCCCAGGGAGCCCAGAACTGGACACAATACTGCAGGTGGGGCCTGACCAGGGCAGAGTAGAGGGGGAGGATCACCTCCTTTCACCTGCTGGCCACACTCCATGGAGTCTCCATTTCTGGAGAGATTCCAGCCCCGTCTGGACACCTGTCTGTGCAATATGAGCTGGGGAGCTGCTTTGGCAGGGGGGGTTTGGACCCCATGATCTCTCCAGGTCTCTTCCAACCCCTATGATTCTGTGATACTGTGATGTTTTAAGAGTATAAATAAGTAACGGAGCGGATCAGTTACCAGGAACACTGTCAGTATAAATGGGAGAAGAACAAATGAAGACACTTCATTTTCCTCCAGATTAAACCATGACTTTGCTTGTGTGCATAAAACTAAATGTGTGTACAAGCTGTTGCTGGAAGACTGGACACTGACACCTAAATCTATCCCTATATTGTGAGCCACTGAGCAGGATTTCATGGACTCCATTAGCCTGTCAGGAAGGGATCAGAGAGTCATCTGTGCAAATTGCTGTAAATTCAGTGGCCGTGGCAGTCAGGCCCTTAGAATGTAACTGAGATTTAAATACTATCTAGGATAGTAGTGTCCATGGTTTTGTGTGGGCTGTCTGCAGGGGAGAAGTCCAGGTTAGGAGGAGAGACTTCTTTTTTATCTTTGCCTGAACAATGTAATCATTCTTCAAGCTTCATGTTTACTGAAATGCAGGTCAAAGTGAAGTGAATGTAGTTAAAAAGCACCAAAAAAAATGACTCACTGGGGTTGGAAAGCAATAGAGGCTGCCTTTTGTTAAAAACCCCTGAAAACTAAAAGCAAATCTAAGAACATCATTAGGCAATGCCTGTGTCTATGTGTCTATGTAAAAATGTATTTCTTTTGAAGAGCTTGCAGAAATTGGGAGAAAATTATCCTTCCTTTTAATACATGTGAAGCAAAATGATGCCAAAACTCTTCTATACTCCTGGAAGTAAGTGCAACTGTATTTTCCAAGGGCCATTTACAGGGTTAGAGCAGAGAGGTATGTGGACTGCTGGAGAAAACTTGCAAACTTGCAACATTAAAAAAATTACAAATACCAGTGGAAACAGTGTGTTTTCAGACCTCAAGTGCTTTGCTATTAAACATTTTTCTGTGACAACATAAGGATCTGACATAATAAAGGAATCAGGTAATGGGTTCCAGAATAGAATTGCTTTTCATAGACAAAAAAGGCATATATTTTTAAGTGAAAATGAGCATTATGTTGACCAAGACATCAGTGTCCTCTCAGCTCTTGCTTTTTGTGCAAGTCTGCTGTGTGCTTCAGCCTGAAGGCAGAAGCAGCAGCTTTCATTCAGCCCTCCTACACTGTGTGGGACTGTCAAATGACAGCCCTTGAAAGTAATCATTATTATGACATCACAAAACGGTGCTTTCTTTCTTGTTTTTTAAAGGAAAGCAGCCATTAATAACTTATTCCAGTTGATATTTCTGCTGTTTTCATTTAAGTGTTTCCTCCTTAATGGCAAATATAAATATTCTTGAATTGAAAAGTGCTTTAAAGTGCAAGTTTTGCACCAAACAGTATTTTTTTTTTCTTTCTTCTTTTTTTTTAACTGAACTCTTTCCTCATTTGCTGGAAAACTGAAATCAGTTGGTGTAAATTTCTAGGACAAAAAAAGCACAGCTTGTACCCATTCTACAATTCTGCTTATCTAACACCCACATTTAATAAATATACCCTTTATTTAACAGTAGGCTTGATTTTTTAGAAAGTATTTGAGGTTAGTTTGAACTCAGGTAATGGAAACTGGTTTGTTTTATTAGAACACAAGTGAGGGGGTTTTCTGGTGGAAGAAATTTTTGCAACAATCAGGTTTTGCTAAAAATATAAAAACTTTCTGTATTTTTCATGCAAGTACGGAATGACAACCAAGATCTAAGATGCAGTCTCACATCCACTTAGTAACTTCATGCATTCAAAATTGTCTTTAAGATTCTGGGTCCTACAAAAAGTTTCCTGGAAGATCCTGGTTTGGTGAACTGGTGTGTTAGGCCATTTGGACACTTTTTGATACTCACTCGAATCAGTGGGTGGAATAAATTGCTGTTGAGCGTGTGAAAGGCAGCATGAATTTACCCCCCCCGGAGATCTGTCCACATGTACCCCAATTGTACTGGGCATTGGTGAGGCCACACCTCGAGTGCTGGGTCCAGTTCTGGGCTCCTCACCATCAGAAGGACATTGAGGTCCTGCAGCGAGTGCAGAGAAGGGCAACCAGGCTGGGGAAGGGGCTGGAGGGCAAATCCTCTGAGGAGCGGCTGAGGGAGCTGGGGCTGTTTAGCCTGGAGAAGAGGAGGCTGAGGGGAGACCTTCTCCCCACCTACAACTACCTGAAGGGAGGTTGTAGAGAGGTGGGCGATGGTCTCTTCAGCCAGGGGACAGGAGATGGGACAAGGGGCAATGGCATGAAGCTGTGCCAGGGCAGGGACAGATTGGACATTAGAAACAAATGTTTTCCTGACAGAGTTGTCAGGGCTTGGAACAGGCTGCCCAGGGAGGGGGTTTAGTCACCATCCCTGGATGTGTTCAAGGAAAGGGTAGATGAGGTACTTAGGGATGTGGTTTAGCTCAGGATGGGAATGGTTGGACTTGATGATCTTCAAAGGTCTTTTCCAACCTTGTGATTCTGTGATTTTGTGAATTTACACTTGTCCTTTTCAAGGTTTTTACTGACTTTCACAGTACGTACTGCACTAGGTTTTAAATGCTTAACAGCTGCTCTCACCCATGGAACCTACAGGTACATATAAATATTTTCCTGGACAGGGTGCCAAATCACTTGCTTTGAAACTGCAGAACAAAGACTCAAATCACATGTTCATGCTGCTCTCAGCAGCTTCATCTGATTTCAGTTATTCTCTCTAACTTTAAGCATACATACATATATGTTCACCATAAAATATTAGAGTACATCTAGTAAGAATGATGATACAGGTTTCACAGTCCCATGACCCCAACAACATCTTCCCAATTGAGATCACTTTGAATCACCAGTGGGCAAAGTTTCTTTATTCCCACCCAAGTCCTTCAGAGCCAGGTGTAGGACTCTGTAGGAGCTTTTTATCACACTCAACTCTGTCTAATGCAGTTCTGTGGGTCCATTTTTCTTGAAGACTGTTTCAGGGCGATGCTGATCGTGCCTGCAGAAGAAGGTCAGTGCAGCACGTACGCTCTGTCCTCCCCATCTGCCTAGCAATGTGCAACGGCTGCAGCCGTTGGGATGTGCCCCAGTGAGCACCAGAAGGGGCTACTCAGAGTCCTTCATCCCTGGTGTCTCTGATTTAGCTCAACATTGGCAAAAGTATCTCAGGCAACTTTGTGAAATTGAGTTGCTTCCAGTTTAAGCTTTCTCTGCATCTTCTTGCTGTGTATGTGAGGTTGGTTGGCTCATATATGGTTAAACAGGACCACTACCACTAAGCTGGAACTCTGCACAGCTTCTGAAATTCATCAGTATCTGGATGATTTTCTGAGGAAAATCACAGTCCATAGGAACTCTTAACAAAAAGTCTGACCCTGGTAGATTGGTAATATTTCCTAATGTAATGTTCTTCTGTTTCTATTTCACTGCTTCAGAAAAGTTATCATAATGGACTGATTTTTGATCTCTGTGTACCTTTAGAAAGAGAAAAAATATATTACATTTACTTTCCTCTTGTAAGTAAACAAGTACTGGATTCATTTCAAAACATGCTTATCTTTGTCTTATTTTGCCATAAAGATATTTGCATTTGCCTGTAGTACTTGCAATTAACTGGCTTTGCTGAATCAAGATTCTCTTGATCAAAAAGGGCAAATTTTTAGTAAAATCTGCATTCTGCCCCTGTTGTGGAGGTAGATAGAGATTTCTGGATAGGAGTTGCATTATTCAGTATTATGTTTCATTTACATGACAATGCTATAGGAACTCAGATCACTGGGTGCTTGACAAAACAGAGCCAAAAGAGCATCTTCTGCTTCAAAGACTTCAAGCTAAGAGTCTCAGCAGTATTTCCTGTCCTGACCAACTGATGACTGGAGTTCTTTAAAGTATTAGCAGTACAGGGTTTTAAATTTGCCAAGGATTGCAAAGAAGGAAAAGACATTGGACAGTAAATTCAACCCTCCAGGCCTTTAAAATTTCCTACAGAAGTTTACTCTTCAATTTATATTCACAGAATATAATGGAACTGCACACAAACAAGGCAGCTGTGTAACAGCACTCACATTCCTGAGAAACTCTTAGGTGTCTTGCTATGTATTACATGAACTATATCTCTGTGTTAACTCTGTCAAACGCTTACACTGATTGATTTATTTATTCATTAATGCATTATTTCCTCATTTTTCTTGTAAGACATCATTCCTGTGTGATAAGTGGTCACAGACTGAGAGGTAGAAAGGCTGGAGTCTTCCCTTTGCCCCTGTAAGAGGCATGATGCAATGAGGAGATGAGTTTCCACTGTTGAGCCTTTGTGCCTCATGTCAGATGAATGAAGATAAGTCCTTGAGGTCAGAGGGCCTGTTTCCACCTAGGCAGATGTCATTTCATTGATGTCATCTCATCAGCCACACTTGCATTCTGGTTCTGAGAATACTGAGATGTCAGTTGAGATGTGGACAGCCATCTGCAGGAAGCCAACTCCCTAATATTCATTTTATGAAGGCAAATGACCTCAGATAGGCATTTTGAGATAAGCTGCAGTGAGTGGGAAATCAAAGACAGGCTGAAAATGTCTGCCAAGGACACTGCCTGCCAGGGAGGAAAGGGGGCTGGGATTCACAGCAAGGTGGGCACAGGCTGTACTGTCACCATCCAGGACTGTCCCACTGCACCTGAGAAAGAAGTGCAAACCTGTGATAGGAAACAGCATCAGACAGAGGAGCATCTCCACAAACCCACAGTGATGATGCAAGTCCAAGGTGAAGCCAAAATGTCAATGCAGAGAGGTTCAGGATCAGAGTCAAGGTCAGGGGGGCACAGTCCCAGTTGCAAAGCAGCCAAAGTGCAGCTCAGGTGGGGACCAAGCACAAGAGCTCCACAGCAGCCCCCAGGAGGAAAGAGAGAGACAGATACCTCTGAGACTTTTCCAGGTCTTGCTGAGCAGCAGCTCCCAGCAATGATCTGGCCTTGAGCATTGCCATCTGAACTCCTAGACATGGGACACTGCTCCAGACCCTGAACACTGCCTTCACCCTGTGGCTCAGTGCTTCAGGATACCAGATGAATGGAGTGGGAGAGGTGATGAGCTTCTACATGCATATGAATGTCTTGACTGTACTGACTCTATGCTGGGGTGAGATCTGAGCGTGCTCCTGCCTGGGCTCTCCTCACAAAGGCATCAACACACTGTTTGCAGGTGAACCATGATGCACAGCTAATGAGATGTCTTGATGTCAGCCAGGTTTTATTCTTTTCATTCAGTGAATCTTATAGTTGACAAAAAAAACCCCAACCCCTCCTCCCAAAAAGTATAAAAATAAAAAGCAGTAGAAATGCTGCAGTCGTGGTAAATTCATCCTGGGTCTGATAAGTTTTGGTCACAGTGAAATCTGCAATAATGGTAGAAATGTCCAAACAGTTCATTCTTTCATTTTCTGAAATGTCTTCACACTCACTTCCAAAATCCCTTCATTTTGGACACTAAATAGAAGCAAAGACACCTTGATATCACTTGGCAATGTTGCCAAGGTAAAAGGGATCCCTTTCTACTCACTGAGATGAGAATTTACACAGCCTGATGCAAGTCCCCTCTTTCTTTCACATTTACAATATCCTAGTGAGCTTGTTTCCAAGTATTCTGAGTTGCTCTCTGACATATTTAACTGTGTGCCTAACCAATGACAGTACACAGCCTTGTGATGGGGACACCGGCAGAGCAGGGTAGGGGGATTATGCCCACGTCTGGTCAGGGTGTGAGCTCATGCCCTGTGTTGTAATGCTTCAGTCAGCTCTCCAGCATGATTTGCTACAGTGGGAAATACCACAGGCAGTATGGATGTGGGATGGGTGGTGTCCCCTAGCTTGTAGCTACACAGGGCTCCAGTGGTCCATACTCCCTTTTGTTTCTGAGTATGGATGTTGTCAGACGATCCTGCCTTAGGAAAGACAGGGAGATGTTCTGACATCTCATCTTTCCTGTGCTCCCAGACTCATTCTGCCTGTCTGTTCTGGATTTCTGCTCACATCACAAGGGTGGGCTTCTGCCTTTAAAAGGCTTACACTGCTCAGCCACGTGCACCCCTTTAGCTGTCCCTCAAAAGCTTGCCTGCAGAGGCAAACGCTGCCTCTTTCATTCACTTTACAGCTTCTCCAGGGAATATACTTCCTCCTATTCTCTTCACTAGGGATGAGTGAGCATCTAAACATGCCTAGCTAAGGACAGCTTCAGCATGATGGCTTTCAGACACCCCGGAGCAGCACACATTGGGCAGTCCATCATCAAGAACCAACCACCTAGACACCTTCTCCTCCCCCTCACTTCATTTTACTCTAGTCCCTCTGTCTCTTTTTTTCTCTGTCACAGGCCTAAGGATGAATTATTCTACCCTAACTGTAATTATTTTGGTTTTCTTGGTTTTATTTTGGTGAGGGGATTGTTTCAATGTTTTGGTTTGGCAGTCAAATGGAAAATGTAATTATTCTTATGTCCTTAATCCCTGTGGCTTTGTTGCACATGTAGGATCGAGAATGAGGAAAGTAGTCAGGAGGCAAAAAATGAATAGTGTCAAGTATCTAATACCTTTTACATGTGCTGTTGTTTTGGAAGAAAAATTTGCTGAGCCAGCTGATGAAATTTAGTTCAATTTACTAAACTTGGTTTTTCTTGGATAATGAAATTCCCAGGTCAGAGGGAAGGAAAAAAAATAAATCAGAACACTGGGTCTGAAATAGGAGATAGTGGAGGTAAAATATCTTGTTAAATATGCACTTAAAGACTAGAAAGCCATAAGGAGCCATTAAGATCTCATACTTTGGCCTTTCATGTAGCATGGGCAAAAACTGTCCCTTCTTGTAGTATTGTGCATTTAAGTGAAAAACACCAAAATGTCTCTTTTAGCAAGAAAACCCTAAAACCAGTTTAACACTTCCAACTATTTGAAATTCAGCATGGGCTTTAACAGTTAAAAATTTGCAGCTTTTCTGTGAGTCAGTCTTTTGTTCTTGTGTTCTTCCCCACATAGATCCTCATAAACTGATTTATCCATCCTTGAATCTTCTCTTTGACAAGGAAAACAGAGAGAGTTATAAAGCAGCGTTTCCAACCCTTCAATCTTTTCCATGGCTCCTCCCTGAACTCTAATTTTTCAACAAACTTCTGGACACCTAAAGGATGAAGAATATTCCCTCCACATATGAAAACATAATTTGCTATCCTCACGTTGGAAATTTCCTTTCTTTATGTGTCCTGGGATTGTTTTAGCCCTTTGGCCAATGTCAGCCTAGGTTTTCATATTCAGATTGTCCAGTGTGATCCTCAAGCACTTTTCAGACTGCTATCTAACTTGCACTCCCCCCATATCATAGAATCATAGAATCATAGAATGGCATGGGTTGGAAAGGACCCCAAGGATCATAGAGCTCTAACTCCCCTGCCACAGGCAGGGACACCAACCTCCAGGCCTGGAGCTACACAAGGCTGCCCAGGGCCCCATCCAACCTGGCCTTGAACACCTCCAGGGACGGGGAATCCACCACCTCTCTGGGCAGCCTGTTCCAGCCCCTCACCACTCTCTCTGTAAAAAACTTCCCCCTAAGATCTAATCTAAACCTTCCCTCCTTTAGCTTTAGTCCATTCCCCCTTGTCCTGCCATTATCTGCTCTTTTAAAAAGTTGAATCCCCTCCTGTTTGTATGTTCCCTTCAGGGACTGGAAGGCTGCAATGAGGTCCCCCCGCAGCCTTCTCTTCTCCAGGCTGAACAAGCCCAGCTCCCTCAGCCTCTCTTCATAGGGGAGCTGCTCCAGCCCTCTGATCATCTTTGTGGCTCCTCTGAACCCTCTCCAACAGTTCCACATCCTTCTTGTATTGGGGGCCCCAGACCTGGACACAGGACTCCAGCTGGGGCCTCCCGAGGGCAGAGTAGAGAGGGACAATCCCCTCCCTGTCCCTGCTGCCACCCCTCTGCTGATGGATCCCAGGATCCCATTGGCCCTACGAGCTGCAAGAGCCACTGCTGGCTCATGTCAAGCTTCTCATCCACCACAATCCCCAAGTCCTTCTCAGCAGGGCTGCTCTCCAGGAGCTCTTCTCCCAGTCTGTATCTGTGTCTGGGATTCTTCTGGCCCAAGTGCAACACCTGACACTTGGCAGTGTTGAACCTCATTGGGTTCCCCCAGGCCCATCTTTCCACCCTATCAAGATCCCTCTGGATGGCCACACCACTCAGCTTGTATGTATGTATGTATGATTTTGGACAGGAGTTTACATTTCTCCCTCTTGCATTGCATTTTGCCTGAGCACAGCTTAACACCATTCTTTTTCTCAGTGACAGAGGATGTTCACTCTTACCCACCCTTATAACAGTGTGATCTGTTAATCCTATCTGCAATGATGCCATGTTTCCTTCCAGGTTACTGAGAACAGTTACACACCTCAGAATGAAACCCTGCTCCCTGGATGCATCCAGAAAAACACATACTCTCCAAAATTATTAATTTACTGTTATCTTTTGAGATCTATCAGCTCACTAGTTTTTAATCCATTTTCCATGCGAAATTTTTGTCTTGTTCTGGCTTCTTAATCAAAATGTGTAACATCAAGTCAAATATTTTCTTCTCTGCTGATGTTAGATCAATGCTGTTATCTTTATTGACCAGGCTACCCTATTATAACGAGATACTAATTTAGCTGAACAAGCTCTACTTTTCATTAAGTCAGTGGACAGGCATTAATAAAATTAACTTCCCTTAGCAGTGCTGTGAGGACACTCCATAGCAGAGGGAACACCTTAATCTCTCCATCCATTTTCAGCCACCTGAAGAGGTGGGTAGTGTACCTTCCTTTATGAGGGAGGGTGAGGAAGAGCCTTACTTCTCTGGCAGAGGGGTCCAAGGGACTGCCCAGTGTTGGTGGGGGCAGACACCCCCATCCCTGAACTATCTGTTGTAATAGAATCATCATAGAATCATAGAATCATAGAATCATAGAATGGTCTGGGTTGGAAGGGACCCCAAGGATCATAGAGCTCCAACCCCCCTGCCACAGGCAGGGACACCAACCTCCAGGCCTGGAGCTACACAAGGCTGCCCAGGGCCCCATCCAACCTGGCCTTGAACACCTCCAGGGACAGGGAATCCACCACCTCTCTGGGCAGCCTGTTCCAGCCCCTCACCACTCTCTCTGGAAAAAACTTCCCCCTAATATCTAATCTAAACCTTCCCTCCTTTAGCTTTAGTCCATTCCCCCTTGTCCTGCCATTATCTGCTCTTTTAAAAAGTCGAATCCCCTCCTGTTTGTTTGTTCCCTTCAGGGACTGGAAGGCTGCAATGAGGTCCCCCCACAGCCTTCTCTTCTCCAGGCTGAACAAGCCCAGTTCCCTCAGCCTCTCTTTGTAGGGGAGCTGCTCCAGCCCTCTAATCATCCTTGTGGCTCCTCTGAACCCTCTCCAGCAGTTCCACATCCTTCTTGTATTGTGGCCCCAGCTCTGGACACAGGACTCCAGCTGGGGCCTCCCGAGGGCAGAGCAGAGAGGGACAATCCCCTCCCTGTCCCTGCTGCCACCCCTCTGCTGATGGAGCCCAGGATCCCATTGGCCTTGTGAGCTGCAAGAGCCACTGCTGGTTCATGTGAAGTTTCTCATCCACCACAATCCCCAAGTCCTTCTCAGCAGGGCTGCTCTCCAGGAGCTCTTCTCCCAGTCTGTATCTGTGTCTGGGATTCTTCCAGCCCAAGTGCAACACCTGACACTTGGCAGTGTTGAACCTCATTAGGTTCACCTGGGACCATCTTTCCAGCCTGTCAAGCTAATAGATAGTAGGTCTTCTGGCCCCATCACAACTTCCTGTTCCTCCTGTCCCCCCTTACTCACCCAAAGCACACGGATGCTGCTACATCTGACGACTGCAGCAAAATTACTCATCACAGGTAATCAACCTAAAGGCTTGAGGTACAGAGGATGGCTAACAAGTAAAGGAAGACGATTAAGTTATTATCAGGAGCCTAGAATCTGATCTGTAGAATTAATACATCTGCTTCAATAGATAGACCAAAGGATGCTTTTGCCTGTGTAGAGGCTGTGAGATAATCACAGTTTAAATATGCAACCCAGGTGCCTTAAGCAGCATGAGTCACAGACTGGGAATGAGCAGAACTTTTTTTTCTGACCTTGAAGACTGCAGAATTTGGTTCTGGACTGTTAATTAATCTTTATTAAAGGCTCGCTCTTGTATCTTGCTGTGTATCCTGGTTCAAATACCAAAGTGCTAAAGAACCAGCTTAAATGTAAGCACAGGAGTAGTGGCAGTGCTGGCTCTGGGACTTTATCTGTCATCCACGCATGAGTGGTCTGCTGGAGCAGAGGGAAAATGTTCAGCTTCTTGTAAGATCAAGTGCTGTGACAGTGTGTGGCTCCCAGTGAATTGTAAGTTTAATCACTCTGCAAAATATTTCTCTTCTGATACCCATTTTAGGGCAGCTATTGATTTCACATCTTTCAACAGCTTTTCCTACTGTAATTATGACTATACCTTCTTGTTCATCTGAACATAACATGAAATAATAGATATCTGCCAGAACAAGCATAAGTAGGTATAAGACACACTCATTACTTTGTCAATTAATTCCCATGTATTATTGTGAGGAAAGTGTATTCTGCTTTAAATACCTTACAATGCAGTGACTTGCTAGTGTGTCATTACCCTCATAATATTGGTTTTTTATTACTAAAAAATTGATTGTACATGTGGGCACACTGCAAGCTGTTTGTAACTCGTGAACAAGCGATTGTTCCTCAGGAAGTGAACACACTGTGCTCATTTTTTTCCCCTCAGTAATCTCTTCCTTTTGAGATCTCCAGCACTGTAATCCCTTCCTTTCTACATTCTATGGATTAAGTCTTCTTTTCCAGCATGACAGACTTTAAATAACTTAATGACTAGGTGTCTGCAAAATCCCTTGCCTATAATATAAATAACAATACACAGTCCTCAGTGAACACTGAAAATGTAAATCAGCATTCCTCTTGCTGTTTATAATATCAGAAAAAAAAAAATCACAATTGAATTACAGCCTTATGTTCAGCCATGGACCATGAAATTAACGGGTAATAGCAATGTACTGAAACTCATACCCTTTCAAAAGGATCAGGACTAGAAACAATCAAAACCCTGTTCTCCTAAAACTGCCCTTCACATGCAGCCTGAGTCACTGCTGCGTCACACAGAAGAGAAACAGGTGAAAAGTCAAATCCACATTTGCTGTCAGCTGGTTATTAGCTGGTGTAAAGACTCTACATTTGGACTTTAAACAGTAAATAACAAGACAAAAGAACCTGCTGGGTAATCTCCAGTGAAACTTTCTCATTTTTTATGGTGACTTTTGTGTCCATGTTCTTGACTGTTACTGCTATGTCATTTTGATGGAAAGCACCTGCAGAGAGGGGTGAGGACTAAATCAGCTTAGTTCAGAGGTGCAAATCTCAGATAGCGGGTGACCTCAAGGGCAGTGCTCCAGACTTACGTAAGGACAAGCCCAGACAGGAATGTCCTTCTCCTTGTGTCTTGCACCACCCTGAGCCCTTGCAAGGTCAGCCACGGCACCACTTCACTGCACAGCAGCCTGACTGCTGGGATGGAGATGTGAAGTGCCCAACAATGCAAAAAACCAGAAGTCCAGAGGGGTGGTAAGCCGGGGCCAAGCCCATCACTAAGTAATGCTGGCAAACAGTCAGGTATGGGACAGTGCTCACACATGAAACACCATTTTTGTACATTTTGTATTTCACTCCCATGTATTAAAGCCGAAAATGACCTGGATGAAGGGATTGAAGCTCCCTCAGTAAGTTTGCAGATGACACTAAACTAGGAGGAAGTGTTGATCTGCCTGAGGGTGGGGAGGCTCTTCAGAGGGATCTGAACAGACTGGACTGATGGGCTGAGACCAACAGGATGAAGTTTAACAAGGCCAAGTTTAGAGTGCTGCACATGGGACAGAACAACCCCCTGCAGCGCTACAGGCTGGGGGAGACTGGCTGGAGAGCTGTCAGGAAGAGAAGGACCTGGGGGTGTTGGGTGACTGCAGGCTGAATAGGAGCCAGCAGTGTGCCCAGGCGGCCAAGAAGGCCAATGGCATCTTGGCTTCTGTCAAAACCAGTGTGGCCAGTAGGTCTAGGGAGGTAATTGTGCCCCTGGACTGGGCATTGGTGAGGCCACACCTCGAGTGCTGGGTCCAGTTCTGGGCTCCTCACCATCAGAAGGACATTGAGGTCCTGGAGCGAGTGCAGAGAAGGGCAACCAGGCTGGGGAAGGGGCTGGAGGGCAAATCCTCTGAGGAGCAGCTGAGGGAGCTGGGGCTGTTCAGCCTGGAGAAGAGGAGGCTGAGGGGAGACCTTCTCCCCACCTACAACTACCTGAAGGGAGGTTGTAGAGAGGTGGGCGATGGTCTCTTCAGCCAGGGGACAGGAGATGGGACAAGGGGCAATGGCATGAAGCTGTGCCAGGGCAGGGACAGATTGGACATTAGAAACAAATGTTTTCCTGACAGAGTTGTCAGGGCCTGGAACAGGCTGCCCAGGGAGGGGGTTGAGTCACCTTCCCTGGATGTGTTCAGAAAAAGGGTAGATGAGGTACTTAGGGATCTGGTTTAGCTTAGGATGGGCTTTTCACCCTATTAATGGAGGACACCTTTTACTGATGGTAATGAAGAGTCCAAGTGGTTCCTCTGTGGCTAAGCACCCACCTGTTAGATACCATGTTGAGTCTCCAAGCTGAGGCCACTCTAACTTCAGCTCCAGCTTTGCTTTACTCCTGGAAGTATTCCACGATTATGCCCTGTTAGTCATATGGGCAAGGAGAAACCAACAGGGATCTATATGCAGCTTGCTTGTCTTTGATTAGCACATCCCACTAGAATCTAGCAAGGTTTTTATTACTCTCCCTCATTCTTTTGAACTTGGTTCATTTCCTTAATTTTGCACTGGCCTAATTTATAGTACCCGAGGCCATTGTCATCCTGTCTGTACACAGAGTAGGCAGCATCTAATGAGTTGCTATGAAATTCCTTTCCTCTTTTTATCTCTGGAACCTCTATTAGCAACTTTAAACAAGCAGTGTTCATCCCTAGAGCAGGTCTGATCTCTCTCTGTTGTTTTGGATTTTTTATAGGTCACTGTTACTCCAAAGCTTAATTTTGTAGCTATTACTTTCCATACAAACTCTCACCTGAAAGAGTGTAGTCAGGGCTTTACTTTAGCCTGTTAACATGAACAAATCAAACAACATCAGTCCTAAATATTAAAGGGAATAAAATATTTAATTGCTTTTCAAACATCTCTGAAGTCAGCTGGGTGCATGGTTTCACCAAACCTGAGGTACACAGAAAAAGTAAGATGAAAGGACTAGTGAAGGAGGGCTAAATTCAATGAAATCAGAAAATTCAGTGTACATAAATGCAAGACAGATTCCTGAACATACCTAGAGAATAGAAATTCAAAAGTTAAAAACAATGTTATAGTATGTGACTCTATTGTCCTCTTGATCTGTGGCTCTAAAAGCACTTTCTGAATAGCAGTTCTCAGTACCTTGAAGGAGGATTTTTCTGCCTCCTATATTAAACCTGAGTATACTGAGGCCCTGAGAATTCACTTGTCCAAGTTCAAACACTGAGTGAAAGTGAAAGAAGTAACTCTACAAGCTGAAACTGTTCACCAAGTCTGGCTGGGATGGAGTTAATTATCTTCACAGGAGCCCACATGATGCTTTGGTTTGGATTTTGATTACAAGGGTTAACACACCAGTGATTTGGCTATTGCTGAGCAGTGCCTGCATAGCATCAAGGCCTTGGACTGACCAAAGGGATATTCCACACTATGTGACATTCTGCTCTGGGATAGAAGCTCAGGGAAAGGAGGAGGAAGAGGAATGTTCATGTGGAAGTGACTGGACAACTGCCTTCCAACTGGAAATGGTGAATAAATTATGTCTTTGCTCTGCTTGTCTGGGCAGCATTTGCTTTCCCTATTAGACTTTCATCTTGACCCATGAGTCTTCTTGCCTTCCTTTTATTTCCTCTGCATCCCACAGGAGAGGAGAATGAGTGAGCAGCTGTGTGGGTATTTGCTATTGGCCAGGAACAAGCCACCACAAGTTCTGAGGGATGATGTGTGTACTCAATGCTTGAAGACCAAACCTACCTCCAGGCAGCACCTGTGACTTCAGTAGTTGAAAAAAACACATTTTCTAAGAATTTTAGATTAAGATACAGCAAATGTTTTGCTAAATAAACCATAAAACATAATAAAAAATCTTAGGTGAAGTCAAGTTTATCAAAACCAACTACCTAAAAATAGGTTTATTGATATCAGCTATCTAAGTGGAATATTCAACCCATCAAACTGCAGCATAACGGTCCCATGACCTGCTAGTAAAAGATTTTAGTAGAGGGAAATTAGCATAACAAAGTGTTCCCTGACTACCAATCAGACAGTATCACACAGGTATGATTCATGCACTTGGAATAAAGTTGTATTTTCTCTGTTCCTTCAAAGTAAAGACAAATAACAAGAGAGAAATCTATAATGAAGCATTGTTACAGAGCTAGCTTTTACCCATAAACTCACAATAACACTGAAGTAAAAAACAAAGCAACCTGTCAGCTCTACTAGTTTTTCAAGGGAAAAGCAGAATAAGTGAATTTGACATTAACTGTGTCCTTAAAATTCATCTCGTTCTTCCAAGACATGAGAGAATGTGCATAATTCAGCTTTAGAGTCGTATGTTAAAGGGGCATTTGCAGCGTAATAAAAGCAAACAAGTCAAAACAATCCTCTTTGAAAGTGTTTCAGTTTTACCATTATGATTTGCTATAACTGAAAGAGACTCAAAATATTATATTTGGCTTCTTTCCTTTCTGTTAATAAGAGCATTTTTGGTTTAAATGCTTCCCCTGTCTGAATATATCTTTCAGAACCCAGTGTGTAGTTAATAGGTGGAACAAAGAAAATCAATCAGTTCTCCTCTCCCCCTGAAACTTCATTGCCACCATAAAATCCATAAATATGGCAGGAGGACTGTCAGGTAGAGGTAAAATTTAATTTTAACTATTTTTGATTCACTGTGTTTCAGGTTGGCAGTGCTTGTACCTGGGTACTGTTAGACCTAAATACCTCTAATTTTCCCCGTCCCTGGAGGTGTTCAAGGCCAGGTTGGATGGAGCCCTGGGCAGCCTTGTGTAGCTCCAGGACTGGAGGTTGGTGGCCCTGCCTGTTGCAGGGGGCTTGGAGCTCTATGATCCTTGGGGTCCCTTCCAACCCATGCCATTCTATGATTCTATGATTCTAATTTTAAGACAACTTATGTGAAAACAACTTCTATTAAAAATACTGTAGCTCCTTCTGAACAAATTAACTCATTATAAACTGTTGCATGGCATATTTCATTAATGAATTATAAAGGTAATAAAAGGTAGATATAAAGGTAATTATAAAGGTAACCTATGCCATTTATGAACAGATCATTAGAATGATCTAGTGATATTTGGGGATTAGTTAGGAGTTTGTTTCTGTATTACTCTCTGCATAGCTCTCCACAGATATGGATAATTAAAGGAAATTTTACAAGGAGAAAAAGGAAAGTAAGCTAAACAAATGTTCCCTTCCCTTTTGACTTAGTGAAACAACTGGTGTTTCCTCTGATTTTAAGAAGCACTTTGACACTTGCTTCTCTTGCCATTCCATTGTGTCTGATACGCATGTTGTCACACTGACCTGAAAATGGCTTGTACAGAGGTGCCCCACGATTTTTGTCCTCATCAAAGCAAAATACACTTCCCAATTCCTAGCACTACTGTTGGGGATTGACAGGACTTTCCAAATCCCAGTAACCACTGTGGCTGCATCCAGAAATGGCAGTAAGGTGGCAAGTCACAGAATCACACAGCATCACAAGGTTGGAAGAGACCTTTGAAGATCATCAAGTCCAACCATTCCCATCCTAAGCTAAACCAGATCCCTAAGTACCTCATCTACCCTTTCCTTGAACACATCCAGGGAAGGTGACTCAACCACATCCCTGGGCAGCCTTCTTGGCTGCCTGGGCACATATTCAGCCTGCAGTCAAGCTTGGGTATTCTCAGCCTTGTTAGATGCATGGGTCCATCTGATAGTCCTGGGAGGAGGATTTTAGCATGGGGTTTAAAAGAAAATCTGAATTTTGAACTTGAGACCTAAGTCTTTTTGTAGTTGTAAGATAAGGAGGAGGCCAACATCTTTGGAATGAGAAATACCTTTGTCAAAATTATAAGCAACCACTGTAAAGCAGTATGTCATACTGCAGAGCTAAGGAAGCACTTTTCTCTTCTGGTGCAAGAATAGGAAGGGGCAGCATTTCTGCAGTCATGTGATAATGAAAGAAATGACAATGGGGAAATTGGAGCACCCTAGGCATGTTCATGCAGTGAACTTTTGCAAGTTTACTGTTAGTGAAACTCCAGTGACTTTGACTGAAGAAAACGAGAGGATAATTGAGTTCAGGGTCCTTGCTTTGAAGACTTAACAATGTAATTTTGTACTGGGGCAAAAAACCAAAACAAAACCCAATTAGGGAGGAAAGGAAGACAAAGTCCCTCAGGTTATGCTCATGCCTTTACTGGATCTGCTACATGTCTTTAAATAGAAGCTCTAAATCACCGGTTTATGAACATCATGAAAGATAGCAAGAAAGAGATTTGCTTTTATTGGATGCCACCAGACTACAAATACCTAATTTTTGCATCAGTGGCACAGCTAATTCTCTGTTTATGTGTGATAAAATTGCAATGCTGACATTATTGGAGACATCTGCAAAAACATCTGTGACTGATGCTCTTTTGTTTTTACCCAACTGAAGAGCTTGTTTTTGTGCTTAGGTGAAACTCCACCACCTTCTCTTCCAGCCCAGATCAATCCTCCAGAGCTCACAGGACTCCTGTACTTCACATCACAGTAGCTGCCACTGATGGTTATGGCTCTAACTGCACCGTGGCTTACCACTATTTTTACTGCTCTACTGAGCTTCACTTGGAAATGGATATTAAGGTAAAACCTCTTCATTAATATGTATCTTCCCTTTAATCTCATTTTATGTCCTGGCTATGGTAAAACCTCATGCATTGCACAAGCAGCGTAGAAATTGCAAGGAGAAAATTAATTCAGTTTCTGCCTTTCAGAACTTGCTCACTTGCTTGTAATCACAGATGGATTTTTTTCCTTTTAAGATTCAATTCCCCCACTTTAGCTCAAAGCCTTTACAATTCCATTCTTGGATGTGATATTAAAGTTTAATCTTTGAGGATGTTCAAATGTATTTCCTTTCAAAATGTTATGGCTGCAAAGGAGGAAACAGATCCTGGAACAACAAGCAGCTGCTGGAGTGGCGTGATTTTGATTGTGTTTACCTTTAGTGTTGATAGGGTAAGCTTGGTCTGCTTTCCTTTGCTTTGTTTTCTTCTGTTCTTCAATAGCAACATCCCAACACATGGACAAATCCAGTCCATGAATTTCATCTCCTTGAAGAACCAGCGAGGGCCAAGGGTAATAATTATTGTAACAAATGACCTTTCCCTTCATCCTGTGTATCATACTCATGAATAGGGGGTTTTATTCAGCTGGAGCAGTTCGTGTACCCAGGGTTTTGCATGCTCTAACAATCTTTCTTCTGGTAATGAAAAAGGAATCTGCTGAACCAAAGAAAAAATGAAATCCTATCAGAAGGTTAGTATTACACTAGCAGCTTTCTCAGCCAACTATGCTAGTGCTTTAGTATATACACATTGAAACTCATTTCTGTTTGCATCTGCGTGATGGTTTGACACTGACTGGAGGCCAGGTGACCACCAAAGTCCCTCTATCACTCCCCTTTTCAGCTGGACAAGGGAGAAAATAGATACTGAGAGGCTTAGGAGTTGAGATAAGGACAGGGAGAGATCATTCTGCAGTTAGTGTCATGGGCAAAACAGACTCAACACAGAATAAACGAAAGAAAACTCTAATTTATTACACTACACTGTACCCCCAGTGACACCAGAGTCAGATAATGAGAGGTGTGACCAGATCTTAAAGCACCTCCCCTCACCCCTTCCTTCTTAGCAGACTTCCCTTCAGTCATGATTTTACACCCTTCTTCCCCCACAACTGTGGCACGGGGAGGGGCAGGGAATGGGGGTTTCAGTCAGTTCCTAACAAAATGGTCTCCTTCTTAGCTGGGGGGGGGATACACATACATTCCCCACACCCTTCCCCTGCTGCAGTGTGGGGTGCCACCCACGGGAGACAGTCCTTCACGAACTTCTCCAACCTGACTCCTTTCCCACGGGGCCTCAACTCCTCACCAGCCACCCCAGTGTGTGTCACTTCTATGGGGTGCAGTCGTCAGTACCAGAATGTCTCTCAGTCTCTCAGGCCCAGACTGCTCCAGCCTGGTTCCCCACGGGGTCACAAGCCTCCCCCCTAGCAAACCTGCTCCAGCGTGGATCTCTCTCGCTCCTCTGTGTGTCTCTGACTCTCTCCACTGCAGCCAGGCCTGCAAGTGCTGGCAGGGCCTTGCTCCAACGTGGGTCACAGCATCTTCTGTCTGTCTCCCACTGCTCCAGTGTGGGGCCTCTCCACTGGCTGCAGGTGGGGTCTTGGCCTTTTCCATGGGCTGGGGAGGACACCAGCTCCACCATGGGTCTCTCCATGGGCTGCTGGGGCATCTTTCTCTCTGGCCCCTGGGCTGCCTCGTCCCCCCTTCCCTGGCCTTGGTGCCTGCACAGTTTCTTACATCTTCTCACTCCCTTCTCTAGTAGCAAAAACAGGCTGCTTGCAGTTTTTTCCTCCTAAATGTGATTCCCAGAGGTGCTGTGACCATCACTTTGTGCAGAAGCCACCTCTGCAGCCCCCCTAATCCACCAGAATCCAGACAGGCAAAACTACAACCTTCTGGTCCTTTTTTTTTCCCCACAGAATACATTTCACAGGATTTATTCTTTGTCTCTCTCCAAATCAGAGGCTTGAGATTGCTGGCAGAGCTCAGGCAGGGGGGAAGTGCAGGGAAGGAAATAGGGTTAACATTTATTTGAATGTTTGTGTTTACACCCAGATTTCAGTATTTAAATCTATTTAGAGCCAGAATATTCCAATGTTCAATTATTTATCTGTGTTCTATGTACTAAGTACAATGCTGTCAACTTCCAGAGGTAGGAATTTATTTATCCCAGGACACACAGAGGCTTCACAATGATCACTGTCTTTCCATTAATATTGAATAAGTCCTAGACTCTTTCCTAGCTCAAATAAGCCTTTTTTTTTTTAAATTTTATTTTTAATGCCAGCTTTTAATGCAGACAGAAAGAGAGCAGTACCTGCAAAGAGTATTTGTACCTGGATAGATAGATTCAGATAGAACTGAATTGCCCTTTTGAGGTATCTCTCTGTCACCACACACTACTGAGAGTGCTGGGGGTAGCTTACCCCTGTTTTACACACCTCACTTAAGTCCTGAGCCCAAGAATGGTTTTTTGCATATTATATACTTTCAGGAGAACTATAGTATCAGTCCCCCATATAGGTGCATTGAACTGTCTGACACAATGAGCCAATGATTTACTCCAAAGGCCAGAGAAGTTATAGATACTCCTAGAAAGGGTGATGCCTTACACTCGGTGGTAGCTAGAAGGCTAAGAAGATTACTAAACTGAGATGCTCCCTCACAGAAGATATGCCAGGCATGTACAGCTGTGACAATGAATGCTTAACATCCCGTAGCCAAAGGGTGGTGGTCAATGGATCTATGTCCAAGTGGAGGCCGGTGACAAGCGGTGTCCCCCAGGGGTCTGTCTTGGGACCGGTGCTCTTTAACATCTTTATCAATGACATGGATGATGGAATTGAGTGCACCCTCAGCAAGTTTGGGGATGACACCAAGCTGAGTGGTGTGGTCGACACCCCAGAAGGAAAGGAAGCCATCCAGAGGGATCTTGACAGGCTGGAAAGATGGGCCTGGGGGAACCTAATGAGGTTCAACACTGCCAAATGTCAGGTGTTGCACTTGGGCTGGAAGAATCCCAGCCACAGATACAGACTGGGAGAAGAGCTCCTGGAGAGCAGCCCTGCTGAGAAGGACTTGGGGATTGTGATGGATGAGAAACTTCACATGAGCCCTCTAAAGGAGGGAAGGTTTAGATGAGATATTAGGCGGAAGTTTTTTACAGAAAGAGTGGTGAGGGGCTGGAACAGGCTGCCCAGAGAGGTGGTGGATTCCCCGTCCCTGGAAGTGTTCAAGGCCAGGTTGGATGGGGCCCTGGGCAACCTTGTGTAGCTCCAGGCCTGGAGGTTGGTGTCCCTGCCTGTGGCAGGGGGGTTGGAGCTGTCTGATCCTTGGGGTCCCTTCCAACCCAGACCATTCTATGATTCTATGATTCTATGATCCCTGACCCCTAAAAGGCTGTGCATGACATATGCAGTTACGTGCTCCGGGGGAAACATTACAGATTTGGGATTGGATATGAACTAATTAGGTAAACTAGGGTTTTTAGGAGGCTTAATGTACATTTCTGCCTATGGGATCAGCTGTGGTTTGGCCATTGTCCTAAACACATAACCTCACTGCTGTGGAACACACTAGAAACCAGAACATCTCCAAAGTTTTTCCTTGTAATATCCCTCTCCCATGGTTGTACAACCAAATAAAGTGAGAGAACAAGATCCAGTTAATTGTTAGGTGCCTGAAAGTTACATGAACATGAGGCACTTAAATTCTGGAAAGCAATCCAGATATACCTGCCTAGCCCCATTAGGCACCTAATATACCATTAGTACTGAAGCTTTCCATCAAAACAAAAGGTGGTGTTTATAAGACTAAATGTTGATCCATGTCTTTGTCATTAAGAGGATGGATGAGCACATTTGCAAAATCTTGCTTTCCATTTTTATCTATTTTCCTAAGATAGGTGAGATGAATCACCTACCATAAAAAGGCTTATGTCATTGATTAAAAAGACTGTGTAGGGTGACCAGCCCAGACATATTGATTTACACTGGAGAAATACAAAATGCAAGGTGAGATAAGCCCCACCTAAGGTGTCTAGAAAGCAGTCTAGTACATGTCTAACACAGTCATGATCTTTCTAGAGTCAACTATTCATTTCCCTATTGTGCCAACTACATGCTGGATTCTGCACCTGGGATGGAGTAACACCAAGCACAAGGAAGAGTTGGGAGAGGAGTGGCAGGAGAGCAGCCCTCCCAAAAAGGTGCTGGTTGACAGCAGCTCTATATGAGACAGCAGTGTGTCCTGGTAGCCAGGAGGGTAAACCACATCCAGGGGTGCATCAGACACAGCATCACTAGCCAGTCAAAATTGGGGATTATCCTGCTCTATTCAGCATTTCTGCAGCCTCACCTGGAATGCTGAGTGCAGTGCTGGGACCCACAACTTAAGAAGGACTTGAAGGTCCTTGAATGTGTCCAGAGGAGGGCAACAAAGATGATGACAGGGCTGGAAGGCATGTCCTGTGAGGAGAAGCTAAGGATTCTGGCTATGTCTAGTTTGGATAAAATGAGTCTGAGGAGTGAGCTTGTTGTGCTCTACAACTTCCTGAGGAGGAGAGGTGGAAATGTCCCTGGATCCAGTAGCAGGAGGCATGTACATGGTTCAAAGCTGCATCAGGGGAAGTTCAAATGACATTAGGAAACCTTTCTTCATTGAGAGGCTGGTCAAACACTAGAACAGGTTTCCTAGAGATGTGATTGGTGCAGCAAGCTTGTCAGTGTTCAAGAGGTGTTTGGACAACAGCCTTAATAATTTGCTTTGACTTTTGGTCAGGCAGTTGGACTAGATGGTCATTGTAGGTCCCTTACAACTATAACCTGTTCTGTTCTATTCTATTCAACTGTGTGGGATCCACAAACTGGGTAAACTTGTATGAAAGTCTGCCAGAGAGGCCAGTTTCATAGGCTTGCTGTCAGTCCAAACGTTCCCATTAATGATGTTGCCATTTGTCCATTTCTTTGTGCATTTAGTGCCTGGCAGCTTCAAACCTGTTAACAGTTTCAAGCACATCATAGCACACGTCATGAAAATTGTTACTGCTGTATAGTTAAATAAGATACTGCATATAATTGGAGGAAGAACTATTCAGAAGATATTTAAAATTGAATTGAAGCACTGTACTAGAGGATTTAATTTCAGTGTATTCAAATTCTCAAAGGAAAAAAAAGACTAAAGTGAAAACCAGGAGTGGCAGCTGTTGCTCTGATTTACACCAATCAATGATTTGGGCTAATTAAAATTAACCTATTAGAGTTTTGGATGAACTGATGAGGTTTGAAATACTCCCGGATTTCTGAATGAATAGAATAGAATCATAGAATGGTCTGGGTTGGAAGGGACCCCAAGGATCACAGAGCTCCAACCCCCCTGCCACAGGCAGGGACACCAACCTCCAGGCCTGGAGCTACACAAGGCTGCCCAGGGCCACATCCAACCTGGCCTTGAACACCTGCAGGGACGGGGCATCCACCACCTCTCTGGGCAGCCTGTTCCAGCCCCTCACCACTCTTTCTGTAAAAAACTTCCCCCTAAGATCTAATCTAAACCTTCCCTCCTTTAGCTTTAGTCCATTCCCCCTTGTCCTGCCATTATCTGCTCTTTTAAAAAGTCGAATCCCCTCCTGCCTATAAGCTCCCTTCAGGGACTGGAAGGCTGCAATGAGGTCCCCCCACAGCCTTCTCTTCTCCAGGCTGAACAAGTAAAGTATCATCAGAAAATCTCAGTCATGATATATAAGTGTTCCTTCATATCTGGAAACTCTGAGTGGAAGTACTTTACTGATGACAATCCAAAAGAGGCTGCGTCCCTCTGCCTCTGCTTTAGGTTTTTAAAGCTGGATATTTAATTAATAGCATTAAATCCTGGGTTTAAACAAAAAAAAAAGTGTTTCAAACTGAAAATTTAATAGCACTTTTCAAATTTCCTTTGGAGAGTATTTCTGTACTGGCCTCTATTTGTTTTTAAAAGAGGGCTGTACATTTTTTAAGGTACCAGCCACTCAAGGTGGTCTGAAAAGGGCAGTGAGAATCTCTCAGAAGCAGCATCCATTCCTGAAATCTTTCTGAAGTGGCACATTTATCATCTATCTCTTGCTTACACCTATACATTCTGTAGAAGTCTAATTGTTTGCCTAGCAGAAGATTGCACTGCCTCCTGTATCAGGGCAGACCAAAAGAAACCACAGCAAAATCTGGTGACCCAAAATAAATGAAAGTAGACATCAGCCTCCTCACACCTGGGCCACCTTTCCTCCACAGGTATTCTGGCTCTGCCCTCAGTTACCAGAAGGTCCAAGCTCAACAGCAAGTTCAGACTCACCTACAGCACGCTTTAGGTGGTACCTGGAACATGTCAACAGGTGCCAAATACAGCTGGCATCTTGTCACTGGCCAAGGGCTTGTTTGGAAAGGGGGAGCTCTATATGATCACAGGCTGGGCTGAATCCACTATGGTCCAGTAGAATAGAAGATATCCACAGCTTGGCTTTTTTGGACTGCATCTGTCCATTCTGAACCAGACACTCCCTTAGAGAGGTGTGAAGCTGAGACTGTCAGAAACCCAGCACTCTGTAGCCATAGTGTCATTTCCAGTAGCCTGAGTTCAGACCAGTTTCAATTTTGCCCACAACCCACTTTTTCTCTAGGCAGGTGTGCCTGGGGCCTTCCAGCAAGACAAAGTGATTTCATTGCAGATGGACAGAATGGCTTGATGGAGATTACAGGAGGTTGGATCCAGTAAAGTGGCTCAGGATTAAACTTCAACAGCAGAGCTCACATGACATTCTCCCCAGAAATGCCACTCAGATAATGCCCAAGCTAAGAACCCTCTGAGAAGTGAGAGGTATCAGTCCACATCTAATACAGCTTAGAGCCCACACTCAATGGGTTATGGAGCTGAAAAACGTGTGGCAGGCTGCACTTAATCCTACTTCAAGCCAGTTTGTTATGCCTAAAGAATAGTGTCATCTGCTTCAGGGTCACTTGGAAACAAGGATACTGACATTTGTGAGGATCTGTAAACTGTTTCTAATCTCAGAGCTTTTATACATCACAAGGTGAATCCTGCCTCCTCTGAAGTTCACTAAAACCTTCCTGGTCTCAACAAGGCTAAAGTTAAGAAGTTTCTGGCTGTAAGACTAATGTGCTGTTCAGAAGGCTTTCTGAATGTTTCCATGTCTGAATTCCTGGAGTGTAATAATGATCCAGAGGCATCTTGACAGGCTGGAAAGATGGGCCCGGGGGAACCTCATGAGGTTCAACACTGCCAAGTGTCAGGTGTTGCACTTGGGCCGGAAGAATCCCAGACACAGATACAGACTGGGAGAAGAGCTCCTGGAGAGCAGCCCTGCTGAGGAGGACTTGGGGATTCTGGTGGATGAGAAGCTTCACATGAGCCAGCAGTGGCTCTTGCAGCTCACAAGGCCAATGGGATCCTGGGCTAAATCAGCAGAGGGGTGGCAGCAGGGACAGGGAGGGGATTGTCCCTCTCTGCTCTGCCCTCGGGAGGCCCCAGCTGGAGTCCTGTGTCCAGATCTGGGGCCCGCAATACAAGAAGGATGTGGAACTGTTGGAGAGGGTTCAGAGGAGCCACAAGGATGATTAGAGGGCTGGAGCAGCTCCCCTACGAAGAGAGGCTGGGGGAGCTGGGCTTGTTCAGCCTGGAGAAGAGAAGGCTGTGGGGGAACCTATTTGCAGCCTTCCAGTACCTGAAGGGAACATACAAACAGGAGGGGATTCGACTTTTTAAAAGAGCAGATAATGGCAGGACAAGGGGGAATGGACTAAAGCTAAAGGAGGGAAGGTTTAGATTAGATCTTAGGGGGAAGTTTTTTCCAGAGAGAGTGGTGAGGGGCTGGAACAGGCTGCCCAGAGAGGGGGTGGATGCCCCGTCCCTGGAGGTGTTCAAGGCCAGGTTGGATGGGGCCCTGGGCAGCCTTGTGTAGCTCCAGGCCTGGAGGTTGGTGTCCCTGCCTGTGGCAGGGGGGTTGGAGCTCTCTGATCCTTGGGGTCCCTTCCGACCCAGACCATTCTATGATTCTATGATTCTATACGTATGACCTGCTCTGCAGCAGTTAGTGCTTGGCAGTTGTTGCAGCAAGATGAGGCTCTGCAGGAGGGTCAAGTCCTTTTCTTCCACATTGTCCCAAGTTATGACTGCTCACCTCTAAGGAGACTGGCACTCACTTTGCCTGTGATACTTCTAGAATCCGAAGTACTGGGGAGTGGGGAACAAAACCCTGATTTTGTAGTTGTGAGGCAGATAGGGTCAGGTTCTGCTATGTGCCTGGACTGATCAGTCTTCCCAAGAGTCAAAGACTGCCTTAGGCACCATGTCTGGCTAATAATGCATTGCATGGACTTATTGCAAACATCTCCAGCAGCTCAGGGAGCTCTGTGCTCTCCTTCATTAGGTAGTAGATGCATGCTTCAATACAATGGCAATACATAGTAAATCCACTGCCTTCTGGTTCATGACCAAAACCTCTGGACCACTATTCTGAGACCTAGTTATACCCTCTTTAGAGCTCCGAATTGAAAACCCATTCTGCAGTGGATGGTTGTAATCTTTTCATTTGGCTTGTTTTCTCAACACTTCAGGCTCCTCTGCTGTTATCCCTGTGCTCCTGTCCACCTTCAGTGCAGAATTTTAATCCAGATGGAGGTCAGAAGACAGCAGGAGAGCAAAAACCAGCCCTGCAAGCAACATAGATATTTTTTTTTCAGCTGGAGGTAGACATGTTGGAAGTGTCCCTGGTTTCAAACATCATTCACAAAGTGTAGGTGGACATCTCCATTTCCTTCCCAGCAAGCTGCTGCAGCTTATCACACCAAAGCAATCCCTTGGGACAGCAAGGATCTGGGGGCCAGGGATGCAATGTGCCACCTGACAGCACCTAGTAAATGGGAGAATGTTTTACCCTATAAAATCTGGGCTGAAATTTAACACTCAGATTTAACCAGCTTTAGCTGTTTTGTTAGATCTGTGATAGAGCACCATAGGCAGCTGAACAGATCTCCATGCATCTGCGTTTCTCTTCTAAGCATTTGTTCTGTTTGTTGGTTAACTTGTCCTAATAACAGAGCTTCATCAGAGTGTTAACTTCCTGCTCCATCTTCTCATGAACCACTCCTGCAAAACACCAAAGCCCCTCAGAGTTCCCTGCTGAACTGCAAATTACTGTCACTCCCATCTTTCAGCAATTACAGCCTCTTTTTTTAAAAAGCATGGAAACTGGTAACAGCTGTTGGGGGGTGGAGGGATTCCTGCATTGTTTGTAAAGGGCTGTTACACCTTTCCACCTTTAACCACCTCCAGCTCCTGTAACAGGCAGCTCACAGCTCTGCATTTACGTGTCCTCTCTGTGTGTCATAGGCTCTGAACTGCTTTTTTAGAATCATAGAATGGTCTGGGTTGGAAGGGACCCCAAGGATCATAGAGCTCCAACCCCCCTCCACCCAACCTCCAGGCCTGGAGCTACACAAGGCTGCCCAGGGCCCCTTTCAACCTGGCCTTGAACACCTCCAGGGACGGGGAATCCACCACCTCTCTGGGCAGCCTGTTCCAGCCCCTCACCACTCTCTGTGTAAAAAACTTCCCCCTAAGATCTAATCTAAACCTTCCCTCCTTTAGCTTTAGTCCATTCCCCCTTGTCCTGCCATTATCTGATCTTTTAAAAAGTTGATTCCCCTCCTGTTTGTATGTTCCCTTCAGGGACTGGAAGGCTGCAGTGAGGTCCCCACGCAGCCTTCTCTTCTCCAGGCTGAACCAGCCCAGCTCCCTCAGCCTCTCTTTGTAGGGGAGCTGTTTCAGCCCTCTGATCATCCTTGTGGCTCCTCTGAACCCTCTCCAACAGTTCCATATCTTTCTTGTACTGGGGCCCCAGACCTGGACACAGGACTCCAGCTGGGGCCTCCTGAGGGCAGAGCAGAGAGGGACAATCCCCTCCCTGTCCCTGCTGCCACCCCTCTGCTGATGGAGCCCAGGATCCCATTGGCCCTACGAGCTGCAAGAGCCACTGCTGGCTCATGTCAAGCTTCTCATCCACCAGAATCCCCAAGTCCTTCTCAGCAGGGCTGCTCTCAAGAAGCTTTTAGAGCGTGCTTTGTGTCAAATTCACATACAGTTTGCACTGACAAAAGCACTTGTACTGGGTTTATTATGAAGTCAGGGGAAGAAAACCCTGTCACTGCATTTTGCCACTGGAGAAGGGAGCGAGAAGATGTAACGAGCTGTGCAGACACCAAGGCCGGAACAGGGCCGGGGAGGAGGAGGCCCAGGTGCTGGAGAGAAAGATGCCCCTGCAGCCCATGGAGAAACCCATGGAAAAGGCCCAGACCCCACCTTCAGCCCATGGAGGGGCTCCATGCTGGGTGGAGCAGGCGGAGGCATAGAGGAGATGCTGTGACCCTAAGTTGGAACAAGCTGCTGCAGCCATGAGGAGAAACAGACATAGAGAAGACGCTGTGACCTTCTATGACAAGGTGACCTGCTTCATGGACAAGGGGAAGGCTGTGGATTTGTCTACCTGGACTTCAGGAAAGCCTTTGACACGGTTTCTCACAGCATTCTGACTGAGAAACTGGCTGCCACTGGCCTTGACAGGTGGACCCTCAGCTGGGTTAAAAGCTGGCTGGATGGCCGGGCCCAAAGGGTGGTGGTGAATGGAACCAAATCCAGCTGGAGGCCGGTCACGAGTGGCACCCCCAGGGCTCAGTCCTGGGTCCAGTCTTGTTCAACATCTTTATCAGTGACCTGGATGAAGGGATTGGATGCTCCCTCAGTAAGTTTGCAGATGACACTAAACTAGGAGGAAGTGTTGATCTGCCTGAGGGTGGGGAGGCTCTTCAGAGGGATCTGAACAGACTGGACCGATGGGCTGAGACCAACGGGATGAAGTTTAACAAGGCCAAGTGCAGAGTGCTGCACATGGGACAGAACAACCCCCTGCAGCGCTACAGGCTGGGGGAGACTGGCTGGAGAGCTGTCAGGCAGAGAAGGACCTGGGGGTGTCGGGTGACTGCAGGCTGAATAGGAGCCAGCAGTGTGACCAGGCAGCCAAGAAGGCCAATGGCATCCTGGCTTGTGTCAAAAAGAGTGTGGCCAGTAGGTCTAGGGAGGTAATTGTGCCCCTGGACTGGGCATTGGTGAGGCCACACCTTGAGTACTGTGTCCAGTTCTGGGCTCCTCACCATCAGAAGGACATTGAGGTCCTGGAGCGAGTGCAGAGAAGGGCAACCAGGCTGGGGAAGGGGCTGGAGGGCAAATCCTCTGAGGAGCAGCTGAGGGAGCTGGGGGTGTTTAGCTTGGAGAAGAGGAGGTTGAGGGGCAATGGTCTCTTCAGCCAGGGGACAGGAGATGGGACAAGGGGCAATGGCATGAAGCTGTGCCAGGGCAGGGACAGATTGGACATTAGAAACAAATATTTTCCTGACAGAGTTGTCAGGGCTGGAACAGGCTGCCCAGGGAGGGGGTTGGGTCCCCTTCCCTGGATGTGTTCAAAAAAAGGGTAGATGAGGTACTTAGAGATCTGGTTTAGCTCAGGATGGGAATGGTTGGACTTGATGATCTTCAAAGGTCTCTTCCAACCTTGTGATTCTTGTGATTTTTGTCATTCTTGTGACCCTACCTTGGGAGAAACTCCTGCCAACACTTGCAGTCATGGAGAGAAACAGAGACACATAGATGAGTGAGAGAGAGATTTGCACTGGAACAGGTTTGCTTGGGGGAGGCTGGTGACCCCACAGAGGACTGGGACTGAGAGACACTGTGATTTATGACTGCACCCATAGCAGTGACCCACGCCAGGGCAGCTGGTGAATAGATAAAGCCCTGGGGAAAGGATTCAAGTTGGAGAAGTTCATGGAGGACTGTCTCCTGTGGGTGAGACCCCACGGTGCAGCAGCGGGAGGGTGTGGAATGAATGTCCCCCTCACACAAGAGGGAAACCAACTTGCAAGGGAAACCCCATCTCCCAGTCCCTGCCCCCCTGTGCTGCGAGCAGGGGGAAGAAGGGAGTGAAATCATCACCAGAGTGAAGTCTGCTAAGAAGGGAGCGGGGAGGGAGATTAGAGGGGGGTCACTATATCTTGTGTGTTAGACACAGTGACGTGCACACACACACACAGACAGACCCCCACACACACAGGGGTGCCTTATTACCTGCAGTGTGAACAGGCAAGATGTGGCCCAGTGGTCTCCAAGCCTCCTGTTTTCCTTTGCACTGATGACGTCTGGCTGGTGGTGGACCATGAGTTATGTCATAGGAAGGCCCTAAAGTATCCATTGCAACAAGAGATGGGACTATCAGGCATCACATGTTTATAGTTCATGTTGCTTCCAAGGGGAGCATTATTGCAGAGCCAGGTCTTGGGACAATGCAAAGGGCTTCAGGCCACTCAAGGCAGAGCAGTCTGGCTACTACCAGCCAATAAATCATATCGTAGATGTAACCAAAGCCTCAGGAAGGCAATGGGAAGAGAGGAAAGCTCTGTGCTGGGGCATCACCTGAGAGCAAATGAACACATACTCCTCCTGCAGCTGCACCAGGGATGAGCTGCAAAGACCATAACTGCATTTTTCCCTTCCTTGACCCCTGGAACTGGCAATGGAGTCCGTGAGACAAAGGACTGACACACATGGATGGATGGATGGATGGATGGATGGATGGATGGATGGATGGATGGGTGGATGGCAGGCAGGCAGGCAGAGAGTGGTGATGGGTGTCAGGAATGGAGGTTGCCAAGTGCATGCATTACAGCTCTGGCCTCAGCTGTTCTCCCCACTTGCAGATAACCAATATTCCCTGCATGTGCCTGGTACTTCCATCACTTCTGAAATCCTGAAATTTTATTTGCCATCACAGCATTTTTCTTATATCCATATTTACTTTCTTATTTTTCTCCTGTTCTGTACCTATTTCTCCAGATAGATAGGTTACTGCTGGCAGCTTTTGCTGCAGTATTACCTGTATTGTAAACAGGTGGATTTAACCCTGCAGTCCCTTGCATCAGTAACCAAAATTCTCTCTTAGCTTTATTAGTGGAACTTAACTGGCCTCCAAAGTCTTTGTTTTCAAAGAATTTTGTGCTTGTCTGTTTGTTCAGTTTTGAACTAGACTGCCTCCCAGCAGAGGAGAGCACAGTGGAGAGAGAAAGCTCCTGGAGAAGTTTGTGCTTAAAACTGAATTTTCAGAAGGGTAATTTCTAAACTACCATTAAGAGAGGAAAGATCCTTTTCTTTCTCATAAAAATTTTTAAATTAAAACAAATCATAAGTAGACTGCTTGGGTGGAGTCCAATGGCCGGGCTCTTCTGGAAACTGTTTCTAGTCCCTCTTTATTGCTTACAAAAGGTTTATGTAGTTTCTACAAGAAATAAAACTCGATAAGCAGAAAAAAATGCACATTAGATTAAAGATAAATCCCAGTGACATTGTATTACAATCCCTTTGAACCTTCCTACATGGGGACATCTAGTTGGAATGGCACTTTCACACATATGAGGTACCCAGATTAAACAGGATCAGTCAACAGTATTTTTGACAATGAAATGAGCTCACAGCTGTCTCAGCACTGAGGACCTGTGTCAACGTCATGCACAAAGAATGTAAATTCAGACCCAGCAGGGAAGGTCTTGGGTACAGAAGAGAGAGAAATGTGAAAGCTGCCATGGTTAGGTAGCAATGAGTGTATCTTCTGAGGGGCTCAAATTGTTGACACGTTTCAATTCTTCACATCAGTTTTCTGTGTTTACAAATTGACTGGAATATTGTGAACTACCAGTCCAATGCTCCACAAGCCAGCTGCCCACATCAGCCTGGGTTTTGGAGACAATTTCACTTAAAGCTCTGAAATGAAATCTAGCAAGCCCATACTTTGAAGCCACAACTTGAAACACGCTCAGGAGTCTTGCCACCCTGAAGAAAATATGTACCCAGTTTATAATCTGTCATGGTTGTGCTGGGAGAAAGGCACACTTTTGTTCCTCTGATTGCAGTTGCCCATGTTAATCAGGGAAGTGTGGAGACAGAAAATGCCTGTTTCACATGCAGAGAGGCCATGCATCAGGTCTGTGGCTGGGAGGGATGCATATCTGGGGAGGAGGCATCTGGGAAGACTCTGAGACTTGAGATTTGACATCCCTAGGAGAAAACCACCATTGGTGTATGAGTGAAACTACCTGGCTAGTGTCTAGACTGAGTTTGGTATTTTTAGGAGAAAACTCAGGCTATCATCTGGTCAAGTTAACAGAGAGAAAAAGTCTGAGTATTGGAGAACAGGACTGATTTGGTGAGGTGACTGGAGATGAAGAAAAATCCTAAATAATACAGAGACTAAAAGTGTCATAATTGAGCAAAAGTGGGCCACCAGGTGTGTGCCCATGAACAGCTGAGTTTCTCTGAGCACTGAAGGATAACCCCAGGTCCCAGAGGGACATCATTCCTCTCTTCAGCAGCAGCCTATAGTGGCCCAGCCAGCCATACTTCAGGTTGGTATAGAAAGCATCGACTTACTACTGCTAGTTGTCACTCCACAGATACAAGGGGACACTGCTCTCCACAAAGAGTTGTATTTGCGCATTTGTGAGTGAAAGGTGTGTAGTGATGGCTGCTGGACTCAAAAATTAAGAAATTCTTATGTTTATGATCTGAAATCTTAGAACAGGGCCAGGGAATAGGAGTGGGAAGAGAATAACATTTTTTATGAAGTCCTTAAAGACCACGACAATTTGGATATTTCCCTTGCCCTTTTTTTAGAATATAGAATTTGAGAAACAAACTCACCATTGTAGATGAGTAGAGATGTGTTTTTTCTTAACTCTTCCATTGCCTTCTCTGTCATAAGCAAACATAACATCTTTGGCTCAAGAATCCTATTCTGAAGCTACAGGGTTCAGAATATTCAGTCGTTATCACAACATGCTTGCCTGCTTCATGTGCATAAGCATCTTCTATTGCTTCTTGCTGCAGACTGGATGCTAGGAAAGATCCTAGTATCTAACCTAGAGCCATTACACTATTTTTTTTAAGCTTTAAAAGCTGCCATTCATTCATTTTTAGTTTTTTAATGAAGATAATTCCAATGAGCAAATGAAGCACAGAATAAGACTGCTCTAACTGGATGGGGACAGAGGAAAAACACATTGGCCAAGGCAGTACAGCAGTTTTATTTTTCTACCTGCAGCACTAGTTAAAAGGCACAGAACTATCTATGTTTTGCATTCTAATTGGAACTATACCTCTTGAAAGCATTGATTATGCCCTGTTTCTCTAGTGCCAAACCCTTGGTTAGCTGGAATGCTAGCAGCATTGTTCCCTGCAGCAGCACTTCCTTTGCAGTACTACCTTTTAGGAAGTAGAGTTTCTTGCTTAATTTTACCTGTGTTAAGAGATATGGATTAATTTTGAGGGAAAAAGCAGACTATGGTAATGAATTAGTAAAACAAAACCTTACTTCACTTTGGAGATAGTCATGAACTTGATGCAAGTCATTGCATTAGCATAATCAGCCTTCTTCAAAGCAGTAGTTGTACTCAGCTGAGTACTTGAAGACCAAGACTGGACTCAAGCTCTCCACTTTATTTTTTCTCCTTATAGACCTACCTGTTGTTAAAATCCTGGCTGTATTCCCAACTTTAAACAGGAAGGAGGATAATTCCTAAAGGCTTAATTGTGAATTCTCCCAGGAGAAAACAGCTCTGGGTTTACTGTTGCTTCCCACAAATGAAACAGGTCTAGAAGTCATGGCAGTCTGGTGAAGTTCCCACTGACTGGAAAAGGGGAAACATATCCCTTTTTTCAAAAAGGGGAAGAAGGAAGACTCACAGAACTACAGGCCAGTCAATCTCATATCTCTGCCTGGCAAGATCATGGAGCAGATCCTTCTGGAAATGATGCTCAGGCACATAGAAAACAATGGGATTACAGTGCTGGTGGATAAGGGAAGAGTGACAGACATCATCTATCTGGACTTCTGCTATGTATTTGACACAGTCCCACGTGATATCATAGAATCAGAGAATCATAGACTGGTTTGGGTTGGAAGAACCTGAAAGACCATCTTGTTCCAACCCCCTTGCTATGGGTAAAGGGACCTCCCACTAGACCAGGATGCTCAAAGCCCCATCCTACCTGCCCATGGACACTTCCAGGGAAGAGCCATCCACAAGTTTCCTGGGCACCTTGTTCCAGTGTCTCATCACCCTCACAGTTAAAAATTTTCTCTATATCCTTGTCTCTAAGTTGGAGAGACATGGTTTTAACAGATGGATAAGGAATTGGCTGGATAGTTGTACTCAGAGTGTTGTGGTGAACAGCTCAATGTCTTCATGGGGACTGGTGACAAGGGACGTTCCTCAGGGGTCAGTATTGGGACTTGCACTGTTTAATATCTTTGTCAGTGACATGGACAGTGGGATTGAGTACACCCTCAGTAAGTTTGCTGATGACACCAAGCTGTGTGGTGCAGCTGACACACTGGAGGGAAGGGATGCCATACAGACAGGCTGGAGTGATGGGACCATGTGAACTGCATGAAATTCAACAAGGCCAAGTGTAAGGTGCTGCACATGGGTCAGAGCAATACCAAACACAACTAGAGGCTGGGTGGAGAATGGATTGAGAGCAGCACTCAGGAGAAGGACTTGGGAGTGCTGACTGATGTAAACATCAACATGACCCCCACAGTGCATACTTGCAGCCCAGAAAGTCAACCATTTCCTGGACTGCATCAGAAGAAGCATGATCAGCAAGGGATTCTGATCTGGTGAGACCCTACCTGGAGTACTGTGTCCAGCTCTGGAGTCCCCAAGCACAAGAAAGACACAGAGCTGTTGCAGCAAGTCCAGGAGAAGATAACAAAGATGATCAGAGGGCTGGAGAACCTCTCCTGAGGCTGAGAGAATTGAGTTTGTTCAGCCTGGAGAAGGCTCCAGGGAGACCTTATTGCAGCCTTCTAGTACCTGAAGGAGGCTTACAGGAAGGTGGGAGAAAGACTGTTTACAAGAGCATAGAGTGATAGGACAAGGGCTGTAAATTAGAAGAGGGTAGACTTAGATATTAGGAAGAAATTCTTCCCTGTGAGGATGGTGAGGCCCTGGCACAGGCACCCTCAGTCCCATGCTATGACTTGGCTGACCCCGTGTGGAGCCAGGAGTTGGACTTGGTGATCTTTATTGGTCCCTCCCAACTCAAGAGATTGTATGATTCTGTGATTTTTCTCAATAAAGTTTATTAGTCACTAATGTAGGGGAAATGTGAATAAGGTAGCATTTACGTAGCCCAAACTGCATCATGTGGCGTGGGATCATCCTCACAGTGCTGAAAGACAGTGAGAAGGCAAAAGCCCCAGGACCCATTTGAGAAACCTGTCCCTGGTTTGTGCATGAAATCACCACCAAGTATTCCCTCTCTGATTCACAAAAAAGAGAAGTTGAAGATGGGGGAGTTTGAAACTGTAAACCTCAGGGTAGAATTCATCTTGTGAAACACAGATGCCTTAATCTGAGTTTCTTTCTTTAGCAGCGTTTTTCAAGGGATGAGGGAATAGGCACTAAGACATCACTTTTCTTAAAGGTAGATGTCTGAAGAAAATCAATTGAATGATGCCTGAAATATCCACATTTTCTCTGTTGCAAAAGCCATGAGGATGATAAACTCAGATGTAAGCTAAGATGAGATAATAGAATCACAGGGGTTGGAAGGGACCTGGAGAGATCATGGGGTCCAACCCCCCTGCCAAAGCAGCTCCCCAGCTCATATTGCACAGACAGGCGTCCAGACGGGGCTGGAATCTCTCCAGAGATGGAGACTCCACCACCTCCCTGGGCAGCCTATCCCAGGGCTCTGGCACCCTCACTGGGGAAAAGTTCTTCCCCATGTTGCTGTGGAACTTCCTGTGCTCCAACTTGCAGCCATTGCCCCTTGTCCTGTCTCCACAGAGCACTGAAAAGGGGCTGCCCATTCCCCCTGCATCCTATCCAACCTGGTGTCACAGAGGCATTGGGTCTGCCTACTTGAGGAGTCACATGCAGCAGAGAAGGAGCTACCAACATATATTTTTCCCTGGTATTTTCTACTGATCTCTTGAGGTATCCTAATCCTTGTGTATCTATACACAACGGGAGACCTTCTCCCCACCTACAACTACCTGAAGGGAGGTTGTAGAGAGGTGGGCGCTGGTCTCTTCAGCCAGGGGACAGGAGATGGGACAAGGGGCAATGGCATGAAGCTGTGCCAGGGCAGGGACAGATTGGACATTAGAAACCAATGTTTTCCTGACAGAGTTGTCAGGGCCTGGAACAGGCTGCCCAGGGAGGGGGTTGAGTCACCTTCCCTGGATGTGTTCAAAAAAAGGGTAGCTGAGGTACTTAGGGATCTGGTTTAGCTCAGGATGGGAATGGTTGGACCCAATGATCTTCAAAGGTCTTTTCCAACCTTGTGATTCTGTGATTCTATCATCCACTTTTTCCCACTTAAAAAAAAAATAATCTCATCTACAGAGTAAGGATCATGAGAATAACCAGCCTCATGAAAATGATCACAGCAGTCTCCTCCTTAGGGCATTCAGAGATTGTACAGTGTAAACCCTAGCACTCCCTGGGGTCTGGCATCAGTCCTATGTGCAGTGCAATTGCTTCCAGAAAACCTAGCTCATCACCTGGGAGTGTAGTGTAATTTACATGATGTACATCTTTTAGTCTCACAATGAGTTAGCCATATGGATCTTCCCAAAGGGGACACTTCATCAGGTATGTATCATGAGCTGAGATGTAACTGATAACTCTTCTAATTGTACAGACTGAAATAGGTTGATAAAATACTAGATTTATAGATATTGTTGCTTTGTGCCCAGCTCTCACATCTATAATTTCCATCTGGTGTGCAGAAAGGAAATTTGTTTTCCTCTGAACAAGTCAGGCTGTTAAATGTATGTTGCTTATGATCTTGATCATAAAAGGCATGGCTAACATCACTAAAATGAACAATGTACCACCAATCTTTTTTGTGGGAGAGCAATCTAACTGAAAGCTTTTGTTCTACTGCAATCGATCTGAGTTCTTTTGGGAGAGAGACTCTTGCATTTAGCTTATCTAGTTTGCCCTGGTTTACCTAGCATATTTGCAGTGTCATACTGAGTGTGGCTATTACCACCTGAAAAGTGCCAGGTTTAAGTGCTGCAGGATGCTAATCATGAGAACTACCGTGGTTTAAGTATTAGATATGAGTCCAGGGTGCAGGGGTGGAATTCAGACCTGGTGGTGATTTTATATCTTGACTCTCCTGAGGTCTCTGGTTAAACTGGTTGGCTTCTATAGGGCCAGAATTGTACTCAGGGGGTTATGTTAGGTCCTTTATTGAAATAACAGAAATGGGAGCAGAAACAGGATTATAAAGCACTGCTCTGGGCTCCTAGGATGATCAAAACACAGGGATTGGAAGGGGACTTCCTCTAGGAGTCTTGCCTTCAAATGGAGGAATGGTGCTTTGAGGACTGTTCTGATCATGCAAATCTAATTTTGTGTAGCAGTCAGCAAGCAGTAATGCCAGATTCTTCCAACAAAACCAACAAAATAATATCATTCATGCCTTGCAGTTATTATTTTTTCATTTACCTCTTGCAACTACAGAAAAGAGCAACCCATAATGCTTAATATTGTATTTCATATTCATTGGGTTACAGTAGAGCATGTCTGATACAGGAAAAACTATTAAGGGCATATTACTGCAATTAGGTAGTAGAAATTCCCAGAAGACTAGGTAGAATACATATTTGAAGCACACAGAGAGGAAGGGAACACCTGTATCTATGTCTTGTTCTCAGGGTAGTTCAAAAATCCTGGGGCTGTAGCAGGGGTGTGTTCTGTCTTCCTCACTCTGGGAATATAGGATGAAGGAAGGGAGGGAAATACTGTGTTTCTAGTCACTCAGAACAGACTTGGATCACAGAATCACCAGGTTGGAAAAGACCTTTGGGATCATTGAGTCCAATTGCATCTGTCCTCTACTAAACCAGATCCCTAAGCACCTCGTCTGCCCATCTTTTGAACACATCCAGGGAAGGTGACCCAACCCCCTCCCTGGGCAGCCTGTTCCAGCCCTGACAACCCTGTCAGGAAAACATTTGTTTCTAATGTCCAATCTGTCCCTGCCCTGGCACAGCTTCATGCCATTGCCCCTTGTCCCATCTCCTGTCCCCTGGCTGAAGAGACCATCGCCCACCTCTCCACAACCTCCCTTCAGGTAGTTGTAGGTGGTGAGAAGGGCTCCCCTCAGCCCCCTCTTCTCCAGGCTCAGCACCCCCAGCTCCCTCAGCCGCTCCTCAGAGGATTTGCCCTCCAGCCCCTTCCCCAGCCTGGTTGCCCTTCTCTGCACTCGCTCCAGGACCTCAATGTCCTTCTGATGGTGAGGAGCCCAGAACTGGACCCATCACTCGAGGTGTGGCCTCACCAGTGCCCAGTACAGGGGCACAATCACTTCCTTGGACCTACTGGCCACACTGTTTCTGATACAAGCCAAGATGCTTACATCAAGGCTCAGATGACTCATCCCAGCCTGCCTGGATCTCATAGCACTTCTTTTGTTCTTGAGCAGCTCTGCTTTGTAGAACTGACTCCTGGGTAAGAGTTGCTCCCTGCTCAGAGAGTATCTGAGTATTTCCTGTATCAAACAAATGCAGGTGTTTGGTAAGGCATTCCTGGGGTAGGTTTCATTCCTTGCTGGTCCCTGTCTCATTTTAGGCTCTGTCTCTGCAGCTCTGCCTTGTACCTGGGTGACCTGAGCTGGGACATGAGGTGGCACAGACACAGAGTAGCTAGAGATTAACGGGAAAATAGCAGAAGGGTGCCATCAACACCTGATATAATCAGTGTTAACAAAATGTCACCTCAGGCCTCTTTGACAACCTGAAATAGGTTGCTAAAGCTACAGGTTGACTCTGAGGAAAGCAAAACTGTCAGCATATTTCTGGCCACTGACTCCAGACCTCTGTTGTCACAGGTAGTTCAGGTGCACTGGATGACTCCATCCTTCGTGTGTTTGGGAGCTGTTTGGAGTTATACACCTCCCACTCTTCCCCATTACCCTTGCTGGAAGGCTCTTCCAGGGCTTCATTAGGACAGCAAATAGAATATTTTTTTTCCAATATCTAATTTTAATTTATTCCTTGGGCATTCTCTGTCTTTTTGTGCTTGTAAGAGCATTTCCTTCAGATTAAATAACTCTACTTTCTCTCTGGTGCATTTATAAAAATCAATTGTGTCACCTCTCTGTCACCTTTGCTTTGTTAAACTATCTGAGCAATAAATTTCCACACAAAATATGCTCTCTACTCCTCTGATCACCATAATAGCTCTTCTCTGCACCTGCTGCAGGCTGAATTCATCTTTCTTGAACCTGTCTATAAGGATTTCAAGGGTTAGATCTACAAAGGGAATTGGGGACTTTCGGGTACTTTATTCCAGCAATGGAATTCACAGTGCTGAGTTTGGCATCAAAACTCTCCTTGCCCTGGAGGGGAAAGGTTGAATGCCTCAAGATGAGCACAAGGAATAGCAGGATATAGAAGCATACAAAAAGGAAGAGTCATAAATAGAAAAATACAATAGTTTATCTATAGAGTAAGATTTAGAGGCCTATTTGTACTCTGAATAAGCACATTTTTTGCTGCCTGCTTCCTGGATTAATAAGCATTTGTGTTAATCTTGCTCTGAAAAGAATTGAGGAAGTTGTTTCCCCTCACTTTAACATTCCAGACCTGAAGGCTTTGAAGCAATGGCTTGTTGATGAAGAATAATGCTGGCTGTAGGTGCCATAGAACTTCACACCTCTGCCAGTCATCTGGTTTTTTCTTGATTGGTACCAGAGGGAAAAAAAGGAAACTTTTGTGGCACATTTCATCCTCAATAGATGACAAAAGTATTTGCCTTTGTTAACAGCAGGAGACTAACACTTTATTTCATAGAATCATAGAATGATAGAATGGCATGGGTTGGAAGGGACCCCAAGGATCACAGAGCTCCAACCCCCCTGCCACAGGCAGGGACACCAACCTCCAGGCCTGGAGCTACACAAGGCTGCCCAGGGCCCCAGCCAACCTGGCCTTGAACACCTCCAGGGACGGGGCATCCACCCCCTCTCTGGGCAGCCTGTTCCAGCCCCTCAACACTCTCTCTGTAAAAAACTTCCCCCTAAGATCTAATCTAAACCTTCCCTCCTTTAGCTTTAGTACATTCCCCCTTGTCCTGCCGTTGTCTATCCTTTTAAAAAGTCGAATCCCCTCCTGTTTGTATGTTCCCTTCAGGGACTGGAAGGCTGCAGTGAGGTCCCCCCGCAGCCTTCTCTTCTCCAGGCTGAACAAGCCCAGCTCCCCCAGCCTCTCTTTGTAGGGCAGCTGCTCCAGCCCTACATCTTTGTGGCTCCTCTGAACCCTCTCCAACAGTTCCACATCTTTCTTGTATTGGGGGCCCCAGACCTGGACACAGGACTCCAGATGGGGCCTCCCGAGGTCAGAGCAGAGAGGGACAATCCCCTCCCTGTCCCTGCTGCCACCCCTCTGCTGATGGAGCCCAGGATCCCATTGGCCCTACGAGCTGCAAGAGCCACTGCTGGCTCATGTCAAGCTTCTCATCCACCACAATCCCCAAGTCAGAAGCTGTGTGAGGTAAACCCTGCCCAGCATAAGTCTTTGGCCATAAGACTTCTACCAAGGAAGATACCCAGTGCTGGTGGGTAAATCTTCTGGGTTATCAGAAGGAACTTTCCTGTCTGACACTTACAGAAGTGTTCCTTTAATAGTCCTGCTGTGTATCTCACTGCTGTTGCATCCTATTGACAACTGTGTTTAATTCCACCCTCCTTTATCACAAATTGAAAACAGACATAATGCTAAATGATACACAGCCAAAAAGAAGTCCTTAAAAAATGAGAACAGTCTAATGACTGATTTAATGATGAGTTAATGCTTACTTTCAGGAAGATCTTAAAGGCACTTTTCCCATATGTGCATTATAAAAAAAACCCCACGTGCAAGATGACTAAATGTTTGATCTTCTCCAGTTGTGTTTCTTAGGAAGTTTGACCCACATGGTTGGTTGGTGTCCCCAGGAACTAGAAATCATCATCTCTTTGGGATTTTTTACCAGACTGCAGTAGAAGTGTTGCCTCCCCCCACTTTTTTTCTCCAGATGTCCTATTAAAAAAAAAAAAAAAACCAACCCTGTGACATTTAACTTCAGATGTTGCTGAGGTTTTAGTGGAAAAGAGAAAGGTCCCAAATTGCTTTTCTGTATTGTTGTCTCTATTACTTGTCTCTCTCTCTCTCTAAGAAACCATCTTCATGGCTTCAGACAAGGTAGATGAATGTGAGCTGTGGTGAAAATTCTGATGAGTTGTGATCCTGAAGAACTATCTTGGCTCCAGTTGAGGCAAAAATATCATATTGATAAGACAAGAGGCAATGATTCTAAACTGAAATATGGTAAGTTTAGATTTGGCTTAAGAAATAAATTCTTTACAATGAGGGTGGTGAGGCCCTGGCACGGGTTTCCCTGAGAAACTGTGGCTGCCCCCTCCCTGACAGTCTTCAAGGGGACTTTGGGCAACCTGGTCTAGTTAGAGTGTCCCTGCCCATAGCAGGGGATTGGAACTAGATGATCATTGAGGCCTCTTGCAACAATCTATAGTTGTATTTAATTTTAAAATTCCTAGCCTCCAATTAGAGTCATTGCATGCATATGTTTCTTTCACAATGACAGTGCTAGACTTTCTCAAAACAATTGAACTTTTCCCTAAAAAAAGACCCTTAGGAAAGCAGTAGGAACTCATAACTCATTTTAATCAATTCTTATCCCAAAATGATTGCTATATTTCTAGTTATTATTTAATTTTTTTTCTAGGCTCAGTACAAATTTGGCTCCATCTTCTTCTTGTGGACAAATATTTCTGTACAGTCTGTACCAGATAAGACCTCACCAAAGCTTTTGCAATGATGTCAGTGCATCCCTGTGGATTGTTTTGTAGGCCTGTTGGGAAATTCAAGTGAATTTACAGATTTCATTTAAGAATTAAGGTCTACCCACAAAAAGCATCTTAGCAAACCCATCAGACTTCAACCACCTCCCTAAAATGCACAGAAAGCTCAGTGTTCCAAATACAGAAAGTAGAAGAAACTGATAAATGTTTTCTCTCTGCTTTTTCTGAGATACCAAGCCAGGTCATTATCTAGATCCATTACCAACCAGGACTGTCAGGTGTGACTAACATTTCATTTTACTCACTTTTGAGTCACAAGAGCTCCAGTCCACTGCAAGGAAAAGAAAACAAAATTTCCCACCTTTCCCCTCCAACCCAGGCTGATCAGTTTAGAGTCCCATGACCAGCATAAATCAAAACTCAAAGTCTATCACTCCTTCCAAGCAACAATTGCATTATCAGGGTGTATGTTAATTAACACTTTCAAGGCTTTCTCACAAGGGAGGAATTGTGCTAAGAGATCCAGGGATTTCTTGGTAATCCTGCTGCAGCAGTGTAAGAAGAAAAGTTTAACTAAAATCCCCATTATAACTCTTCATCTCAGTTATTTTTTAAGGAGGGTCTCTGGGGATTAATATTTTCTATTGAGAACCAAACCCTCAGTTCATCTGTAAGTAATTTTCTGCTATAGAAGCAGGTGGGGGTTTTGTTTCTTTGTAATTGCTAACAGCAGCCTGACTTAGATGTTCTGTTTCTCTTTCAGGGTGAGACTGGCTGCATTTAACCATAACTTTAGCAAGGAGAGGACAGCCAGCAATCGTGCTGCCACTGGAGACCACTGTGAGCAGACATGCAGACCCCAGAACGTGATTTATTCTAGGGAACAGAAAGGTCTATTATTCTACAAGTGGCGAGTTCTCTCTCTTGCATCAAGTTATCCCTTTTAGGAATAACTTTAGGACCCTGTATTTCATGAAACTCCTGGAGGAAGAAAAAAAATGTTAATAAAAAAAGCACAGCACCATCGCTGTGAAGTGGTGTTAAAAACTGCCTGACAACAGAGTGGTTAAAAGTATATTCATAGAACACATAAAGCAAGAATATTCAGTGCAAAAGCAGACTCTTTGTTCTTAGCAAGTACATCTCTATGGCTTTTCTGCTGTGCTGTATCACTTCTGTTAGTGCTGGAGCTATATAAAGTTCCAGCTGCATATGGGGCTGTACATAACAGCTTCAGGTATTCTGAAGTGTAGGAGCATTTTAGGAAAGGAAAGCAGTCTCAGAAGAGTTTTTCTGACAGTCATAAATTACTTTATTTCCATCTGTTCAGAATAATTCTTTAATATTTCCAATGGGATCCTGGGCTCCATCAGCAGAGGGGTGGCAGCAGGGACAGGGAGGGGATTGTCCCTCTCTGCTCTGCCCTCGGGAGGCCCCAGCTGGAGTCCTGTGTCCAGAGCTGGGGCCCCCAGTACAAGAAAGATGTGGAACTGTTGGAGAGGGTTCAGAGGAGCCACAAGGATGATCAGAGGGCTGGAGCAGCTCCCCTACAAAGAGAGGCTGAGGGAGCTGGGCTGGGTCAGCCTGGAGAAGAGAAGGCTGTGGGGGGACCTCATTGCAGCCTTCCAGTCCCTGAAGGGAACATACAAACAGGAGGGGAATCAACTTTTTAAAAGAGCAGATAATGGCAGGACAAGGGGGAATGGACTAAAGCTAAAGGAGGGAAGGTTTAGATTAGATCTTAGGCGGAAGTTTTTTACAGAGAGGGTGGTGAGGGGCTGGAACAGGCTGCCCAGAGAGGTGGTGGATGCCCCGTCCCTGGGGGTGTTCAAGGCCAGGTTGGATGGGGCCCTGGGCAGCCTTGTGTAGCTCCAGGCCTGGAGGTTGGTGTCCCTGCCTGTGTCAGGGGGGTTGGAGCTCTCTGATCCTTGGGGTCCCTCCCAACCCAGGCCATTCTACGATTCTATGATTTCCTCCAACTAACTTTAGCAGAGCAAATTGCTTAACTCTTTCTGGAGAAGAGTGCTGGCATAGCTCAGCCTAGAGAAAGAAGGAATTAAGAAGATGCAGCCAGACACTCCCCAGCCATGCCAGGAAAGGGACAAGAGGCAATAGGCACAAAATGAAATACAGGGAATTCAGTTTTCACGTAAGGAAAAACAACTCACAGTGAGAATGATTGAATATGGAGAGAGGTTGCCCAGACAGGTTGTGGAGTCTCCATCCATGGAGACATTCAAAAGCCAACTGGCCACAGTCCTGGTCAACCTGCTGTACCTGGCCCTACGAGGAGCAGCAGGGTTTGTCTAGATGATGTCCAGAGGTCTCATCCAACCTTTCTAAATCTGTAAAATACAAGAATGTGTATCTGTGGTCAACAGTTCAACATTTATACCTTTGACAGCACACAATAAAATTCTGAAAGCTGAAAAGTTTTCAGAGGACTTTGACACCTCTGTCATGACAGTAATATTGCAACTTATTCTACTCTTAGAAGAGAGCAAAATAGCAGTGCATGAAGTCAACTTACCACAAAAAACAGCTTAAAAATTTTACATTTATAGTTCATTCCAAGTTTGCAGAGAACCTAAGATACATTTTAACTGCAACTGTTTTTACTAACTGTAAGGAAAAGAGGGTAGAAGAGACCAGTATAGATATTCCCTGCTTCTTACTCCCCACTGCTGGGTGAAGGGAACATTTCATTTTAGTTATGATGTCTTTTTCAAGTTTCTGTTTATATGCTCAGCTTTTAGTGAGGATTTTTTTTTTCCCCTGCATATGTCACCTTGTGTCTAGGTTGCAGTTGACATCCTACAGAGAAGAAACATCCAAATGAAGTATATGATACTAGTTGTTCATGAAATGCTATGTAGTCCTTGTTGAATCAAGAGAGTTTAGGCTTTGCATCTGAAACCTGAGGACACATATTCTTTTTCAACTTCTGGAAGTATCACAGTCACAGGCCATGATCTAAGAATTCATAAAGCCATCTGCCTTCTTGTTCAAGTAAATGGTAACCTGGACCTTCAATGCACTTGTTCAGATGCTCAGGAGAGGTAAAAGTTTGCAATCACAGAATCACAGAATTGTAGGGGTTGGAAGGGACCTGGAGAGATCATGGGGTCCAACCCCCCTGCCAAAGCAGCTCCCCAGCTCATATTGCACAGACAAGCGTCCAGACGGGGCTGGAATCTCTCCAGAGATGGAGACTCCACCACCTCCCTGGGCAGCCTGTCCCAGGGCTCTGGCACCCTCACTGGGGAAAAGTTCTTCCCCATGTTGCTGTGGAACTCCCTGTGCTCCAACTTGCAGCCATTGCCCCTTGTCCTGTCTCCACAGACACTGAAAAGGGGCTGGCTGATTCCCTCTGCATTCCATGCTTAAGATACTTATAGACATTAATTAGATCCCCCTTTAGTCTTCTCTTCTCAAGACTGAACAGTCCCAGCTTATTCAGCCTTTCCTCACAGGGGAGATGCTCCAGCCCCTTAATCATCTTCGTAGCCCTTCTTTGGACACTCTCCAGGAGATCCCTGTCCTTTTTATCCCAGAACTGGACACAGTATTCCAGGTGGGGCCTGACCAGGGCAGAGTAGGGGGGGAGGATCACCTCCTGTGACCTGCTGGCCACACTCCTCCTGATGCCCCCCAGGATCCCATTGTCTCTCTCAGCCCCCAGGGCACACTGCTGGCTCATGGCCAACCTGTCATCCACCAGAACCCTCATCACAATGAATGAAGTCTTCTGGTGGTGGCAACTGGGTGGAATAGCTTTTTTAACCCATCTACTACAACCCTACAGCTGGGAATATTAACTGTGCAAAGTGTCTCCATCTTCCTTCTCACCTCATCTGGAGTCACACCTTATAGTCCCCCCAACGCTTCTGCCCCCTTCCCCGTTCTTCCTTTGCTTTCTGTTGCGATTATTTCCCCGCTGTCCTTCTTTAATACCATTAGCATTCTGCAGCATAATGCAGTTGCAGAGTATTGATGGCGCTCTGAGTCGATCCAGCAATTACCATGGAAAGGCCCAGAAAGGCTACTGTACATGATAAAAGCATTAAAGTGTGAGCGCCACGCGATAATGACGGAATTATCCTCATTCACTTCCTGCCGCTTTCTGAATGTCACACACAAATTGAATACCAGATAATCAGATTCCTACCTGGTCATTTTCCACCGTTAGGCTCTATATCATGTCAGAAACAACTGTAGCCTTTCAGTGCAGTAGTTGCGTGGGCTGGACTGACAAAAGCTTGTGTAAAGAATTAAACACGTTAATCCAGCACAATCCTGCTCCTGTTTTCTTTTCTTCACTTTTTGATGAAGTACATTTTTATTCAAGCTCCAGTTCACGAATTGGGAGAGATATTCAAATTCCCCCTCAGTGTGATCATTGTTAGACAAGGTTTCTTTTTAATTTACTTATTTTTTTAAAAATCATTTGTAATGAAGTAGTTGAAATCAACAGAATATTAATCACCCAGCTCATAGCTGTGTTCATGGTAGAGTGAAGAACATAAGAACAGAATAAATGTGTGTCTGGGGCAGACGTACGTACGTAGCTGCAGATAATCCTTGCCATGCTAAATTTGAGCTCTTCATAGAATCATAGAATGGTCTGGTTTGGAAGGGACCCCAAGGATCATAGAGCTCCAACCCCCCTGACACAGGCAGGGACACCAACCTCCAGGCCTGGAGCTACACAAGGCTGCCCAGGGCCCCATCCAACCTGGCCCTGAACACCTCCAGGGACAGGGAATCCACCACCTCTCTGGGCAGCCTGTTCCAGCCCCTCACCACTCTCTCTGTAAAAAACTTCCCCCTAAGATCTAATCTAAACCTTCCCTCCTTTAGCTTTAGTCCATTCCCCCTTGTCCTGCCATTATCTGCTCTTTTAAAAAGTTGATTCCCCTCCTGTTTGTATGTTCCCTTCAGGTACTGGAAGGCTGCAATGAGGTCCCCCCACAGCCTTCTCTTCTCCAGGCTGAACAAGCCCAGTTCCCTCAGCCTCTCTTCGTAGGGGAGCTGCTCCAGCCCTCTAATCATCCTTGTGGCTCCTCTGAACCCTCTCCAACAGTTCCACATCCTTCTTGTATTGGGGCCCCAGCTCTGGACACAGGACTCCAGATGGGGCCTCCCGAGGGCAGAGCAGAGAGGGACAATCCCCTCCCTGTCCCTGCTGCCACCCCTCTGCTGATGGAGCCCAGGATCCCATTGGCCTTGCGAGCTGCAAGAGCCACTGCTGGCTCATGTGAAGTTTCTCATCCACCACAATCCCCAAGTCCTTCTCAGCAGGGCTGCTCTCCAGGAGCTCTTCTCCCAGTCTGTATCTGTGTCTGGGATTCTTCCAGCCCAAGTGCAACACCTGACACTTGGCAGTGTTGAACCTCATTAGGTTCCCCTGGGCCCATCTTTCCAGACCAGACGTCCATCCAGCTCGTTCATAGAATCACAGAATCGTAGGGGTTGGAAGGGACCTCGAGAGCTCATCGGGTCCAACCCCCCTGCCAAAGCCTCTCCAATGACAGCAGGAGATGCTTTTTCAGCTGGGCACACAAGCCCCACCATTTTCTGCTACCTGTTCATGCTGCCTGTACTCCCACAACCCCAGATGCTGTGTCAGGGGTGTTAGAAGGTGCATGTCTTCTCCCTCTAGTATCTGTTTATGGACCTATTGTGCATGAACTGTCTAATACTTTTTTTGAACCTGCTGCTACAATCTGCATCTAGAAACAGTAATGACTGTAAATTGGGAAGTTGACTACCCACTGGAGAGAGGTACTTGCTTTTAGGTGTTTTAAATCCAGCTCCTACTGATTTAAAAACCTACCTGTAATTCAAAGATTGTACAGTTTGCTGAATAAAAGTTCTACATTATCTTACCCACTGTTTTCATGGCTTTGCAAAATTTAGTCATATCTCATCCAGCTTTCTCCTCTCTAATGAGTAGGAAGAGACCAAAAATCTCTTTCTAGCCTTTTTTAGTCTCTTCTTATAAGTCCTGGACTACTTAGTCTCTTCTCATAACAGTGTGTTTTGTGTTCTTGATCCTTCAGTTGCTTCCACTGTATTTTTCTTGAGTTGAACACTAGAAATTTACATATTTCTAGAGAGGGGGCTGTACCATGTTTTTTCATAGCAGTGAGATGTTTGTGAAAGGATGATGAAGCAATGCAATGATAAGGGGAACCTCAAGCCATCCTACTCCTACCAGTTTTATGTCAACGCCAGCAATAGGTGCCCAGAGCTGGAGAAGGGACCCCAAGGATCATAGAGCTCCAACCCCCCTGCCACAGGCAGGGACACCAACCTCCAGGCCTGGAGCTACACAAGGCTGCCCAGGGCCCCAAGGATGGAAGGATACAGACTCTGCAGGAAGAACACACAGTGGAGATGAGGTGGAGGTGATAGAATTAAATCTGGTCAGGGACACCAACGGCAACATAAAAGCTTCTATGGGTGTGTCAGTGTTAAAAGGAAGACTAGGGAAAATGTGGTCTCTCTCTGGAAGAAAACAGGATACCTGGTTATCTGAACTATGGTGAAGGCTGAAGTACTCAATCATTTTTTCCCTCATTCTTCACCAGCACGGGCTCTGGTCCTAAAGGGGTCCTACAGGGAAGCTGGAGAGGGACTTTTTACAAGAGCATGTAGTGATAGAACAATGGGTAATGGCTTTAAGCTGGAGCAAGGAAGATTTACATTAGATATTAGGAATAAATTCTTTATGATGAGGATTGTTAAGCACTGGAACAGGTTGCCCAGATAAGTGGGGATGCCCCTCCCTGGAAGTGTTCAAGGGCAGGGTGGATGGGGCTTTGTGCAACCCTGTCTAGTGGAGGCACTAGCACTGTCACTGATGGACTCAGCTTGGCCAGAGGTGGGTCCCTCTTGGAGCTGGCTGGCATTCGCTCTATTGGACATGGGGGAAGCTTCTAGCAGCTTCTCACAGGAGCCCTCCCCTCTAGCACCCCCTTATGAAAACCTTGCCACACAAACCAAATACATCTTGAAAGCAGTGTATGTGTGTGTTGCACTCCCTTAGATTAAAACTGAACACAGCTCAGGGAAGTAGGTCAACTGACCTCAAGGACACAGCAGAAGTAAGAGAGGTATTGACTGGAGAACTGTAAAACCTGAATTCCTGATATTAGAGAATATGTTGACCATCTTTTTATTTTGTGCAAGTGTCACTGGGAGAACTTTTGAAACTGTAGCAATCCCCTTCCCAATTTCTACCCTTCAGAAAGGAGAACAGCCAGGTGAATATGCACACAGGCTGTTATTACCTTGTACCACAAGAGTAGAGCATCAATTGCTTCATTTGGTGTGTTTCTCAACTGCTGGTATTTACGTCCTTTGCTTGTGTTTGAATAGGCTGTCTGAGTATTTTGGCAGGGATTTATCTTTTCAGGCAGCTGCTTCTTTTGTGTTGAGGTTTTTTTAGGGATGTTTTCCTCCCTGGCTATGGTATTGTGGGTTGGATGCAGACCTGCCAACCTTGTACTATTCCCACTAAGAGAAAAATAACTGATGGCTTGAGGGAGAAATGGAGGTAATTTCAACAGACCTCAAGCACATTATTATTTTTGCATTTTATGGCTGTTACATTTTCCTTTATTCTATTTGTTATTCCAGCTGCTGATGTTTGTTCTGCCTCTATTTTTATTTGTAAAGCTCTGTCAACTTCCATGGATAACAGCAACATAGTTCTTTATAACATTTCACTCTTTAATTTTTAATTAATTAGTTCTTTGAAGAGTTTAGTGGGATATAAGCCCTGTTGAAAATAGGTGTATATATAGCTATTTGTACATCTCATTCATTTGGAATAGGTGTGATGGGATGGCTGAAGAGGTCATGACATGCAGAAAGCTACAAAAATTAGCTGGTTTGTAGTTCACATTAGTTTTATATTTAGGGTTGCTGTTGCCTTTCAGTTACTGCTGGTGTGAACCCTGCTAAAGGACAGCTAACTGAGGACTAATGAGAAAATACTTGGCCTTAGCATTGCTCTTTATATATGGGTTGGCAAATTCTGTCCTTCTTGCCTGGTAGAAACCTTTTGATTATAATTAGTGCCAAGAACTAGGTAGAGAAAGGGATGTAATTTGAAAAAATTGAGCAAAGATTTGCTCCTTAGATTTAAAAGACATTTACAGCTAAAGTATCCATTGTGACCTTGCATCAACTAGAAAGTGAAGAGCAGATCTAAGTGACAGTAAGATGTAGAAAGTGGTCATTTTTGTAGGAAAGGAGAAAGGAAAACAAGTTAAATATATGTTAGCCAGGAAGTTCTATTAAGAGAATCCCTTCATATCTAAAAAATAAAAGTCACTGTACAGGTGGCTGTCAGCTCAGTCTTGTACATCCAGCATTGTCTGGGTAAGGGACCAGGTGGTTTTCTGAGATCACTTCCTACCTTATTTTCTACAATTTACAAACCAAAATCTTTCTCTTGAAGGTTTAGAGAACACAACTGAACTGTAGTTTTATCAAACCTTCCTGCCTCAAATCCAATGCTCTTTGTTTTCCAAAAGAACCTAGCCTTTCCCTCTCAAAAGCTGCAAACATCTAAGCATGTGGATGGGATCTACTCTTTGGAAGAAGAAACGATTATTAGAGACTTTTTCATATGGAATTAAAAAACCTTTAAATTATCTAAGTCAGTCTGAATTCTGAAGGTACAGGAAATGTTTGTTTTATCATCCAAAGGTGACAGTAATGTTCAGGTGATGGAGCAGTGAGTTCCTGTAACACAAATCTAATCATGACCCTGAAGGAACTGGTTCATCTGCAGACACTGCAAACCAAACTGCAGCATTCAGTCTGCATACAAAGCCTCTTGGAATTTATATGTTTTCTAAAGCCATTGTTTTGAGAAAGTGAAACAAAAACAGGGTGTACAGACTGGATAAAATCCATGGGAATGTGATTGTTTATACAATCTGTAATCTATATGCTGATACGTGCAACAGTTCCCTATGTCCCTGGCCCAGTTTTGCAGTTCCACATCACTAGGGTTCAGAGAAATGGTAGTTAGATTAGATGTGTCCACAGTGCTAATAAATCCCACTCTTCTAAAATAATTTTCTGATCTTGTGTCCCAGAACATCAGGCCCTTTTAAAAAAGAGCCCAGAAGTAATTCTTCCACCAGAGAGCATCTGTTAGATGGGACCACAAGGGTAGATGTTTGTTGGTAATTGGGTGAAACTTGGTGTGTCCAGCCATTAAATGATACCTATGAATGGATGGTCATCACATGGTAATACAGATTTCCTCCATATTTTATAAATGTAACATGATTTAGGGCTCAAAGTGATGCTTGTATCCTGGGCATTTCAGAGCTGGGCTTGTTCAGCCTGGAGAAGAGAAGGCTGCGGGGGGACCTCATTGCAGCCTTCCAGTCCCTGAAGGGAACATACAAACAGGAGGGGATTCAACTTTTTAAAAGGGTAGACACTGGCAGGACAAGGGGGATGGATTAAAACTAAAGGAAGGAAGGTTTAGATTAGTTATTAGGGGGAAATTTTTTTCCAGAGAGAGTGGTGAGGGGCTGGAACAGGCTGCCCAGAGAGGTGGTGGATGCCACATCCCTGGAGGTGTTCATGGCCAGGTTGGATGGGGCCCTGGGCAGCCTTGTGTAGCTCCAGGCCTGGAGGTTGGTGTCCCTGCCTGTGGCAGGGGGGTTGGAGTTCTGTGATCCTTGGGGTTCCTTCCAGCCCATGCCATTCTATCATTCTATAATTCTATGATCAAGTATCATACCTTCTTTATTAGGCAGTACTCAGTGATGAATGGAAGGACCTATTTTGTGCTAACAAATCTTTAATGATTTCTAAGTCTAATATCATCAACTGTAACTGTCAAATCAGTTGTTCAAACTCTCATGGTGTCACAAGCATAATAAATACCAACCAGTTTTTCAGAGCAATTTTAATGTTGCACTCTTCAGCAGAAGAACCTTTCTTGACATAGCCAGTAATGCATGGGCATCATGGATAAAAATGTTGTGGTACTTGATAAGGATTAATGTGTTTGTTTATTATGTTGGAATTTATCTCCTCCTGAGGCTCTTTAGCACTCTGTCCTGAAAAATCACTTCTCAAGGCTCATCTGTATTGATGTAAAAGTCAAATCTCTGAATCTGAGCATGTCACCTTAGATTCCCCTTATACAAAGGAACAGGCACTCAAGAGAGTGATCATACCTTTTAGGACAGCTTTGCACCACCTCTATCACCACACTAGGGAGAGAGTCCTGCATCAGGTGTTGCTGACTATCTGATGTCCACATTGCTGTCACCCTTCAATGGAAACTGCCTAAATCCAGCTTTGGCCAGATCTTAGAATCCCCTCCTGCCTATAAGCTCCCTTCAGGGACTGGAAGGCTGCAATGAGGTCCCCCCGCAGCCTTCTCTTCTCCAGGCTGAACAAGCCCAGCTCCCCCAGCCTCTCTTTGTAGGGCACATGCTCCAGCCCTTTAATCATCCTTGTGGCTCCTCTGAACCCTCTCCAACAGTTCCACATCTTTCTTGTATTGGGAGCCCCAGCTCTGGACACAGGACTCCAGATGGGGCCTCCCGAGGGCAGAGCAGAGAGGGACAATCCCCTCCCTGTCCCTGCTGCCACCCCTCTGCTGATGGAGCCCAGGATCCCATTGGCCTTGCGAGCTGCAAGAGCCACTGCTGGCTCATGTCAAGCTTCTCATCCACCACAATCCCCAAGTCCTTCTCAGCAGGGCTGCTCTCCAGGAGCTCTTCTCCCAGTCTGTATCTGTGTCTGGGATTCCTCCAGCCCAAATGCAACACCTGACACTTGGCAGTGTTGAACCTCATTGGGTTCACCCAGTCCCACCTTTCTAGCCTGTCAAGATCCCTCTGGATGGCTTCCTTACCTTCTGTTGTGTCAACCACACCACTCAGCTTGGTGTCATCCGCAAACTTGCTGAGGGTGCACTCAATTCCATCATCCATGTCATTGATAAAGACGTTAAAAAGCACCGGTCCCAAGACAGACCCCTTTTCTAGGGCTTTTGTGGTATCACATAAAAACATGGTGGGATTCAGTTCAAAGTGGCCAAAATAATTAGGGGGCTTGTTTCATGATGTGCAAGTTGCCGAATGTACTGTGTGGAAAGCAGTATTGGGTAGGATGCCTGGGCCACAGAAGGATGCAAGGTGTGCTGGGGTGATGGAATGGGACTACCTTGGGCATAGTGTGCTCATTGGCTGTTGAAAGCACACCCTGCTTACATCTGAGGGAGCTGGCTGGTCCTCAAAGGGGACCTATGGCCATACCACCCTGAGAATGCCCGATCTCGTCTGATCTCAGAAGCTAAGCAGGGTCGGGCCCGGTTAGTACTTGGATGGGAGACCGCCTGGGAATACCGGGTGCTGTAGGCTTGGGGATGAGCTGCTGGAGAAGAGCTCAGTGGAGAAGGACCTGGGGGTCCTGGTAGATGACAGGTTGGCCATGAGCCAGCAGTGTGCCCTGAGGGCTGAGAGAGACAATGGGATCCTGGGGGGCATCAGGAGGAGTGTGGCCAGCAGGTCACAGGAGGGGATCCTCCCCCTCTACTCTGCCCTGGTCAGGCCCCACCTGGAGTGTTGTGTCCAATTCTGGGACAAAAAGGACAGGGATCTCCTGGAGAGAGTCCAAAGAAGGGCTACGAAGATGATTAGGGGCCTGGAGCATCTCCCCTATGAGGAAGGGCTGAGTGAGCTGGGACTCTTCAGCCTTGAGAAGAGAAGACTAAGGGGAGACCTAATTAAAGTTTATAATTATCTGAAGCAGGGGATGCAGGGGGAATCAGCCAGCCCCTTTTCAGTGGTCTGTGGGGATAGGACAAAGGGCAATGGCTGCAAGTTGGAGCACAGGGAGTTCCGCAGCAACATGGGGAAGAACTTTTGCCCAGTGAGGGTGCCAGAGCCCTGGGACAGGCTGCCCAGGGAGGTGGTGGAGTCTCCATCTCTGGAGAGATTCCAGCCCCGTCTGGACGCCTGTCTGTGCAATAGGAGCTGGGGAGCTGCTTTGGCAGGGGGGTTGGACCCCATGATCTCTTGAGGTCCCTTCCAACCCCTACAATTCTATGATTCTATGATTCTATGAAGGCATAAGGTCTTGATCGTCTGTATGTGGGGATCTGGGAATGAAACAGGAGCTCACAGTGTAGATACCAATCCAGCCTAGGAAAAGTACACACAGGCTTGTGGTTTCCTAAGCTTCAAGCAGATGAATTGCCTCCCAGACACCGGAGATACTGTTTGGGTCATGTCCCCTTAAGTTCACCATGTAGTGTTAAATAGGAGGGGGCCAGGAAGTGAGGCCTATGCTGTGGGCTGGCTCATGTCCATGCTGCTGAGGAAGATCTCCATTTTACAGGAGGCCTATCATGGACAGAGCTAATAAATCAGAGACAGGAGTTAAGCAGGGTCAATGGTCAGTGTTTGAACTCACTCTTTAGTATAACCCTCTCTAATACAGCAGCGTAGGCCTTCCTATAACAATTCCATCCAGGCAGCACGTCAGAGTGTGTAACACTGTGATCTTTGCAAGGCACACTGGTGGAAATGGCTTTCTTTGGAAACTCTTGAGGAGGGGGTGATGCTTTCCTCTCAGAAGAGCACTTCAGCAGATAATAGAGGATACTTCCACATCTGAAAGGGATCCAAACTTGTGTCTGCTGGGAGTGCACCATAACCACCAGTCTATAGACTGTCTGTAGGGGAAACTTGTAGGGAGGACTTTTCAACCTGCTCTAGACTCTTTCTTGAGTCAAAACAAGCAAATTAACTTGGACTCTCACATACTATCAGGCTATTTTATAAAAATGTTCTGTCTGGCTGTTATCTGTCGTTAGTAGAGGTGCAGTGTTGGCTTTGTAATCTTGGTGGCCAGTTTACTAGAGGTCTGGAAACTCCAGCACTAATCTTGTCTCATAACACACAGCTGTAGGTTCAGTTTGGTAGCAAAGTCATAGTCTGGTTTCCTGTCAGCAAGGCACAGCCAAACCAAAAATACTTTTTCTAGCGAGGTGTTAGCACACCTATGCCCAAGACAAAGCTTTACCATGTGTCCACGTCCAAAACCTGACTTCTACTTTTTCTGACTCACCTCAATGCATTGACCAGAACAACATTTCAGCCTGCTCCTGCTTCTCAGCCTGGATGCTTGTGTTTCACCTTGACTCACCCTCTGTTCAGTGAATACACATTTTTTTTGCAGGACCATGCATATTGTTCCACCCTTCCAACTGAGTTAGCACAATCTTGAATAGACAACTTGTCTATCAATCACAGCTGTCTCCAAGGACTGCTTTGAGTGGTGTTTCAGTGAAGCTGTTAGATGAGCATGCATACTGATCAGTCCTCCAGCAAGGCCTGCCCATTATCTCCTCTCCCTGAACAGTGATCTAGATTTCATTTTAGAAGAAAGAAAAATCAGGGATATGTGTTTGCAAGAGAGACTCCTGGGTTGTTAAAGCCCAGTGGAATGAATCCCATTCTCAGGGTGCCCCCTTTTCCCACTGCTCCCTTCCCCACGATCTTAAGCAATTCAGTGTGATTTATTTTGGGAGTCCCAGTCTGAGTAACTAATTCCATTTAATTAAATCCAGGTTTTAGACTTCATAGTGGAAACCAGGTCCTTAAATTTAGGTCTTATAGTGCCCCATAGCACAGCATTAAAACCCTTTCCATTTGCTCAGGGCTTGAGTCATATTTTTCTCTAGAAGTTTCATTCATATTGTGGCCAATTTTGAATCCCCCAGTGTCAAACAATAGAAACTCTGTATAAAACATGTGTGATGTAACCAGCTATGACAAACCATTGTTGACTGTTAACTTCTTACACCTGAGACCATGAGTCCTAGCTTTCTAGCACTCAAATAATTTGTTTAATGTGCTCCAGCTTGTCTAATACTTGGAACTGTGAGCACAGAACTGTGCATCAGTTCCATCTTGCTATGGAGATGAAAGGGAGCCAGGAGGCACGTGCAGGTTGGGAAACTGGGAAGTACTTCTGGCAGTAGTAATGTGTCTGAATTGGCACCCAATATTTCCCTCAAATGTTTCAACTGAACGTACAAATGCTGCAAAGGCAGCATCTGAATGCTTTATGGTCTTAAAACTTTTAGTCCATGTGATGTCTTAAGGGGTGGAGAATTCTTAAACATAACTGTAACAAAAGCATTCCTGAGCATTTAGTGATCTGCAAGGTTAGAACTCTAGAAGTATAGTATATTCTAATTTAAAAAACCTTAAATAACAAGTTAGATGAAAAGAGAAATGCCATCAAAGAATAATTTGGGAAATAGTAAACATATTCCAGACTACCTACTGGTTTTTAAGCACAACTTTCAAACAATAAAACAGACAACTAATTAAGGGCCAGAACATCTGTACTGATGGATATGTTGAAACAGCATAGATCAGATTCATTTACATATATCCAACCATATCAAATACACTTTTAAAATGTCGTGTTGTACTCTTTGTATAAATTTGTATCCCATAAACAAGATTCAGATTTATCCTGTTGCTGAGGCAAGTGAATTTTATGGAGCCACACAGAGGTAATTCACCTGAAGGCACTGATGAATATGTGGTTGCCCTGACATACTTCACTTATCCCTTTTTTCAGCTTCAGGAAAACTAATAATTTAAATAAAGATTTTTTTGGCACAAATGGTGAAAGGTAGCCTTCTCTTCACATACAGATTATTAATATTTAATAGTATGAGTGGCATTAAGTCCACCATTTAGCACTTCCCCCTGCCAGGTTACATGATTCAAGTGACAGCACAGGACCTGTCCAGTCTTTAAATACTGCTTCAATGCATCCTGCCCTCTGGCAAAACCAGATCCAAATCTTGTTTACACTGACACACCTTTGGAATTTCTCTATTGAGAGTCTTGTGCTCCAGGTAAAAAACAATGACTCTGTAAGACCTGGATCTGGTCTCTCATAGTTTGTTTTATTTAAAAGTAACAAGAGCTCACCTGCTTCATCATGGAATTAATTGTCTGAAGACTTCATATTTGTAATCAAGGATACACTACATTACAGTCCAGGAAAGAGGAACTTCAGGATTCCAAAGGTCAATTATTGGCCATTACATGTTTCCAGACATAATACATACCAGGAAAGCTTTATTGTCCCTCAGATGAAAAGAATTAACCTAGTCACCTCCAGATGGCTGACTTTTTAAAACAAGCCTCCTTGTTCTGTCACAAAACTGCTTAGGTGAAAGGATGGAATATTTTCTGCATAGAAGGTCCTGACAAAATCAATTGCTTACTTTTCCTTTTGCAGAAAAATAATGCTCACTGTCCCTGGATTTCTAAATAGTTTAACAAATCTGTGACTTTGTAGCTGCAGGTATTGGTAATGTGTGAATCTCAGCATTTTCCCTCTATTTACCTCAAAATGTGCTCTATACTTAAAGAAGGGGAGGGAATGAAAGGGTTTATTCACTCTAGGCTGGTGAATAGGATGCGTCTGTAGAAGAAAAACAGCAAACAACAACTAAACAATCTAAAAAAAGTTCAGTAAAAGAGAAAAGGAAGGAAAAAGAATTTTTAAATCCAAACAACTTCATGGTTTTGTGCATCCTGGACAAAAAGAGTCCAGTAGAACCATGTCTAAGTTAGTAGAAATGAAAACAGCTTTTAAGTTTATCTCTAGTTTGCTGGGACAAGGGGAGCTTTTAAGGCTCTGCCAGTGTAAAGACACAGAACAATCACATCATTTCCTGTGTTGGTCAGAGCCAAGTTCTGCTCTAATACACATAAAACTCAAAACCACCTCTTTTCCCTAGGTTGCACTCTCATGGCTCTATCTAGTGGCATTTTTCCCTAGATGAATTAACTTGCATTTCTTACAAGTTATTTTGACATTTTAAGCCTTATTTTTGAATCTGAAATGTCTCTGGTTTACATCACTATCCCCACTGGTATTAAGATACAACTGAAATAACTTCCTTGAACATGAGATCAATGGTATAAAGAAATGCTGAATCTCTTTACCATTTCCTGTGATGTACAGGAATCATCCAACATGCAAGAAAAAGGAAAAACCCAAGGAAGATCTTCAGAAGATGGTATTTCCTTGTCTCCTACATAATCTGCTACTTTTCTAACCACGGAAACTGTGATTTGGGAAATAAATTTTAAGGTAGCTTCTTTTCAGATGGGGGAACCAGAAATAACATCCTCAAGTGGGAATCACTTAGGGGGTGTGATTAAGGGCTGAGTGACTGAGGTGACAGGATCGTTATTCAGTGTATGTTTGTATAAGGGAGGTCTGAGCACCAGCAAGAGTTTTGCCCTTCAATCTTCTGTAAAAATACACATCATTCCCAGGTGAACTTCAAACCAGACCAGCAGCAAGGGTAAGAAGTCTCAGGGGACAGCTACTAGATAGACACAGGCCCAGGGTTTGGGTATTTTAGAGTCCAGGGGTGTGAAGATCAGCCACTGGGGACACATTTGGTCTGGACCAGTGTGTGGTAGGAGGAGGAGGTCTGAGTGCCAGCAAAGGCAGTGAGGCAAAGGGCCAGGGCCCCAAACCAAGAGGGGAACCCAAGGATCTGGGGTCCATTAGCAGATGTCCCTCCTGATAAGCAGAAGAGGAGAATCAGGATGGGGCTGTCTATGGGAGTGCTGTGTGTTTCCAGTGGTCAGTGACCAGCTGGGCATAAGTGTATTGTGTGTGCATGTGTGCCTAATGGGATACATGTCCTGCTTCACTACTGGGTGGGCCAGAGGACATGACTAGCTCATATCTACCAGTCCACTGAATTTGACAATCTTAAGAAAATGTTGGCACTCTCTTCAGATGAATGTGAGCCTGACCATCTCCACTAACACAACAACAAACTTTCCATACAAATCGGATCCTGGCAGCTCCATGATGTTCTCCTTCCATTCCTACAGACTTACTACAATCATAGACTTTGGCCACATTAAAATTGAACAGATCTCTGCACTACTGATGTATGATTATCCATGTGAGTGTGGTTATCCCCTTACAAAGTGCCATTCAGTACCATCACAAACACTCCTCTCTAAAGCCTTTGGATTTAGAGAGGAATGAAGTTGGTTTAGTTTCTTAGACAATACTGTAGTCACATTTTCAGTTAAATCCACATTTTAAAACACACTGTTGAGACTGAAAACCAAGCAGGGTGGCAGATGCCAGTGCTCTTTCCATCACAGCATGACATGATATAGTATCCTTTCTGGATTTACCTGCCCTTCCATTTGTCACTCAACACTCCTGTTGCCATAGAAGTCAAGGGAAGCTTTGCCATCTAATTCATCTGCAACATTTGGAAACTGTCCAATGATGAACTGTCTAGAAAACTTTTTCCTACTGAGAAGGCATCATTTGTTCTTTAGTCCTTGTCTGAGCACTGTTTCTGTTGCTCTCCTCTCAGAATGGATGGGACAGAGTTTCAGGGATTTGTGAGGGAGGAAATGATGCTTTTCTTTGAATAGCTCCTTCTAAAAGGTGTTTTATCTGCAGCAGGAGGAGGTTCACATCTAATCTGAACAGTTTCAGTGTCATCCTACAATTAATAGTTGAAATGCTATTTCCTGTCTTCTTAAGCTTAAGCTCTGTCAGTTTATTCAGTGTAGTCCCTGCTTTCCCACCATCTCCCAGTGGGTCTGTCCTCAAGATGAGCCTAGCAAGGGGAAGTGCTCCCAGAGTTCTGTGTTCGAATCTGCTGTAATTAGTGAGTAGGAGGTGATCCTGTAACTTAGAAACCACAGCCATGTCAATGGTTTGTTCAGAGCAGGAAGATGAAAAGGGTAAGGCAGACAGTGGCTGGTGTTTTGTCTTATGCAATTCAGAAGCATGGAAACAAAACTTTTCCTGTACTGGGAAGGTCAAGAGGGTCAGAAAATGAGCTGAAGTTCTCATTGTGGCAACGTAGAATCATAGAATCACAGAATGCTTTGTTTGGGTTTGAAGGGACCTTAAAGATCATCTAGTCCTTACCCCCCTGCCATGGGCAGAGACATGCTAGCCCAGGTTGCCCAAAACCCCACCCAACCAGACCTTGAACACTGCCAGGAAGGGGGCAGCCACAACCTCACTGGGCAACCCGTGCCAGCGCCTCACCATCCTCATAGTAAAGAATTTCTTCTTAACATATAATCTAAATCTACTCTCTTTCAATTTAAAGACATTCCCCCTTGTCCTATCACTACACTCCATGATAAACTGTCCCTCTCCAGCTTTCCTTAAGGTACTGGAAGGCTGCTGTAAGGTCTTCCTAGAGCCTTCTCTTCCCCAGGCTGAACAAGCCCAACTCTCTCAGCCTGTCTTCATAGGAGAGATGCTCCAGCCCCCTGATCATCTTTGTGCCCCTCCTCTGAGTTTACAGCTCTATGTCTTTCTGCATCTCTTAATCAATACAAAGGTCCTTGCTGTCTTTTTGACTATTCAGATGAGCTCTCCCTAATTCCAATGCCACCAAAGCAATGAGGCTTATTTTTCCTTTCACCTGTACCAGTATAAATGAAAACTCATTCCATCATTGTAAAAATACAACAAATCCACTTACTTTTTAATTTTTTTCTTCAGCTATCCAGATTCTGGTGGTCTTGTTTCTCCTGGATCCCAGTTAGCTGAAATGAGGCAGCTCTTGTGTTTTGGTAACAAGGTCTTAACTTCTCATGAACTGATTTTATCTTCAATTTAAGAAAGTTCTGCCTTCAGCCTTTGTTGTTGGCAGATGTATGTGTGCATTGACTTGCTCCACATTCTATGCAGCATAGATTGCTGTGTAACAGGAAGATTTCTGGTCATAGCTGAGTAACAATTATTCCTTCAAAGTATACATTGTTCCCCTTAAAAGATTCCCTGATGTTTATAAATTGTATTCTTTATAATCATCTATATTCATCTACATCTGGAAAGATTAAACACAGAATGTTCTTTTAGAATCCTGGTGGGAATTGTACTTGCCAAAATGTCTTTCAGGAATACTTTCTACAATTCTGATGAAAAACTACCAGTCTGCAACAGAGAAGGCTTTGAAGTATTTCTTGTAGTATTTTGAGGGATTTGTACATCTGAAATGTCCTAATTATGTATTTACTACAAGTTTTCATATCACATTTAGGTTGATTAATATAAATCTGCAGTACAGAATAATAGAGCCTTGCCTATACAAATGTAGCAGGTATATATTCCTGATATCTTTATTCAGCTGGTTCATATTGATTCGAATTGCCTATAGTAATGTGGAGTTTTTCATGTCCATTTAAGTGCTGAACCCCTTTGTGATATGTAAGAAAACCTAAGCTGACACGTCTGTAAGAACACATGGGGTGGACATATGCATGTAGACTGGCTTCAAGCAAGTATGGGTGGGCTTAAGGTAATAAAAGTGAATTAAAGTCTTAGAGAAAGAGGATGTATATTCATGTAATGAGGAAAATGTTCATGCTCTTCCATACTAAACGTGGTTCCTCATATTTTCACAATGATAGGAACAAAAAGCAACGTTGCTATGAATGCTTGGCTGCCACAAGCCAGTTATCCCTGTGATACATTTTCTGATACCTCCTACTTAAAACCCAGAAAGTCAGAAGGATCCTGAGGCCCCGTCCAGGAAGGCAGTTGAGTCACCATCTCTGGATGTGTTTAAAAGACGGGTAGATGAGGTGTTTAGGGATATGGTTTAGTAGAGGACGGGTACAGTTGGACTCAATGATCTTCTCAAAGGTCTTTTCCAACCTAGTGATTCTGTGATTTAATATAACCACTGGGCCTGACATTCACATGACTGACTAAGCTATGTAGGTAGCTAGTGGGGAGAATGGGAACTTTTATAGCATCATTCATTTGACCTTTTCCAGACAATCACATTGAGTTTGAAATGGCTTTTGCACAATGTGTCAGAAGTCCCTGAACACAAAGGAACACACAGGATCAGTGTCAGGCAGAGGAGCCCCAGTAACCTAATCAAAGAAAATTAAGCACCCTGACCAGGCTTTTGCCAGGGCTGTCACAGGAGAGCCATCAGCCCCATGGTCCAAAGATGACATTAATCACTAAGTCAACAGGAGATGCTTTCTTGATCACCTTACAGACTGAAGGGGGTTAATACCTACAGGGGTCTGCAATACATTATGGGGAGTAAGGGAAAAACTCTTGGAGTTGCACAAAGCTTGGTATGGGATGTTCAGGTAAAGGACAAAAGTTGGGGAAAGGAAGGGATCAAAGTGATTTGGGGAGCTACTAGAGTGGGAAAAAAGAAGAATTAAGGGAATAAAAAGTGTAGGTCGTGTAAACAGATTGTTGATCAGTACACTTGATCACCACTGTGTCCTGTTTTCTCATTTAACTCATTTTCTAACTACTTTTCTGGGCAAGGGGGCTCTGGGCATGTGTGTGTGTGTGGAGATCTGAGCACCAGCAACTGGAGGGAGTACAACAAGCACATATGGGATTCAGCATGCCTGTGGAGAGGAGCACCAGCAACAGGAGAGAATGAGGTGCATGCATGTGCGTGTGTCAGTGTGTACAGGCATTAGTGAACAAGGTAGATTTGCTTGAGAGTCGCAGATTAGGCTTGAAAAACAGATACTGAGGTAATCATAAGTACACAGGAGAGTCAAAGGGGAGTTAGGGAACCAGAGGAAGTCCTGGCTTCTGGACACATGAGTGTCTGGGTGTCACCTGGGGGAACCAAGATCAGGCCATTGGTGCCATTTGTGTTGTATGGGTTCTGTAGCTTCTGTCTCTGGTGATTTATGTGGCTTCCCATGAACAAGAGCATAGGTATATTGTGTATATGTGCACATATGGACTAAAGCTAAAGGAGGGAAGGTTTAGATTAGATCTTAAGGGGAAGTTTTTTACAGAAAGAGTGGTGAGGGGCTGGAACAGGCTGCCCAGAGAGGGGGTGGATGCCCCGTCCCTGGAGGTGTTCAAGGCCAGGTTGGATGGGGCCCTGGGCAGCCTTGTGTAGCTCCAGGCCTGGAGGTTGGTGTCCCTGCCTGTGTGAGGGGGGTTGGAGCTCTATGATCCTTGGGGTCCCTTCCAACCCAGACCATTCTATGATTCTATGATTCTCTTCCAAAATCAGCAGCCCACCTGCATCGGCAGAGAGCGGCTGGGGAGAGAGGGCTGCATCAGTAACCCACAGGCTGGCCATAGAGGTTGTGCAACGTGCTGTTCTCAACCCCAGTGAACAGCACTTTTGAATTTAAAGAAAAGTGAAGGCTTACAAAGGCTTCCAGGCTGAAGTGCCATTTCTACGTGCACAAACAGTTCTCACCCAGTGAGATGTATGTGCACTTTGGTATGCAAAATGCCGTGAAAAATTAACAAGGGCAGAGTGTGTGCAGTGCCTGGGATCCCTTCCAGCATGTGTGCTCTATTATTTCCATAAGCCAAAACACATTACCTTTCTGATCTATGTCTTACTGATTTTGCTCTAGGCTGTTAACTCTCAAGTCCCCTGAATATCAGAAAATTCTGGTCATTATATTCCACAAATGGAACCCATTTATTCCTAAAAGCTTGGGGCTGGATGCTGAGGTACAGCAGGGTGAATTTGTAATAGTCCTCTGAAGTTAGAGGAGCTGAGTCTGGTTTAAATGAATGCAAATGGAATTAGAAACTATTGAATAGGTTCCTGTTTACAGAATGTGTTATCTTCACATCAGTTTTCTCTTAATTCCTTTTTTTCCAGGCATATGATGATCCAATAATTAAAGCATAGAACTACAATGTAAAGATTACTGATTGCCAGCTGATCACCCAGAAGGATTCCTGTTATAGCCAGCAAGAAAAAATATTCTACTCTGAAACTCATAAACAATACCCTTGCTTGCAGGGAAGGGAAAGCATTTTGAAATGGGAATTCTTTGGGAGTTTTTGGAGAAATGCACTATACTGCAAGTAAACAATTTAGAACATATATTTTCCTGCTCTAACACTAACCATCTGTCATATAATGGAAAACCTTGTGGCCAAATTAACTTGTATCCTGACCTTTTGCTTTTACTTTTTTCTATTCAGCTTGACCTACTCACAGCCCCAGGATCACTGTATGAATATAGACAATTCTTAAAATCCCTTGACATTACCAGCCTGTTCTCTAAATAATATTTTTTGCATGAATAACCCATGGATATATAGGTCTGTCTAGACCTTTGCCTTGCAAACCAAAAAATAAAATCAATTACAAACATACACTGTAGGGAAAAAAAAGTCTGGCATTTAAAACGTTATCTAATTACAGAATTAAGGGAAAAGAAATAAAGTTTGGCTGATGAGCATTTTGGCAACAGTGAGCAGAAAAAGGCAGATGACTAGGAAGGGCATATTATTACAGCATTCTTGCAGTGAATATGCAGCAAGCACGTGTATTTAAAAACTGTCTCTTGGATCTTTGTGTTGTTCCATCTGATTCTCTTCTACTTCAGCCAAGGCACAACCATCTCTTTGTCTTACCCAGAAAAATACCTCTTCCATATTAGGCATGGATTACTCTTCAGGGCCTTAGGAAGAATATCCTATGCTCAAATGCTTTATACCTTCCTGGAATTTATCAGCTAGCACACCATCTTTGCTTAGGTAGAAACTTGCCCTTCCCTCTAGCTTAATTCCTTCCCTTTGCCCAGTTCTTTTACTTTCAAACACAAAAGTCAAACCGCTAAAGGATGTTCATAATTGTCAAGAATTTGGGGTTTATTGCTGGTAGAGGATATATCAATATATGGTCCAAATACTACTCAGTGTTCCTTCTGCAGTTTCTTCAAGGCAGCAGGAAATAAAGCCCATTTTCTGTCCTTTCTGATATTCTCTGAGTGAGACTGCGTGATACAGAGAAGCAAAGAACTATCATGTGAATATGCAGAGAGCTAATGATGCCACAAATCATACATTGTGCAGACATTTTGACACCTCAAAATCCTGCTACCTAACTTTTTCTGGGCCTAAGCAGGCAATTTTTGCAATCTAATTGGTATACAAATACACCTTGTCCATATGATTTCATTAAGCTTGTCACAAGCAAATTGAGATAGAAAATATCTGTTTAGGCAAATACATTTCAATTTAAACCTTATTTGCTGATGCCTGTGGGAATTATGAAAGTGAAGGGCAACAAAGACATAATAAAATGCAGGAAGTAATTGGTGACATCAAAGAAAAACCTTCTGGAACCTTTTGATTGGTTTCAGATGCATGTCCAACTCTGCCAGTGCTTTATAACTCATTCTCAGGAGAGAAATGTCAAGCTTGTAGACTCACAGATAAATGACATGACAGCACATAACCTCTGCTTCTGAAATACTCTGCCCCTTCATTAAAAGAAAACTGAAGGTGGAGCAGAATACAGGAAGAGAGATAAATGGGAGGCGAAGGAAGATGTCATATGAAGAAAAAGAAGGATCAAATTTCTTTATTTGAGTTTAGGATGCATCACACTCCACATTTCTGATCAGTCACTGTTCAAACAGCTTACTGCCATTTTGTACTGATGGAAACAGCTTTCTTTTAATAACAAAATTAAAAATGGAAGAAAGCAGAAGAGTATGTAAGAACAGTTGGGTAGATGACCTCATTTTACCAAATCCTGTCTTTTCTCACTCTTTTTTGCTAGTTCCTTAAAGTTCAAGGACTACAGGAAAAAGAAGTTGGTCAGTAATTTGGGTTCATTTATTTTCTTTCTTGAGCAAGGTGGGATTGGGAGTTAAATTACAGAGTTTTCTGTTTCTATCTGCTCTGCAATTGGAGTTTAATCCAATAAGAAATAGAAGGGAGACAAGTGTTGTGCCAGGAACAGTTCAGCTGGATATCAACAGGATGTTTGTGGCTTGATGTCATTTAATGTCTGAATTAAATGTCTGTCTACAACAGACCTCCCAAGATATGTTTCCTTTTCTACATGTACAATATATCACAAGCCTGTGTGAGACAGATGCATCTCTGGAAGTCCAGGGAGACATGTGAATGTGTTCAAACACATTGGACAGTAAGAGACAATCAGTAAGCAGGAGAAGCAAAAGGAAATTAGGCTGGTTGTTGATGAAGTCTGTATTTAGGTGTAAGGCTCCAATCTCTTAGGGCTCCTTTTGCATCTAAGGGAGAGGTTTCTCCTGGGGACAATTCAGAGTGGGAGCCCAACTCTGAGCATCCTCTTGGAGTAGCCCCAGGCAGTTATTAAGGGACAAGTCAGAGAAAAGCTGCCTCCTGTGGCTGATTTTCCTTGTGGGACTCGGCTCATTCATGTGTGGGCAGGTTCCCATCCCACTGGTGCCTTAAAAGGGACTATCAAAGAGCAAAAGTGCTGCATGTTATAATTTTCTCTGTTGGTAGAACTGTAATCTATTTATCACTTCTTCAAATATAACTTAATTTGTTAACTTAAAACACAGCCTTTGAACATGATTACATGTTAATTTTACTATATAATCCACGAAGTTTGGCTAATTAAATGTACTTTAAAACCTTCCTCTATGGTCTGTTTTGAATGATGGTTAGGATTTCATTCTATTTTTTTTTTCCTAGGACTAATCCCCTCATGTTTTGAATTATCAGTATGCACAAACCTTGTTTGTACTTGCATGAAGACAAAGTTCAAATTAATGTAGTTCTCTTTCCTTTTCAATCCTTAACATGAAACTCTCAAGTTTCCTTTACCCATTTTCAAACTCTTCAGGTTTCCTTTTTTTTTTCTTTGTCTTTTTCCTTTCCCCTTGTACTATAATCAATCAGAAAGAAGGCTGCATTCAACCAGGACACAGACCGCTGTGATGCCAACAGTGACAATGACAAATTGTGAGTTGAATTTTGGCCACATGTCTTAACTTGCCAAAGGTACTCCTGTTGAACTGTGCTCCTGACAGCTGCCTTGGACTGGAGAGGTGAGAAACCACCAACTAGGTAACGGGGCACTTCAGATTTGATTAGTTCTGCAGTGTTAGTGCTTGATTATGCCCATTTCTCGCTGGCTGAGCTAAAGAGATCACCAATCCCCTTTGCCTGCACTGTCTCAGCTGTTTGTTGGTGGCCCCTGCTGTCAGCCCCTGCTTCCTCAGAGTCATTGGTGAAATCATTTCTATTAAAATGAGGAGAGTTAGTAAAGATTAACTCTTCAAACTGCCACCTCATTTGGACAGGAATGAGTCAGAAAGGTCTCATGCACTCAAAGTACCACCAGGTCTGAGTGAACAGTAGTCTCTGGGGGAAAGGTGGCAGTGAGGGATGCTGGTAATTTCTTCAGCCACCAAAGAACATGATTTTTGTCTGATTCTGCAGCTATGTACAAGCAAGCCCATGCAGGTACCTGCAGAAGCCCTAGGAGAAGATTACACCTAAGAAATAAAAGGTGTTTCAGTTTCTAGGTGTTCTGCCTATCTCCAGAGGAGGGGCAAAGGGTTGGAGCTTCACAGTGTGCCCGCAGGTATAGATCTAAAATAAATTATATATATATATATCTAAAAAAAAAAATATAGAGAGATCTAAAAAAAAATATTTAGACTTTAGGGCTTGGAAAGATGGGATCCATCAGCTGTGTGCACTCACAGCAGCCTGAGCAGTAGTAAGACATAAAGCACATGTTTTCTTGTAAACTGGCTAGAATATCTAGCACATCGAATCATAGAATCATAGAATGCTTTGGGTTGGAAGGGACTTCAAAGATCATCTAGTCCCAACCCCCCTGCCATGGGCAGGGACACCCTCACTAGACCAGGTTGCCCAAAGGCCCATTCAACCTGGCCTGGAACACTGCCAGGGAGGAGGTTTCCATCACCTCTCTGGGCAACCTGTTCCAGTGCCTCACCACTCTCATAGTAAAGATTTTTTTCCTAACATCTAACTTAAACTACCCCCTTTCAGCTTAAAGCCATTGTCCTATCACTACACTCCCTGGTGGGCAGTCCCTTTCCCACTTTCCTGTAGGACCTCTTTAAGCATTGGTTGGCTGTAATTAGGTCATCCTGGAGTCTTCTCATGTCCAGACTGAACAAGCCCAACTCTTGTGACCTGTTTTCATAGGGAAGCTGTTCCAGACCTTTGATCATCTTTGTGGCCTCCTCTGGACTTGCTCCAACATCTCTACGTCTTTCTTCTACTGGGTACCCCAGAGCTGGGTGCAGTACTCCAGGTGGGGTCTCACCAGAGGAGAGTGAAAGGGCAGAATCACCTCCCTTCACCTGCTGGCCACGATGTCCTTGATGCAGCCCAGGATACAGCTGGCCATCCAATAGAGCTATTATTTCAATAGTGTTAGAGGGTTTTTAAGTTTTCTTATAAAGGAATAAACAAAATATCTCTCTTGTTCTGTACAAATGGGGCTGTCATTTCTATTTTGGGCATGATGGACTAGCACATCTTCTCGTTACTGGAGTTTTCCTAATTTAGGGATGTGACTTAGGGCATCTTTAGGCTTGTGGGTCAACTCACATCAGACATGGAAAAGCATGTAGAAAGTGCTTTTAATTTAAGAGAAAGTGGTTACTTTTCTGATTATCCACACTCCTTGACTAAAGTAAATCCAAAGAAACAACCTCCTCCAACCCCTACCTCCACAAAATCCCATTTGAGTAATAGTCTAGAATTATAATATAATACACTGAATTATATTAATAATTTCAATTTTATGGAATAAACCTGAAGTGTGTTTTCACAACTATTTCTACGAAAGAGGAGCAGGCAAATGCACATGCAAAAAAGGACATTTCTAATCTAAGACAGTGTAAAATGATGCTTAATGATTATCTTATCCTCTAATACAATTTTACCAAGCAACTTAAAAGACAGAGTAGTTAAGAACAATTACTATTGCATCAATTAGTGATTTTTAATCACCATGTCCATAAAAATTATTGCAGTAGTGGCAATAAAACTGACAAATGTGTTCAGCAGTGACAGATACATTTATTATTAGCATTATCTTGGGGAGGTGGGGGGAAAGTGAAGAACCAGCTTCTGTTCATTCTATCTGTAGGAAATATTCTAGGGAGCACAATGAGGCAATGGCCAAGAGTCTAGATCTTCTGATAATCTCTACATAGAGATTTGACAGTTAGACTGGATGATCTTGGAGGTCTTTTCCAGCCTTAAAGATTCTACAATTCTATGATTTAGCACTTGTGGAATGCTAAAATACTACTGGGCAACCTACAGAGAACCTACTTAATTCTGAAAGTTCTTTTATTTGAAGAGCTTTTTGTATAAATGTTCTCTCAGGAGCACTGAGGTGTTGTGGGGGTAGGCATTCCAGTGCCAGGGACCCTTGTGGATACTGCATATGCCTAAGGTAATACTTGGGCTAGCCATCCAGAGGGATCTTGACAGGCTGGAAAGATGGGCCCGGGGGAACCTAATGAGGTTCAACACTGCCAAGTGTCAGGTGTTGCACTTGGGCCAGAAGAATCCCAGACACAGATACAGACTGGGAGAAGAGCTCCTGGAGAGCAGCCCTGCTGAGGAGGACTTGGGGATTCTGGTGGATGAGAAGCTTGACATGAGCCAGCAGTGGCTCTTGCAGCTCGTAGGGCCAATGGGATCCTGGGCTCCATCAGCAGAGGGGTGGCAGCAGGGACAGGGAGGGGATTGTCCCTCTCTGCTCTGCCCTCGGGAGGCCCCATCTGGAGTCCTGTGTCCAGAGCTGGGGCCCCCAATACAAGAAAGATGTGGAACTGTTGGAGAGGGTTCAGAGGAGCCACAAGGATGATTAGAGGGCTGGAGCACGTGCCCTACAAAGAGAGGCTGAGGGAACTGGGCTTGTTCAGCCTGGAGAAGAGAAGGCTGCGGGGGGACCTCATTGCAGCCTTCCAGTCCCTGAAGGGAGCTTATAGGCAGGAGGGGATTCGACTTTTTCAAAGAGCAGATAATGACAGGACAAGGGGGAATGGACTAAAGCTAAAGGAGGGAAGGTTTAGATTAGAACTTGGGGGAAGTTTTTTACAGAGAGAGTGGTGAGGGGCTGGAACAGGCTGCCCAGAGAGGTGGTGGATGCCCCGTCCCTGGGGGTGTTCAAGGCCAGGTTGGATGGGGCCCTGGGCAGCCTTGTGTAGCTCCAGGCCTGGAGGTTGGTGTCCCTGCCTGTGGCAGGGGGGTTGGAGCTCTGTGATCCTTGGGGTCCCTTCCAACCCAGACCATTCTATCATTCTATGATTCTATGATTCTAAGAAAAGTAGTAGAGTCAGACTGTAAATTTCCATCTAGATCTTGTGCTTCATAGGAAAGTGTACTAACCAGAAGGGTAAAAGCCATCAGCCCAGGCATATTGTCTTCTCTGTGAGAGACAAAAGAATTGTCATCCCACAGTGGAGCTGCACATATTCCCATAACCAATTATTTAAATGAATCACTGAATTTTCACTGTGGTGTGGGTTTTTTTAGGGAGAGAGGTTTAAGTAGTTTTTATTATTCATGTGATCTATGATTGTGATAAGACAAGAAACCATGTAATTTGTTTATATATTATATATGTCAGAATGTCCATATCCTTTATCTACTGTATCCACTTTGGAGGTCAAGGGTATACTCCCAACCTTAAACTTTAAAACTTAATTATCTACAAGGACTGGTGCAGCCACATAATGGGCCAGGGGCGTTTTATAGCTGATGCCCCATAAGAGGCAGATCAGTCAGACTAAATGATCTAATTATTTCTTTTTACCTAAAAATGTTATGAAAATAGTCCCCAGTTGTCACAGCTCTGAGAAAACTCACCCATGACTCATTCAAACCAGACATGACTACACAAGCTGGTTGAAAGGAAGAAGAAGAACTGTGAGATTTGAACTTCCCCATTCATCTCAGCAAGGTTTTATCAGCTGCCTCTTGATAATTTGAATTTTGCTGTGAACAACTACTCCTTTTCCCAGGCTAATAAGCAAACAATAAAAAGCAGAGGGCAATAGATACTTGGCAGGAAGATACTATTCTCTATAGCCAAGACTAAGAGCTCACAAGAACAATACTTGCCATAGATGAGAGAAGTGAGATTTTAGCACAGCAAGTCCAAAGAGTATTTGCTCTCATAACTTAAACAGCTACCCAACATATACCATACCCCATACCAAATCTGATTTCCCCTTCCCCTCCCAGAGGAATCTAATTTTAATATTCCTAAACTGAAGCACCCACTTGCAAAAAGAAAACATGAAGTTCAAAATCTGAAGAAGAATGCTGCTGTGCAACATCATTGGCTTAATAATTTCACATCATCCACTCAAATGTTAATGGTCACGTTTTCCTGGACTTGCTGCATACTCTGATCTTACCCAGCAGAAAGTTCAGGATTGATCCTTGACCCTGCCATGGCCTCCTAGTGCCAGATTGGACAAACCATTTATTTTCTCTGTGATTCAATTCCTTTTATTAAAAATTCCCCTCATGAAAAATGCAGATGATACTATTTCCATGATTTGCAAGCCGTGTTGAGGCTAAATGAGAGAATATTATCACCTACAGTAATAAAAGATGAAGGAAACTGCTTAGTTTAAGGATACAGGGACTAATATCACTTTTGGTTAAGGGAGAACTTACAGCAAAAATACATAATGCAATCTTACCTCCAAGAATTCATGAATTTCTTGCTTCAAACAAGACTTAATGGATTTCTGTGAGATAAAGAATCACTAATCCCAATTAAATCTTCACAATTGCTACTGATTCTAGACAAGCTCTGTAAAACCTCAGCTGTATAAAATACATTCCTCTCAAAAGCCATTATTTTGTGAGAAGCAGCTCAAAACTGTGGTTTGTTTCTAGCAGAAAAATACATTACTAAAATCTCATTTTGAGTGAACTGTATGCTTAGGATACTAGAAGAGGAGTAAAGCCAGCATGTGAAGTGCTTTGTGACAAAGAAAGCCTCCAGGACATCTCAATTCTAACCAGTCTGCTGGTTTTCAATCTCTAGTTCAAATCTGGGAGGGGGTTATAATAAACACACATTATACAAGCATATATAATGAATACCTAAATGTGCATTTAGCCCAGAGATGTAGTTAGTGGTCAGAGGTTTTTTTGTTGGGTTATTCTAGAAATTGATTCGAGGGACTATTAGCTAGTCACCATCTATGAATTAGGTAAACTCAAGGGACAGATTGTCCAGAAGGATCAGGTTAGGGCACTAACAGGCACATAAAAATAGAATATCAGATCATATCAGCTTTTGTCTCTAGCAGTGATCAGGGATTTTATACTAGAAATTAGCAAACAATTAATGAAATAATCTCCTTCCCCAGAATTTTTTATCAAAGCTCCTCTAGCTAACATGAGCTGGATTTCTTGTCCTCTCTCAAATATATAGTATGTATTTTTATGTGTGTGTCTGTAGCAAGAGTGTTTTGTTTCAGCTGTCATTACACTACTTGGCAATACATTGGCTACATTTAGAATACCCAGCGGCCCTGGGCTGACACAAATGAGAGAAAACAGTCTTCCTGTATCCAGGGCTAGAAAATTAAGTCTGAAGAAGCTTAGTACTACCTGTCTCCTGAGAGTTCCTAGATTTCACTCAACCCAAAATCTGGGGAGGAAAGGTTTGCTGGATGTGTATAGTTGTGGTTTTCTCTTCCTTTGCTTTTTCTTACAGTGATTTACAGCAATTGAATTCAGTCACACTCCCACCTGCCTGGCTTAGAATCATAGAATCATAGAATGGTCTGGGTTGGAAGGGACCCCAAGGATCATAGAGCTCCAACCCCCCTGCCACAGGCAGGGACACCAGCCTCCAGGCCTGGAGCTACACAAGGCTGCCCAGGGCCCCATCCAACCTGGCCTTGAACACCTCCAGGGACGGGGCATCCACCACCTCTCTGGGCAGCCTGTTCCAGCCCCTCACCACTCTCTCTGCAAAAAACTTCCCCCTAAGATCTAATCTAAACCTTCCCTCCTTTAGCTTTAGTCCATTCCCCCTTGTCCTGCCATTATCTGCTCTTTTAAAAAGTCGAATCCCCTCCTGTTTGTATGTTCCCTTCAGGGACTGGAAGGCTGCAATGAGGTCCCCCCGCAGCCTTCTCTTCTCCAGGCTGAACAAGCCCAGCTCCCCCAGCCTCTCTTTGTAGGGCAGGTGCTCCAGCCCTCTAATCATCCTTGTGGCTCCTCTGAACCCTCTCCAACAGTTCCACATCTTTCTTGTATTGGGGCCCCAGATCTGGCTTATTTTGCAATCCCAGCGTGTGAACACCTGTGTTGGGTATTTTGTTCAAGAACAGTAACTGTTTTGCTTCCAGCTGTGATGTGAACCAGGAGGATGGGTAATAGGATCAGAGAATCATAGTATCTTTAAGGTTGGAAAAGACCTCTAAGATCATCAAGTCCAACCATCAGTCCAATACCACCATGTAAACTACATAGCACCATGCCAACTGAAAAAACACAGGATATCCTGGTATGTTTTTCTGGAGGGGCAACCCCCTAAACACAGGTGTGCATATCAACACATGGCACTGTTGTCCACCTTTGTTTAACCCTTTCCCAATTCAGGAAGTACCATAATTTGTACAGTGCACTGTTTTCTGTTTGCAGCTCCACTAACAGCTGTGCTGTTGACTACCTGTATTGCCTGAGGGTGAATGGGGTGGGGAAGGTGCAAATCTACCCTGCTTGCACTGAGAGGAGTCCCTTTGGAAGCCATCCCTGCAGACCAGACCTGACTTGTTCAGTGTCTCTTACACAGCATTTTGGTTTCTGTTTAGATGGTTGACACACCAGTTTGGATGTTTAAAGCATGTCACCTTGCTCGCTTTATAGTCAAGAGAAAATTAGGGCTCTATTCATTTGCCTAAATATGGGCATATGTATTGTTCCAAATACCGTTTTGTGAGAACCAGAATGAGTGGTTTGTCTCAAACAATCTGTCTTGCAAGAGAACAGAACCTGCAAGAGGCAGAGTAACGTTGTGTGGACTGGCTCTTGCCTCACAAGGGGCTTGATCCTGCAAGCATCTGCGGGGTGTTGGACTAGGGTCTCCATCCTCCAATGGCTGTAAGAGCCTGTAGAGTCGTGATCTCAAAGCTGCTACTCTGACAAACTGGACATTACGCTTCCTCATTTGGTAAATAATCTGGAAACTGTCCTTGCAAGGGGTGCCCCTCATTCAGTAGCCACAGAATCACAGAATCACAAAGTAGGAAGAGACCTTTGAAGATCATCAAGTCAAACCATTCCCATCCTAAGCTAAACCAGATCCCTAAGTACCCCAGCTACCCTTTTTCTGAACACATCCAGGGAAGGTGACTCAACCCCCTCCCTGGGCAGCCTGTTCCAGGCCCTGACAACTCTGCCAGGAAAACATTTGTTTCTAATGTCCAATCTGTCCCTGCCCTGGCACAGCTTCATGCCATTGCCCCTTGTCCCATCTCCTGTCCCCTGGCTGAAGAGACCATCGCCCACCTCTCTACAACCTCCCTTCAGGTAGTTGTAGGTGGGGAGAAGGTCTCTCCTCAGCCTCCTCTTCTCCAGGCTAAACAGCCCCAGCTCCCTCAGCCGCTCCTCAGAGGATTTGCCCTCCAGCCCCTTCCCCAGCCTGGTTGCCCTTCTCTGCACTCGCTCCAGGACCTCAATGTCCTTCTGATGGTGAGGAGCCCAGAACTGGACACAGCACTCGAGGTGTGGCCTCACCAATGCACAGTCCAGGGGCACAATTACCTCCCTAGACCTACAGGCCACACTGGTTTTGATACAAGCCTGGATGCCATTGGCCTTCTTGACTGCCTGAGCACACTGCTGGCTCATATTCAGCCTGCAGTCCAAGGACTACAACTTCATGATGATCTACGCTGGATCCCTGGGTGGTGATATCTTCTTATAATTTTTCTTTTACTCTCTTTCTCAGCTTCTAACCTCATTCTTGGCACATAATAGTAACAGCATTTCCAGTTTTGCTGAATTCTACTAACTGTAATCTGTTGCTCTGAACATGTAGTGTGGTGTGGTTTTGTTTGCAAGCTTTATAATCGTACTTGCTTGAAGTAAAGTTGTGCTTTGCTTGGCCCTCCTGGATAATTGTTGTTACCTCTGAGTAATGCTCAGAGGATTACAGAAGCCAGTCTCACCAGTGTGGTTGTTATAAGAGATTAGCTAAAAGAGGGGTAACCTGGCCCCTGGGGCAGGAGAAGATGTTATCTCTACACATACCCATTTCCTGGGACAGGTAAAACAGGTCTGAATCTCTCTGGTTTGCCCACCTGGTGGGATGTGACATCATGTAGTGCCATTTGAGATGTCCCTCAAGTGTGGGGATGTCCTCTGTAAGTTCTCATTTAATTTTTTGAGAGTTAAGCAGGAAAGAATAGGAAATGGGATTCAGTCCTTCTTTCCACCCCATGGGCTTCAGCCTCTCCTTTCCTAGCTCCCTGGGAGTAGCCTTCCCTAGCCCTGTGGCTGCTGCATGTACCAAGAGCAAATTCTGCTCTTGCCCAGGTTGTGTGTGAGCCTCTGGCCGTGCAGCAGCCAGCTAAGGTGTCTGCATTTGTACCACAGACCTGCCAGCATTCCCCCTTGAAAGAATGGCTCCTGTAGCAAATAACCTTACACTAAGAGATGAGCAACAACATCTCTGAAGCAAAGACTGGAATACACTAGATCCCATCTTAAAGGAGCAGTTCACTTGCTTAGGTTCAGTGTTGTTCTCTGTCTCTTGCTTACTTGCCCACTGTCTTCTATTTGTTATGTCATCCTTTATTCAGACTGCTCCCATGTCTCTGCATTTGTTTTTTACATGCATAATCCCTCTATCTGTTTCTGGAAGGGGGGTGTCCTAGTTTGAATGAGGCCAGAGTTAACCTTTCCAAGCACCTTTGGGGTGCTGGTTGATGTAAATCACAGAATCACAGAATCACAAGGTTGGAAAAGACCTTTGAGATCATTGAGTCCAACCATATCTGTCCTCTACTAAACCATATCCCTGAGCACCTCATCTACCTGTCTTAAATACATCCAGGGATGGTGACTCAACTGCCTCCCTGGGCAGTCTGTTCCTGTAAAGTTCAACATGACCCAGCAATGTGTGTCTGTTTGACTGTATAGCCATGCTTGACACCCCTCAGACACCTTAGTTCTCTACCTGCTCCATTTAGCCTAATCTGGATTTCACATATCATTGTCTGAAGAAAGCACATGCAATTTCTTCTCCTTTGGCTCAATATTGATATTCACATTACTATTTTTATATTAAATCACTGTTTTTTTATATTCTACTTATGGATCAATGTCCATAAGTATCAAGGCTCTGTTGTATAAAACAGGGCACAAATATCTTCAGAAAGTATATAGATCTCTCTACTAAGTTATTTAAGGGTAACTGTATAAGAAAGGGAGTTCTACTGCTTTCACTTTATATATGGAGAGTGATGAAAAGAATGGAAATATTCAGACACCTACAAATAGTCATCTTGGGGGACTAACAAAAGTGACTCACAAGAAATTTGGGAATATCTGTTTTCTGAATGTGACCTACTTCTCTACCAAAAGAGTGATCTCATCATAGCTCTTGTATTTCTCTTGCTCCACTTCCCTTGAGGTCAAGAAGTTATTTGCTTTCCCTCTAGTCTCAGCCTGCAGAAACTACCTATACTGCTAGCACAACCAGCTGTAAATATTAAAGCATATATAAATACATTCTCTGCAATGCTAACATTGCTCTAATTCAGATTACTTTTATTTTTCTGTCTTAACATGGAATAAGTAGATACCTCAACCTTTGCAAAGGGTAGTTAACCTTAGCTTGCTACCTGGAAAGCTAACTGGAACAAATTCCTAAACCTCTCAGGTTGTAAGCACTTGAAGGATAACACAATAATACAAACAGGTCAATATGGATTTGTCAAGAGCAGTCACATCACTATAGTTCTCTCCTTCAGTGGGGAAACAAGACCTAGTGGACAGGATAGAAATAGCAGACATAGGACATCTTGAATTTAGTAAATCTTGTGACAGTCCTTGCAACATTTTCATAAGCAAATTTGGAAAATAATGTTGAAGTGGTTCTATCAAGAATTTACTTTAAAAATGGAAAGCTGTGACAAACTGGGAGACCCTGTAAAAATTCACTCTCCATTGATATTCAATATAAAGCTTGAATATTGTGATGATGAAATTGGGGGTTTAATCTCATAAAATTTGCATATGACAAAATTGAGAAATACAATATACTAGTCTGAAAAAAATATAATCAATTTCATAAGGCCAAGTGAAAAGTTATCCAGGAAGGAAACAAAAATTAAATTCATAAATGCAAAAATGAGGAAAAATCTGAGTAACTGGTTAGCTGACAACACTGCAAGCAAGGCTCAGGGCAGTTCACATGGAATGAGTCAGTGTTCAAGATGCTGTCACGAATGAGACAAGTCTCATTCTGAAACCTCATTGCATACAAGACTTATTGCTAGTTAAATATTAATATGTAATTATTAACAAGCTACATCGTTATTACACTTCTTGGAACAAATGGTAGAGACTTGATGACAATGTTATGTGCCATTTTGAAAACCATCATTAAAAAAGGTTATGGATAAACCAGAGGGAAACCCCAAGTGATGAACAGGAGTGATAAATAATCTCAAATATTAAAGGAAAAGCCAAGGAAAAGGTTCAATCCAGAAAAGAGATGACTGAAACAGAACAGTTAAAGAGTTTTGAGACAGTTAGAACAGTAATCAACTCAATGACAGCGATCGACATGACAAGAGGAAATTGGCCTAATTTATAACAAAAGTAATTTAAATTAGGTATTACAAAACTTCTTAGTTGTCAAGATATTTGAATGCTGCATTTGCTTATCTCTGAAGGTTATGGAATTCCTGGCACCGGAGATTTTAAAGAACAGAACCAGTTAGAGAAGCATCTATCAGAATTAACCCCAGTCAAGCTGTGTTTGACCTTGTTTTCGGGTGAGGGGATGAAGTCAGTGACTTTCTGAGGTCTCCTTCTAGCTTTTTGTGTCCATGGAGTCCATTGTTTCTTTCAGGATTTACACAAACTGGCAAGTACCAGGTCATTTCATCAATCAAACAACCATTTTAAAGAAGATCAGATACAGGCAGGAGAAATGTGCAACACCCACTTGCCAGTATCTATGATCTGTGTCACTAACGTGGCTGGTTTTTACTTTGGATCAGTTTGCAGCATTTTCCAACTGTACACCCTGATTCCACATCCGTGATGCACAGTCATCTGCATCTTTTAAGGACCACTGGTTCATTGATTTAAGCCTACTCCCATCTGTTCATGTTTAACTGGGCACTGCCTTGAATTGTTTGCCCAGTCACAGGAGTAAAATTTATTCAGATATAATTTTAAATGGATATAGGAGCCATAACATTTATTTTTAAATCTAATCCCTAGTATAAACATTTATCACTCATTGTCTCTCTAGTGAAACATGAACTTAATAACATTTGAACTCATGTTGAACTTCTGGACTCTGACTTTTCAGATGAGCTTGTACTTAGCCGACTACTGATGACTGAATAAATACTTTGTCATTCACCCCTGACATACTTTTTGTGTAGATCAAAACTGTGTTTCTGGATAATCTGGATAATGATGATGGTGAGAATATTTCCTGAACCTACTCACTTAAGTAAAGTCTTGAAGAGGGATCAATGGCAGGGCATCAGTGATGGAAGAATATTGACTGCTCTCATTTGTACAAGAAGCAGTTGTTAAGCTGATACAGACTGAGCGCTGAAGATATGTCCTTTGGGAATGAAGCATTAAAGAGAGCTCAGCTTTGAATAGCTAGAAAAATCAGGGTACAGTCTGTTGATATGAATGTCTTGCTAACTATGGAAATTTTAACAAATATACTGTGTCATACATACAAGGGAATAACATTTTATGTTTGACAGACCATTCCAGGGGGTTAGGATTCATAGGCTACTGAAATCTTCCTTCACATTTCCTTTAAAAATGCATTATTTTAGAGAAATCTACTGTGCCTCTACAGTCTTATCTCAGAACCTTGGACAATCTCTGAGAGCAATGACAGTATGAAATTTTACTGATATATATCAGGAGGGTTATCCCCTAACAAGTGTTACTCAACATTTTTATCCTATGTTCCACTTCAGTCAAGAAGCAACATTCCTGATGCACTACAGGGCACTGGTCTTCATCCCAGAATGAAGCTCCCACAAAATGTAGTTCTGCTCCTCTCATCTGCTTAATAGCTACAGGGATGAGATTTACAGCTTCAGGCAAATTAAGGCTGTTATTGCATACCTGCATATTGCAGAGGTATCTTCCTGCTATACCTTTTGTTTCTTCTCTGCAAGATATCATTTGGATTGTTTTACATCCTGCAGTTAATGACTTGTTTGTTAAAAATTTGAGAGCTCCTGCTTTAAAGATTTATCTTCATCTGGCTTGGCTAGTCAGAGGCTGGGCCAGCTCTGGGTTGCTAGGCATCGGATCAGATGGGGGCACAAATCTATAACGATGTGCAATGCAGGGTGTGATTTAGATTTCCCTGCATGTATTCACAGCTGCTTAAATCCTAGATTATAGAAACTATGAAAAATCATAGAATCATAGAATTGTAGGGGTTGGGAGGGACCTGGAGAGCTCATGGGGTCCAAACCCCCTGCCAAAGCAGCTCCCCAGCTCATATTGCACAGACAGGCGTCCAGATGGGGCTGGAATCTCTCCAGAGATGGAGACTCCACCACCTCCCTGGGCAGCCTGTCCCAGGGCTCTGGCACCCTCACTGGGGAAAAGTTCTTCCCCATGTTGCTGTGGAACTTCCTGTGCTCCAACTTGCAGCCATTGCCCCTTGTCCTGTCCCCACAGACACTGAAAAGGGGCTGCCCATTCCCCCTGCATCTCCTGCTTCAGATAATTATAAACTTTAATTAGGTCCCCCCTTAGTCTTCTCTTCTCCAGGCTGAACAGCCCCAGCTTACTCAGCCTTTCCTCACAGGGGAGATGTTCCAGGCCCCTAATCATCTTCGTGGCCCTTCTTTGGACTCTCTCCAGGAGATCCCTGTCCTTTTTATCCCAGGGAGCCCAGAACTGGACACAATACTCCAGGTGGGGCCTGACCAGGGCAGAGTAGAGGGGAAGCATCACCTCCTTTGACCTGCTGGCCACACTCCTCCGGATGCACCCCAGGATCCCATAGGCTCTCTTAGCCCTCAGGACACACTGCTGGCTCATGGCCAACCTGTCATCTACCAGGACTCCCAGGTCCAAATATATAGGAATCACTGTGTAAGCACGTTGGCCAGATGATTTTGCTATTGTGCAAGTACATGTTAGCAGAACCAGACAATTCCTTTGCATTTTAAGGAGTCATAGAATCACAGAATCATCAAGGTTGGAAAGGACCTTCAAGATCAAGTCCCACCCTCGAATCAAAATAGAAAGCAAACATTTTTTTTTTAACAAGTAAGTAATCATTGCCTAATTCAACACAATAATTAAGCACAGGTTTAACTTCTATTGAAAATTAGAAGACTTTCTCATCACAGGTGTTTATGTATAGACAAATGCCTTTAATTTTAGCCAACCAGATTTTAAAATTTGCCATGATTGAATGTGAAACCGATTGTGAAATGTGAGAGTGAATGTGAAAATCATCATACCATAAAAAGATCATAATCACTGCAATAAAAATGTAGAAGACTAAGTCTATTAAGTTTTATTAGTAACTGAAGACTAAGACCTCTTAAGCTTAGAGAGGCAATGGGATCCCAGGGTGTGTCTGAAGGAGTGTGGCCAGCAGGTCACAGGAGGGGATCCTCCCCCTCTACTCTGCCCTGGTCAGGCCCCACCTGCAGTATTGTGTCCAGTTCTGGGCTCCCTGGGATAAAAAGGACAGGGATCTCCTGGAGAGAGTCCAGAGGAGGCTACAAAGATGATGAAGGGCCTGGAGCATCTCCCATGTGAGGAAAGGCTGAGTAAGTTGGGACTGTTCAGCCTGGAGAAGACTAAGGGGGGACCTTATTAATGTCTATAAATATCTGAAGTCTGGGATGCAGGGGGAATGGGCAGCCCCTTTTCAGTGTCTGAGGAGACAGGACAAGGGGCAATGGCTGCAAGTTGGAGCACAGGGAGTTCCACACCAACATGGGGAAGAACTTTTCCCCAGTGAGGGTGCCAGAGCCCTGGGACAGGCTGCCCAGGGAGGTGGTGGAGTTTCCATCTCTGGAGAGATTCCAGCCCTGTCTGGATGCCTGTCTGTGCAATATGAGCTGGGGAGCTGCTCTGGCAGGGGGGTTGGACCTCATGAGCTCTTGAGGTCCCTTCCAACCCCTATGATTCTATGATTTTATGATTCTATGATTATCTCTAAACTTCCAAGTGAGATAATATAATTCAATGTTTGGTTGCTTTAAATATGCTGGAAAAGGAGACAAACCTTCCAAGCCTCTTCCCCAATGTCATAACAAGAAAAATATTCAAAACTCAAAAAAAAAAAAAAAGAAGTCAGGTATGTCAGGCTCTTCTGGATGAATAGTAGGACTACTTATTCAAGGTGGAGCATCAGCAAGAAATGTTGAGAGAACTGCAAGTCTTGATTTGCTTAAATAGCAGTGGCTGCTCAATTTCCCTGACAATAAGATACTTATTATTCCAGTTGTGTTTGCTGGATAATGATTGGAAAGAAATTACATCAGGGTAATAGTAATTGATAACCTGCAGATTCCAACTGTGACTGCAGTTTAACAAAATTCCTTCCAAATCTTAAATATGTGAAGAGAAACTGAGCCTTTTGCTGTCGCTTACTGGCTGGCTATAGCCTTCTTGTTGCACCCTCTTCCCTTGGGGTTTCAAGACACCACATTTTAGTAAAAACAGAACAAAATGGTAGAAGTCAGGATCCTCTGTTGAAAGGAACAGGACAATAAGCAGGATTACAGTCTCAGACTTCAGGAGAGCTGACTTTGACCTTAACAAAGACCTGCTCTGGAATATCCCATGGATTAAGGCTCTAGAGAGTACAGGAGCCCAAGAGAGCTGGTCAGTATTCAAGGATCATTTTTGCAGAGCTCAAGATTGGTGTATTCCAAAGAACAGGAAATCAAGCAAAGGAGGAAGGACACCTGCATGAATGAGCAAGTTGCTCCTGGAAAAACTCAAAGAGAAGGAAGGAGTTTATTGAGTGTGGAAAAAGGTACTGGACACTTGGGAGGAATGTTGGGATGTAGCCAGAGAATGTAGGGATGCTACAAGGAAGTCTGAAGCCCACGTGGAATTAAAACCAGCAAAGGATGTCAAGGACAACAAGAAGGGCTTTTTCATATACATCATCAGCAAAAGGAAGATTAGGGAAAGTATGTGTCTGCAGTTGAATGAGGTGAGTACCTTGGTGGTGGAAGATACAGAGAAGGTGGAGTTACCAAAAGCCTTCTTTGCTTCAGTCTTTGCTGCTAAGATCAGCTCTTAGGACAGGCAGGCCCTGGAGGTAGGAGAGAATGTCTTGGGAAAGGAAGACCCTCCCTTGGTTGAGGGGGATCAGGTTAGAGAACTTCTAGGCAAAATCAACATCCACAAATCCTTGGGCTCTGATGAGATGTACCCTTTAGTACTCAGGGAGCTGGCTGATTTTACTCCTAGGCCATGCTTAATCGTCAGTGACCTGGATGAGGGGACAGAGGCTACCATCAGCAAACTTGCCAATGATATGAAAGTGGGAGGAGTGACCAACACCCCAGAAGGCCATGCTGCCATTCAGAGAGATCTGGACAGACTGGGGAGTTGGGCAAAGAGGAACCAAAGGAAGTTCAACGAGGCCAAGTGGAGGGTCCTGCAGCTAAGGAAGAATAACTGGGCACTAGAGGAGGTTTGGGGTTGACCTGCTGGCAAGCAGCTCTGCAGAAAAGGACCTGGGAGCCCTGGTGGACAAGAAGCTCTCCATGAGTCAGCAGCGTGCCCTTGTGGCCAGTAAGGCCAATGGTACCTGGGGTGCATTAAGAAGAGCATGGCCAGCAGGTCAAAGAAAATTATCCTTCCCTTCTACTCTACTCTGGTGAGGCCACCTCTGGAGTCCTGTGTCAAGTTCTGGGCTCCCCAGTTCAAGACAGACAGGGAGCTACTGGAGAGAGTCCACTGGAGTTCTACGAGGATGATGAGGGGACTGGAGCATCATATGAGGAATGGCTGAGAGAGCTGGGTCTGGTTAGCCTGGAGAAGAGAAGACTGAGAGCAAATCTCATCAATGCTTCTAAATATCTACAGGGAGTTTGTCAAGAGAAAGGGGCCTGAGTTTTCTTAATGGTGCCCACTGACAGGACAAGGGACAATGGGCACACACAAGGAAGTTCCATTTGAATGTGAGGAAAAACTTCACTATGAGGGTGAAGCACTGGGACAGGCTGCCTGGAGAGGTTGTGGAGTCTCCTGCTCTGGAGATGCTAAAATCCACCTGAATGTGATCCTGTGCAACTTGTTTGAGGCAACCCTGCTTTTAGTAGGGGAATTGGACTAGATGATCTCCAGGAGTCCCTTCCAACCCCTGCTGCTCTGTGATTATGAGATGTAGGATGAGGCAAGCCCAGCTGGTTTCTTGATCCTGATTGGGGTCCATAATCTCTGCCTGGAGAAAGCTGTGGCTGTGTGTACCAGCTGCTAGCTGGGGCAAACCCATGACAGCCTGGCATCCAGGCTGTGGAACCACTGCACTTCCCAGGCAGAGGGGCCTGTGTCATCAGCATGGATTTCATGCATCAACTGGAAAGCCATAGCATTTTGGCATCCAGGGAAAAAAAGCCCTATCTGGCTTCTGATCTTCTGTCTTCAGCCCATATCCTTAAAAATTCCAGATACAGGCCTTTGTTCATAGTATTCAACAACAGAACACAAAACTGTGTGGCAACTGAAAAAGTACCAAACCCCTTATTCACATACAATGGATAAAGAACAAAGGCCTGACTTCGAAAAGTATTAATAACACCAGATACCCAATGTGATTGGCATGTAAATTCCTCAGAAATCAGGCACAGCAAACTTTCCTTGGTATTGAGCAGGCATTTGATGAAATAAATCACAGCACATCAGATTTCCTTATTCTGTTTAACTGTAGTCATCACCTCAGCTAAGTGGATTTTCTCTACTTTCCAAGTCTGACTGTGGAAAAAAAATGTGTGAAAATCGATTAGGTTAGAAAAACTTGCATGAAATAAATAATTGACAGAAATACACTAAGAAAGGTAACAGCTTGAAAACTCTCTCTATTAGGTAGATAAATGAGAAGTATTTGGTATCATTTCTTAAAAGGAATTGTCTTTACAAACAAATAAAAATTATTCTTTTCTGAAGAGCAAATAACTCAATGGACACATTATAAACTGGTATAAGAAACTGAAATCCATAACTAAAGCAGATGTTGGTTTAGGAAAATCTTTTAAGATGTAATTAATTGCTGGCACTAAGTATTGTTCCTTTACAATTTGAAGTAATTTATTATAAAGCCTTTAAAAGTTATTAATTATAATTAGGGATTATGTTTATTTCTACTCAAATATAACGTGTTTTTTCTTGCTGAAGCGGAGACACCACAACGCAAGAAAGAAACAGAGCTGTTGGAACATGTCCAGGGGAAGGCCATGAAGATGCTCAGAAGGCTGGAGCACCTCTGCTATGAAGACAGGCTGAGAGAGTTGTTCAGCCTGGAAAATAGAAGGCTCTGGACAAACCTTATTGCAGCCTTCCAGTATCATAGAATCATAGAATCATAGAATTGTAGGGGTTGGAAGGGACCTGGAGAGATCATGGGGTCCAACTCCCCTGCCAAAGCAGCTCCCCAGCTCATATTGCACAGACAGGCGTCCAGATGGGGCTGGAATCTCTCCAGAGATGGAGACTCCACCACCTCCCTGGGCAGCCTGTCCCAGGGCTCTGGCACCCTCACTGGGGAAAAGTTCTTCCCCATGTTGCTGTGGAACTCCCTGTGCTCCAACTTGCAGCCATTTGGCCCTTGTCCTGTCTCCACAGACACTGAAAAGGGGCTGCCCATTCCCCCTGCATCCCCTGCTTCAGATAATTATAAACATTCATAAGGTCCCCCCTTAGTCTTCTCTTCTCCAGGCTGAACAGTCCCAGCTCACTCAGCCTTTCCTCACAGGGGAGATGCTCCAGGCCCCTAATCATCTTCGTGGCCCTCCTCTGGACTCTCTCCAGGAGATCCCTGTCCTTTTTAAACCAAGGAGCCCAGAACTGGACACAATACTCCAGGTGGGGCCTGACCAGGGCAGAGTAGAGGGGGAGGATCACCTCCTGTGACCTGCTGACCACACTCCTCCTGATGCCCCCCAGGATCCCATTGTCTCTCTCAGCCCCCAGGGCACACTGCTGGCTCATAGCCAACCTGTCATCACCCAGGACCCCCAGGTCCTTCTCCACAGAGCTCTTCTCCAGCAGCTCATCCCCCAGCCTGTCCTGATTCCAGCAGTTATTCCTCCCCAGGTGCCAGACTCTCCACTTGCTTTTGTTGACCCTCATCTGGTTTCTCCCTGCCCAGCTCTCCAGCCTGTCCAGGTCTCTCTGGATGGCAGCGCAGTGTCCTGCGTGTCAGCCACTCCTCCCAGCTTTGTACCATCGGGTACTTGCTGAGGGTGGATGCTGTTCCCTCATCAAGGTCGTCAATGAAGATATTAAACAGGACTGGACCCAACACCGAACCCTGGGGAACACCGCTGGTCACAGGTCTCCAGTCAGACTCTGCTCCTCGAATCACAACCCTCTGGGCTCGGTCCAACAGCCAATTCTCAATTCTCAAATCTCAATTCTCAATTCAGTACCTGAAGAAGCCCACAGGAAAGCTGGGAAGGGACTGTTTGCAAGGGCAAGGAGTGACAGGACAAAGGGTTCAAGATAAAAGGGGGGAGATTTAGATTAGAAAGAAGAAAAGATATTCTTTACTGTGAGGGGGGTGAGTTCCTGGCACAGGCTGCCCAGAGAAGCTGTGGCTGCCCCCTCCCTGGCAGTGTTCAGGACCAGGCTGGATGGGGCTTTGGGCAACCTGGGCTAGTGGAGGGTGTCCCAGCCCATGGCAGGGGGGGTTGGAACTAGATGATCTTTGAAGGTCCCTTCCAACCAAAACCAGTCTGTGATTCTGTGATTCTGTGATATAAAATTGGAACCTTACAGGTCACACTGAGGAAGTTAACAAAGTCTAAGTTATGCCAAGAACGCAGCTGAAGTACCAAAGAAATCAAGCAGTCAAATCTTAAAAAGACCTAAAAACAGACAATAACTCATTCAAGTCCTGTCAGCTCCAACTCATTTAATTGGAAAACCTCCCAGACACTAAGAGAAACTGTATCCTAACATAGGTGCTATGGCAAAATGGTATTTAGGAGCTGCCAAACAAGAAAATTGCTATTCCTGCCACTGAAAAATGCATGAGACCTTGTGTATATAAACGCTGTTAACCTGTGGGAAATCAGTGCCACTGCCTAACTAATCAGTTACTATAAGCAATCTTATTTTGCAAAGAAAATAATTACAAAGAAATATGACCTTCAATATAAATTGCATTAAGCAAGCTGGCTGTTTGACCAGTAAATGTATAAAAAGACTGGTTTCTTCTACCAAAATTCTAACTCAAAGCCTACAGATTTGTATCTGTTAGTAAGAATATATTCTATGTTTTTCTTTGGTTTCCTAAACATTTTTTTAGATAAATTAACTTTTTTTTTTGGTTGTGGTTTGTTTGTTTAGAAAAGTAAAACGTCCCTTTTCTTCACTCTTATGGAAGCATCTCAACTGGGTGTTCAGATCATCAGTTTTAGGTGCATAAGGCAGGTGCAATATTTACCTGTTTTCATAGGAATACAAGATAGACCAGACATGCAGAGCAGGCAGTTTCAATCAGAGTTACTGTGATGTTCCCAGGGCAGACAGATGGGGAAGGTTGTCTGTGAGAAACTTCAATGCCTGTCTTGCAGGAAAAGTAAGAAGAGGTGGATTAACATCTGCTAAAGGCAATGGGAGTTCTATCTTCACCTTCATGAGAGCAGCAGAGAGGCCAGAATGCTCTCCATAAGAAGGCTCCTGCTTTGAACCAATAAAAATTCCCATTAAGGACGTGCTCTAGTGAATTCATAATTACTGGCAAGAATTTGTTAATACCATGATGATAAGCCATGTCATACAGACAGTGTAATTTCCTAATGAAATATCACCTCTTTACAACTTTATTACCATATCCTAATAATTAATCATTGGAATAGGTTACAAAGTGGCAGACTTTAATATTAATGTAATATTTAGGTGCTTATCATCCACATTTATACACTCTGATAAGGTTATAGCATAACTCCCTACCATTAATTTCCTCAAAATACGAGTTACCTACTCACTGCACTTTAGCCATGATTTGCTTTATGCCTTGGATTATCTAGTAGTTATAGTTATTGTCATAGCATGCCAGATTTATCAAGCTGGGGAAATTTTCTGACCAATCACATGTGTAAACACCTCACTTCTTGACAGTTTGATGTTAGTTGGACTTTGGTTTTAAAACTAAATACACAAAGCCACAAACACATTGAGGACTTCATTTGGGCAACGATAAAGAGCACAGCTGTGAGAGCTCTGGAGGGCTTCAGTGGAAAGATTCGTGCAGTTTAGTGGGAAACATGCACATTGCAAAAACTCTTGTAGAGCCTTTCTGAGCAGCATCCCTGTGAGAGCAGTCCAAAGGGGACTTTTCCACCTGTCCCCAGTTCTCTAAGTAGGTCCCACAGGTTCCTCCTTCACTTCAGAGCCTTGGACTCAGAGGAACCACTTGACAAATTCCTTCTCCTTCTTGTCCCCAACTAACTCATGCTGTGCACACCCTAGGCACATAAACATGGGTGTCTAGTGATGTCTGTAGACCTTTCAAGTCTGAAAACCCTAAATGGTCTAAAAAGGTCTGTAGATCCTTTAAGTATCTAAACCCTATGGTCCAGATTTCCCTTTGTTGTGTGCCATGTGTACCATTTCTCTGGATGTCTTGGATACTCCAGAGCATCTCAAGCAACACTAGAAACATATGTGTAGGCAACTGAGTGATGCCCATGGCCCAGCAAGCAACCTTTCATACACCAAACCCCTCTAGAAGGAGGATGGGGAGGGATATGTGGCCATACACAGTTTAGGTATCTACATACCAGGTCTGACTTGAGTAAAGAGACAACTTGCTCTCCAAGGGGAAAATCCAGAATGAAGTAAGTCATGTTTGTAGTTTTGAGGGCCACTTGGCCAGTGGATGTCTGAAGCACCAGACTGGGGGCTTCAGCCTAGGGCCAAATTTGGAGAGATTCCAGGACAGTAATGGGGAAGTTTGCTCAAAACTAGTCCAGGAGATGGTCATCAACCCCAGGTGCTGAGCCAAGCTAGTGTTTGGCAAGGTGGATACAGGACTGGCTGCAATGCTATACTTCTTATGGCCTTTTCTCTGGTCTCTCACCAGAAATATTAACTCTTTTGTCAGCAAAAAATCCCCAAAGAGGTGATTAACTCTTGTCCTGGTTCTGGCCAAGCCCGAGTTAACCTTCCCAAGCAGTCAGCACAGGTGAGCTGGGTTAGCCAGAGCTGTTTTCCACACCACCTGACATCACTCCCCCATTAAAGGGGCTTGTTGGAGAGAGGTAGTTCAGCATGGCTCTGGGACAGCAACAGTTCTTTTCTCAGTGCTCAAACTCACAACCCTAGCATTAAGAGTTCCATGCTTTACTGCTACCCCAGCCCTTCAAGCCCCACTTTGAGTGCCCCCACTGCTCCAGCTCTACCACTACTTCAAGGCAGATCTGGGTTGCATGCAAACCCCAGTGTCAGTATTTAGCAAGCAGGATGGGAAGAGGAGCTCACTATAGGTGAAAACTGAATTTCTGGTGTAAGTGCTGCAACCATACATTCACCACTAACATACCACAGCTCTCAGCTGATGAGTGTCCTTAGAGCTGGCAAAAGGCTGGAGTGTGCCATGGGTTCCAACTGGCCTGTGTCAGTGCCCATCAGCTGCTGCATGTGCATTGAGCAACCAATGCATCACTACATCTTAACTTTGGAAAGGGCAGGGGAAAGTATGCACAGAAACAGGAAATTTCTCCTGGAAATTCAAATTTCCAGACACTAGAATTGCTCCCAGAAACCCTAGCACAGACACAACCTGCTTGTACTGAGATGTGAGAGCTGGGTCAAGGTGCCAGGGTTGTCTATGTGTGTAATGCTTCTCTAAAAACATGAAGAGCCCTGTAGCGCTGCTGTATGGGTATAGTTCAGATGTTCCTGCTGATGCAGGCATACAACCATCACTGAATAATGAATATTGCTGGAAGGGTTTCTCAGAAACTGTTGCCAAGGCTGGGTGCTACCCAATCATCAACTGCTGCACTCTCGTGGCTCCCAATACCCTCAGGAATTAGGCCTTCTGAGTGTTGCACAGGCCACTTCATCTTGTAATTCTTTATTCTGGCCATTGTTGTATTCACTTCTAAAAACTGCTAGAAACCTTGGAGATGTAAATCCAGGCTTTGCATCAGCCAACTAAGCCATTCAGAAGTTTGCCCGACTCTTCATGTCACAGGAAAAACTGAGGCGAAGGGCAAGACTCTTATTGCCTCTTAGGTGGTTTAGCTCATGTGTTTGCTGCTAATTGTCGGTAGATAGGGCCTGGCGGTCGGAAGATTTCGGGCTGTACGGAAAGGTAGGACCCCCCCCTCTCTTTAGGTAACCAATAGTAGGTAGCCGGTGAGGTAAGCGGACGGAAGTGACATCTGATCCCTGGGGTATAAAGCCCCGCGCCCCTCTCTAATAAACGCCATTTGCCATCCACCACATTGGTGTCTGTGAGCTGAATGGACCGTGCTGCCAGAGTGTGGCGCCGTTGCCGTTCCTGAACCAGGTCGCCATGCCTTACCAAAAGGCAACAAATGGTGCCGGAAACCCGGGAGACTCGCCTGCGTCAGGTGAACGGCGGCCGGGCGGCGGGACCAGCCCGGCGGAGGGGACGCCCTCGGACCCGCAAGGAGGATGGAAGCCCTTGTGAAGGTCGTATTGGTATTGAGTGTGCAGTGGGATATTGAGTGTAAGGTTAAAGATTTTATTCTCGCCGTTGCGAGACTTTTGAAAATCGGGGTCATTGACCAGCCGGTTGATATTCTCCATCCTAAGGTGTGGGTTAAATGTACTAAAGTTTTAGCCGAGGAAACTATGTCCTCCGGCAGTGGGAAAACTCTGAAATCGTGGGGGAGAGTCGTGCAGGCACTCCGAAAAGCGATACAAGAGCAGGACACTTGGAGGGAGGCGAAAGAATGTTTGTCGGTCATCCCAAAAATTGGGAATCGGGGCGGCCACACAAACTTTGCAGCCCCCAGACGGTGATAAGCCTGCCGAGCCCAAAGATCAAAAGGGTGATATGACTCGTAAAAGTTGTAAAGTATCATTGTTTTGTTTTCCTCCAGCCCCTGAACTACAAGGGACAGCAATATGACGTAATTTGGATTTTTGCAATTGGACAAATTCAAATTGTTAATTAATGTCTATCTAATGTTAACAGTTCTTACTGACTATTGCAAATGCAATTTGAAAATTGTTAATTGTTTGAATGTTTTGATTGTAGGTATTGAGCTATTGCGCACACACTTTTCTTTTCCTTCCTCCTTACTTTATCTCTATCCTCTATCTATCACAGAGTACCATCAATAAGATGGCAATGTTGAGCCATGGGGTGGTGTGACATACCGTGTCCCTCAACGAATGCCTGTACCGAGGACTTATGTCTCAACATTGCTGAAATATTGCATTAAGATGCTTGTAAAGGGTTAAGGAAGGATTGCTAACAGGATAGCTTGAAGTGCCATAGCAGTGACCTCACATAAACAATGCCTCGCTTGAAGGCCTCTGCCTCACTGATAAAGAAGAAACATCAAAAGGGACATAAGTTTGGGTCTAACACCATATCTTAAGTAAATTGCACACTCAAGGACTATGTGCTCTGTGGAAATAAAATGACTTCTTTGATGAGTTCCAGTACCCCCCTCCTCCTTATCTGTTCATGAATTCCTTGCTTGTCTCTAATTGGCCACGAATGCAGGCAAAGCATTCCACTTTAACTAGTTCAAGCTCCCCTTTGTCCTTGAAGGTATACAAAACCTGCTAAATCAAAACTTGTAGTTTGGATCAGAGTCAAGGGGTAAGTGAGTCTGCACAAGACAGAAGGTTACTTGCGGTGATGGAGAGGAGCCATCCGACTTCATCCCCACGACCCTCAACGACCACCACCAAACAGCAGTAACAGGCACAATGGGGAGGAGTTAATGGAAATCACTTCTTGGGGCACATTTTAATATGAAGGGGGACAAGTTAGTAATATGTACAGGGGTATGAGGTAACCTAATGAATAAGTATCATTGTTAGTGTGTGGATGTTGCAGGCTGAATAAAGTAACTTAAACCTTGACTCAGTTTTGAGTCTTAATTCTGTTCCCGAGAATTGTGAAGACCTCCTCATGATAAAGCACCTAATTGGACATCACTCAGGGGTTAAGCCCAGCCGCCCCCAGCCACCCAGAGCAATCTGAGGTTGGTTGGAATGCAAGGGGGTTTAACCTCTGCCAAAGCCGTTTATCTGGGTGTGGATCGTGACATTTTAATAGTGTAGTCGGCAGGATTCTCAGAGAACAGAAAGGTGTGAGGTCCTGAGAGTGAATAGGGGAACTTTGATGCTTAAGTTGGACCCTCTCAGGATGTATTGCCCCTTTGAGTTGTATAGAATGGCTGCTCCTATGGCAGTCGGTAGAAGTAAACAAACAGTTGCTGCTAAGCAAGAGAACTCCTGCCTGTCACACAGGAGACTGGGGTTCCATTCCCCAACAGGGAGTCCTTTTCTGGTGACATTGATTTATTGGTATTGACTTCAGATATTGTTAAAAGGAACTGAGTTTTGGAAATTGATTTAAATTTGATGAACTATTTGTGTGAGTGAAATGAGTTAACTCTGGTGTGAGTGGTGAGTGACTGAGCTGCAGCGTAATTGCGAGAGAGAGAAAAACCTTTTCGTAACTATTGTTATGCTTTGCATATGCAAGAAATCTTTGTGCCCGGTACCGTGTGTTGTTTGAATGATTTAAGTGTTTGACCGAGATGCAGTCTGACTGTGAAGCGAGTGAGTTCTGATCTGTGGTTCTGTGTCTCCGCAAGGAGAGCAGCTGGAGACAGACAAAACGAGTGGCAAATTTAAGCTGTTTGTGTGGACAGGAGTCAGACTATGTGTTGAGAGTGTCCCTGTCAGTAGGAGATGGAATTTTGTTATCAGAAAGAGAAGCAAAAGGGAAATAATTACGGAAGGTATAGAAAACAAACATAATCGTCTGTGGACCACGGGATGGCAAAAAGGCATTCCCCGAGAACTCATGATGGGGTGCCAACAGATAAATTGGAAAAGTTAGTACTAAGACAACCCAAAAATCCACAAATCAAGGTCGAAAATCCTGTTCCTAGTGCTCTTTTATTGCATTTAACTGCGTTCCCCAAGCTGCCGGGAGGCTAGCTCCTTCGTCCCCTTGTAAGTGAGTGGGGGGGCAAAGGGTGTATATATATATCAGAAAACTCACTGGAAACCACTGAGGTGATTTACTGATTACTTGTTTTGTAGAACCTAAGTTAATACCTGTAACATTTTTGGTAGACACTACAGTCCAAATCTCCACACTTAGAACAGAAGATTCTATCTGCATAGTTTTATAAAAAATTACCTTGTTGCTGCCTTTAACATTAAGGGCTCACTGTTCCCCACCCCTTTTCCCCACCTTGCTGTTTTTTCCTCTTCTCTCCGAGAAGCGAATTTGTTTATTTTCTTTCCAGGGAGAAGAAAGAAGTCACAGTGAGGATGCCTGCCTTATCAGCTGTGTTTATCCCTGCCCTCATTTATGGGGGTAGAGGGAAGCCAATGGAATGTAGCAACTCGCATCTTGCAATGTCGCTTATCTGATGGGTCAGTTTGCAGCGTTCACGAATTAGCTAACTGAGAGCAAGGCTGGTTACGTAGCAAAGAAAATGGAAAATAACAGGAATTGGTATTAGAGGAAATACAAGCCTCAACTCAGCAGCTGGAGTTACAAGGCAGTTGTAAAAGATCTGTTGAGATTGAAATAGGTGGAATAAAAAATTAGGAGGAACACAAAATTAGGGGGAAAAATGAGTGGCCTCCCAAAAGAACAAAGCATTACAGGCTGGCCACATGGAAGCCTAATGAATTGATAACAGGGGCATGGGAATGTTGGCTGTGTTATGATGCTTATCCCCCTTACTATGAGGGTATTGCCCTCAACACTCCTTTTAGCTACTCATCGAAAGATAACCCGACTCAGTGCAAGTGGGATACACCACGGAGAGGAATCACTTTGGACCAGGTTAAAGGCCAAGGCATATGTTTTGGTAATGCCACCTTAGCGAGCTGGAACAGAGCGGTCTGTGCAAAAACGGTTCCGATCGATAGAACCCATAAATGGGCAATTCCATCCGCATCAGGGATGTGGATCTGTCATCAGACAGGTCTAACCCCCTGTGTGTCCATTAAGCGTTTTAACTCATCAACTGACTTTTGTGTACAAGTTTTGATTATTCCCAGGGTCCTATATCATTCGGATGAAGAAATGAGCCATTACTGGGGAGATGCAGACAACAGGATCCAAAAGAGAGAAATACTGACAGCACTGACAATAGCAACACTGCTCGGCCTGGGAGTAGCTGGTACAGCCACAGGAGCGACCACTATGCTGAACCATCACCAAGACCTGGCTCGACTACAAACTGCCATCGACGAAGATCTGCAAAGACTCGAGGAATCTATGACCCATCTAGAACAATCTGTCCCTTCACTCTCAGAGGTTGTCTTGCAGAACAGACGAGGACTAGACCTCCTGTTCATGCAACAAGGAGGCCTTTGTGCCGCCTTGAAAGAGGAATGCTGCTTTTATGCTGACCACACAGGATTAGTCAGGGATTCGATGGCTCAACTGAGAGAAAGGTTAGCTCAGAGAAAAAAGGAAAGAGAGGCCCAACAGGGATGGTTGGGATCATGGTTTAGTTACTCGCCATGGCTAACCACCTTAATATCTACCTTGTTGGGACCAGCTGTAATGATCATAATAGCACTGATTTTCCGACCCTGCGTACTGAACAAGCTCACAGCATTCGTCAAGAGTCGTCTAGAGAGGGTTAACATTCTCTTTGTAGAAAACAGACAGATGCTTTAAGAAAGTAACCACTGAGCACTACCCCTACTGTTCTGTAGTTGTCCCTAGTATACCCTACTGTCTAAGCTACCCCTGACTATCATTCACTTAATGTGCCTTATGCTACTAACATTATAAGCTATCACTATTATTAGCTATCAATATTATAACTTGCCACTATTATATATTATTACTAACATATTATCACTATTATTATCACTATTATGTATTATCACTATTATATATTGTCACTACTGTAGTCCAACACTGTTATAAGCTATCACCTTTTTATATATCAGTATTGTGTGTCACTTTTGCACTTTGCACTATAAGTAGTTTTAGTGAGCACAGGGAGGGGGGAAATGTCGGTAGATAGGGCCTGGCGGTCGGAAGATTTCGGGCTGTACGGAAAGGTAGGACCCCCCCCTCTCTTCAGGTAACCAATAGTAGGTAGCCGGTGAGGTAAGCGGACGGAAGTGACATCTGATCCCTGGGGTATAAAGCCCCGCGCCCCTCTCTAATAAACACCATTTGCCGTCCACCACATTGGTGTCTGTGAGCTGAATGGACCGTGCTGCCAGAGTGTGGCGCCGTTGCCGTTCCTGAACCAGGTCGCCATGCCTTACCAAAAGGCAACAGCTAATGTTTGGTTTCTTTGGTTTCATGTATGGAAGACTCACCAACTTGTGTAAAAGTTTTGTGACCATACAGAAGTACTAGCTATATTAGGGAATATAAAGATAAGAGTCACATTTGATGGAAATGTGGCTGGAGCATTTCTACAAGTTGGGGGGGGGGGGAAAGGATCTCTGAGTCTCAAGAAGTGTTTTTTGTAATTTATTTTCATGATTCAAGTATAGGATGCAGGGGGAAATGGGCAGCCCCTTTTCAGTGGTCTGTGGAGACAAGACAAGGGGCAATGGATGCAAGTTGGAGCACAGGGAGTTCCACACCAACATGGGGAAGAACTTTTCCCCAGTGAGGGTGCCAGAGCCCTGGGACAGGCTGCCCAGGGAGGTGGTGGAGTCTCCATCTCTGGAGAGATTCCAGCCCCGTCTGGACGCCTGTCTGTGCAATATGAGCTGGGGAGCTGCTTTGGCAGGGGGGTTGGACCCCATGAGCTCTCCAGGTCCCTTCCAAACCCCTATGATTCTATGATTCTATGATGATTCCAGCACAGCTAAGAGCCCCTAATCAACAGCATCACTAGCTTTTGGATTCCTATGAGAGGTGAGATTAGAAAAGGATCTTTCCCATCTCAAATGCATCCTGTGCCACAGGATGCTATTCTATGATTCTATGATTCTATGATTTTGAAAGTCAAATGCAGATATATTTTTCATAGCAAAGATGAGAATCAAGCCTCAGCCCAGTGGTCCAGCCAGTAGGTTAGACAGCCCAGGTTTTGTGTCACATTCAGATCCAGTGAAATCGTATTTTGAATGGCATCACTGAAGTGTTGAAACTTGAATATCTGGCTGCTTCAGTCTGAGAATAGAGTTGAGTTTAATTCCTAGCTGTGAGGTGGACACACCAGGTTATTATATAAAATTTGAGGAAGGAGAAAAGGCACTGCCTCTTTTTCATGCCAGCTTTTAAAAGAAAATGAGATGGAAGCTGGTAGGGGAGTTTGATCTTCATGGTGTAGTAGGCAGCCTTTGAAAACTTGTCACAAGCTGTAGGAGAACTGGTGATGTCAGAAATTGCTGCAGTAGTCACAGTAGGAGATGAGGACAAGGAATCCGTGGGGAATGGATGACTAGAAGGCAAAGTGGGGAAAAGAAGATGACAAAAATAAAGATAGGAAAGGGTTATGGGGTTATGGATAAGTAGACTGAAGGAAACAAGCTAGAGGACTGAAAATAGCCAAGCAGCAAAGCTACTTTTAGGGTGTGAAGCCCAGGCAAGTAGACTTGGATTAGTCAAACAAAGAGGCAGAGTCTGGGGTGGGGTATGCAGAAGCCAGGACTGAGTTATATCTGAATAGAATTTAATGCATAGGTGTGAGAAAGGCAGATATGGTTGTGCACACTCCTCTCCAGAGCTGGGAGTGGAGCCCAAGGCTCCTGACACTGGCCACTCCTCTAGTGATCGCTTGACACTCAGTGGGAAACTTTGCCTTCCTGTATTCTGCTTATCCTCATAAAACTGATCCCCTGCATCTGCTACCAGCTGCTCCCTGAGCTTCAGTGGTGGAGGTCTCTGCAATGACTCCTAAAGCTTCACCCTGCTCCATTCTGGGCTTTGGAAGGAAAACACAAGCAGTGCTCATGTGGTGTTGTTTGTGTGTTGAACACTTGCCCGTGGAATTTTAATTTTCTTTTGTTTTTTTCTTTTTTTCTTTCAGTGTCCAACAAATATTCTATGGATGTAATTACTGTCTGCAGAGTTAATAATTGCCTTGCATATCCAAGCAAGTCAATTTGCTCAAGAAAAGGTCAGGAGACAGGCTGTAGTGTTACTTCTTCTGCCTTTGAGCAGAAAAACACTGTAAGATTTCTGTAGATCTCATTAAGCTTCTAAATCCAAATCTACATTTTAAAAAAGGTGAATTTTCACAGGCAAGGCCATGAACTTTCTAATTAACCTTCACGTACATATACATAGAGAAGAGGATGGCAATGTTTACCAAAATCAGTGTGATTACAATCCAATTTGTATTTCTATTACAAAACTCTTTCCCTAATCCAGCTACAAATAAACCTCTGCTGACCAATTTTATCATCTAAATTCCACAAGAGGTAAGTAATATTTTTTTTTGCCTCACAATAAATAAGAACAGCTTTAAGAGAACTCCAACATGTCAAGTGGCAAGTGATGACAATCCTTATTTACTTCTACTGGGTGCTTTCATTCTGGCAATAATAATCTTGAGGACACTCAGTATTTCATAGGACTAGCAGACTTAACAAGGAAGATCACTTTTCTTTTGACATGAGGAAATGGCTTTATTTCTACATGGGGATTTACTTTGCTAAAAAGTAAAACAGTTCCCTGTTATTTTGACATGGGGATCCTGCTTTATTTCTACCTCCTGTCCAACTCCTGCTTTGCAATGGCTTGTACTTCCTGAGCTGTTTCAGTTTCTCCATCCACTTTTAAGTGCTGTAAGGGGGGGGCACCTGGCCAGAAGCAAAATGCTGAGGAGGGAGGAAGGGGCAGCCTAGATGAGGAAAGTGATGGAGCCAGTTGATTGATAAGAGTCCTCTGCTCCCAGTCCTCACCCAAACCCCCTTAAATTTAGTCAGACATAAAGCTCAAAGTCCTGGCAACCAAACTATGTGTGACACTTCTCTGATGGTCCTGGCAATGATGCTACTCTGGTCCTTCTCTACCACTTAGGACTGTCAACCCCATTTCCATACAAAAGCTCGGCTAAGCTAAGCAGGGTTCTGTAGGCAGACAAAACAAGCAAGAACAAGTGGGCATAGCCAAGCATCAAGCTGTAGGATGATATTCAGCCCCTCTTCCTCAAACCCCAGGGGTGTCACTAGAGAGGAGTAGGATGTGATCAGCCCAGTGGCAGCAGGACAGCCCCAGCTGTGGGATTGCTATTAGCACAGACGATGCCTCATTGATATACACTGATGTATACTGATCTGTCACTCCTGCCACATCCCTCTTGGCAGGCATCACCTTCCCTGTCAGCCATAGCCACAGGGAGGACTTCACCACCTTCCCTGCCCCTGGACAGGTACCACCCATGTTCCTAGCACATGCTGTGGGAAATGGGACTAAAGAATTAATAAGAGAGGAAGGCTACAAAGCCCTATATATTTTCTTTGTAGAAAATTTAAATTTTCTTGATCACTTCTGGGAATCTTCTGGGCTTCAGTTTGACCTTGGTCTCTGAGCAATTAGTCAGCAATGAAACAGCTTTGCTGCTTTAGTCAGCTTTGCAGACACTGAAGGGGGGGAACTGAGTCACCTCTGGGAAGAGAAGACGTTCAGCTGCAGATTTGAAAATGCCAGCTTTAGCCTTAGGCACCTAAATAGCTGTGGGGATCTGATCCTCAGTTGCAGTTCTTTCCTCCTAATAATAAATACCATTGTAGTTTCACCCTGCAGTCACATGCAATGGCTCTCACTGCAATGAACACCCTCGCACGCTCCAAGGGAGTTGTGGACTACCAGTGACTTAAAAAAGGCATTTTTAATAACCATATCCTAGGGGTTTTTTTCAAGATCCAAATTTGAAGGGAAGAAAACATCCATTTCATGGTAGCATATGGTTGTTCATGAAGATACAGCTCTTCTGTTTGCTCTGAAATCCTTGTCATGGAAGTCATAACATGCACTTTCCTTGCAGTAATGGCATGCCATGAAATTCAGTCTAGTTTCTTATGGGGGATCAAGTTAAAGACCTACTATCTGTGGGATTTAAGTTATATTATTATGATGATGTTAAATTTGATAACAAAGTAGATACAAAATTAAATAGTGAGGTTTGCAGCAGAAAACAAATCAGGCTTAATTACATTACAATTCCTTAGTGTCAGAACAGCAAAGTAATAATGCATTTATATTTTAGCCAAGGGAATTAATATTTCATGTTAAAACTGCAGTTTTATCTCCTCTGTTACTCCTTGGCTCTTCAGAGTTCAAATCACATTGCTGGTGAACTTGAATCTAGCTTTGGAGCTTCAATACATATCTTAAGTAAATAAGCTATGTGTCAGTGAGGAAATGACTGTGGAATATTGTACAGTACAATCAAAAGGCTGTATTTCTTCCTGGAAATGTAAAATGACATTGAAATGGGAACATGGTTCAAGACAGATTCCAAGCATCTTTAAAAAAGCATGACATGGGTGTTGATTTTGGCGTCATCAACTGAGTGTCGCTCAATTGAAATGTCCTCTTTGATTGTGCCAGCACTATATACTCCTCATCAAGACCTAGTTGTAAAATCATCTGTGTATTTATAATTTATCAGCGTACTGAGTGAACTAGATTTCCTCATCCCAGGAAATGCAGAGTGCCTTCAGTCCATTGTCTCAGTGGGAGTTGCAGAAGTTCAGTCCATCACTGTATCTTGTTCTTAAAGCAATCTATTCCAGTTTTGTTGTGATTGTTTGCCCAACAAGAATAAGAGAAGTTTCTAAATTCTTGTTCAAACACAGGGGAATGATAATTCTTTGCTAATAACCTTGTTAATAGGGGTGCTGAAATAGAAAGGCTAATGTGAAGCCAGGCAGTCACACTTTCATAAATCATTCATGTAGTAAGCAGCTGGTGGTGCAAAAGTAATAGCACCCTCACTGCTAGCCAGATGATAAAACCCTTTTGTCTTCAATGCTGAATTTCACTCAGTTCTTCCTATAGTCAGATAAGATGCCTACTACCCACAGTGCAAAAGGCAAAGAGAAATAGAACAACCCTGAAATATAGGGTTAAAAAGTCAATAATTAATTTATTCTTATTCCCTGCTATCTTTTATAGCAGTACAAAGCCTGAGTTGCTGCAGTAGGTCAAAACACACAGTAGGAGACAGGGTGGAGGTGGAATGAGCCACGAGAATTTCTTGCAATTCAAGTTGTTCATGCAAGCACGATGGCTCTCGGGTGGCTGGCAGGTGCTCATTGACTCCTCCGCACCCCTGGAGAATCTGAGCCAGCCAGGCTTTATGAGCATCCCATAGCCCATGCATACACATTTTCAGAATGAACATATGACCCAGTGGACTGCAGAAACAGCAGTAAGAGCTTAAGCACAAATTCCTGTGCCCTGTGCTGTTATAGAGCATGAAGGATGTGTTCAACATCTGGGCTGGAAGGTGGGGTTAGGAGGGGTTGATCCTCACCTCTCCTTTCCTTGCCTTCTTGCTGATGGCAGAGCCTTGGCAAAGCTGCATGTTTGAAAAGACAGGGAGAGGGAATGAGGCAGGGGATACACAACAGACAGACAAAGTGATAAACCAGTGCATATACACACAAAAATGCAGAAACAGCACATTATTTGTTAAATGGACCAGGGTAGCAGCAAATCTTCGGACATCTTCTTTGTTGGCACATCTCAAAAGAGCTCTAATAAGACACTGTGACAATCCTTTCTTCTGCCTTTGTTTGAAATGGTCCTTAATTTCAGTTAACATATACTTTTGTCTGCAAAAATATTCTTCTCCAAGGATCTAAGAGCCCCAGATACAAGCACTGCCAGGCAGGAATGGCATCAGGAAACTTCTGGGGGTTACTGAAGCAAATATTGCTGATTCAGATGCCTTTTACACTTCCTTGGGGACCTGACCCTTTTATGAAGATTAAAAAATTCTTGTCTGTGTTGAAAACACTGACATGTAGAATGGGAGTGGGTAGATGACCTGAAGCTGTAGTCACCATCCCTCCTAATTGTGGCAGTGTATCAAATGCAAGGAAAGTGCACACGATCTGATAGTGCTGTGGTCAAGGAAAAATCACTGTAAATGAGCAGGTAACAATAATAAGCACCCCTTCTTCCCTGCCTGGGCTGTGTTTGCTTTCTTCCTGCAGTTTCACTTTCAGAAATTGCTGATTAAGAAAGCCCCCCCCCCCCCCCCCCCAAAAAAAAATCATGACCCAAAGGAAGAAGAGGGAGGAGGACAAGGAGGGAAAAAGAACAGATGATATTTATGATTAAGAATCTCAATCATTCCAGCATAAATGATGAACTTAAGATCATTGGCAATAGAAATAGTTGACTTAACAGATGGCAGGCAGCTCCTGTCGGAGGAAACCATTTTGAGCAGGAGTTTAATGGAATGGTTCAGATCTGTATAAATTAACATGTTTTAAAGCTGTGCATATTCTCAGGTGGATTTTCAAAATCATTTTTAGAGTTTTTTCAGGATCTTTCAGTGAAATACTTGTTGTCAGAGGCCGATTCCCAATTTTTAGATGATCATGTGTAAGAAAGCTGAATGTGCTGTCATCTGCCTTCAGAAAGCAAATGCTTGCTAATCCAAGCAGTAGTCTGCTTCTGGGGCACATGATCTTAAGTGTGCTTCTTACAGAAATCCTTTTGTTTGAGCAGTTCTTAGGGGCAAACATCTGCCTATATGAAATTTTAGTAGGTAAATGATTTGAATATTCAGTGATTGCTCCACTTGAAGATAATGCAGTAAAAAATCAGTAAATAAATTAATTAAAAACTAAGTGATGAAGTTGCTCTGCCCTAAGACTTGAAATTTTCTGCCTCTCATGGATCTGTGTGTGTGTGTGTGATAGGACATCAGTTCAGTCAAAGAAACTGTTATGAACACCCAAATAATTCTTAACACCAGGCTGTGCCTCAGCATAATTGTGCATGAGAGGTGTAAACAGATGCTGCACATTACAGGGACATTTGCAACAGAAGTGTGAGCAGTGAGTTTCCATATATTATGGTGCAAAATGGGGTGCTATTCCTGCAAGACAAAGGGAAGGGAATCTAATACAGGTAGAAGAGCCTAAATGGGATTTCTTACTTAGAAAATCTGAAGTAGAGAAGGGTGTGAGTCTTCTTAATTCATGAAGTTTGTAAGAATACAAGTGGATAATGAGGTAAGATGGTGAGTCCTATTCTCTACTGCTTTACACTCTGCACAAACAATCCTAAGGATGAAAAGTTTCACTGAAAGGGATACGTAATGCAAAAGCAGAGTCAAAATATCTGTCAGAATCCTGAAAATTCCGAGAGTTTTCCCATTCTGGCACATCTGTATCTCATTTCAAACCAAGCAGATCTACAAAATACGTCTTTATTAAGTTTGTGCCCTGGATGGCTTTCTGCATATCTGTGAACCTTTTCATGAACTACATTTCCAGTTGCTCTGATGTCCATTTCTGCCACTTCTATACCCCAAATGCTTTGTTTTCTATTATTTTTGCCAAGGTCAAAATGGCTTGAGCTAGGTATGACAGAGCAGGAAAGCTGGCCTTCTGTCTGTTATTTGACATCAAGCAAATAACTTTTTTGATTACAAAAATACTCTTTTCTTTCAAGGTAATTAATTTTAATTGCTGGTGATGGGCCAAATTCCCTACTGTCCTAAAGCATTCCAGCTCCATCGGCTTCAAGGCGCTTGTGTGCACATCTATCAGTCATACAATTCTGAAGAAGTTATTGTGGGTTAAGTGAGTATTGATTTACAGCAAATGCTTTACTCTGCAGTAGCTGCCTCTGTCACATGTTCAGCTCTGTAGCTTCCTTATTTCAACAGCACGTTGTTTCCTTTCAAAGGTAACTTTACAGTTGTAAAATCTAGTTGTAAACAAATTTGTCAAACAAATTCTAAATTCACTTAAAGATACAAAACCCAATACCCCCTGCAAAGGATTAAATATTTTTTTCATGGGGGGCTTCACTAAAATTCAATCAGATACTGTACCCAGTTGTAGTAGGGATCCACATGTTCCAGTGTGAATAGCTTGAGAGGAAAGTAGATAGTTGTGACATGACTCCAAGTGAGCCAGAGGTGAAATTACCTTGTTTTTTCTTTAGAGCATACACAGGGAAAGACATCTAAAGATTGCAATCGTTCAAAAGCAAGGTTTATCAGAGCACAAAAACAATAAATAAGAACAAAATATCTCTTTTAATGGCATATGCTCAGCACTGCTGGGTGAGACAGATGAAATTAAAAAGTTGGAAGATAAATCTCCCTCCTCACCATGCCCTTCCAAGAGATGTCCTCCAATTTTTCTTTCTAGTTCAGTAATTTTCAACATCTTTGTGAAGGCTCTGGAGAGATCTCATTGCAGCCTTCCAGTACCTAAAGGGAGCCTACAGGAATGCTGGAGAGGGACTGTTTATCAGGGAGTGTGGTGTAATGGCTTTAAACTAAAAGAGGGAAGATTTTGATTAGACATTAGGAAAAAATCCTTTACTATGAGGGTGGTGAGGCCCTGGCACAGGCTGCCCAGAGAAGCTGTGGCTGTCCCCCCCTTGGCAGTGTTCAAGGGCAGGTTGGAAGGAGCTTATGGGAAAGGCTAGAACAGTCTCCTCCTCCTTGTGATACCAGCTACTGGACCTTCTGTGCTGTAGTTAAGACAGTGTAAGCAATCATCCTACCTCCTCACTGCCTAGTTACACCTCCTAGCAAAACATAATACACTGAATACTTAAAGTAAACTGTGCCATCTGTCACAGTTGTGAATAATGAGTTCTTCGTACCTCCACAGAGTTGTATATTCAAAGATCTTCCCATCATTTCAGATAATAATAAATGTGGACACCTGGCATTCCACTAATGGCTGTATTAGTCCCACTTAACAGATGGGGGAAAAGAGGGTGTGAAGATGTGCCAAGGCACGGCTGGAGCTGAACTTGGCAAGGGATGCCAAGAAAAACAAGGGCTTCTACAGGTATACAAACCAGAAAAGGAAGGTTAAAGAAAGCGTCCCTCCCTGATGAGTGACAATGGAGAACTGGTGAGAACAGAGGAAGAAAAGGCTGAGGTTCTCAACAACTTTTTTCCCTCACTGGTGACCTCTCTCCTCACTGCTCTCAAGTTAATGGCCCACAAGATGGGAATTGGGGAGATAGAATCCCTCCCACTGTAAGTGAAGATAAGGTTCATGACCATCTGAGGAACCTGAACGTGCACAAGTCCATGTGACCTGATGAGATGCATCCCAGAGTCCTGAAGGAATTAGCTGATATAGTTGCCAAGCCACTCCCCATGATATTTGAAAAGTCATGGAGGTCAGGAATAGTCCCTGAGCAAGTGGAGACATACAGGAGTTACTGTGACCCTCATTGGAGCAAGCCCCTGCCAGCACTTGCAGCCCATGGACAATCAGTGAATAACACTGAGACATTCCTATCCCCACATGGCACGTTCCACAACCTGGACAAGACTTAGTTTGACAGAGATTAAACCCCCTTGCATTCCAACTGAACCTCAGATCGCTCTGGGTGGCTGGGGGTGTCTGGGCTTAACCCCTGAGCAACATCCAATTGTTGAGTGTTTTATCCTGGTAAGTTCTGTGTAATTCTTGGAGAACAGAATTAAGACTCAAAACAGATTCAAGGTTAAAGTTGCTTTATTTGGCCCACAACACACATGCAGGGGAAGGGGGGGGAGGGGGGGAGAGAGAGAGAGAAAAGGGTGGAAAACAGATATAAAGAGTGGGAGAGAGAAAGAGTGGAAAAGAGGAAGAGAGAGAGGGGCCGGGGGGAGGGGATGGGGGGGTGGGGAGTGGTATATCTACCACCACGAGTATACAGCGTTCTGTCTGATGGCAGAGTATTCTTCAGTGTATCTGGGTCAGATGGAGGGGGGGACGTTCCTTGATGTCTCCATGTCTTCTTTGGTTGTCTCATTCCCTGCTGCTTCGTTCTCTGGTTGTTTGGTTCTTGGTTGCTTCGTTTCTTGGTTTTCCTGTTTCTTGGTCTCCTGTTGCTGGGTTCCCCTCAATGGCAGAATGCTCCCTTTTTGTAGTCACCCTTGGCATAGCCACAAGCTTCCACCTGGCTTGTGGGAATGCTTCGGGGTGGATGAGGGAATGTCCGATGTGTGAATGGCTCCCCATGTCTCTCCTGACAGTGGAATGCTCTCCTGATGTCTGAATGGCTCCTGATGTCTCTACTGTTATCTATTGGGTGGATATGTGGAAGGAATGCTCTCCTGATGGATTCAGGGTGGCTTGTTGAATAGTCACAGAATCACAGAATCACAAGGTTGGAAAAGGTCTTTGAAGATCATCAGGTCCAATCATTCCCATCCTGAGCTAAACCAGATCCCTAAGTACCTCAGCTTACCCTTTTTCTGAACACATCCAGGGATGGTGACTCAACCCCCTCCCTGGGCAGCCTGTTCCAGGCCCTGACAACTCTGTCAGGAAAACATTTGTTTCTAATGTCCAATCTGTCCCTGCCCTGGCACAGCTTCATGCCATTGCCCCTTGTCCCATCTCCTGTCCCCTGGCTGAAGAGACCATCGCCCACCTCTCTACAACCTCCCTTCAGGTAGTTGTTGGTGGGGAGAAGGTTTTCCCTCAGCCTCCTCTTCTCCAGGCTCAACACCCCCAGCTCCCTCAGCCGCTCCTCAGAGGACTTGCCCTCCAGCCCCTTCCCCAGCCTGGTTGCCCTTCTCTGCACTCACTCCAGGACCTCAATGTCCTTCTGATGGTGAGGAGCCCAAAACTGGACACAATACTTAAGGTGTGGCCTCACCACTGCCCAATACAGGGGCACAATTACCTCCCTAGACCTACTGGCCACACTGGTTTTGACACAAGCCAAGATGCCATTGGCCTTCTTGGCTGCCTGGGCACACTGCTGGCTCATATTCAGCCTGCAGTCACCCAACACCCCCAGGTCCTTCTCTTCCTCCTAGTTTAGTGTCATCTGCAAACTTACTGAAGGATCATTCAATCCCTTCATTGAAGTCATTGATAAAGACCATTAGGTCCTTGAAGTTTAATCATTAGGTCCTTGGCAGAAGCCACTTTAAGCCTGACCAGTGGTGATGTGGTGTGGTAGGAATGAGGTTTAGTTAGGTAAGAGGAAAAAGAGGGGGTAAGGTTCTATTGGCAATTGTTAAGGTGTATTTCCAGTACCTTACACCACATCAGGTTGATTTTGCAGAGAGGACAGGTGGTGAGTAGAGCTTTTCAGGTCACTCCTCACACCTGCCTAGTTGGAGAGAGCAAGATCCAGCTGAGCTGGTGCCAGGCTGAACCTCGGAAGATTTGGTTTCCAGCTCTGTCAGTGACCTGAAACACCATTGCCACAGCCAGATCCTTTCCCCTTTTTATGTTTCAGTTTCCCTGATTTATTGAGGGTAGTTATTCTGTAAGATTCCTTTATAAAATATTTCCATTTGATTAAAATGACAATCTCACCTCCTGAGCAAAAGGTTATCTATTACATCTCTAATACTGTCTGTTGTACTCACTTGAAAAACAAACAAAACCAAAAAACCCACCAAAACCCATCAAACAGGTTTTTTTTAGTTTTATATTTTTAGTAAGGGTAGAAACCTATAAATACAGAGAACATGAATGACTAAATAGATAAATCTATGTAAATACACATGCACAGATAGATCTTGCTACCACAGGGAAACACAGTTCCATGCTAAAGCAGAGTTCAGGCACTTTACAGGTGACTCAAACTGCAAATTCCCACTGGTCTATCTAGTGCCAGAGCTGAGCCAATTATGAGCGGCGTGGTTTGCTTTCTGGGGTGACCACTGCCAAGGACAGCAGCATTTTGCACTGTGGCTTTCAGTAAAATTCTCCAGGCTAAACAGCCCCAGCTCCCTCAGCCACTCCTCAGAGGATTTGCCCTCCAGCCCCTTCCCCAGCCTGGTTGCCCTTCTCTGCACTCACTCCAGGACCTCAATGTCCTTCTGATGGTGAGGAGCCCAGAACTGGACACAGCACTCGAGGTGTGGCCTCACCAATGCCCAGTCCAGGGGCACAATTACCTCCCTAGACCTACTGGCCACACTGGTTTTGACACAAGCCAGGATGCCATTGGCCTTCTTGGCTGCCTGGACACACTGCTGGCTCCTATTCAGCCTGCAGTCACCCAACAACCCCCGGTCCTTCTCTTCCCGACAGCTCTCCAGCCAACCTCCCCCAAGTTCATGGTATCTTTTGTGATATGAAACAACTTAGTGCATCCAAGATTCACACAGGGCTGGAGGATATGGCAGAGAACCTCTAGAAGACATGTGTCCTCTGCAACTGCAGGTGGAGGCCAGATGCTTCATCTCAAAGAGTCCCAAATGTCTAGAGAAGTCTGCTGATGGTCATTGAACAGGATCTTAAGTTAAAGAGTTTGGAGTTGATTCCTATTCTTAATGGGTGGCATATTTATGGGGTAATATGACAAAACCACAACCTGACCACCATAAAATTATCAGAGCCAAGATTTCTCCTTGAAGTCTCAGGAATAATGCCAATACTTCCCTCATAAATTGAAATAAAAACACAAATTGCACAATAAATTCAGTTTTTAAAATTTCAGAAAATCTTCTAAGAACCCACCAGGAGATGGAGAAAGTTGGGTCAATTTTCTGTTAGAAGCATATTTATTTCTAACTTTATCCAAAAGTGCCAAAATTGCCCTCATGCTTCAAAAACTGTTTAAGCAAAGGGGTGTTTATGGCAGTGCATATTGTGCGTATCCATCGTTGTTATGGGGTGGGTAGTCATTTTGTTTGCTTGAGTGAAGAAAAAGGGTGACATTATTTGCACTAAGCAATATATAGCTTTGTTTATCATAGAATCATAGAATCATAGAATGGTCTGGGTTGGAAGGGACCCCAAGGATCATAGAGCTCCAACCCCCCTGACACAGGCAGGGACACCAACCTCCAGGCCTGGAGCTACACAAGGTTGCCCAGGGCCCCATCCAACCTGGTTTAATAAGACCTTTGCAGTTTTCTAACATTAGGCAGATGAGAACATTGGTACAGAATATGAGATTAAGCTGTTAATGTATTTTGAATCTTATAAAACCATGGTGAAATTTCCTTTGAAGTCATGGCATTCAGGGGCTGAAAGTTGGGATGTGGTAAGGAATTTAGTATCCTCTATGATATTTAATATTGAAGTGAATCTAAAACGTGGTCTGAGATAGAATCAGTTTGGTCAGAGGTGCCATCAGGAGACAGGACAAGGGGCAATGGCTGCAAGTTGGAGCACAGGGAGTTCCACGCCAATCTGGGGAAGAACTTTTCCCCAGTGAGGGTGCCAGAGCCCTGGGACAGGCTGCCCAGGGAGGTGGTGGAGTCTCCATCTCTGGAGAGATTCCAGCCCCGTCTGGACGCCTGTCTGTGCAATATGAGCTGGGGAGCTGCTTTGGCAGGGGGGTTGGACCTGATGATCTCTCCAGGTCCTTTCCAACCCCTTCTGTGATTCTATTGACTCCCATGCAGAAGGGTCAGGAAAGCATGGTGGGATCCACTCCACCTCTAATTTCCCTCAGTCCCTCCTCACCTGGCAGACAGTGCTCTGGAGATGAAGTGCTCTGGAAATGTGCAAGCTGGTTTACCTTGGGTGTTTGAGTTTTAGTAGAGATATTGAAAACTTGAGGTTTGAGCCACTTATCCTTGCTTTCAAAAGGGTGGCACACACAACCCATTTTAGATGTCTAGATCATCTAGCAGTTTGTAGAGAGAGCTACTGCCCCTGAAAACTGACACTGAACAGGCTACTACATAGGGATAGCCAGAAAGTCTGCAAACAGACCTTCCCACTCTCTCTGGAACTTGCTTTTCTGATCTGGACTGAAAATATTTTGCCTTTCAACACAGATGCTCAGGTGGACTGAACTCCAGGCTGCCAGCTGGCTGTGCTCATGCTGCTTTTTCTGACAGACCAATAGTATTAGGGCACTTGTCCAAGAGCTTGATCTGGGTTTGAAACCTCCTTCAGATGGAGAAGGTTCTGACCTGCATTCTTGCAGGTTGCCCTGTAGAGAACATCACAGCCATGACAGACCCTTCCTGGAGGGTGTGGTGGGAGAGAAGGAAGACTGACAGTGTTTGTCTGGCATGGAAGACCCACGTGGTTAAAAGAAAAACAGGTGATAAAGAGAGTAACTGCAAGATTTCCATTCAAACAACATGCCCTGCATTTCTGGTCCCTTGCCTCAGGATGAGTGCTTCAGATGCAAGACTGCTGTGCATAAGCTGTGCAGTGACACCAGCTTCTCCCATGTTTCAAGTTAGAATCACAGAATCATAGAATCATAGAATGGTCTGGGTTGGAAGGGACCCCAAGGATTACAGAGCTCCAACCCCCCTGCCACAGGCAGGGACACCAACCTCCAGGCCTGGAGCTACACAAGGCTGCCCAGGGCCCCAGCCAACCTGGCCTTGAACACCTCCAGGGACGGGGCATCCACCCCCTCTCTGGGCAGCCTGTTCCAGCCCCTCACCACTCTCTCTGGAAAAAACTTCCCCCTAAGATCTAATCTAAACCTTCCTTCCTTTAGTTTTAATCCATCCCCCTTGTCCTGCCAGTGTCTACCCTTTGAACAAGTTGATTCCCCTCCTGTTTGTATGTTCCCTTCAGGCACTGGAAGGCTGCAATGAGGTCCCCCCGCAGCCTTCTCTTCTCCAAGCTGAACAAGCCCAGCTCCCCCAGCCTCTCTTTGTAGGGGAGCTGCTCCAGCCCTCTGATCATCCTTGTGGCTCCTCTGAACCCTCTCCAACAGTTCCACATCTTTCTTGTATTGTGGCCCCAGCCCTGGACACAGGACTCCAGATGGGGCTTCACGAGGGTAGAGCAGAGAGGGACAATCCCCTGCCTGTCCCTGCTGCCACGCCTCTGCTGATGGAGCCCAGGATCCCATTGGCCCTATGAACTGCAAGAGCCACTGCTGGCTCATGTCAAGCTTCTCATCCACCAGAATCCCCAAGTCCTCCTCAGCAGGGCTGCTCTCCAGGAGCTCTTCTCCCAGTCTGTATCTGTGTCTGGGATTCTTCCAGCCCAAGTGCAGCACCTGACACTTGGCAGTGTTGAAACTCATTAGGTTCACCCAGGCCCATCTTTCCAGCCTGTCAAGATCCCTCTGGATGGCTTCCTTTCCTTCTGTCATGTCAACCACACCACTCAGCTTGGTGTCATCCACAAACTTGCTGAGGGAGCATGCAGAGTGCCTAACTTCAGGGCCTGGATGGCTGTAAGGAGGCTATTGATTTTGAGCAGGGAAGAGTTATGCAATGCTGCACTGGTGTCAAGGCAGAGATGCTTAAGTTGCATTTAAATGCAATTATAGCCAGGTCTTTGAAGGCATAGATCTAATTCTTTGTAATCAAAACTTCCTGTCACAGAATTTTTTTAATACCAGTGTTAATTTTAAAATATAGAAGCTCTTGCAAGACAGCTGTAGTGCAAAGGAAGCAACTAGAGGCTGTACAACCCACTGCCTGGCAGGAAAAGAGCATGCCACAGACACCACTTGCAAATATTGAACAAAGTGGAGTCCAAAGGAGCATATTAATGAAGTCAAAGTAACAGCACTTAACACTGTATTAATCAATCACGACTACTATTAGCTACTCCTATATTTAAAAGATCAAACTTTTAAAGAGCTCTTTAAGGAAACCATTACAGCAAACACAAAACTGCCACAGGGGCATTATATACATCAGATAAGATGATGCAGATACTATGAGTCTCATACAGGTGCCACCGACACATCGATCCACTGTCGAGTCCAGTACAAGGAAAAGCTGACTAAGTGGGGTCCAATTTCAGACAGTATCTTTCACTCAGTTATTGTAATGCAAATCTGCCCAAAAATCTGCTCAATATATATAAACTGCTCAATATATAAAATCTGCTTACCAATATATATGGTAAGGATTCTATCAGTCTGTTAGAAACATGGTAACAGGAGACTTCAGTTTTTTAACAAAGCACCAGCAAACCTCACAACGTACAGAAAGCATGTATTATATCCTTTAGGAAACAAAATGCTGTTCTGCAGTGCATAGCAGCTGCCTTGTTCCAGTCTGCAAAAGTGTTACTAGGTTCATCATTGGCTCCATTTCTTTCCCTGTTGTTGGCAGCAACTACATCTGTCTTAGCAACTCAGGTAAACTATAAACACCCTCAGAGGCTGTAGGCTCTCAGGGCATCAATATATCTGTCACATTTCAAAATCATCAATTACATGTACAGAACTGACTCTTCTCACCATCAGTGGGGGTCTTGACAGCTGCTTCCCAGTGCTGGCAGCACAGTCTCCGCTACACAAGTTGCCCAAGTCACCTTCTCAGCATGGCAGAGCAGCTCACCCGCCTTTCCCAGCCACCAGCACTGCTGCTGCAAGCTCTCCTGAAACCCCAGTGAGAGGGAGATACTGCCCAGGGTCTTATATTTGCTGAGAGGGTCAGAATATAATGGAGCACCTGGTGTCATACAGGGCTGTGGGCAAGACTGGAGCCCACCACAGCTCAGAAGCTGCTGAGTGTGGGGATAGGTACCCTCAGTGCCAAGCTCCTTACCACTCACAAGCAGCAGATTCACAACAAGCCCCGTACCTCAGACATGTTGTAAATGCCTAAGGACATTTGCCATAGCACCTTCAACACCCAGAGAAACTAAAGGGGCAGCTTGCAGCCCTTCCCTGGGAGCCTGCTCAGGCCTGTGGCCTACACGAAACCAGGGGCGGAGGAGTCAGCAGGCCGGACTCTCGGCAAACCAAGACTCACACCCGTGGTGATGACTGTGCTGAATGACCCACTGCTGTGGTCCAACTGTGGTGGCAGAGTGGTTTATGGTGCCTGCTGGCTCATCTGCCTGCTGGCAGAAAACTGTTGGGGTCTCTCTGGAGGCAGATGCATGTTGACAGTGGCAAACAGAGCACACATTACCCCTTTAGGCAGTTTGGTTACTAGTGAAGGCCATTACAGCATTTACCACTCTTAATAGTCCCAGAAAATGCCAGCAATTAAAAAGTTTACACTTTTGGAGAAATCCTGGGAATCTAAATGAAGTAAAGGAAGCAAAGTATGGTGTTTTCCAAACCTAGAAGAGGCTCTGAGTACCTATGTGGCTAATAAGAAAATCTTTGCCTTCTTGTCAGTCAAACTGACTCCAGAATGTTTACTGTGTACTGTGGTGAGAACTCTGCAGAAGGATAAGATACAAGTTTAAGGACCTGATTGGTTTTGTGTATATGCACAACAACATTTTCTCAAAACCTGTTCTGTCTCCTTACACATGACTAGTAGGAGCAGCATTGCTGAAGATGTTATGACCTTTATTTTTGAATATGATAATACTAAATTAGCAATAAGAGGGAAAAAAAGGTATGTAGCAAAGCAAACAGAGGCCTGGAATTACCCTACTGATTCCTTCATATTCACAGTAAACCATGAATTTGCACTTGTGTGCAAACACTGGTAATGAGGTGAAAGCTTCAATGGTTCTCTGTTGTAAAGAAGCTATCGTGGAAAAGATGAGATGCTCTAATTGGCTGGACTGCTTGGTATGATGGCCCAAGACCTAAAATTTAGTTCTGCATGTTGTTTTCTTTTGTCACACTCATTCTGTTCTCAGCCACGCTGGTTAAAACCAGCATTATTGAAGCTATTTCAGCATAAAGCTAACATCAATTCAAAGAATGAGGTGTCTTGCTTGCAAAAAGTATATATTCTCAATCTGTGCTGGAGTTAAGGAGAAAAATATAGAGAAAAGGAAAAATTTCCAAGTCAGTTACCTTTTTGAAAATTAGAGACTACATCCAGAATAAAATCTTGGAAATACAGTTCTGTTTCCTGAACTACACTAAGATCATAAGATATCTTTTCTTTCTATACTAATCAGGACATGGAGCCCACTTATAAAAATTACCTTACAATCTGACAACTTGTGCATAGCAAGACATTTATATTGTTGAAATACACACAGCAGGCACACATTAATTAGTCTGTTGATAGTTATTAATACTGATAGACTGGTTGCTGAGCTAGATTAAGACACATTCTTATCAGCAGGAAGTACTCTAAAAAATCATAAGCATAAAATGCAAAATGTAAACTAGCATCTGATTTAATCCTGGAAGGGATGCTTGAAATTAGAGGCATCACTGAAATCTCTGTTGGTGTGCTATGTCCTTCAAATTATTTCCTTGTGCTGATCTGTAGTCCTGGAATAAAACTGTATGCATTCTAGTAAAACATTGATGCTTTAATTAATTTATTTGTCAATTTATATGAGAATTTAATGGAGTTAACTTATTGCAATTCAAGGAATACCACAAAAGATGGACTGAATTTTATAGTCTTCTCACCTTCCATTGTTAGGCACGTTCTTCCCTAGTTTTGTGCCATAAATTAGTTCATGGTCTTTGTATAATCCTCTTCCAACAGTTGCATTGGTACAGATGAACTGTATTTTTGTTAGACCAGGGTTGTCATGGAATCATGATTGGTATCAGCAAAATATTCTCCTTGCATGGACATGTTGTCTTAACTGCATTCCCTCATAGCATTGTGGGGTTTATAATTTCATTTAGGTAGGAATAAGAAGTGCAGAGATTTCACAGGAATAATAACATATTATGTCTTGGTTCTTAGATCCTAGAGCTAGAGCTATAGAATGTGCTGAAAGCCAGAAGCCAGGCTTCATTGAATAATTTTATACAGCATATTTTGAAATTCAGGAATTGATGGAAACTGCTCAAAATATCCTCATATTTGGCCTTTTGGATTTACATGGTTAAATCTGCCCCAGATTGAAAGCTTGTGTGACTGACCATACTACAGATTACATCCACCAGAAAATAAATCTAAGCCACATGGTCTGGAGAATTCTCTGACTTGGATAGAACTGTGTTTGTAACTTTTGGAGGCAAATTTTTGCATAAAATCTACCAAGTGAATAGTGATTATTAAATCAAACCTTTCTCAATCTCTTGGACTAAAATCAAATTTAAATGTTGAAATGTCTTTAGAAAAAGGAATTTTACAACCATATTTACATTCCTTACTAACTTCCTTGAGATGGTACCACACTAGGGAGAATGTTATCATTCAAAAACTCTCTGTTTTCAGCCTGCTTATAAACACCATGAAGGATTGGTGGTATGACCCTGCATTCAGGAAGCTGCACATCTGTAATGCATAGAGATAAAACTCTTCCTCATCCCAGCAGATGTTACAAATGTCCAAAGATATTACTGTATTGAATTGTTTTATATTAGACAATAAGATTACTTTTGCTAGATGGTTTGGTTAATTTGGTTAATGATGATTTGGAGTGTTCTTTGCTCTGCTGCAAAAGCATAGAATCAGAGAATCATAAAATCATAGAATTATAGAATGGTCTGGGTTGGAAGGGACCCCAAGGATCATAGAGCTCCAACCCCCCTGCCACAGGCAGGGACACCAACCTCCAGGCCTGGAGCTACACGAGGTTGCCCAGGGCCCCATCCAACCCGGCCTTGAACACTTCCAGGGGTGGGGCATCCACCACCTCTCTGGGCAGCCTGTTCCAGCCCCTCACCACTCTCTCTGGAAAAAACTTCCCCCTAATATCTAATCTAAACCTTCCCTCCTTTAGCTTTAGTCCATTCCCCCTTGTCCTGCCAGTGTCTACCCTTTGAACAAGTTGATTCCCCTCCTGTTTGTATGTTCCCTTCAGGGACTGGAAGGCTGCAATGAGGTCCCCCTGCAGCCTTCTCTTCTCCAGGCTGAACAAGCCCAGCTCCCTCAGCCTCTCTTCGTAGGGGAGCTGCTCCAGCCCTCTGATCATCTTTGTGGCTCCTCTGAACCCTCTCCAACAATTCCACATCTTTCTTGTGTTGGTGGCCCCAGCTCTGGACACAGGACTCCAGATGGGGCCTCCTGAGGGCAGAGCAGAGAGGGACAATCCCCTCCCACCACCCCTCTGCTGATGGAGCCCAGGATGTTCTCTGTGAGCACGTGGGACTAACTTGCATCCATTGGCAAAGTTTAGTGTAAGACTCTCTTATGTCTTGGACAGAGAAAGTTGGTGTGAGCAAATCCTGATCTGGGGAGTGAGATAACAGTTGTCAGGGCAGCCATGTTTCATTTGGCAGTCTAGACTCAAAAACTGAAGACAAAACCTGACAGAGTTCAAGAAGCATCTGGACAATGCCCTCAGTCACATGACCTGATGGGCTGGCCCAGTGTGGAGCCAGGAGTTGGACTCGATGATCCTTATGGGTCCCTTCCAGCTCAGGGTATTCTGTCATTCTATGACTCTATAGTCGTACATAGGACATTTACTACTTTCTAACTGATCTCAATATACTCTAGTACATTGCAATCTACCTAAGAAGGTTGTAATGGCACATGCTACACATATCCTACTTTTCAGGATCTCTTAAGCTGGGTGTGAGAATTGCACACAAGAAGTTAAAAATTGAGGTTGTCTGATTATTTCTTAAACAAATTTTGTGGATGGAGATCTGCAACGCTGGAGTGAGGAGCAGCCAAAGGAGGGAGTCTTAGAGCATCAGCCCTGTCATGGCAAGAGACTGCAGAATAAACATGTGAAAAATTTCCACACGGAATCTTGAAGGCCATGGTGAGAACTTTTGCTTAATTACCCATGAAATGACTGTCCATGAAATGACTATGAAAGTTGACATCCCTAAGTATGATAATGAGCTTAAAAGGTTCATGCTAAACATATAGAACTGCAATACTTGACTCTGCACCCATATCATGTTAAATGCTCCCTTGGAGGGAACAGAATCACAGAATCACAAGAATCACAAGGTTGGAAGAGACCTTTGAAGATCATCGAGTCCAACCATTCCCATCCTAAGCTAAAACAGATCCCTAAATACCTCATCTACCCTTTCCTTGAACACATCCAGGGAAGGCGACTCAACCCCCTCCCTGGGCAGCCTGTTCCAGGACCTGACAACTCTTTCAGTAAAAATTTTTTTCTAATATCCAATCTAAACCTGCGCTGGCACAGCTTCATGCCAGCTAAGATTAGGTCATAAAAGAAATAGAGGAAATTTACACCGGGGAGGGAGATGAAGACCTCGAAGAAATAATCAAAGGATTGGGCTTTCTTCTTCACCTAAGACAGAGGCGTCCTCTTGGTAAGCATTTTGACTTCACCTCTTGGTGAAGAAAACCTGGAAGAGCATTTTGCTGGCATTATAGTCACATACTAGTGCTGTTGCAGTAAGTGCATTTATCAACCACAGTTCTGAACTCTGTCACTTCAGTAAGCTTTCTGTTTCAACTTTGAGAAATCTGTCTCAGTGAAAGTCCTTTAAGAGGCTCTGAGGGGCAAACATTGACTCTGATGTGACTGTACCTAGTCATAGAATCATAGAATTGTAGGGGTTAGAAGGGACCTGGAGAGCTCATCGGGTCCAACCCCCCTGCCAGAGCAGCTTCCCAGCTCATATTGCACAGACAGGCGTCCAGACGGGGCTGGAATCTCTCCAGAGATGGAGACTCCACCACCTCCCTGGGCAGCCTGTCCCAGGGCTCTGGCACCCTCACTGGGGAAAAGTTCTTCCCCATCTTGGTGTGGAACTTCCTGTGCTCCAACTTGCAGCCATTGCCCCTTGTTCTGTCTCCACAGACCACTGAAAAGGGGCTGCCCATTCCCCCTGCATCCCCTGCTTCAGATATTTATAAACATTAATTAGGTCCCCCCTTAGTCTTCTTTTCTCCAGGCTGAACAGTCCCAGCTCACTCAGCCTTTCCTCACAGGGGAGATGCTCCAGGCCCTTCATCATCTTTGTAGCCTCCTCTGGACTCTCTCCAGGAGATCCTTGGCTGTTTTGTCCCAGGGAGCAAAGAACTGGACACAATACTGCAGGTGGGGCCTGACCAGGGCAGAGTAGAGGGGGAGGATCCCCTCCTGTGACCTGCTGGCCACACTCCTCCTGATGCCCCCCAGGATCCCATTGTCTCTCTCAGCCCCCAGGGCACACTGCTGGCTCATGGCCAACCTGTCATCAACCAGGACCCCCAGGTCCTTCTCCACAGAGCTCTTCTCCAGCAGCTCATCCCCCAGCCTGTACTGATTCAAGTGGTTATTCCTCCCCAGGTGCCAGACTCTCCACTTGCTTTTGTTGAACCTCAAAAGTCCTTTAGACATAAACCATTGACCAAGTCTAGGACCAAGGCTCGACCTAGGTGCACCTAGGCTCCTCTCTGAGAAGGAGTTTAGAAACCAAGGGGGTCATTTCTAAACCTCATGAGTCAACAAGAGGGTCTCCCTCAGCCAAACATCAAACTCACACTCTTTACGTGACACTGGGGATGGGTGAATTTTACAGTGACTAGGGCAGACATACTAAAGCATGTCAGGTCTGTATCAAAACACAGCCAGGCAGGGTTACAGAGAATGAGGGAGACATCTATTATCTTTCAATGGGTGTTTTACCTGAGTCAGTTATTGTGCTTGGTACATTTTCCTTTGAGTGTATGAATTTAAATCTGGAGCATCTCTTAGGAGGAGCATTTGCTATAGTCAAATGGAAGTTATTGAACTCACAGCAAGTATAAATGGGTGAAATTAAAGGCCCTCTAATATATATAAGATCAGAAAATCTCTTCCAGTGGTCCCTTCTGGGCTTACACTTTATGAATCTATGTTTAATTTCCTGCTTGCTCAGTGATAGAGATAAGATATCTCCAGGGGAGATACCAAGAGTCCTTCAGAGAACAACGGGTAGGCTATTAATCTGAAAGTGCCTACCTGCCTGGTTCAGGCTAAGGTTAACAAGCTTATTGTCCCACCTCTTATGGTTGAGATCAAAGGATATCTATCTGTTTAAAGATCTTAGAGAGAGAAGTGGAGAGCAAAGGAACCCAGGGGAAGGCAATGTGAGGAGACAGGAAGGCACTTACTGTAGGAGATCCTGTCCAGCTCAGTCAAAACATCACAGGTGCCTAAACAAAATGTAATAAAACCTAGAAAATAAGCTGAGACATGGGTAACCTGAGTGATAGTTTAACTGTGTTCCTCACTTAGTTAAACTGTATTAAACTGTGCTTTAGGATGTTGTTTTGGATCAGTGTTAACAGCTGCTGCTGGCAGCTCTGAAAGGATAATTGCCTCCAGAGACCAAGCTCACTTGGATCAGCCAGAGACCAAAAGCCAGCACTAGTAAAAAGAGAGTTTGAAACAGGTCCAGAGTGGTTGAACTGCAGGGTCTCATTGAGGACCTATAGATTCAGTGTGACCCAAAGATCATTAACTTGTAGTTGGAACCCTCAAAAGTTGCACAGGGTATGCAGGCATGTTTCTGCAATGCCTTCTGTGGTGGATTGACCATGACTAGAGGCCAGATGCCCACCAAAGTCACTGTATCACTGCTCCAGCCTGGGTCCAGCTGGGTCACAAGTCCTGCCAGCAAACCTGCTTCAGCATGGGCTCCTCTCTCCACGGGCTGCAGGTCCTGTTAGGAGCTTGCTCCAGCATGGGTTTCACACAGGGTCCTTCAGGTGTCTCCACCAGCTCCATCGTGGGCTGCAGGTGAAACCTCTGCTCCCTCTCATCCTCCACAGACTGCAGGGTGACCGCCTGCCTCACCATGGTCTTCTCCATGGGCTGCACAGGAAGCTCTGCTGTGGCTCCTAGAGCAACTTCTCTCCCTCCTTCTTCACTTCTTCACTGACCTGGGTGTCTGCAAAGTTTCTCCCACCTCATTCCTTTTTCTGGCAACAAAAACCTGCCCTTTGTTTGTTTTTCTTTTTCTTCTGAATTCTGTTGTCCAGAGGTTATCTAGAGGCACTACCACCATTGTTGATTGGCTGGGTCTTGCTTCCATCTTGCAGCTGGCTGGCATTGGCTCTGTTGGAAATGGGGGAAATTTCTAGCACCTTCTGGCAGAATCACCCCTACAGCTCCCCGCTCCCAAATCTTTGCAACACAAACCCAAAGCACCTTCCCAAGCCACAGTGAATGACTGTCCAATGTATTCAGTGCCTTCCTAACCTGTTCCCTGCCATCATAGCTCACAACACTTGGCAATGCACTTGGTCCTACAGCTAAGTAACATATCTTTTTCTTCTTCAGACAGTTGCAGCTGTTAAAATTATTAAGGTGTGTGCTACCAGACCTAAGACACAAACCTGGAAATCAGGAGGTAAGTTTCATCCTGCATTTTTGCTGGAAGAGTATCCATGGCATAGTATGTTGTCAGTTATCAGACCCTGACTCCTCTTAAATACAAAATACTTGTAATACTCAAGGTACATAGGTTATCTGAGACATGTAGCCTAAGTATCTTGCTGGTGTACATATTGACAGTACTAACCTGCAGTAACCTGGCATTCAGCACAGATTATAAATTGCCCTGGACTCTGCATTGGTGTAATTGCTGATCAAATCCACTGTTCTCAAGGTTAGTTAACTTGTGTCTAATTCATGCATCCCTAGATTAGCTACCATCAGATTTCATTATGGCACAAACACAGTCTAACAGAAACCATCTTTTACCCTTTCTTTGATTTCACATTTGGACCTCATAGCCACCTGTGTGATCTTTCATAGAATCATAGAATCATAGAATGGTCTGGGTTGGAAGGGACCCCAAGGATCATAGAGCCCCAACCCCCCTGACACAGGCAGGGACACCAACCTCCAGGCCTGGAGCTACACAAAGCTGCCCAGGGCCCCAGCCAACCTGGCCTTGAATACCTCCAGGGACAGGGAATCCACCACCTCTCTGGGCAGCCTGTTCCAGCCCCTCACCACTCTCTCTGTAAAAAACTTCCCCCTAGGATCTAATCTAAACCTTCCCTCCTTTAGCTTTAGTCCATTCCCCCTTGTCCTGCCATTATCTGCTCTTTTAAAAAGTCGAATCCCCTCCTGCTTATAAGCTCCCTTCAGGTACTGGAAGGCTGCAATGAGGTCCCCCCGCAGCCTTCTCTTCTCCAGGCTGAACAAGCCCAGCTCCCCCAGCCTCTCTTCATAGGGGAGCTGCTCCAGCCCTCTGATCATCTTTGTGGCTCCTCTGAACCCTCTCCAACAGTTCCACATCCTTCTTGTATTGGGGGCCCCAGCTCTGGACACAGGACTCCAGATGGGGCCTCCCGAGGGCAGAGCAGAGAGGGACAATCCCCTCCCTGTCCCTGCTGCCACCCCTCTGCTGATGGAGCCCAGGATCCCATTGGCTTTGTGAACTGCAAGAGCCACTGCTGGCTCATGTGGAGTTTCTCATCCACCAGAATCCCCAGGTCCTTCTCAGCAGGGCTGCTCTCCAGGAGCTCTTCTCCCAGTCTGTATCTGTGTCTGGGATTCTTCCAGCCCAAGTGCAACACCTGACACTTGGCAGTGTTGAACCTCATTAGGTTCCCCCGGGCCCACCTTTCCAGCCTGTCAAGATCCCTCTGGATGGCTTCCTTTCCTTCTATCCAGGCAATATCCTCTCTTCCTGATTTGTCTTTGCATCTGTGCCTCTCCCCAAGGAAGAACCACCCAGGTCCCACGCTATCTTCTCTAAGATCATCAGTGATCACTCCTGCTCTTAGTTTGGTTAGGTGTCTCACCATTCTTCTCTCCATTATTGTAGCTGGAGCCATTCCACAAACTGTCCCCCTTCTCTTGTTCTTTAGGAGAGAGTAATGAGAAGTAGCTTCAGAAGTACAGCCTCAGCAGCCTCCACATGCCTACAACAGTTCCCTTCCTCATGGCATACACAAGCCCTGCTCCCTTAAGAGTGCAAGGCAGAGAATAGTTGCACTTTTTAAGCAATAAAACTTTTTATAGCATTGGCAGTGATGCCTGCCAAGCTGGTTTATACTGATATGTCAGCAGCTCTGCTATGATAGCAGGCTGTGGACAGTTCAGTTCAAAGGTCACAATATCCTGCCAAAAAAAAAGAGATAAACTTACATTATGTGTGGAGTGTATATGAACAATCTATCTGCACAAGAGAATGGAGGCAGAAAGGACACTAGGTAAGTACTGCTAAGTCATATGAACTTTGATTTAATCCTTGGCAGCACCGTGCAAGATACAGGGACTGTGTGGAGGAGGCAGCGAGGTCGACTACTGCTGCTCCTTGCTGCAGCCCAGCTTTGTGCCATTGTTTCACAGCCCCATCCTTGGGGTTCACAAGATCACAAGAATCACAAGAATCACAAGGTTGGAAAAGACCTTTGAAGATCATCAAGTCCAACCATTCCCATCCTAAGCTAAACCAGATCCCTAAGTACCTCATCTACCCTTTTTCTGAACACATCCAGGGAAGGTGACTCAACCCCCTCCCTGGGCAGCCTGTTCCAGGCCCTGACAACTCTTGCAGGAAAACATTTGTTTCTAATGTCCAATCTGTCCCTGCCCTGGCACAGCTTCATGCCATTGCCCCTTGTCCCATCTCCTGTCCCCTGGCTGAAGAGACCATCGCCCACCTCTCTACAACCTCCCTTCAGGTAGCTGTAGGTGGGGAGAAGGTCTCCCCTTAGGGTCCTCTTCTCCAAGCTAAACACCCCCCAGGTCCCTCAGCCACTCCTCAGAGGATTTGCCCTCCAGCCCCTTCCCCAGCCTGGTTGCCCTTCTCTGCACTCGCTCCAGGACCTCAATGTCCTTCTGATGGTGAGGAGCCCAGAACTGGACACAGCACTCGAGGTGTGGCCTCACCAATGCCCAGTCCAGGGGCACAATTACCTCCCTAGACCTACTGGCCACACTGTTTTTGATACAAGCCAAGATGCCATTGGCCTTCTTGGCTGCCTGGGCACACTGCTGGCTCATATTCAGCCTGCAGTCACCCAACACCCCCAGGTCCTTCTCTTCCTGACAGCTCTCCAGCCAGTCTCCCCCAGCCTGTAGCACTGCAGGGGGTTGTTCTGTCCCATGTGCAGCACTCTACACTTGGCCTTGTTAAACTTCATCCTGTTGGTCTCAGCCCCACTGGTCCAGTCTTTTCAGATCCCTCTGAAGAGCCTCCCCACCCTCAGGCAGATCAACACTTCCTCCTAATTTAGTGTCATCTTCCAGTTATGTCCCTACATAAGGCTGATGCTAATCAACCACCTAAATCACATCACTAAAAAAAAGCCTTGCAGACACTTCCTCTGTGTCACACCCTGGATTAAGTGCTCCCCTACTGTTGCCTAGGACATACTGCTGGCCTCGAGTGTGGCAGTGGGAAGTTTAGAACCCCCAGCACTGGGGCTGATATTAGAGATGTCAAACCTTCCAGACCCAAAGAAGAAATGTCAAGTTCTGATAATTTTTTTTTGCCAGTGTGCTGAGCATTTCCACAGATGATTCATTTGTATGAGTAGTGTGAGCCAAAATTAAGTTCAAATTCTGCACTTGTACCAATAAAGAGTGTAGGAGGTTGTGGATTTTTTAGGATCCTGCCTAACTGATGTCTTATGTAGCTTGATATGGATGAATTTATAAGTGTTTCAAGTAGCTCTTATCACTCATAGCTACAAACTACTCCTAAAACACCACTGTTCTCTAGGGTGTTCAGCCTTGTGCTGGCTTCTTCAAGTCCAAATGTCAACAGTTACACTTAGCCAGGGAGGGAAAGCTACAGAGTCACTTGTATAATCAGTTGTCACTTAGTTATTGAACATTGTGTTATATGCCTCTCAACAAACCCATAATCCCACACATGTGTACACTGATAACATGGGATTCATTTTGGATAATCACCGTATGGAAGGAAATTTTCACAAGATTACAAATAATTAGGGAAAGGTTGATTTAAATCATTAAACTATTTGCTTCCAATTGACAGCCTGGTTCTAAATGTGGGTATCTTCCAAGCAACCAAGTGACTAAGAAAACAGTGCTGCTGGTGAGGGATTAGTCACTATGTTGGGATGTGTTTCTGTACATGCCTTATGGATAGATTTCTGTGGGTTGAGATAAACTGCATGTTGCTGACACACTCTTCAGCATGAATATGTGTGAACTGAGTGAATATATTTGGGTTTTCTTGTGTCTTTACCCAAAGGGCTTGGGACTAATCTCTGAAACTGGTTTTGTCATGTTGCAATGCCATTATCTACATTAGAATGACTTAATATGGGAGCCTTAATTTACTTATGTCTGGTCTGGCTCACAGCCAACAGATTTCAGCTGATAGGACACCTGGATGTGGAAGGCTGCCTCTGAGGATGTAGCTCTGGAGTTCACAATCTCAGCCATGCCTTTGCTTTTACCTGGGAAACCTTATCTATTTGCATTACCTGATGACTCCCAAGAATTAATGCAAGAACTGTCTTTCTGCATGAAAGGAGCACGACACAAGATTGGCAGGTTATCCTTCTTCACTGTAAAATCTGTCATGGTTATTTTGTCAGCTTTCCTGTGACTCATTCTTTCAGGGCAAAGAATGTCCCTATTTGTAATGGTGAAAAGGGTCCACTCTGCCTCCGAGTTCTCCAGCCCCTATACCCCAGCAACAGCTCTCCCTAGCTGGACTCATGTCCATCAATAGTGTAGTGTGGCAATCTTCCAGACAAGATGTGTTCACTGCCAAATATGCCTGCTGTCCTCTCAAATGCAGCCCTGTTCCTCCATTGTGGCTGTTGTGTGATGGTCAGCACGTCTTCCCAAAAGGAGCTGGAGCTCAGCAACAGCATCACTTGACTAGAGGTAAATTTGAATGTCTGCTGCACTTTCTTCTTTGGACACAGAAGCATTTACTAGTCCTTGCAGAGCTCAGCTTGCTCACAACTGCAGTGCAGGCTTACTCTAAACTCTAAGCCCATAACAATACTTCTGTATCTTCTCAATGATTCCCAACACAAATGTGGTTGATGAGAGTATCAGCTTCGTTTTCCCCAAATGCCACCCTTGCAAATTCAGGCTGGGGTCCCGCAGTGAATTGTGTCTCTTTCTATTTTATGCAGCATAAAAGGTAGTACAAATCCTTTGGGATAGCTCGTTTACTCCTTCACCTAGAATGTTAGGGATTCTTCTTTTGGTTTTGCAGCACTGAAGGGTCCCTTGAACTTCACTGGCAGTTCATCAGTGTCAGTCCAGTCACTTCACTGGACTCCAGCTTGCATTCATTTATCTGTGCTGCCTCAGAGGAGTTAACACCAAACACATGTTATTCCCTCTAGCCCAAGCAGATGTAATTAATACATATAAGAAACTGATATGTTAAGACCGGGCTGGGATTATTTTTCAGGGTTGAGCCACCCACTAAGCGATTTATTCAGCCATGTGTAATCTGTGAAAGAGAATCCCCAATTTCCATAATCTCAGGATATTTTTATCATCAGGTGATACCTCCACTACCTTAACAAGAGGTTGTGGCTGCTGATTTTGTGATGTGCTCGCTTACCAACAAAGCTGTCTTCAAATCTCAGTCACATTTGAAATGCCAGAGCATTACTGAGATGAAAACATCAGCTTGATTAGATTAAGATGGGGATGAAGACTAGGTTATGTGGTTATCCTCTTATTAACTTGAAAATAATAATTTCTACTGAATTATCCCATTCTGAAGTTTTATATCTACTTACAACAGTCTTTACTTTTTTTCTACTCCTGAAACACTATGTAGGGTGGATTTTTTGTTATAATTTTCACTGTTTCATTATGTTAAGAGTTTTGTTTTGTTTTTCCCTAGGAAATCTAATGTCTAATGTTAATTGCTTAAATTGATTTACTATGAAACCCCCAATGCTTGGCTCCTCACGTGCTTTCCAAAATTATCTTGATGGAAACCCTCTATTGTTAGGGCCACCACAAGGCAGTTAAATATGGAGTAAGAACTGGAGGCATTGATCTCCTAGACTAACCCACATAATCGAGCTGAAGGGATTTTATGTTACTTGTGCTGCGGTTGATAATTTAGCCTAAAGTTCTCAGTGAAACTGATGATCTTTACACAGTCCTGTAGGAGTTCAGTCTGTCATTATGTCATTGAAAAGTACCACGTTCTGTCTCTGTGGAGTCCAAAATGCCTGTTCTTCAGATAACAGTTAGATCACAGTACATCAGAATACAATGCAACGTTGTCACAAGTGTTATTTCAAAGTCCTGAGGGTGTTGTAACTTGGATTTCTCTTTCACTGGACCTGCTAATGCTTTTCAGGCACAAAATAACTATTCTTTCTGCACTCCTTTACTTTGGATGCCATCAGTCTACCTCCAAGCAATTGTCAGTGAACTCTAGCGTTCCTGATGGGGGAAAAAAATAAGAGGCTACTGACATCAAAGGCAGTGCATAGCATTGACTCAGGCCCTGGGTATTTTATAGTGTAGGTTTGTAAATTTGCAAAAGCTCTGGAGGTTTTGGACTGGAGAAAAATCTATGGAAACTTTCTTTTGTCAAGTGCAAAATAAAGCACACGTGGATGCACATACAGTTTTGGTTCTAAGAAAACTAATTTTTTAACTGTGCAAACTGTCCCTACACCTTTACATCCCAGACAGATTGCACAGAGGCAGTTCAACTCATGGGTGTGCTAGTAGTATTGCCTTTGAGGCTGGTAAATGTGAGTGAATATGGGACTACCACATGCAGAAGATTCAAGATTTTTCTTGCATTTTTGCTATTGCTGTTGCAAATTAGGATCAAAGCAGTAGAACTCAAGGGTGACTAATAAGTTAGTCGTCTGCCAGTGTGCATATTCTTTGTCCCATGAAATGTGCCTTGATCTACCTCTCAAACACATTTCTGTTACGGTCAGATCATGATGAATCTTCCCTTCATATGAGAATCCATTCCTGAATACATCCAGTCTACCTTTTCAAGCAGATCACAATTGGCCTGGACACTGAAGAAGCAAGCAGGAAAGAAGAGGTAGGCAGGCTGAAAATGCTGAAGGGGAAGAGAAAGGTCCTGAGAGAACGTGTTTAAAACAGTCTGTTAACCCAGATATCGCTTCCCTCAGACTCTCTAGTGGCTGCCTCACATAGAGATTTCATTTTCTACCACAGGAGATCAACTGAAAAGAACTTCTTAATAGAAAATGAAAGTTTTACCTTTGCAAGCTGCTGGAGAATTGCACAATTAAAAATAACCTGATGCAGTCTAGGTGAGAAAATGCCAAAAAGTGCCCCTGAATGGGCTCAGAATTTTTATGAAAAAGAAGACAGCCTCAACCTATCACAAAATGCTGATATCTACTGCCTTAAATCCTTGAGTGTTTGGCACATGTTTTTCTCTACCAGCTTTCCTGCCTTCCTGCAGGTTTTTGTAGCATATTTTCCTCCTTCCACGTCAGTAAATTATGTTCAAAATGACAATCTTATCATCCCCAAAACAAAACAGAGTTTCACTGAAGGAGCCAGCTGTAATATAGGAAAGATTAATTGCATCAGTTCTGGGTTTAAAGGTGACATGTGCATATCATTCATGTCAGCAATAAGGCAGATTTAGAGCTCCAAACAGGCGTGAGGTGCTTTCTTTAGGTAAAGAGTTGCTCTCAACCTCCTTTATTCAATCAATAGCAATAGAGGAGGACGTCAAAAGATGTCCCCAAGTCCCTGCTTGCAACCCTCACAAGGGCAACATCTGTTCTATTAAATGCATCCACCCCACCAAATGGTTTGTGACTCCTCTACAGTCAAGTGGTGCAGAGAACAGAGGGGGCCTTTACAGCCTTCAGGGTTAGCATGACCTAGAGCAGTGTCATGGTTTTACCCCAGCTGAGAGCTGAGATCCACGCAGCTGCCTGCTCCTTAAAGGAAAAGAGCAAGGGAAGAGGGAAGGGGAGGGTGAGAGGCAAGGGAAGGGAAAAGGAAGGGGCAAATAACCCCAAAATCAAGAAACTAAGAGGCCCGTGGGTTGGGATAAGGATAGTTTACTAAGATAACAGAAAGATACAATATAACAATGCTGACAGGACTTTAGAGCAGAAATATATGAAGCTGCTGGTACCCAATGCAGTTTCTCACCAAACCACACAACTCAGGCCGTGCTACCCAGAGCCATCCCAGAACCCGACCGTCCCCCAAGAACCGCGCGACCCAGAGCTGCCCCTGCTCTTCCCCCATCAGCTCCCCGATATCCTGGGCAGGACGTAATTGGCATGGAATACTCTCTTTGGTCAGTTGGGTCACCTGTCCTGGCTTTGCCCCTCCTTTCTCATGAGTAGAGAAATACGAAGAGCTGAGAAAGTCCTTGACTGCCTGACAGCAACTAAAAACATCAGGGTGTTACCAGCACTGCTTTCATTTTAACTCCCAAACACAGCATTCCATCCGCTGCTACAAATGAAGTTAACTCCATCCTGACCAAAACCAGGATGAGCAGGCTGGCCACTTTGGTGTTTCTTAGCAGTAGATCTTCAGATAAGAGTTCGATCATAGTACATCAGACTGCAATGTTGTCATGAGTGTCATAGCGACTGGTCCAGGATCTAGGATATACTTATTTTACTGCATGCATTTTTTTCTCAGTTCTAAGTTCAGAAATAAGTTCCACGTTGCAGCCCCTCAATATGAAACTGAGGCTTTTGTTGCCTGCACTGAGATGCAAACGTGGGTGTTTGTGAGAACGAAGAACCTGATGGGATCCCTAGGACTATGCAGGGTAGAGGGAGCCAGATCTCATACAGGCTCACCAAGACTGGCTTTTGGGGTTGATCCTTGCACTGAAGTACTCTCCTGCTTGGACCTGAGCATTGGTTTTGAGAGAGAGCTGGTTGGAGTGGTCCAAAACAAAACTTGGAAGCCAAATAGCAATTTTCAGGTGTCAACAATTTGCCTGGTCCCCCATCTGTATCACCATGATCCCTTTGTAAAACTGTACTAGGGTGCCTCATTACATTGGCTTACACCTCCCAAGAAGCCAAATGGTTTAAGAGAGCAGTGACAGGCATTAGAGGCTTTGGCACATTCCCTCCCTCATTTTGATGTGGAGTATTTCACTCCTTTCCAAGACAGGAACAAGTGGCACCCTTGTAGCAAGTGGCTGCCCCTCCAGGGGCAATGCAGATCTGTAGTGTCTCAGGCTGACACGAACAGAGGGGAAGGCAGCAATAGTTTGAGAAGTTTCTTGGGAAATCTTCTGTAGGACCGGACTTACCAGGAATAAAACAAGAGCACAGTGACTCATATTTCTGTTTCTTCATCCAAAAAAGCTCTTGAATGCCAGCTAACTGATGAGATTAAAATAGCCAGTGATGGTAGAGGTCTAAGACAACTTCTTCTTCAAAAGATGCCTATAGATACTGCTAATGGACAAGGAGGAATATGCAGCAACTGAGGGAGCAGAAGGAAAGGGAAGACCAAGTTAACACATTTCCATCCAATTGCACAGATCATGGCTTGTTATGTTAGTAAAGGGAGACTTTCAGCTCCAAGTGAGAATTTTGACACATAAAGTTTTCACCAGGGTCCACAACTATGCACAGGTGACAACATTTTATTTCTATTGTAGCAACCACTGGGTTTAAGCACTTAATTTTTTAAAAAAAAGAATTATGAGAATTGCTCTTAAAGGTTTTCTTAGCTTCCATTGATGCTACTTTGTCTTTGGCAGTGGAGAATTTCATAGTGGGGAAACATCAGCCTTTCTTGAGCAGTCCTCTTAACTATTCTAAGACAGGCATCATTAAATTTGTTTATATGGTCTCTGCTTGGAATATCCTGGAAATTATCTTTCTAATATTTCACAGGAAGGAAACAAAACACAGGAAAATATAACCCTTGTCTGTGTAGTGGACTTGCAGAACAGTATAACATCATATTATTGGTTACTCCAGAAAGCTTTTACAAATGCCATGCCATCCTTAAAGCATCATTTCAAAACATCTCTTGGTATCTACGTGTAGTCACCAAGGACTTTATGAGCAGCTGCCACAAGAAAACTTGCTCTTATTATTATACAGTTGTATTTTGACTGTGGCTGTCAAAACTGTTGCCACTGGGAATTTGGCAACCACAGCAGAAATGTGTTTGAGAACTATGAGGATATGTCTAAATGAGAACATGCAGAGAGATTTGAGTTCACTTTGTATCTGCTCAGACCCAGTCCTAAAGTGCTGTGCCTGAGCTAATGCACCAGGCTGAAAAAGCAAGCTATGGCTTTGTAAGCTGGACCTGGGATCATGTGAATGCACTTTCCAAGTATCCAGGCTGGTTCATCCTGGTACAGACTGTGCTGGGGCTGTCTGCTCAGCCATGCAGATGTGCCTGTGGATGCTGAAACACAGTGGCGAACTGAGTTGATGGCTTCTGAGCATGGTGAATCCCCATCCTTTTGTTCTCAGATGGCTTTCAGGATTACCCTATGGATTTCCAGAATTTCAAAACCTTCCCTTTCCTTCCCCCCTTTTTTTAGTGCATTTCAGGTATTTGTTTCCAAGGCAACTTGTAACTTTTTTAGGTTCATTACAGCAGTAACTGTCCAGTCAATCATAATTATTTCTATATACTGTATTCCTAGGCATGCTAGGATTTGTTACTGGCAATGTAGTATCCCTACTGGACAGCAATATGGTCATAATTAGCCCTTTATGAAATACACTTACTATATATACACTGACATGAAAGGAAATAAAGACACTTTTTCCTGTAACCTCTTATGAAGTCATCCAAGCTGTTTCCATTTTCTGTTTTCACAGCACACTTATTTAAAACCTTGGACATCTGCTGCCACACAAAGTAAAAGACTTATAAAAAGGCAATGAGATATTCTTTTCTTCCTGCTATGTGTTACGTTCCAGACTGTGCACAGTGCCCAGGGGTGCAGCTAGAATTGCCGACAGTGGACACCCAGTGGGGTGAGAGATAATTATGCATGACCTCATACCTCCTCCTGCCACCACCAAAGAAGCACTCTCAGCAGAGCTGTTGTTCATAGCAAGAGTGATCATCGCAGTGTGTGTGCAAGCACACTGTTTGCCATACAGAATAATCCCTCTGAATGCACATTAGCTGAAGAACGTTTTTGAATCCACTTATCCTTGCCAGAGATGACTGCTATTGTCATTCTCCCATATATTCTTCTTCCTGATAAGTGGTACTGCCAGCAAAGTAAGCTGTGAAGCCTATGCTAAAGTACATGACAAAAAAGGTTTGACATTGTCATTGACATTGTCTCTTCTGACAACAGCCAAATTATGCTACTCGGTGTGTATATATCAATAGCACAGAATCTTTGGTATGATCACAAAAGCATGAGGAAAAGAGAAGAAAAAGACTCTGTGCCCAGCCCAAAAGTATAGTTGGCAGCTAGGACAGCTTTCCACAGCAACAATAAGTTTTTCACACATGCCAACTAATGACGCCATCCCCTCAGCCTGAATGGCAGCAACCAGTGCTTCTGGTTATGGAGGGAGGGTTTCCTACCATTGGGCAAACTGTGCTGGGAAGAAGACCTGCTAATAATCATAGAATCATAGAATCACAGAATCACAGGGGTTGGAAGGGACCTCTAGAGATCATCAGATCCAACCCCCCTGCCAAAGCAGCTCCCCAGCTCATATTGCACAGACAGGCGTCCAGACGGGGCTGGAATCTCTCCAGAGATGGAGACTCCACCACCTCCCTGGGCAGCGTGTCCCAGGGCTCTGGCACCCTCACTGGGGAAAAGTTCTTCCCCATGTTGGTGTGGAACTTCCTGTGCTCCAACTTGCAGCCATTGCCCTTTGTCCTGTCTCCACAGACACTGAAAAGGGGCTGCCCATTCCCCCTGCATCCTCTGTTTCAGATAATTATAAACTTTAATTAGGTCCCCCCTTAGTCTTCTTTTCTCCAGGCTGAACAGTCCCAGCTCACTCAGCCTTTCCTCACAGGGGAAATGCTCCAGGCCTTTAACCATCTTCATACCCCTTCTCTGGACTCTCTCCAGGACATCCCTGTTCTTTTTATCCCAGGGAGCCCAGAACTGGACACAACACTCCAGGTGGGGCCTGACCAGGGCAGAGTAGAGGGGGAGGATCACCTCCTGTGACTTGCTGGCCACACTCCTCCTGATGCCCCCAGGATCCCATTGTCTCTCTCAGCCCCCAGGGCACACTGCTGGCTCATGGCCAACCTGTCACCAACCAGGACCCCCAGGTCCTTCTCCACAGAGCTCTTCTCCAGCAGCTCATCCCCCAGCCTGTCCTGATTCCAGCAGTTATTCCTTCCCAGGTGCCAGACTCTCCACTTGCTTTTGTTGAACCTCATCTGGTTTCTCCCTGCCCAGCTCTCCAGCCTGTCCAGGTCTCGTAGACACGGTAGGTCTGACATGGAGTCCCTGGACAAAGAAAATAGAACTTTCCATTGTATCCTACTCCTCCTATTGCAATGTCATATTCCTACCGTTCTTTTCCCCACTGTGAATTAGTTAACCTGTGGCAGCAGGTGAAGTTGGAGCTGGATTTCAGTAAGGGTGGAAAACTGAAAATGTTCTGCAGTCTTGAAATCTGATTTTTTTTCTACAGCTGAATGTAACTGAGATGAAGAGGGAAAAAAAAGAAAAAAAAAACCCAAACCAACCAAAACACACACCCCCCCCAACATCCTCCACAAATAAACATTTATGGAATAGTAAAGGAGAATTATTGAAGAATAGCCAATAGTCTGTGGCACAGGAGTCATTTGAGATGGGAAAGATCCCTTTCTAATCTCACCTCCCAGAGGAATCCAAAAGCTAGTGATGCTGTTGATTAGGGACTCTTTTCTGTGCTGGAAGTAGATGCTTCTGTAGACCCTGATGCAATTGTCTGCATGAATCACAGTATATTCCCAAAGCAGGAAATGAACAGCACAGTCAAGGTCATTTTATTGCATCCATGCTCCATACTTCCTTTTTTTCCTTAATTTAATTTTCATTGCCCTCTGTTACAAAACCACTTTGCACTAAGCAATGCTTCTCAGCCTTATAGGACACAAGATGGTAGCTCTGCAGAGGTATCTCCTGAAAGTCTTGTTATAGTACAAAGGGTCTTCTTCCATTGTTAAACTGCATCCCACCATTGTATTTCAAATTCTTTTGTTCCTTGAAATTCTATTCAAATTCTTTTGTTCCTTGAAATTCCATTCACAATCTCACCTTTTATTTTGTTTTTTAACCTGCCTAGATTTGCATCTTTGTGGGTGCAGATCCCACTCACAGACCTTCTTTGGCTTGCAATCTAATTCTTCACTTACCAACTCCAATCCTGCACTGAATATAGTCTCTGTAACACTTTAAATCTTACAATGGGCAGAAAGATGCACAATTTTTAAATAAAGCCAAGGATTTATTGTCACTGTAATTGAAATCTTAAGTATCTAATCAGAGAGTTATAATCAATCTTGATTTAATTATTACATAAAAAATAGGGAATGCTATGCTACACTATACTACTGGATTTCAGTAATGATACCCTTCCTAATGACTGCCCCCTTTTTATATATGCTGGATACTTCTGCATTGTTGTCTTTGTTAACAATAAAACCAGGTTTCTCAGTTCTGAGGACTGCATTTCTTCAGCTACCAGTGGTTGAGCACTGATGATCCCATCGGCTCTTTGATGGACAGAAGCGGGTACCACACAGAGTCTGACACAGCTGAGCTCCTCCAAGAGAAAATCCTGCTCTCCCTGCCATGGCACTGCAAAATTCATCTTTTCCTTCTATCCCAGTGCTCAGTTTCTGCTTGACACCTCCTTTAACTCTTACAGTTCTTCTTCTTGGGATCCTTTGTAGCTGCTCAGCAGCACCATTAGAGGCTTGCTAGAACGCCAACAAACTTGAGACACAACTCTTTGCCTGATTAGAGTGAGCTAGAATCTGAGAATTTTATCCCAAAGAATTACTTGACAAATAACCCCCTTGTCTCACTTCTGCAGCAAGGCCTTCAAAACCCCACAGGAACTGGATGCAAATTTCTAATGAGGACTGTGGAGTAATCTCAGTGATACCATTTGGCATTAGCACCAATTTGTGCCTGTTGATTCCAGCAATAGAAGAAGAGGGATTAAATAGATTTTACCTTTAAATAGCATTCTGATCTGCCAGTATAGATATACTAAAAAAGGTATTTCTTTTTTTGTTCTGTGTGCACTTTTACCTTTTATTTGCAGGAATCTCTGCAGCTGGTATGTGCTTCTTGCTACAGAAGTGAGATAGGTAGTTTTTATTTGTCTTACCTTCTTCAATGAGAAAATAGAAAATCAAATTGAAACAGCAGGCAAAATAGTATATATATGCACAAAGCAACATGCAGTAATGCCTCCTCCAGGCTGGAGCTGTCGTCAGTTACAATAAAGCCAACAGACAGCCTGTGCAAAATATGCCAATAACCCATCTCTCCCTTCAGTTCATACAGAGCTTTGCATGAGGTGTGATCCAAGGGAAGTACTGGTTTTGGGAGAGAGCCAATATCTGGGAATATTTTCCTCTCCATCTGATGTGAAAGAGCCTCAGTATGGTGCTGCAAACACTAAAGGTTCTGGCTGACAGCTAGTCCAGATGTCTGAGGTCACACGTACCACCACACCACCAACTGTATCTCAGAGAGACACGTGGAATCTGAAAGCCAGCACTCACACACATCAGAAGCCCGTAGGGCTGAAGAAAAAAATATTCTCTGGGTGGCACGAGGTGATTTGGTGCCAAGTAGTTGAAAAGCCTTCCCAAACATATGTGTTTACTTTGCTCTGAGGCACCAAGTCCACTTCGATCACCACAGAAATCAGAGCTAGAAAGGCAATTGGTTTGGGGGGATGGAAATAATTTTCTTTTTTCATATGTCTTTGAAATGGCTACTTGTCATCTGGCAGATTATTTTGGCATCATGGAAGCTTGGGGGGCTGCTGAGAGAGACAATGGAGCCGAAGTACTTTAGAGCGGGAAGCTGCTCGTAAGGGAGAAATTGGACAATGGCAGAGTTGCTGCTGTGGCCATTTCTCCCCAAATTATCCCACTTACATATATTGGTTGATGCTGTTCCATGCAATTAGAGCGGTGGTAAAGCAAGTTGTTAGCATAGAGCAGTTTCTGGCAAACAGAACGTGTTTGTCATAATGTATTTTCAGCATTTGTAGGAAGAAAAAATTTTAAGAAACAGGTAAAACAGAAGGTGTGGCTCCTGAGCTGTATCACCAGCTCCAGAGAAGGTGAATGCCTGCTAGCAGATCCCTGTTTACCAAGGTGAGATGCTGCCTTTATTGATACCAAATCAGACTTCTTTCTGTCGGAAGCATCACTCTTTGTAGTACCAATTAAATGTCTCGAGCCCTTATAGAATTTAACACTGATGCCTTGTTGTCCTGTCAGAGTGATTCTGGGGGCACAGGGGCACAGGAAAATCAATCATGGTTTTGGGAAGTAGGATAAGGAGAGGCAGCAAGTGTGGAGGCTGCTCCAGGGGCAGGAGCATGGTGTCTCAGACCCTTTCCTCTTACTGAAGGTGAGGATTTATAAGCATGGAGGAGGAATGGGGAAGAGCTGCAGGAGTTGTCCACTGGGCCATATAGCACAATGCAGCTCCTTGAGCATCCCCAGGGAGCAGAAGTGGCTGGGGACTACCTTACAGGCTGATGGGGAAATGCACACAGGCTTTGGTGGATGAGAAACTTCACATGAGCCAGCAGTGGCTCTTGCAGCTCGCAAGGCCAATGGGATCCTGGGCTCCATCAGCAGAGGGGTGGCAGCAGGGACAGGGAGGGGATTGTCCCTCTCTGCTCTGCCCTCGGGAAGCCCCATCTGGAGTCCTGTGTCCAGAGCTGGGGCCCCAATACAAGAAAGATGTGGAACTGTTGGAGAGGGTTCAGAGGAGCCACAAGGATGATCAGAGGGCTGGAGCAGCTCCCCTATGAAGAGAGGCTGAGGGAGCTGAGCTTGTTCAGCCTGGAGAAGTGGGAGGACCTCATTGCAGCCTTCCAGTCCCTGAAGGGAGCTTATAGGCAGGAGGGGATTCGACTTTTTAAAAGAGCAGATAATGGCAGGACAAGGGGGAATGGACTAAAGCTAAAGGAGGGAAGGTTTAGATTAGATCTTAGGGGGAAGTTTTTTACAGAGAGAGTGGTGAGGTGCTGGAACAGGCTGCCCAGAGAAGTAGTGGATTTCCCCATCCCTGGAGGTGTTCAAGGCCAGGTTGGATGGGGCCCTGGGCAGCCTTGTGTAGCTCCAGGCCTGGAGGTTGGTGTCCCTGCCTGTGGCAGGTGGGTTGGAGCTCTATGATCCTTGGGGTCCCTTCCAACCCAGACCATTCTATGATTCTATGATTCTATGATTTGGCAGCACCCTTTAGCACCCCATGACTACCCTTCAGAAACAACACACCCCCCCATGCTGCTATGTGTCAGGCAATGTTCCCCCACTGCCGTGCCACTGCTCCCACCACTGGCCCTCCACAACTCCCCAGACATCAGTCAGCTCCCTGGGAACCAACAGGGAACAGTCTGCTGCAGCTCCTGGCTGAGAGTCCCAAGGGGCATGGACCTTCTTCTCTGATTACTTGTTTTGATTCTGTTTTGATCCTTTAACATTTGAGATGTCCCACGGACTGAGCTTGCTCACCATCCCTCACCCGCTCATTATACATCTGGCATCGTTAGTTACGCGGGTGCTGACCATACTGAGGATGTGGAGGAGCTGGGCAGCTGTGAGCACTTGCATTATGTATGATATGCCTCCAGCAGCGCCTTTCTCCTTTGCTCGCTCTCACAGCAACAGAAAGGATGTCTGGGTCTCATTTTTTTCTCCCCTTTTCCCTCTCTTCACCTGGTCTTATTAGCTTCTCTGGGGGGGTCACCATTACTAGGCATGATTCCCTTAAAGGACAGACACCCACACATTTCACCCATCGCTATTTGTCCGTACTGACAGTGCCTGAGGCTGTCCTGAGGACTATTTCTCTGACAGAGTGTCTAATACAATTCTATGTATTCCATTCTTTTCTTTTTTTTAAAGAAAAAAAAAAAAACCCTGCCATCTACTTCCTTTTTCCAGGTGTACCATGACCTCTTCCTGCCATTTTCATGTAAATCTGACCCTTTTAACAGTCTGGCTTTTAAGAATGAACATTAATAAACACATTATTTATTTATTTTAGTTCCAATGGTGCTACTGCTCCCTGTGGTCACCCATGGGGCTGCCCTCTTTCCAAGCTTGGGACCTGAGGCAGCTTGCTGGGGTGGTCAGTGCAGCTGGCTTTAGCTTTCCAAAATCACAGAATCATAGAATCGTAGGGGTTGGAAGGGACCTGGAGAGATCATGGGGTCCAACCCCCCTGCCAAAGCAGCTCCCCAGCTCATATTGCACAGACAGGCATCCAGACAGGGCTGGAATCTCTCCAGAGATGGAGACTCCACCACCTCCCTGGGCAGCCTGTCCCAGGGCTCTGGCACCCTCACTGAGGAAAAGTTCTTCCCCATGTTGGTGTGGAACTCCCTGTGCTCCAACTTGCAGCCATTGCCCCTTGTCCTGTCTCCACAGACCACTGAAAAGGGGCTGCCCATTTCCCCCTGCATCCCATACTTAAAATACTACAGTTGCTGCTCTGTGGGACTGGCAGTGACGGTTTTCTCCATCGTTACAATTGTTCAGCCTTTCAAAGGTTATTCTTACACTGATAGCCTTTGAGATTAAACTTCCCACTTAAACTCACCAGGCCTCCCAGGTACATAAATGACTTGGGAATAATCAGGTCTGTGAATGTTTAAAGGGAACCATCTTCATCTCTCTTTCACATATGTCTGTGCATACACTTACATAGATGGGAAGGTGTTGATGGGGCAAGAAATGTATCTGAGAACATCTGATAGTCTGTTACTTTAAACGAGCCACATACAAGCAGTTGGTGTCCAGCCAAGCAAAATTACTGACAGCAAATAAACAAAGAAGTAAGGGTTAACATGGGGGAATGACAAAACTCAAGCTGGTCCCACGCTGGGATACCTCTGCTGGCTCCAGACACTCTCAAATTTATATTATTATGAATTCAAAACAGATGAAAAACAGAATTAAAATATTAATCAAAATGTATTAATTCTTGTGCCATTGGGAGATATTTTTAAATTTCCTTTCTTGTCTAAAGAGGATGGGTCTGGTTCTCATTGATACAGTGGAAGACTATTCTGCTATCTGACAATATTTTACATTTAAGAAGGGCACAGAACACCAAACCAGGTACCTCATGATTCCTTTTTTGCAGCAAAAATTACTCTCTGAATCCCCTTGAAAGTGTGAAGCACTTCATAGAATCATAGAATCATAGAATTGTAGGGGTTGGAAGGGACGTGGAGAGATCATCAGGTCCAACCCCTCTGCCAAAGCAGCTCCCCAGCTCATATTGCACAGACAGGCGCCCAGACGGGGCTGGAATCTCTCCAGAGATGGAGACTCCACCACCTCCCTGGGCAGCCTGTCCCAGGGCTCTGGCACCCTCACTGGGGAAAAGTTCTTCCCCATGTTGCTGTGGAACTTCCTGTGCTCCAACTTGCAGCCATTGCCCCTTGTCCTGTCTCCACAGACACTGAAAAGGGGCTGGCTGATTCCCCCTGCATCTCATACTTCAGATAATTATAAACTTTAATTAGGTCCCCCCTTAGTCTTCTCTTCTCCAGGCTGAACAGTCCCAACTCACTCAGCCTTTCCTCACAGGGGAGATGCTCCAGGCCCTTCATCATCTTCATAGCCCTTCTCTGGACTCTCTCCAGGAGATCCCTGTCCTTTTTATCCCAGGGAGCCCAGAACTGGACACAACACTCCAGCTGGGCCCTGACCAGGGCAGAGTAGAGGGGGAGGATGACCTCCCTTGACCTGCTGGCCACCCTCCTCCTGATGCCCCCCCGGATCCCATTGTCTCTCTCAGCCCCCAGGGCACACTGCTGGCTCATGGCCAACCTGTCATCAACAAATATTGTACAAATTCTGAAAAGTCACACACACAGCTCACACAGAAAGGCAGGAGATGGAAGGGACCTCTGTAGATCACCTAGTCCAGGCCCTGACTAAAGCAGGATCACCTACAGCAGGCTGCACAGGGCAGCATTCAGACGTGTTTCAAATCGCTCCACAGTAGATTCTACCATCTCTCTGGACAAAGAGGTGTGCATCCAGTTTTGAAAGAACAACTCTAAATTTCAATAATGAAGTCCTACATTGTTACTGACTATATTTTCTATTGTCATAAGTATCAATTTCTTCTTCTAGTATTTCCATGTAAATCCCTGTGATACCCAGCATTAACTATGCTGTTGACCTTCCACCTCATCAGCGTACAATGCCAGTTGAGGTACCCTTAAAATTTACAAGAGTGTCCATAGCATATTCTTTTTCAATTTTGTACTATTTTATTTTTAGAATTGTGTTCCCATGCTTATTTTTCTTTGTTCTTGTAGCCTCCAGCTGATGTGAAATTTCATGCCTGGTATTGCCACTGACTTCATATGTTAGTCATTTCACATCTCTGCAATGCATGTTTGTGTAAGGACAGGGGGGAAGAACAGTAAGGACAGTTTCAGAACTCTAAGGACAATGTGAAAAATAAGGAAAATGGAGAAATAAATGGGCACAACTAAATAAAATGGCATTTATTTTCCTCTGTCCTAATACTGTTAGCTCATGAATATTTAGGCACTCACCTTTTTGGTTAAAATTAGTAAGACCTCAAAAATTAAGAAATCTAATATAAAATGCTTTTGTCACTTATGCATATTAGTTACCTCCCTCTTTGAAAGTTTTTTTGTTCAATCTGATAACAGAAGTAGTATTCAAGAACTCACCTAGCAAACGAGTTTTCAGCTGAGGTGAAAAAATTCCCAATCATTCCAGCATAACATTAAAGATCACAGAATCACAGAATCACAAGGTTGGAAAAGACCTTTGAGATCATTGAGTCCAACTGTACCTGTCCTCCACTAAACCATATCCATAAGCACCTTGTCTACCAGTCTTTTAAATATATCCAGGGATGGTGACTCAACCACCTCCCTGGGCAGCCTGTTCCAGTGCCTGATAACCCTTTTGATGAATAATCTTTTCCTAATATCTAATCAGAAACTGCCCTGGCACAGCTCAAGTCCATTTCCCCTTGTCCTATCTCCAGTCTTTTGGGCACCCACCTCTCTACAACCTCCTTTCAGGTAGTTGTAGGCAGTGATAAGGTCTCCTCTCAGCCTCCTCTTCTCCAGGCTAAACAATCCCAGTTCCCCAAGCTGCACCTTGTAAGGTTTGCTCTCCAGCCCCTTCCCCAGTCTGGTTGCCCTTCTCTGGACACACTCATGGACTTTAATGTCTGTCTTGGAGTGAGGGCCCCAAACCTGAACCCAGCACTCGAGGTGCGGCCTCACCAGTGCTGAGTATGGGGGACACAATCACTTCCCTGGTACTGCTGGCCACAATGTTTCTGATACAAGCCAGGATGCCATTGGTTTTCTTGGCCACCTGGGCACACTGCTGACTCATATTCAGTCAGCAGTCAACCAATACCCCCCAGTCCTTCTCCATCAGGCAGCTTTCCAGCCACTCTGCCCCAAGCCTGTAGCGCTGTAGGGTTGTTCTGTCCCAAGCGCAGGACTCTGCACTTGGCCTTGTTAAACCTCATCCTGTTGCTCTCAGCTCATCGGTCCAGCCTGTTCAACCCAAATGTGGGAACGTGTCTGTGTTGCTTCAGAATATATTTAAGATAAATGAGCATGCTTGCATGTTCTCCCTTTTATCCAGCAGCAATCACAAAGCTGCTTCATGTATCAGATCCAGTGTTAGGCTGGTGAGATAATGGGTCATTCTTTTTGTAGGACTAGTTGTGAGCAGAACTGATTGGCACCTGACAGGATGATGTGGTGCAGGTCTGATCAGACATGGGGATGGAGGAAAGCAGGATCCGCATTTCAGCAGCAGCATAAGCTTCTGTACTTTTGCTCTGGGCTCCCTGGGATAAAAAAGACAGGGATCTCCTGGGGAGACACCAGAGGAGGCTACAAAGATGATGAAGGGCCTGGAGCATCTCCCCTGTGAGGAAAGGCTGAGTGAGCTGGGACTGTTCAGCCTGGAGAAAAGAAGACTAAGGGGGGACCTTATGAATGTTTATAAATGTTTGAAGTATAGGATGCAGGGGAAATGGCCAGCCCCTTTTCAGTGTCTGTGGAGACAGGACAAGGGGCAATGGCTGCAAGTTGGAGCACAGGAAGTTCCACAGCAACATGGGGAAGAACTTTTCCCCAGTGAGGGTGCCAGAGCCCTGGGACAGGCTGCCCAGGGAGGTGGTGGAGTCTCCATCTCTGGAGAGATTCCAGCCCCGTCTGGACGCCTGTCTGTGCAATATGAGCTGGGGAGCTGCTTTGGCAGGGGGGTTGGACCCCATGATCTCTCCAGGTCCCTTCCAACCCCTATGATTCTATGATTCTATAAACTGTAAAACCTCACCCTGATTTAAAAGAAATCAGGTCCATATTACAATCTGAACATGACCCTGATTCATTTCTAAGGAATTGTTTGGCCATTGAGTGAAGTTACAGCATTGATTGAACTCTCTTATCTTTTTTTCCCCAAGCCAGAAGTTTATCCATATCTCTTCCAATAGAGCTTCCCACTCTCCCCGTTACATAGAGTTTACAGGGCTGGCTGTGTCAGGCTGTGTCACCCAGCTTTGCCCTTGCTCTTTGACATGACAGCAGAACTGGACATAAGTCCATTTAATATCACTGATTCATTCAAAATTCCTTTCATTGTCCCTTTAAAGCCTTTTGTCTCGTTTAGATATTCCAGTTCAAGGATCATGCAGCTATTTTATCAAAATGCATCATTTGTCTGGGGTGTTTTGTTGACAGGAAGTTTAAGCTTCACCATCTCTTGTTACAAAGATTTTGCTAAGCTTTGAAATTGTTATTCAGTGAAGTGAAGTGGTAAATCTGTCCTCAGCCATGGTGTTCAGACTACTGACTGGAACACTTTTGACTGACATTATTAGAAAGAAACATAACCCAAATCTCTTTTATTTTCAGTTTTCTTTGTCTTCAGTGGTGTATGAAATTTCTTTTAGGTTATTACAAATCTTCATCAATTTTTTCTTTGCTTGTCATGGTAATGCAGACCTCTGTTGCATTGCCATTTTCACTAGTGAAAGAGCATGGCTTTAAGCTCAGACAGGCAGAAATCTTTGCTGTATTTGGAAGGAACATGTATTATGTGCAGTGGGACTTTACCTGCTTGGTGCCACCAATGTCAACAGCGTGGGTTACAGTGGAGATTTAGCTTCTGAGGTCTTTAAGATGACATGCCAGTTACTCTAGTCTGATTTCTATGGAATTATGTTTGACAGAAGTTTGGGTTTTTTTAATTTTTTTCTGAACACAATGTCCTTGTTTTTGTTTAGGATGGCAAAGTAGCATGCCAGCCTGGGAAAAATCCTAAAGCTGCTGTTCACGGCTGGGCAAGAGGAAAGACTTCCTTGATATAACTCAAGGAGAGGTCTTCTGACAAATGGGGTGTCCTGGTTCTGGTCAGGATGGAGTTAACTTCATTTGTAGCAGCGGATGGAATGCTGTGTTTGGGTGTTAAAATGGGAGCAGTGCTGACAACACCCTGATGTTTTTAGTTGTGGTCAAGCAGTGAAGGACTTTTTCAGCTCTTCATATTTCTCTATTCATGAGAAAGGAGGAGACGAAGCCAGGACAGGTGACCCAAACTGGCCAAAGGGGATATTCCATGCCAATTACATCATGCTCAGTATAAAGGGGGGTTGATGGGATGAGGAGCAGGGGGGCAGCTCCGGGACACGCGGTTTTGGGGGGACGGTCGGGTTCCGGGACGGCTCTGGGTGGCACGGCCTGAGCTGTGGGTTCGGTGAGACACTGCATTGTGTATCAACAGCTTCATCTATTGTTTGCTCTAAAGTCCTGTTAGCATTGTTATATTGTATCTTTCTGCTGTTCTAGTAAACTGTTCTTATCCCAACCCACGGGCTTTTGGCTTTGTGGTTTTGTGGTTGTTATTTGCCCCTTCCTTTTCCCTTCCCTTCCCTCACACCCCCCACACTTCTCCCTCTCCTCTTTTCCTTTAAGGAGCAGGCAGCTGCCTGGATCTTGGCTCTCAGCTGGGGTAAAACCATGACCTAGGGAAAATGGAATAGGGACTGATTGACTAATTTAGGAAAAGAGAACAGAGGCTTGATATGAGCAGTGTTGAGCAGCAGTACTTTCAGCACATGTTCCTCTTTTGCAGCGTTACGCAGTCACTTCTACCAGGCTCCACATGACTGTTTTCAGCCCATGATCTGTGTTGTTTTGAAACTCTTAACAAAGTTTCTTCATGGCATGGCAGCTAACTGGTGGTCCAGAAGATGATTCATCCAGTGATTACCAAATTATCATGCTGGTGTGAAAGGCAAATGTGGTTCATTGCATGAATCTAAGAAAAATGAGGAGGTAGTCAAAGGATGCTTTACTTTCTCAGAAGACAATGTACAAATGAATGCTATTATCCATGATTGAATTATTTGAATACTCTTTGGTGTAGTGTTTAACTAGTAATTTTCCTTTCCTTTTTATTTTCAGTAGATAAATGTACATTTAATCGTGTAGTGCTGAAGGTCACTTTTAATGTAACCAGGTTCTTTTCCTTCTGTATTCACTCCAATATTTCATGCCTGTCATGATTTTTATTAACTTCCTAGTTTTTCATAAGTATCACTCTACATATTAAGGTAAAGATTTCATGAGGACAAAACATGTATGACCAAGTTATGAGTTTGAAGCAGAACTTTGCACACTAGGTTCAGCAGATGCAATGAAAATAGACCACAATATCTTCAAGGGGGTCTAGAGCACTTAACATAAGGGGAATAAAAAGCTACATCTCCCAGGAGGAACAGTGACAGTGAAAGCAGCTGCTCTCTGACCTGCAAAAAAGAAAATAAATAAAACACACACACACACACACTCCCAACACTCCCCCTCACACCTCACACACACACACAACCCCCGTATACAGATCAGAAGACTGAAAGTGTTTATAGGAACTTTGCAATCATTTTTGTGAATATAATTTTATATTCTGTACTATTTTATATGGTCTTTTTCATAAATGTGCTCATGTTCTAGTTTAGAGCAAGAAAAGATGTTAAAACCCCCAGTATTTCCCTGACATATATATTTCAGATGTCACTCAGCTTTTCTCTCCATAATTCTGGTCCTTGTGAGTACAGCTACGACCATTCTGCCATTTCATAGAATCATAGAATCATACAATGGTCTGGGTTGGAAGGGACCCCAAGGATCACAGAGCTCCAACACCCCTGCCACAGGCAGGGACACCAACCTCCAGGCCTGGAGCTACACAAGGCTGCCCAGGGCCCCAGCCAACCTGGCCTTGAACACCTCCAGGGACGGGGCATCCACCCCCTCTCTGGGCAGCCTATTCCAGCCCCTCACCACTCTCTCTGTAAAAAACTTCCCCCTAAGATCTAATCTAAACCTTCCTTCCTTTAGTTTTAATCCATTCCCCCTTGTCCTGCCAGTGTCTACCCTTTGAAAAAGTTGATTCCCCTCCTGTTTGTATGTTCCCTTCAGGGACTGGAAGGCTGCAATGAGGTCCCCCCACAGCCTTCTTTTCTCCAGGCTGAACCAGCCCAGCTCCCCCAGCCTGTCCTCGTAGGGCAGATGCTCCAGCCCTCTGATCATCTTTGTGGCTCCTCTGACCCCTTTCCAACAGTTCCACATCTTTCTTATATTGGGGCCCCAGATCTGGACACAGGACTCCAGATGGGGCCTCCTGAGGCCAGAGTAGAGAGGGAATCATTTGAAGCATGGCTTACAGCACTAGCCTATAAGACTTCCTTTGAGATACTTTGTGGCTTCTCGTAGAACCACTGGAGAACAGAATTTCATTTGCTTACACTGAAGTTTGAGATGCCCCTGTCATTTGAGATGCCCCAGGGTGTCTGGAAAACATCTACCACAACATAGGACCCATGAGAGGCTGATGACCATCTGGAAGAGTTGCTAGAGACAAGTGGGGATAGCTGGAGGTATGATGTATGGCATTGACATGAATTTATCTCTGGGCAACAGAGCTGAGTGGATTTGTACCACCTAGTTTTAGACACAAGATGACTATTGGAAGAGATTGGTCTCATTAAACTCACTAGGAAAACACTGGATTGCCTAAACATAAGTGTCTAATTAAATACCTTGTGGAAATGGAGACATCTTTCTGGGATTTTCAGACTTGTCAAAAACTCTGAGGGACACCCATGCTCCTCCATGGGAAGTAAAGGTTGGGCATGTTTCTTCAGGCCAGATGAAATGGTAAAGGCAGCTACATTAGGCAGCTGAATCCCACCTCTTGTGCAGTAGATAAAAGAAGATACGGCTTGATTCTAGACATGAAAGTTGAGAAATCATTTGAGATGTCTTCTGGGATTGCACTTGGCTTCCAACTGCTGATCCTGAAGGCATATTTTTCCTGTAAGTCTAGTGTCAGATCTACTTGTACTCTCTAGATATCCTGGCTGTACCATCGCATTGAAAATTCCTCATCTATATAAGGGTGGCCAAACTAAGCCCCCAGGCTCTGAGGATGGTATTAATTTGCCTTAATATAGGTGATTAGCATCCCATTGTGAGCAACATCCTACTTTGAATAATTCTCTGCCGGAGCCCAGCTGGTTTTATTGTGAGATTACATGAAAGCAGTAAAAAAATCTAAACTGAGGGGGAAAGGTAAATTAATTGGGTCCTCTTCTGACTTTCCCTGCTTCTTTAAGCTTCTTTTGTCTTTTAATATGTGATAGAGAAGGAAAAATGCCTGGCTTGTCCTTCAGTTTGTATTCAGGAGTATGATGATAGGTTACAGCTCAGACACTTCAATAAAATGGAGACAAAATAAATCATGAGAAGTAATGGAGTTTAAAAATATGGATATAGGAGCAAGGAAGCAGGGCATAATTAAGACTTTAAGTCCAGTATTTATGGAACAAAGGGTAAAACAAAATATAAGCCTTTTATATTTTGTGAATCTATTTCTTCCCTAACTGGATGATTCTGATGGTCACTGAAAACTTAAAGATGTTTAAATTGGATGCAAAACGTCTCCAAATGAGAATTCGTAATGCACTTAGCCCTGGTGACATGTGTGACACTCGGTTTGTACATATTCAAATATGATTTCCAAATTGGAAATCTAGAAGTTCTGAAGCCTATTCATCTTGTAACTTATGCCTGGAAAACTTCAACATGTACCTTTGAGGTTTGGAGGACTGTCAGTATGACATACAGCCCATACGACACATCAGCCTATTTTGACCACTGCCTAAGTACTATACAAGGTGTAAAATAGTGCAAGATCAAGTCTTCCATGTCTATAGACCTGGCACATTCAAATTAACCTAAGGACATTGCAGAAGAATGAAAAACTGCATAGAATTGCATATTTCATTATCCTAACTGCCAGGAGTGTGCCCTGAAACATTCTATCTCCTGACTAATAAATGCCCTCAGGAAATATTATTTATTTATATGGTTTTGTAAAGAAAAACATTCTGAAAGTTTATGTGGGATAATTCTGAATATAAGGAAATGCATCAATAAACTTCTAATTAGGGCATTGACTTTTTCCCCTTGGGGTAATAGAAGTCTATCCACCAGCATTTCAAAACTCATACTTCTGTAATTAGGATCCCATATGAAATTTGAAAATGGGTAGCTAAATGGATAAGAAAACAGAAGCTAGAAAAACTTCTTTTTTCTTTAATTGGAAAAAAAAAATCCTAGTGTTAAAATACCCTTTTGCATGGGGCTCCAGAAAATAATAATAATAATAATAATAATAATAATAATAATAATAATAATAATAATAATAATAATAATAATAATAATAATAATATAAAAGATGGGTGGAGAGGTAGATCTTATCCAGGAAATTCTTCCTTCGACTGACCTATTAGCACACAGGAGATCATGATGATAAATTTCTACCACTGTATCTTGTCTTGAAAGTAAACAGTCTATCATGGAGCATGATAATCATGTGAAGTACAACAGACAATGCAAGAATATAATGAACAAAATTCTTTGGAGAATATCCTTATGTAGGAAATGAGCATTTGGGCAGAAAGCATTTGGAGATTACCTATAAACACAGGCAAGGGAGGTTGCTAAGGAGATGCACATGGTAGGAGACAATTCCAAAAGCATTTCAAAAGTGGGTAACTGAAAATGGTCGTGAATGGGCTCAATAAGTCCAAAGGGGATAACAATAGGTCTGGATAGTGCAATCCTTCAGCATAAAGTAGATTGAAGTGAAATAATTTCCAGGTCAGGAATTATCTCTCCCCACCACCCCCACTCAATGTATTACAAGGATCAGAAAAGAAACCAAGATGCTGTCAGGATGCTTTCCTGCTATTTTACAAATACTCATTTTAACATTAGGGTGAAGACTTTGAGTGGCTGTTACAGCACTTTGTGATCATGATACAGGAGTGACCTTGCCATTTTTCCAATAAAGTGTGTCCAGAATGCTCATGAGACAAAAGAGAAAGTTGTCTCCAACAGTACAGTGGAAGTTTTAGAAGGTGTCCTCCTTCCTTTGGCCACCTGGCTTCTTCCAAGTACCAGACAGGACATTCCTCTGGCTTGCCATTTCTTTAAATAGAGCTTTAGTTATAATTAATTACTTGAACTTTATTTTTCCATTCATTTTCAAGCAAATAAGCCTGAAGGTTCACATCACACCGTCCTTTGCACACACAAAAAGTTCCTCAAGAATTAAAGATTAGCATAAATATTCATGACAGTTTAATAGTTTCCCTCACATCATTCTCACGGTGGAGAGGCAGACCTAATTACTGTTCTCTGCTTTCTCTTTCAGCCAATACCCCTGTTCTTGACAGACAGCTGCTCCTGGAGTTACTTGTGACTTGTTTGTTGCTGTGACTCCTTCAGAAGAAAGGCCTTCTGAGTCCTGACCATATTCTCTCCTTCCAGTAGCCTTTTGAAACAAATGCTTAATCTCCAACACTGAAGTCATGATCTTTCCCCTGTCTCTGAGTATCATTACCCTCCAACTCTTCCTTGAGATCTTTTGCAGCTTTCACAGAATCACAGAATCACAGAATCACAGGGGTTGGAAGGGACCTGGAGAGATCATGGGGTCCAACCCCCCTGCCAAAGCAGCTCCCCAGCTCATATTGCACAGACAGGCATCCAGACGGGGCTGGAATCTCTCCAGAGATGGAGACTCCACCACCTCCCTGGGCAGCCTGTCCCAGGGCTCTGGCACCCTCACTGGGGAAAAGTTCTTCCCCATGTTGGTGTGGAACTCCCTGTGCTCCAACTTGCAGCCATTGCCCCTTGTCCTGTCTCCACAGACACTGAAAAGGGGCTACCCATTCCCCCTGCATTCCATGCTTAAGATACTTATAGACATTAATTAGATTCCCCCTTAGTCTTCTGTTCTCCAGGCTGAACAGTCCCAACTCACTCAGCCTTTCCTCATAGGGGAGATGCTCCAGTCCCTTAATCATCTTTGTAGCACTTCTCTGGACTCTCTCCAGGAGATCCCTGTCCTTTTTATACCAGGGAGCACTGCACTGCTTTGAATGAGCCTGTCGTTCCCAACTCTCAAAGGAATGCTTGTACCAATCATTTCCCATATTCATGAGTCAGCAGAGCCCCAAAAGCTATTCAGATGCCCAAATGCAACAGGTTTCTAGACAATGGTTTCAAGACTCTTGAATGTAGTGGCTAGGTCTTCACTCAGTATAATGGGAGCTTAGATAAATGCCTTCCAGGTATACACCTAGTTTCCACTGACTCTAGAGCTAAACACCACTCATTGTACAATTCCTCTGAGTGCATAAACCAAAAGCACACCTGCCATATCACTCAGCAAGCCAATCTCATTTCCTGTGTGAACAGGGGATGGGAAAGACCTCAGCTGGATGGCATTCAGTCACCTGACCACAGTCCAGAAGCATGTCTTTCAGTACTGCACTGCATTTTGCCTGTGGACATCTTGGAAATGCTGGAGCATGTTGCATGACATTTGGTACATACTCATGGCAACTGTCTTTCTGAATGCTCTAATGTCCTAATCAAAGGTCCTGAAGAAGAGTAATATTCACCATGCCTTGCTTCAGGAATGTAATGAGCATTCAGGGCTCAGTTCAAGAGGAAAAAAATGATGTAGCCAGTGCCATTTGAGATGTTATAGGGAAAACCTGAGATACCACTGTGACTACTGAAGATACAGTCTGACATCTACATGTGTCCCATTTTACAGCACCTGGAAATCAGGTGGGATTCTCTGAAGCGTCTCAAATAGCCCTTAGCAAGTATGTTCCATTCTCCACCTCAGCTGGCTGCCAGTGTTCCAATGAATACAGAAACTACTGAGAGATTCAGAATCACAAATCAGAGCATCACAGAATGGTTGAGGTTGGAAGGGACTTCTGGAGGTCACCTATTCAGTGTCTTTTGAATCCCTCCAAGGATGGAGACTCCACAGTTTTGCTGGGCAACCTGTGCACCTGCTAAATCCCACTCACAGTGAAAAAGTGTTTCCTGATATTCAGAGGGAACCTCCTTTCTTTAACTTTGTGCCCATTGCCTCCAGGCCTGTCACTGGGAACTACAGAAGACACCTGACTCTGTCCTCTTTTCACCCTTCCTTCATCTATTTATGAAGGTCCCTCCCAAGCCTTTTCTTCTCCAGGCTGAACACTCCCAGCTTTTCTCCTGTGGAATGGAATATTTTCAGTTGGGAGGAACCTACAACAATCATCTAGTCCAACTGCCTGACCAATTCAGAGTTGAACAAGAGTTCAAGTGTATTGTTAAGTACATTGTCCAAATGCTTGGAGCACTGACCACCTCTCTAGGAAGCCTGTTCCAGTGTTTGACTACCCTCTCAATAAAGAAGTATTTCCTAATTTCAAGTCTCCCCTCAGGCAGTTTTGAGTCACTCCCATGCATCCTGTCACTGGATCTCAGGCAGAAGGGATCAGCACATCCATCTCCACGTCCCCTCCTCAGAAAGCTGTAGAGAGCAGTGATGTTGCTCTTCAGACTCCTTTTCTCCAAACTAGACAAACCTAGTGTCCATAGCCACTTCTCACAGAACATGCCTTCTAGCCCCTTCAACAGCTTTTCTGCCCTCTTCTAGACCAGGCAACATGCTCCAGTTCCTGAATAATCTTCATGACCTTTCCAGTATGCCCACATCCTTCTAGTACTGCTGAGCTTAGCCCTGGACACAGCACTCCAGGTCTGGCCTTACCAGTGCTCAGTAGAGGGGAAGTATCACCTCCCTTGACCAGTTGGCATTACTTTGCCTAATGCTGCTCAGGATAAAAATCATTTTCTTTCCTGCAAGGACACATTTCTGACTCATGTTCAACTTGGTGTCCACCAGAACCTCCAGGCCTTTTTTGAAAAGCTGCTTTCCAGCCAAGTTGCTCCTAGTGTGTACTGGTGCCTTGGATTGTTCCTTCTGAGGTGCAGAATGTTGCACTTCTCCTGGATGAACTTCTTCTTGTTGCTGTCAACCCATTTCTTCAGCCTGTTGAGGCCCCTCTGGATGGCAGCATGACCCTCTGGAGTATCAGTAAGTCCCATGGTTTGGTGTCATCAGCAAATTTGCTAAGGGTACACTCTGTTCCACCCTCCAGATCATTAATTAGGATTGACCCCAGTATTGACCTCTGGTGTACACCTTTAGTTACTGGCCTCCAACTAAACTTTGTGCTGCTGGTCACTCCACTGGGATAAGCATTTTAGGATGAGATTAAATGTCCCCTGAAGTGGCCAGTCTATCTCTGCAAACCATGGAAGGAGGGCAAAGTGACAGAAGTGACAGGGTAAACAGCTACAACATGGCTCAGTTCAGGTGAGCAACTCCCATGTCTCGGTGTCCACAAGTTACGTTGCCATGTGGCAAGGCCATCAGTGTCTGACTGAATACACTGGTTTAGTACATTAAAGAACACATTTTTGGAGTCCAGCTAACAAACAGATAGCAATAAGTCATTCCTACCCTTATTTTACCATTACTATTTCTTCTCTTAGATTGAAATCTCTATCTGAGGTACTTTTCCCAATTCTCCCAGAGTTGATCCTGTGTTACTACATTCTCCTTTTGTTCTGAACTCTTCCAGAAATTATTATTTTCCATTCAGCCAAGTGAACTGAAGTTCTTATATCATCTGTTAGTTCCATTAGTGCTGTTTATTTTCTCTTCCAGCTCTTACCTCACCAAATAATTAGCCCTCAAGACACTGTGCTACTTAAAATTCCTTTTACAAATAGTGTTTAGTTAGCTTGCTTTCTACACGACAGCACAATCACATGCATTGTGAGTCCTGAAAGTGAGAATACATTTTAAAGAATAAAGTTTAATGAAATGCTGTAGGAAGTGTACATGACTCAAATTCCACATATCTACTGCTTTTTCCCTGCTCAGATTTCTCAGTTGGTCTGAAAAAATAAGTCTGCCTGGTAAATGTGCTTATAAACTCATGCTTCAAGGGCCTCATTCACCTTCATGTTAGTGCACATTGGCCGACTGAAGCAACATAATGAGAAATCAGGCCTGCTGGTCCTCATTTAGTTTGAACAATTTGTTAGGTATTGTTTCTATTTCCAAATATCAATTTGCCATTTGGGAGAACGAGAATCCGGTGCTCCAGTGGCAGGCAATAGTCCTGAAGATTGCAGATATCCTGCAGTATCTTCAGCTGGTGTTAATTGGTCTTGCCCCAGGAGAGTCTATGCAGCTAAAGTGATTTGTTTCAGATGAAGTTTGGCCTATGAAATACATTTCTGATCTGATAATGAACAGTCACGGTACCCAGGAGCCTGTGACGTTCGGCCTCTTTCTCCTGCAGATCTATCAGGCCTGTAACAAGCAGTTTCTAAGAAAAGCAAGTTGCTGTATGCCAATTTACTGTGCCTATCAACAGGATTATTGTCAGGAAGACAGTAAACTGGCTGTGTCCCTATGGGTATCTGCTGGTATTTCTGTCTTGAACATTCTTAGCTACCTTTATGACTGCCACATGTAAACTCTGCTCAGCTTTTCTGCTCTTGATTTCCTGCAGATGTGGCATTTGAGATGCTAAAGTCAAGTTTATTCTTAATTCTATTCAACTTCTCTGTTGTTTTTGAGGCGGGTCAGGAGAAGCAATTGGTTCCTTCAAGAGGGGAGACGTTTTAGCAGGTGAAAACATCAGACTTTCTCCTTCATCTTCTCCAAAATGCAATTTAAAGTATTGATGTGATTACAAAGCATTATTTCAAGGACTTCTGTTGTGACCTTCAATTCTTTGCTCTGATTGTGTGCTACGTAGGGACATATGCAAATTGTCCTGTTGGAAAACAAGTTTAACAGATGGGAAATCTGTTTGAAAATGAGGAGGCCGGAGGGTTAGATGCAGCAGCAATAGGAAGGCATAGGAAGGGAGATATCTCTCCTCAAAGTTTCCTTGAAGGAACCTTAGGCTCAGAATGAAGCAAGGCAATGGACACTCATTGGGAGGGCAGAGGGGTACAGTACAACCCCAGACATCCACAGATGGACATTTATTTACAGCATAATTCAAGTTCATTGTAAATTCATGGCTTTGAGCTTGCTCCTCCTGCCTCGTGAAAAGATACCATCCATCAATAACATGCAAACCCTTAGTCCTTAATACAATTGGGTATTGTAGTTTCTCTGGATGGTACAGTCCTGCCCTGGCAAAGGGAGGGGAAAACAGTCACTGCCAGGGATGTTTATAGTGAGAGCTCATGGTCATCTCACACCAAAACAGTGAAGGACTCCTAAAAGCCATCAGCAGGGACAGGGAGGGGATTGTCCCTCTCTACTCTGCCCTCGTGAGGCCCCATCTGGAGTCCTGTGTCCAGAGCTGGGGCCCCCAATACAAGAAAGATGTGGAACTGTTGGAGAGGGTTCAGAGGAGCCAAAAGGATGATTAGAGGGCTGGAGCAGCTCCCCTACAAAGAGAGGCTGGGGGAGCTGGGCTGGTTCAGCCTGGAGAAGAGAAGGCTGTGGGGGGACCTCATTGCAGCCTTCCAGTCCCTGAAGGGAACATACAAACAGGAGGGGAATCAACTTGTTCAAAGGGTAGACACTGGCAGGACAAGGGGGAATGGATTAAAACTAAAGGAAGGAAGGTTTAGATTAGATCTTAGGGGGAAGATTTTTACAGAGAGAGTGGTGAGGGGCTGGAACAGGCTGCCCAGAGAGGTGGTGGATGCCCCGTCCCTGGAGGTGTTCAAGGCCAGGTTGGATGGGGCCCTGGGCAACCTTGTGTAGCTCCAGGGCTGGAGGTTGGTGTCCCTGCCTTTGTCAGGGGTGTTGGAGCTCTATGATCCTTGGGGTCCCTTCCAACCCAGACCATTCTATGATTCTATGATTCTATGATTCTATGATCAATGACAGTGTTTGGCTCCCCTCACCCTCTCTGCACTGTGATTCCCCAACCCTCCTCTGATCAGTAGAAGCAACCTTCACTCTTAAAATCAGTTTTAGAGTGCAGCTCTATTCTGAAAAGTAACTATGTAAAAATGTCACCTCCTAACTCATCAGATTTGTCACTTTAATGTGTTCAGAAGCCAAACTGTTCATTTTAATGACCAAAGTAAGTTTTTACTACTTTTTGACTGTGTTAATTTTATGGAGCCAATACAGCTAAACCATTGGACTAGATTTCATTTCTCAGCTGTGCAAGAGTTACTTATCAACACTTGGCCAGAAAACCAATTCTAATTTGCAATTTCTAATTACAATCTCAGATCCTGTGGGGACAGGACAAGGGGCAATGGCTGCAAGTTGGAGCACAGGAAGTTCCACACCAACATGTGAGGGTGCCAGAGCCCTGGGACAGGCTGCCCAGGGAGGTGGAGTCTCCATCTCTGGAGAGATTCCAGCCCCGTCTGGACGCCTGTCTGTGCAATATGAGCTGGGGAGCTGCTTTGGCAGGGGGGTTGGACCCGATGAGCTCTCCAGGTCCCTTCCAACCCCTACAGTTCTATGATTCTATGATTCTATGATCCACAATGCCACTGGAGGCAGTAGATGAACAGGTTTCAGGGTAGGTTTTACTTACAATGATGCTCTCGAGGCAGCTGTGATTTGAACAGTGTGTAATTTATGGTAAAGTGGTAAAAAGGAGACCAGTTTTCCAGAATTAGGTTGGATCTACAAGGTTGATAACTGTCATAAATTTTTATCATGAGAACATTGAGAAGACCTGAAGATACAGAACAGAACATTATTATAGCACTTCACCCTATTTAGTGATTTTCTTTTCAGAATCATAGAATCATAGAATCATAGAATGGTCTGGGTTGGAAGGAACCCCAAGGATCATAGAGTTCCAACCCCCCTGCCACAGGCAGGGACACCAACCTCCAGGCCTGGAGCTACACAAGGCTGCCCAGGGCCCCATCCAACCTGGCCTTGAACACCTCTGGGGATGGGGCATCCACCACCTCTCTGGGCAGCCTGTTCCAGCCCCTCACCACTCTCTCTGTAAAAAACTTCCCCCTAAGATCTAATCTAAACCTTCCTTCCTTTAGTTTTAATCCATTCCCCCTTGTCCTGCCATTGTCTACCCTTTGAACAAGGTGAATCCCCTCCTGCTGAATTGATACAGCATTGTATTTGATACAGCATTGTATTTTAAGTGACATGCTTCAAAGCCCATGTGAACAGGGAATGTGAACTGGTGCTTTCCTCTGGGTGCTAGAGTTAAGATGAATTTTCAAAATCAGGCTGAGTCTTCCCCTCTGTGCAGCATGATGTCTTTTACTGAAGGTCCAAACCTCTCGTCCTTCCCTGCTCCTTTGATGAGCTCACAAAGAGATGCACACAGTCATGGAATGGCTGGAAATCTGTGGCATCTCTGGCACAAGTTTTGCTGCTCTGCCCCATTGCCTGAGCAACTTTCCTTCAATTAATGCGTTAGGAAAATCTGCAGACCTCAGGGCAGGTGAACACTGATGCAGATTGCAAGATGTAAATGCAGAGAAGAATTCCTTCAATGGGACAGGAAAACTGAAAACTATGAGGAGATTGCAAGGAATAGCAGGTAGGAAGGAGCTGGCTGAACACAAGAAAACTCCAGACCCTAATACCACAGTGTAATCTCAAAAAAACCCTCTGTGCCTTGTACTTGCTGGCTGCTTTTAGGCTTTAAAAAGGCCTTTGAATTCAGAAACAAAGCCCCCAAAATAGCATGTTTGTACCATTTCCTTTTAATGCCTGTGGACATTGATAACAAAATGTACTCTAAACCTTTCACAGTGTTGAGATGCTTCTGTCCTTTCTGTAAAGTTAATAAAAAAAAAATAAAAACCAAAACCCTCTTTGGAAAAATGAGGATTGTGAGTAGTAAACATTTTCATTGACAACTTTGGGCCCACTAATACTCTCCTACTGCTACCATGGTTGCATTTTGTTTTAGAACTGAAGTCTGGGCAAAGATGCATTTACACAGGGGAATAATCTTTCTTCTCAGATGCAATATGGCTTTCCTCCCTCCTTTCAATATTTTTCCTGGCACTAAGCTGTGATCACCTTTTGAATCATATCAGCAAATGAAGGTATGAACACTGCCAAGTAATTCAGTGTTACAACAAAAAAAAAATAATCCTGGGGTCCAAAAGTCCCATTTATTTTCATCTTACATTTTTATGTCCAATATTATTTTAATGACACTTTTATTAAAGTGTCAACCAAGTGATGCTGTAATCAAGTGATTGCCATGTCCTTTTTTATGCTGCTTTCTGTTTGTCATTTTAACAGTAAGAAAGCTACAAAAAATCAGGATATGAGAAGGTCTTCATTTTGTAGAGGGAGTTATTTTGTAGAGGGAGAAAAGGGACTCTGTCCTGAGGTTTTGGAGCTCTAAGAAAACCTAAAGGTGTCACGATTACATTGATCTTCTGTACCTGTAGAACATAAGAGTGATTTGATTCATAATCCCATTCACCTTGATGAAACCACTGGGAAGTGCTGTTCAGTGTGAATTGTAACTCAGTTAGTTAAAGAAAAAGGCAAAGAATGTGTGAGACTGGACTAACAGGAAGAAAAAGAGACAGAGAATAAAAGTCTCATACTAAATGAGAAAGGGTCCTTTCCTGAATTTGATTCTCAACGTGACTTCAGGTTGAGCATCTGCTTAATCTTGTGTTGGGATGGCCACGTAGACCATGGGTATCTTTTCACTTAATTCTAAGGGTGATAGATTACATTCTTACTGAGCACAGGGTATGATTTATTAGGGGCTACAGAAGTTTTACAACCCCAAGTTTGTACATTCATTGCTTGAACTACAGGAGCAAGGAAAACACTGCTCTGTTCACAAAGTAGAAATGGGTAAACCTTGAAAAACTGTCTCAAATCTTCCTCCTTGTCAACATAAAGCAAGTTTCTTCTAGGGTTCTAGAGAGAACTCTTCTTTCCATGTGCTATAGCTCACTGGGCAGACTTTCAAGGACATTCAAATTAAACCCTTCATTCCTAAACTCAACTCTTTTTTGATAATTATGTGATAGAGGTGCTAATGGTTTCTCTAAGCTAAAATGTAGCAATAACTTCAATCTGAAAAACAAATATTATGTAATTGTTCACAAATGTTGAGAACACCAGTAACTATGGAAGTCAGGGTCTTCCCCATTCCCCTCTGGGCACACTCATGACCAGACTGTAAAGTGAATTTTCACTTGCCTTTTTTTTAGCCCAGAGCTCTTGCACCTGTGACTAAGACCCAGCTTTACCAATGAAGAGAGCTGTTGACTCACTCGATGCTGTCTTGGAAACAGGGGTTTTCTTTGTGGTGTCGAACTTCCACAAGTTGTGAGGGCTGTGTATGTGCTCTCTTGATTACTTTTCTAGAACTCTCCCAAGTCCGTGACTTTGCGACATCGACATCCAGAAGGGCCCAAAGGGACAATGAGCAGCAGCAGTAAAACAAAGCAAGTGTTCAAACTCTTGCATTATTTGTAATCCCTGTCCCCTTGGCAGCATAGTCATTCCATGCAGAATATTTGACACTGGTATAAGGACTATGAGAGTGTTTATAGAGACACAAGGGAACCAGTCTTCAAAACGACTCAACAAAAGTCCAATTAAATTTCTTGACAGCTGCTAAACCGGCTCAGAACAATTTTGAATACACTTCCCATTCATTTGGGAATCAACTGATATAATGATGAAGAAAATGTAACAATGCATTTGTTTTCCAAGCCATGTTTTTAACAGCAAATGACAAAGCCAGGCGACAGTGTTCCTGTTGCATGAATTGATGAGAGTTAGGTGTTTATGGCAGGTGACAAAACAGAAAGAGTACAAGCTTCATTTCCCACAGTCTTGGCTTTGCCTGCAAGGCTAAATATCAAATTGTTTTCATTCATTCAACATCCAGCAGCAGTAAGAAATTGAATTCTACAAAAGATTTCTTCTGGGTACGTAAGCTTTAGGCATCCTCAAGTGCCACATTTAGAAGGTAACCACAGGAAAAATGTCTGCCAAAAAAGGAGAAAGATAAGGCACATTATCTCCTTAGGCTGAAGACATTTATATTTATAGGCTTAATTGGTTGCATTTTTATTATAGCAATTAATATGACATCGTTAAGAAGGTCTATCAATTCCAATGGAAGCCTTGCACCTTCAGTCCAGAAAAAAACCCCAACACGTTCACATACATGATGCTAAACATTCCCCTTTGGCTACATTTCTCTAGATTTTGGCTAAGTACTTCTCTACTACCTCCTCTACCAACTGTCAACTTACTAGCATCAGATCACATAAACAATTTCAATGATCACAACCAAATGGTCATAGGGTGACAAGTGGAATGAGTGAGTGTTTCACTTTCACAGACATGAGAAGACCAAAGGAAACACTTTTATTTCTGGCATGGACCATACCATGAATTGTTTGACTACATTATTCATCCTAACACCCAACAACTACTCTACTTCTTCATTTAGAAGAGGAAGAAATCTATCTTTACAACTCTCTCTGCCATAAAGCTTTCTTGTCCTTCTCATAACCCCACTCTGTCAATTGCTCTACCTGAGGCTGGTAGGCCAGGTGGGATTTCATCTGTGGAAGGGGTATGCAGACTTCACTTTCCATTGCTAATCTAGGAGGCAAGTCTATCCCTGCAATTTCAGGTACAGATAGGCTGCCAAAGCCTGAAATTAATCCAATAACCAGCCCCCTACTCAATTACTTTCTTCTGAAACAACCTCCTTATGCAAAACAGCAGCCAGATGATGGAGGAAGCTGTGAATGTTAGTGAGACCTCCTGTGACTGTAGGGATGTGAATTAAAGAGTGGGGATGCAGTTCTCCACTCTGATTTTGCTTTGGAAAAGCTCTTGTGTGAGAAAATAGTTTGAAAATAACATTTGATAATACAGAAGTTGTGATGAAACAAGGTCCAAAAGATAGTTTGATTGGAAAGTAAACTTCATGTGGCCTTTTCTTTCAATGTGAATGTTTGGAGAACAGTAACATTTAAACAGTAGGAAATTATTTCTCTTGGCAGATTATGAGTGTGAGGGTGTGTTTGTGTGCACATGTGTGCGTGTGCATGTGTGTGTGTGTGTGTGGTGTGTGTGCAGACCATGAGTATTTTCTAGTGATGCCTTCATCTTGTTTTAGTATCCCATTTCTGTCTCTGTGAAAGCTCTTCAGGAGTGATGAACAGTTGAATATTTGCCTCTCTACTGTGATTCTCAAAAAAGATACAAATTGCTGTCAGTGGTGATTATGTTTTTCCATAGTATAGGCACCTGTCCACTAGAAACTGGACTCAAACCAGCAAATAGTAGTGATGATTTCCAACCACTTCAGTGCTGGGCAGTATTCAAGTCAATGACACAAAACAAAAAACCTCAGTCACCCATTACAAATCACCCAAAATGTACAGTCTCTGTGAATGTACTTAATTCTTCAACACTGATTAAAATAGCTTCATTAAAAAATGTATTCAAGGGCCCTGGAGTTTTAGCCTCTGATGCTTTTTATGTAGGCCAAAGAGTACTTGTTCTACAGGATTGAAGGAGGATTAATCAGCAAATTGGCTGCAACTTCCTTCAGAAACAGAATACTGATTTTTAACTACTGTATTTTAATGGTATCTCCAAGCCTGAGACCTGATTTTGTGGCATTCAGCATGTGACTCATGTTCTCCTTTAACTTTGAATTATGCATTTTATCTTTCCTTCTGATTTTAGTTTTTACCCACAAAGAGCTCAGTCATTTCCAAATAAAACCAACTGGCATGTTTCTAAGGCTGTCTTGGTTTAGTTTAATTTCTTATTATTCATCAGGACTCAGAGACCCACAGTCTGCTCCTGGACTGAGTACCTGTGCCTGCCTGAGGCCCCAGCACCTCTCATAGCCTTACCTAGTGCCCTGCTAAGTCAACTTACTTTCTCCAGTTTTTTGCTTCACTTTTGAGACTTCAGAAGCCTTGCTTTCCTTGTGAGGTGGAATGGCAGAGTTTTTTGAATCCTTATCCACCAGGAAATCTATCTGTGGACCTACTATGCCATCTCTTTGTGCTGCCTCACCAGTGCATAGAAAGCCATTGTGATCCAGATTAGGAAAGACCTTTCTGCATCAGAGTCTCTGTCAGACAAACTGCTCCAATATTTAGCATCCTGACTCATTCTCCTTCCTTACTATTTATAACACTGCAGGATAATACACTTTGCAAAGGCCATCATACTTCCAGTGCAACCTCCTGCTCTTAGCAGGACCAGCGATGAGTGTGGGTGGTGACGGGGGTGCTGGTGGATGCCACCAAAGCTGACTCCTCTCCAGACTGAACAAGCCCAAGTCCATGAGCTTCTCCTCATGGGACACATGCTCTTCCCCTTCACATTGTAGTGACCTCTACTGGACTCTCTCCAGAAAGAGTCCCAGTCTTTCTTGAACTGGGGAGCCAAAAACTGGATCCTGTAACCTATCATAGAATTGAATTGAATTGTAGGGGTTGGAAGGGACCTCGAGAGATCATCTGGTCCAACCCCCCCTGCCAAAGCAGCTCCCTAGGACCTACACATGTTCTAACAAGTACTGAGCAGCAGGAGTAATCACTGCCCCTGCGCTGCTGCCTCTACTTCTATTCACAACCAGGGATCCTGTTGTCTCTCATTGCTTCCAGTCCCACTGCTGGCTCATACCCAGCTCACTCCCTGCCAAACCCAAACAGCACCTACAGCAGAACTGCCCCACAGCAAAGCCAGTCCATCCACAGCCAGTGTTGCTGCCGTTGTTTCTCCCTATCTCAAGGCAAGACTTTGCATTTGTCCTTATTAAATTTCATGTGGTTGCTGTTGACTGTTCCTCCAGGCTGCCCAGGTCACTCTGAACACCACCTGGCACATCCTTGAGTGTGTTGACTGCACCCACGCTTGGGTGTCAGCTGAAAAACTTCCTCCAGTTTCTCTAGGCAGACTCTTCTCTCTTTCCACCACCTCTTTTTTTCCTAGATCCCATTTATTTTTATCCTAGCTGCTTACTAAGCACAAGGTAAATTGCACTCTGCTCTGCTGTTAGAGCTGGCACACACAGAACTCTCCCTTTTTTAATCCAGATCACGCTGCTTCTGACACAATCCTTTCTCATTCACAACATCCAACCACATGGATCTGGAGGACACACATTTTCTAACAGCAGTGTAAAACTTTAATCAAGGGAGTGTGCAATGCAAGAGTGTTCTGTAATGCATCAGTAAGACCAAATGCCAGTTATTTCAGTGCCAGCTGATTAGTTTAATCTCAGGGAAAACAGCTAGTAAACTACGCTAGGAGAGTATTTTCAAACTCAATTCCTTTCTCTGATTTGCAAATAGTTCTTAAAAACTTCCAAAATGCTTTTTTTATTAATTTTAATGAGTAGATTTGTTTTTTTGGTCATAAACAGGCTTTCATAATCTTCATTAATATGCATTTTAAATATTGATAGTTCTCAGATCAGCATGGTTCACGGGTTCTGACAATTTTTAAAAGAAGAGCTGGTCATCCTATATTTGGTTTAGCTTTCTGGTTTATCATACTAATTAAAGGATCATTAATTTTAACCACATGAATATATGTAAAGCTCCCTGTAAACACAAAACTGAAAGCCCAATTACTGTTCCATATTTTGCTGTTCCCCTGGGGGAAAAAAATAGGGTAGGGATCACTTTGTTCTAAAAATGCATACAGAATATTTTGCAGCTCAAATGTATGTCAGAGAGTATTTATGAATCAAAACAGGGTAACACCAAATAGAGGATGTTGAAAATGTCAATGGAAATATGAGAAGGGAAACACACCTCCTATTTGTTTGTCAGCCAGCTACTAAACCTGGACTAATGCTTTTCCTTTGCCAACCCTGTCTGGTTTTTTCAAGCCTGTGATTAGCATTAAAGAGGAAATAATGTGCTCTATACGCCTGTAAATATTCGCATATCCCATTTCCCACAGCTGCTCTTTTGTCCCCTGACTGAGATATATGGATGTTCACCTGAAAAGCAAATGCCTGACTGTCATTACTCATGTCTCAATGCCAGCTCCAGAACAAGGAGAAGCCAAGGCTCTTGGAATAAGCAACGGTCAGGGAAAGTTTCTACAAGCATCCAGGCATTGCACCTCTGACAGTGGCCTCTTGATGACAAGGCTGCTCCCTTCCAGAAGGCATCAACTGAAGAGGGAGATCAGTGTGAGGCCCAGGATCTGTCTGTGTCCTTTCTCCAGACACCACTTATTTGTTGTTTTGGCAACGTCCAAAATTAAATAGATGATACCACAGGATACTAAGGACAGCAGTGAAAGCATTATATAGAAATACAATCCCTTTTTATTTGTCAGCCACATCCAGAACCAGGTCAACAGCCTTCTTTTTCCAAGTATCACTCAATATCATACATGTTTGGAGGTCTCTGGGACAATTAAATTGTTGGATGCTTTCTCCAGGTATTTTCCAGTGAATAAGGAATTGCAGGCAGATGGGTTTTGAGCTGACTTCACCCTGCTGGGCACATTTAGCTTCTCAACTCTTCGTTTACTCCCTCAAATTGGAATAATTTAGGATTATTGGCCCTAGGTGCCTATAGGACAGTTCCACCAGCTAGAAACAGGCTGGGAAATGGGATGGTAGCAGCCATGACCTTTCTCTTTGAACTTTGCCTTCACTGTAGCTAGGCAATGCTGCAAGTTGGCTGGGCCACTTACTTAGCAGATGTCTTTGATGGTAATAATCCTCCATGAGTTTCTTCTTTTTTCCCAGAACAAATGTTGAAATCTATCAAACAGGTTTCTTTCAATATGCAAGGGTCTGTCTCATTTGTGCATTGCTAAAGCACATTATCTAGAGTGGTAAAAACACAGTTTGCATTGAAAATGAACACACCTAAATTAAGGTAAAGATCCCCAGATGCTATCCAAATATTACAGCAATACATGTACAGGTGAAAAGATGTCAATATTTCAGCGTTGTTTTGTGCAGGAACAGCCCTACAGAATCAAAGGAGAGACCCCAAGTTCTTAACAGCTCAGAAGTATGTGATATGCTGACTAGATTTGCTCTTGCTGCAGGTAGGTAGCTCATGATAGAGCAGAGAAAATTTCCTTTGGATGGCATAAGAACTGGAGGCTGAATATGAGCCAGCAGTGTGCCCAGGCAGCCAATGGCATCTTGGCTTGTATCAAAACCAGTGTGGCCAGTAGGTCTAGGGAGGTGATTGTGCCCCTGTACTGGGCACTGGTGAGGCCACACCTCGAGTACTGTGTCCAGTTCTGGGCTGATGTAGCCACATTAGAGAGGAGTGTGGAAAATCCAGTCTCATAGACAGTTTGTTCTGGTAGAAGGTGCCAATATAAAGGCTGATGTGGAGAAATATGGGGTAATGCTGCCTATAGAACAGTGCCTTTTATAGGTCTAAGCTGCATGTTCATTAGGTGGCTTTGACAACCGAGTTTCGGGGGCACAGGTTAAGCCACAGGAAGTCAACTGTCCAGCTATACAGTTTCTGTTTGCAAGCAAGTCCTTGAAAACAATGTCTAGTGAATTGTGATCGGTGCTTCAGTGCAGACAGAGGATATGTTTTGAAGGAAATCTCTGATTTCTCCCTGTGAGCCTTGCACTGGGAGATGGAGCAGTCTCAGCATGCAAGCTGGACAGCTCTTGGATGAACTAAACAAAATGATGGGCTTCAGGAAAGGCTTTAAGCATGTTCCACCCAGTAGCAGACATCCAGTCCATGAGGCAGGACAAGAGTACTTTAAGTACCTCTCCTTAAAACAGGGATAGTGTGACCTGTAGATCCTCAGCACCAGTTCTGCAGATTCACTCCTATTGCACATCACTTCTTAATAATGCAGTTGTGAACCAGTTTTCTGGAGCCAAGACTTCAGAATGGAAGGGAAACCCAAGGTTTCTCAAAGCATTTCTGTTTCTCATCCTCACAGAATCACAGATTAACAAGGTTGGAAGAGACCTTTGAAGATCATCAAGTCCAACCATTCCCATCCTGAGCTAAACCAGATCCCTCAGTACCTCATCTACCCTCGCTTAGCTTCAGTCTTGGGTTTTGTCACTGAGCAGCACAGGCATTTTTGCCACTCAAGATCAAGATTTGAGGAGTGATTAGACTGGCATTAGGCCTTTCATACTGCATTTACTCTTTCATAACAGATTTTACTTTCCTTTGCATGAGTAAGCAGAACAGCATGACTCCTTGTCTCCCTTCAGGACTCAATGCCACTGCAACTGAACCAACAATGGTTTTGACTGTACTGTAGAGTCCTCTCTGTGTGGGAACAGAGATCTGTGATCTATGTGGTTTGTGATTTCAGTTCTTCTCTTGTAGCTAGCACAGCCTTTCCTCTAAAAATAAATGCAGAGTGAACACTGTAGGTTTCCCCAAGGGAGACTGTAGAGCAGAATGGTCTAACTGGCTGGTTTTCTTGCCAGGGTGAGACATTTTTTTTTGGTAACATTCAAGAACATTTGCTGCTTCTGTGAAAAGGTAACTTTTTTCCTTATTAGAAAATATTTTTGGTTTAAAAATGGAACATGATGATCAGTTGAGATGTTGTTACTGGGGTTTTTTTTTTGGAAATAAACTGCCTTGAGAAATGACCTAGGTCACACAAGCTAGGGCAGCCAAAGGTAGGTACCCCTATGGTCACCTTGGAAGCACCAGTATGAAAGGTATGGATTCAGCTGCCAGATGGCTTCCTGATCAGGCTAGCTGAGCACCTGTCAGGACCAGTGGGGAGAGACATCTTCAAAGGGCAGCATGCCCCAGTCATCTATCTGTGTGCTGTACTGGTCTCAGGAGATGTCTCTCTTGCTCTCTGTGATTATTTTAGACCAGATAGGTAAGTATTTGAAGTGCTGAGATGGCTTCCACCTTAAATATGCATTCCCTGTTCTGCCTTCTTCTCTCCAGTGTGCCACAGCAAGATTTATGTCTGTTTTTGTGCAAGAAAGACTCTTATTTATAAAACCAAGTAAAATACCTTCTCTACCTTGCAGAACCATTTTTGCAGTTAACTTCAAGAAACATTGATCAGTATTGGACACAGAAGATCCTAAAAGACCCTAACATTGTCAGGATGAATTACATAACTCAAAGTGTTTTCACATCTCATATGACCCTAATTGAAAACATGATTTTGATAATCCAATTATAATCATTCCTCAAGTATGTTCCTGTAAATGTCTTAGAAAGTCTGGCAAACACAAATTACACCAAGCAGCTTTTCTGTGAGATACTGAAAAAATCTCTGTCTTTGGGTGGATTTTACACAGGGGTTAACTAACTTGCAGGGCATTCAATGACTTTGATAGAGAGAGGTCAGACTACAACGCACCACAAGGCATCCTGATTACAAAACCCATTACTGCTTAGATTGCTTGTTCCAACCAGCACGGTGAGAGAATGTCCCAGTGGAAACAGCAGTGTGGCATCCTCAGCCTGTTCTTCTCTTTCCATCTTCACTCTGTTTTTCTCTTACAAGAGAGAGTTTGCAGTGAATTGCTCTTGAAAAACAATCATTAGAGATCTGCAGAAGACTGTAAGCTGACTGGAGAAATTCATGGTACAAATGGAAATGGATCTGATAAGTGTTGTGAGTTTTCTATTTGCAAAACCCAGGGAGCTGAAAAACATGGAAACATGGTCCCAGGGTGCACTATATCTGTGCTTGCATGGGACTGTCTCAGATCTTACAGGTAGTTACAGAATCACAAGGTTGGAATAGACCTTTGAAGTTCATCAAGTCCAACCATTCCCATCCTGAGCTAAACCAGATCCCTAAGTACCTCATCTACCCTGTTTTTGAACACATCCAGGGAAAGTGACTCAACCCCCTCCCTGGGCAGCCTGTTCCAGGCCCTGACAACTCTGTCAGGAAAACATTTGTTTCTAGTGTCCAATCTGTCCCTGCCCTGGCACAGCTTCATGCCATTGCCCCTTGTCCCATCTCCTGTCCCCTGGCTGAAGAGACCATCGCCCACCTCTCTACAACCTCCCTTCAGGTAGTTGTAGGTGGGGAGAAGGTCTCCCCTCAGCCTCCTCTTCTCCAGGCTAAACAGCCCCAGCTCCCTCAGCCGCTCCTCAGAGGATTTGCCCTCCAGCCCCTTCCCCAGCCTGGTTGCCCTTCTCTGCACTCACTCCAGGACCTCAATGTCCTTCTGATGGTGAGGAGCCCAGAACTGGACCCAGCACTCGAGGTGTGGCCTCACCAATGCCCAGTCCAGGGGCACAATCACTTCCTTGGACCTACCATCATCTTTGTAGCCCTTCTTTGGACTCTGTCCAGGAGATCTCTGTCCTTTTTATCCCAGGGAGCCCAGAACTGGACACAATAATGAGTCAGACCCTTGCATGTTGAAAGGAACCTGTCTGATAGATTTCAACATTTGTTCTGAAATAAATAAATAGAAATTCATGGAGGATTATTACCATCAAAGACAAAATCTCTGTGAAGTCTACACCATTCAGAACTGAGAAAAACACAAAAAATCCCAGGAAGGAATCAAAGTCCCTCAACCTTCCCCTGGCAGACCAGAACCGTTTTCCTAAGAACATTTGATTCCAGCAGAACAAATCTGAGCTCACACTCTGAACACTCTCCATGCCAGTCCCAGCTGCGCTAAGCGGATACTGGTGTGAGCTGGAAGCTGCTTGGAGTAATGCTTAAATAATCATGGAAAGAATGTGGCCCAACTGTGAGAAACCTTTAATCCCCTTCCTGCCTCAAATGCAGGTGCACACAGTAAGACTGGGCAAAATTTTAAACCACATCTTTCCTTTGACCTTTTGTGCTCCTCTGCCCCTTTTGGTATATAACCGATTCCCTTGTCTCATTTGACATGAATTAACTTTGTGTTCTTCATAGTTCCAGGTTTCCAGAGAAGCAGACAACAAGTCTGTTTTGTTATCTGAGGTCTGGATTCAATAAAGGTATGAGACCTTGAAGATAAAACACTGCAAGGACTCTGCCAGGGTTCCTAGCTTTTGAAGTGAAACCCAGAGCTGAGGTTTGGCTTCAAAAAGGCAGTTATAAAGGAGACATGCTACCTTCAGTAGTAACCATCTAAGTCTTATCACTGGGAAGCACTAAACACAATGGAAGGTCTTAAACCCTGCTTCTCAACAGAGTTTCCTGGGGCAAGACTGGGAAAAGCTTTGCTGTGTATTGTGTTCAGGTTAAGACAAGGCATGGATGGTGACCACATCCAGGTTCCTTGCTTGTAGAATTAGAAGAAGCTACTAGCAGGTGTTGTTTGCAAGCTGAAGAAGGAAATGTCCTTGTTTTCCTACTTTCTACATTGCCCCCTTAGCACCTCCAACTCTGCTAGCTGCAAAGAAGAGGCTGTCTCCATCCTTGCAAAGGCCAGTTGTAGCTTTTTGTGCAGTGAGCAGGATACTGTGCTGTGGATCTGGACTGTATACATCTGTGTATATCTGTCTGTGTGTGTGTATGAAAATATATATGGAGACTCTGGGTGCAACCAGAGAGCATTTGTATTTCAGAAAGTGTGGTAGTCAGGGCACTTACCTACAAAACATGAGACTTGGGCTCTTATATTAATGTCCACGATCCTTTCAGGGGTTTTGTCCAGATGAATAAACAGCCAAATAACTGGTGTACCTGGTCTCCTGAGAGACTGTGCCAGGAGGAACCTCTTTTGCCATCTGTATGTTGGAAAGTGAATTGTCAAGTTTTCTGTCAGAAAAAAACAGCTGGATGCTCAGTTCAGACTAAGTGGTAACATTTCCAGCCTTGCACTGGAACTGGGCACTTGGGAATATTTTGTGGCTTAAACTCAGGTCTTTCAGCTGCTAGGCACCACAAGGAGGGAAACAAGAAGTGCTCTCTTGTACATATAACCTGCATCCAATAGTCTGTTTTGTTCCCAAAATCCTTGAAAGTGAAACTGGGCAGAAAGCAGCAGCATAAGACCTTTACAATCATAATTCAGAAATTTCTCAGCTGTGACTTGATCCAGTTCTGCAATACAAAACCCTATTCCAGATCCAAACTAAATTCCTTTTAGACAAAACCTTAGCAGAAAGGCCAGGAAAAAAAAAAATGATCCCAGGCTGTGAACATCAACCATCAGCTTCTGGAATATATAGATGTAGCTCATACAGGTTCCAGGTGTTTTCCTACTTTTGGCACATGAGCACATATGGATATGGGGACAACAGCTCCCTAGAGACTGCATTAAATCTGTCTGGATGGTTACTTGCCCAGCATAAAAGTGTAATATTCATAATGCAATAAAATACTCTAGACCTGGAGCTGAGTGTTGAGCTACAGAGATGATTCTTTGCTCATGCTCACTGCCCTGCTTTTACCACACTTTTGTTTTCTCCAGATGGCTCTAATTTTGGCCCTGAGTCCAGTTCCCATTCTGGCCGTCACTGCAACAGTTGAACTACACTCAGGAGGTCAGGCTAAACTGCCAGACTGTCTGGCAGTCATGCTCCTTGGAGAACTGTATCTGGCACCTTTCTCCTTTGCAGGGACCAGGATGCTCTTCAGAAAATGCTGGAGTACTGCATTTTCACATAGGGAATCCCCACACAGCATCTGAACAGTTCCAGTTAATGATGCAGAACAGGGCAACTCGATGACAAGCTTAATAATTTGTTCCAGGGCCAAAAGTCCAGTGGAACTGAGCAAATACAGAGGTTTATTTGAAATCTTGCCTCTTTGTACGATGCAGATGGCAATCACGTGGGCAGTTACTCAAATCTGTTACCCCGTTGATCTCAGAGCTGTCCTTGTGTCTGGCAGAGATATGAGCCCAAATGGCTACACTCAGGGTTTCTGTGGTGGTCTGTAACTGATTGACCAGCTTGGAGAACTGGGATTCATATTTGGAAGAGTCGAGGCCTGAACTGGCAGCTCACACTTGACTGCAGCTCCAGAAACTGCTTGGAGCTAATCAAGTTCCTACCTGCTTTATGGGAGAGCAGTGCCCCTTACTTTTCATTCCAGTTCTTTTAACATCCTGATAGCAAAGCTGAGAGAGCATGGGATAGATGAATGGACAGTGAGGTGAGTTGAGAACTGGCTGTGGGACCGAGCCCAGAGGGTGGTGATCAGTGGAACAGAACTGACTGGAGACCTGTGACCAGCGGTGTTCCCCAGGGCTCGGTGTTGGGTCCAGTCCTGTTGAATATCTTCATTGACAACCTTGATGAGGGAACAGCATCCACCCTCAGCAAGTACCCGATGGGACAAAGCTGGGAGGAGTGGCTGACACGCAGGACACTGCGCTGCCATCCAGAGAGACCTGGACAGGCTGGAGAGCTGGGCAGGGAGAAACAAAAGCAAGTGGAGAGTCTGGCACCTGGGAAGGAATAACTGCTGGAATCAGGACAGGCTGGGGGATGAGCTGCTGGAAAAGAGCTCTGTGGAGAAGGACCTGGGGGTCCTGGGTGATGACAGGTTGGCCATGAGCCAGCAGTGTGCCCTGGGGGCTGAGAGAGACAATGGGATCCTGGGGGGAATCAGGAGGAGTGTGGCCAGCAGGTCAAAGGAGGTGATCCTCCCCCTCTACTCTGCCCTGGTCAGGCCCCACCTGGAGTGTTGTGTCCAGTTCTGGGCTCTTTGGGATAAAAAGGACAGGGATCTCCTGGAGAGAGTCCAAAGAAGGGCTACAAAGATGATGAAGGGCCTGGAGCATCTCCCCTGTGAGGAAAGGCTGAGTGAGCTGGGACTATTCAGCCTGGAGAAAAGAAGACTAAGGGGGGACCTTATTAATATTTATAAATATCTGAAGTATGGGATGCAGGGGGAATGGGCAGCCCCTTTTCAGTGTCTGTGGGGACAGGACAAGGGGCAATGGCTGCAAGTTGGAGCACAGGGAGTTCCACAGCAACATGGGGAAGAACTTTTCCCCAGTGAGGGTGCCAGAGCCCTGGGACAGGCTGCCCAGGGAGGTGGTGGAGTCTCCATCTCTGGAGAGATTCCAGCCCCGTCTGGACGCCTGTCTGTGCAATATGAGCTGGGGAGCTGCTTTGGCAGGGGGGTTGGACCCCATGATCTCTCCAGGTCCCTTCCAACCCCTACAATTCTGTGATTCTGTGATTCTGTGATTCTGTGAGAAGGGATAACTGAGAGCTCCTTTACTAAAGAGGAAAATAGATGATACTTTCAGAGCATGACTTGGTAGCTCTTTCAGCATGAGATGAAGAGCACCTTAGAATCTCTTGTTTCTTTCCCTTGACCATAAAGAAGCCCTAGATGGTAAACTTAGATATAGATGTCCACCTTGTGGATGTCTACAGCCAGTCCCTGAAGTCTGCAGTAGGAGACTTGTGGTATGCATCCTTGGGTGAAAGCAGAAAAAATTGTTACTCTTTACACCCATAAGACCTCAAAATTGGATAAGGAGTAGAGTTAGCCACTTCCTGCTTGGCACTTCAAGGCCAATATCTTGCAAGCATTACCACAGCTGCTTGCTGTCATATGTTTAGTAATCCACTGATTTCAGTGGTGAAAGTGCATATGTGCACGTTTTAACATGATTAAGGCCTACACTGCAAGTTAGTTCAATATTCCCATGACAGACAGTGATTACAGAAAATGGCCACTGACACTGCATTTTCTGTTAAAAGGCTGAAATAAAGGTTGGGAAACAAGAAAGAATTTACGTACTCTAAAGGGCTTTTCTAGTCTCTACTTTTTCCCATGCAATTTTAACATATTTCTCAGTAAAGTTAATCTAAACAGCTGTAAAACCAGACTAAACCTCTTATATGGGCACTGTTATTCAGAAAGAAACACGACTAAATTCAATTTCATTTATGTCACTTCTAAAGTCCAAAGGGAGGTAAATTATAGTGACTAAAAGTAAGTTTCACTTTGCATAATACTTTCCAGTGGCATGGGAGATTAATGTAACCTCAATAATCAATTTCCAAAATCACTCTGTTTAATTCAGATCATTTTCCCTCGTCATCAGGATGTAGGCAGTCCCTCAATGGGAGTTATTTGCTGTAGTGCATAAGCCCTTAAGAATGGATTAAAGATATTCTTTAAAAAACAAGGGTCCACTTCAATAGCTGGAGAACCACAAGTTGTAGGAGTTCTCAATCAGCCATCAATGATGGCCAGTGTCATTAGGCACACAGTGCTTTGCCAGTGGTCGGCTGACACAACGCAGGGATAAGGGAGTGATGGGAAAGGTTGTTTTTAAAGCAGTGTGATCACACTGAATTCAGATGACCTGATTCTGCAGGGCTTGGAAAGGCCAGTTTGCTGAGCAAACACATCCTGCCTCGTAGGTCACAGATTAGGCTTTGATACAAGCTTAGGTTTTAGAACAGCTTTCGTGTTCCAAAAATATTGTCTCAGGCATTGGATTGAACCATTAATTTGGCAGGATATGTTCTTTTTTCCTAGCACTGTGGCATATGGGGGTGGAGGAGGAGGAGGGATGGGAGGGAAAGGTGGTCGTTTTGCATCCCTTCTCAGCTCTCTCTCTTTTTTCTTTTTTCTTGTTTTTAATGCAGTGATCCATTGCAGTCACTCAGTGAATAAACTTGGCAGCCACAGGGGCCAGATGTCGAAGCCTGGCTTTGACTGTAACTCTCCAACACTGGCATTTGGCTGTGCCATTGGCTTATTCGTGGGCAGTCCGTTACTTATTTTTAAATGGTAAAGCTGTTGAGTTAACTTCATTGTCTCCCTGCATTCAATTCAATTATTTGCAAAATAGCAGTTTTCTGGCCACGGAAAATTCCAATAACTGGCCAAGAATCTGTAACTCCATCCTGATTTTTTCATTTTTTTGATCAAACAATATATGGTTAATTAGCTACTTCGTTAGTAATCTAAAATCACTAATCCTGTTATTAAACTCAAATATCTCAATCTGTAAGGAATTCAAAGAGCTCACCCTAGTCTGCTTTTGTTTGTGAATCTATTGTGGATGCCTGTAAACAGTACAGAAATGTCACAGTAACTTTTGCATTAACAAGGTCAGGCTTAGAGGTGGCTAAATATCAAAACTAATTAGAAAAATAATAATCTTGGAGGACATGAAAGCATTTCTCTGAAGTGCTGCTCTATTCAGCAGCTGCAGACATGTAACAGAGCTTGCCACCTTCTGTAGGGAGTCTCGTTTTTTTCTTATACAAACTCTTCAGCCTGAACAGGGACAGCTGAGCTGGGCCCATAATAAAAGGGTTTGAAGTCAGATTTCTTTTGTGGAAAGAGCAATCTGCTACCCAACACATCTGAGACGTATCTATGGAGCTATATATTGCTGCCCAGTCGATGGGGGAGGGATGTGGGAGATGTGTCATCGCTTCAGCTCTTAGAAAAGAAAAATGAAAGGTATTAGTTGGAGAAAAGGAAAAAAAAAGCCATCATTAGCAAGAAGAATGAAGATTAGAGGGCAAAAAAAAAAAAGCAAGCACAGGCATTGCAGTATTGTTTTTTAAATATTCATTTCTATGAACTAAAGCTACTGTTCATTTTTATTGACTAAAGGTGCTTCACATTAATATTGGAAACCTCTATCTAGAATCCACTCCATTTTAATTATTTCTTGCCCTGTCTAGGATATTAATGTCGTGATTACCCTTGAAAGAGTATTACCATTGGTGATTTATGGAAAACTCAGCCACTTCTACGACTCTTTCAGTTTGAATTAAAACAAGCAATGGAGGAAGTATGCTGCTATCATGTAAGCTGTAGATCATCATTATTTTCAGTAGTTGGTGTGGTCAGTGTTCTTAAAGCATTGCCTTCAGTCAGTGTTCTGGAACCCTTCCTTTCCTCGAGTGGCAAATAACTAAGGGAGAGGAACGTTAGAGATTTGGCTCCTCGATCTTAGATTTAGGACCATAATAATCCCATAAAATAATGTGTTTCATCTGCTGGGCTTTGTTTAGATTCAGCATTTCAGGCCAATGCTTTTATAGTTTAACTGTTAATGGCTGAGCTAGCCAGAAGGAGTGTTTAATAGATAACAACTTTCTGATTGTGTTAAGCTCTGTATGATCCATCTCCTAGCACCCTGTGCTGCTGGATTTAATCATAAAGTATTTGTACCCACTGAAACTGAGTTACTGCAAATACTCAGTAGGCTCATTTGTCTCAGTGACTTAAGATATCTGGAGGTCAGAGGGTGTCGCGGTGAATCCCAAGGATCTTGTTTCTCTAATTACTAATTTGGCGATGGTTGTTTTAAATCTCATCTGCAGTTGGCAGCTCCTTCCTAAACTTCCTCCAGAGCCTGTCAGAACTTGCTTTCCTTGTCAAAAAAAGGAGCTGTTCTGCTTTCCTGAACAAGAGGCCAGACCGTGATGTCTGATCTTACTGGCAGCTTCGTTCTAGTCTATCCAAAATGTCAGCTACTCAGTGTCCTAAACTGGTATCACTGAATCTCTGATCTAACCAACTCGTTGGGGACCCTATGGGTACCACCCAGTATTTGTCACTTGATCCCCAGAAGTGGCACGTTTTTGGGAAGGGGGACAAAGGCTGAGGAGGTGGCAGCTGGTAAGTCAGTGGATGCCCCCAAACCCGAGTGCCTCTCCTCAGAGACAGGCAACCCAAGAAGACAAGATGGGATAGTGTGCAAGCGTGGCACGGGTCATTAAAGCACATGTCTTGCATGGGCTGAGGCTGGGACAGCCTCGAGTCTCTTGCCTCCAAACTTCGGCTTTGGAGGAACTTTGGCCAGGAAGGCCAACGGCATCCTGGCTTGTGTCAGACCCAGCGTGGCCAGCAGGTCCAGGGCAGGGATTGTGCCCTTGTGCTCGGTGTCGGTGAGGCTGCACCTCGAGGGCTGGGTTCAGGTTTGGGCCCCTCACTCCAAGAAGGACATGGAGGTCCTGGAGCTTGTCCAGAGAAGGGCAACAGGGCTGGGGAAGGGGCTGGAGAGTAAACCTGAGGAGCGGCTGAGGGAGCTGGGAGCTGAGGTTCAGCCTGGAGAAGAGGAAGCTGAGGGGAGACCTTATTGCTGCCTACACTGACCTGACAGGAGGGTGCAGAGATGTGGGGGTTGGTCTCTTCACCCAAGCGATGGGTGACAGGATGAGGAGAAATGGCCTTGAGCTGCGCCAGGGCAGGGTCAGATCAGATGTTAGGAAAAAGTTCTTCACTGAAAGAGTTGTCAGGGCCTGGAACAGGCTGCCCAGGGAGGGGGTGGAGTCACCGCTCCTGGGTGTGTTTAACAAACGGGTAGATGAGATGCTCAGATATGTGTTAGCACAGGACAGGAAGGGTTGGACTCGATGATCTTAAAGGTCTCTTCCAACCCTGTGATTCTGTGATTCTGTTATTCGAAGAAGTGAAGCTTTCACAAGGTGTAGCTGTTGACAGCATTAAGCAGAGGTTTATCGTTTCTCAGTTCTCCTCCGAGCTGTGGTCAGTCCCACTGGGAAGCCACATGAAAGCTGCAGGATAAAGACAACATCAGAGCAGCGATGCCAAGGGACCAAGTGAGGAAGTTTATTTTATTCTGTTTTTCTTCCTGTCCCAGTGTAAATAAATACAAGACATACTGAAATAGCCCACAGCAAATCTCACTGCAGGCTTCCTCCACAGGAAATGCAGTAATCAAAGGATGATATGAGGCCACATTTGTCATCAGTGACAACCCACCCTCTGGGAGATGTCCCTTCCCCTCAGCCCTGATTTTACTCCCCCCTATCACTACTGAGGCATCCAGGTGTGACAATGCTAATTGCACATCTGAGTTAAAAATCCAGATTCCTGTATGATATCTGGGGGAACTAGTTATCTTACAAAGGGAGTCACAGAAACCAGCATGCTGTGTGAAGGATAAGTAATCCAACGAGAAGGAAACATGGAAAAGAGTGACTGAAACCTTTTCCTCTTGTCTTCAAGGTACAGACAGCACAAGTCTTATGAGGAGCAGCTGAGGGAACTGTTGATTTTTAGCCTGGAGAAGAGGAGGCTGATGGGAGACCTTATTGCTCCTGAAAGGAGGTGGTAGCCAGGTGGGTGTCTGTCACTTCTCCCAAGAGGTCAGGAAGAAATGGCCTCAAGTTGTGCCAGGGGTGATTTAGATTGGATATTAGGAAAAATTTCCTCACCTAAAGGGTTGTCAAGTGTTGGACCAGGCTGCTTCAACAGGGAAGTGGTTGAGTCACCATCCCCAGAGGTATTTAAAAGAAATATAGACATGGAGCTGAGGAACATGGCTTAGTGATGGACTTGGAAGTGCTAGAATGAGGGTTGGACTCGATGATCCTTGTTGGCCCTTTCCAGTGGAAATGATTCTACCATACTATACTTGCATTTTTGACTTACTGTCTTGGATGAAAATTGGTTTTACAGTCTAAAATCATTGTGAAAACTGTGCTTTCTCTTAAAATATGACTGATGTGTCATATAAGCCATATGACTGTCCTATCATATTGCGGGGGGACCTCATTGCAGCCTTCCAGTACCTGAAGGGAGCTTATAAGCAGGAGGGGATTCAACTTTTTAAAAGAGCAGATAATGGCAGGACAAGGGGGAATGGACTAAAGCAAAAGGAGGGAAGGTTTAGATTAGATATTAGGGGGAAGTTTTTTACAGAGAGGCTGCCCAGAGAGGTAGTGGATGCCCCGTCCCTGGAGGTGTTCAAGGCCAGGTTGGATGGGGCCCTGGGCAGCCTTGTGTAGCTCCAGGCCTGGAGGTTGGTGTCCCTGCCTGTGGCAGGGGGGTTGGAGCTCTGTGACCCTTGGGGTCCCTTCCAACCCAGACCATTCTATGCTTCTACGATTCTATGATCATATAAGGCAGCATTGTTCATTTATTTTACAGAAATGAATGAAATAGAGACTCTGTTCACCAAGGGTATGGCCTAGGTTTCCTGCAGCATGAAAGGGTTCAAATTCAGCATCCCAGGAAATAAACCAGACCCCTAAGATCACTTCTGCACCACCTTCTGAAATCAGGGAAATAACCAGGAGGAATATGACATTCATTCATCCAGCTTTCTGCAGCTCTGGGCAGAGTGAAGACCCTCTGTTGTGAAATGGGATATCATGGAGTTCCCTCAAGGCAAAGAACAGCTCGGGCCCAGCTCTACAGCTCCATGGGTGGGTACCAGTATTGAGACTGTTGTATAAACAGCATTATGTTGCACAGCTATTATCCACTTGAATGAGTTTTGGTGCTTCAGAAGAATACTTGAAGTAACATATGTTCAGGAACATGTTTTGCTTCTAGAGTGAATAAAGCTGCTTCCCTGAAACCCTTACTTTCTGGCATCCAAGGATGGATGAGTTTTAACTCAGCCCTTCTTAGTGTTTCTTGTTGGCTGGCTCTAGTGTCCAGCTCAGTGTGAAGTTTTGAGTCCCCAGACACCACTGAGAGTGTGCTTTGGGCTTCCACTCTGGAAACAAAGCATCTGCTCCATGTATCTTCCCTCCCACACCTTCTCTTTTCACTACCAAAAAAACCCCAAAATTCAAATACTGTCTTAGATTGCATGTGGTTTACAAAAGAAATTCAGTTCCTGTATTGACAGGGAAATGTCATGAGGCAGCCTAGAAAAGATCATCTGAAGACACAGTACAAAAGGCAGGGCATGAGGAAAACATGTAAAGAGAGCACATGGAAAGCTCTAGTCTAACCACTAGTGCTCAATATGGTGTTGGTGAAACCCTGAGGATGCCATCACAGTTGTCTGGAGTTAAAATTACAGTATCTTTATGAAAACCCACACATGTGTGTATGCCAGGATGTAAACTCAGGAACATAACTGGTCATGGCTCCTGAAGAGAAGTTTCAGTTGTCTTTGTAAACACTAGGATGTGTGCTTGCTGTGCTCCCTTCAAACAAGCTTGCAAAGCCACCCAAACCATTCTGCTTCTCTGCTTGATCATCATTAGAGAGCTTTGTACAACAGTTTCTTTGACACAGTCCTAAGTTACCATCCTCCTCTGTGTACAACACTTCCCCTGGAGGTGAAGCACAAGGAACAACTCATCACCTTGTCATTAGGCAGATTATTGCTACCCAGAAACCACTTGAGTGGCACTGTGACCAGGCAGAGAGTGTGCTCACACCACCTGGGAGTGTGTACATTGGCGTGATCTTCTCAGCACTGGAAAGAAACACCAAAGACCTTTCTCCATCTGCACTGTAGGTGATGCTCCCTGCCTTTGGCTGGCTGAGATCACACAGTATTTGCCATAACAACTTGAATAATGTCTTCAGCCCCAACTATTTAACAAAGGAACACATGTACTTTTGAGTAGCTGTCATCAAGATAGGTACCCTCAGTGCTGATGCTTCCCAAGTGCTGTCAGAATAGCTGAGCTTTGACTCACAGATTCTAGGAACTCTTTTTCCAGCACAGCTAAAAAGAAGCCTCTGGATCATTCTCCTCCAGCCTGACACCACTGTGGGCAGTAGATACACCTACAGAGTGAGGGAATGTTGTCATGTGGTTTGCCATAAAACAGCAAGCTGCAGTGTGCTGTGAAAGGCAAATGGCCAGTCCTTGAATCCTTCCCCATTCTGGCTGGACTAGTGACCTCTACCAACGTGGCCCAGTGGGGTGGCCTTGTCAGGCTACTGCTGTGGGCTCTGAGTACTGTTGACCTGTTCCAGTGCCCAGGAAAAGAACAAGGAGGGAGATCATGCACAGAAATTGTACAGCTTCCACTGTCTGCTAGAACACATTTTATTTCTGGAAAGCTTTTCATTTATAATGAAAAAAAGCCTTTAAAATAAGAAAGCAATAAATAGCAAAATTTTATACTGGAGGTTTCACAATCCTCTCCAAAACAGCCACCCAGAGCACCTACTCACTCCTCTCTTGCCACAACTTATACCATGGGTTTTATGGTAGATGCAGACCAATAGCTAACGATGCCCCCCTGGACCTGGACAAGAAATTGAGGTTATGGCTTTCAAATCCACGTTGTGTGCACATTTTCTCTTGGGCTTTCTGGACTTGAGCTTGTCTGCTTGCTGCTTTTAGGTCCAGGACTGGAGGAAATCTGGATCAGCTGCCATTGATGGCTCTCCACCAGAAACATCTTTTAACCATGTACAGTTAAGGGTACAAAATGCATGTGAAGAGGGAAGAGGATGTGTGGTGTAAGGTCTAGAAAGGAAAATGAGATTGCAAAGGTACCTTCAGAGATCTCTGTGTGGGTGGGGAGAACTGGGTTGAAACCACACACGCTCTTCAGATCTTCTCACACTAGTGAGCAGTTAAACATGGTCCAGATGACAACCTCCAAACATGCAACAGCTTGTAAGCAGATGAAGATTGAGAATTAAGGCAGTTGTGCCCCGATGGGACAGTACTTTCTGGGGCTTGTGCTTTAAATTTAAAGTTTAGAAAAGAAGAAATAACTTTAAGTAGTTTTCTATTTAAGAGTCAGGGTAATAGAATTAAAGCTTCTGCCAAAAGAGTGACAAAAGTATTTTGGGGCCACATGATCTTAAAAGCTCTTTAAAGAAGGATAAATACAAATTAATGCTCATCAATACACATCCTGAAATATGTCTTTGAAGTCAGAACTTGTATAAAGTGTATTGAGCATTTCTGTGTATGTTTATATATATATATGTACAAATAAAATATATAGAAATGTATATATGTTCATGTATAATATCTAAACTAAGAATCATTTATTTTCCCATTCAATTCCCCATTTCCCATGACTTTAAATTCCAGGTTATCACATTCATGCTTTAAATAAAATAAGACTACCTTTCAGTTGCAGAACAACACATCAAACCCCCTAAATCAAATTTTAATGTTACATACCCTAATGCAGGGAGTGAAACATGCATTCTTAGGGATGAAACACATCTTGCACCTTCCAACATTTTATCAGACCTATGGTGGGCAATCTGATTCCTCTACAATATGAACACTAAAAATATGAAGGGGGATATCAGTAAAAATAACATAAAAATACTGCAGTTTCTTTGTAAATAGCAAAGGAAAATTCAGTTGATTCTAACATGACTTCAGAACTGGTTAAGAAAACAGAAAATGCATTTCAAACTACCTTTTCTCTTTTAAACTTGAACAGTAGAGAAGAATATTGTTCTCTTTTTGAGGGTCTGCTTTCAGCAATAAGCATTTTAAAACATTTTGCACTTCATCTTTTTCTTGAGGGAAAAAAAAAACAAAACCCAAAGGCTTTTGATGGAATGAGGAACAATGGGATTCATTAGCATTCCTGAGAGATTCTCCAAGAAATCACAAGACATCCAATGCTTTCAATCTGTGTGCAGCACCTCTTTACATATTAGCTTTCTGCAATTGTGTCAACATGTCAACGAGAAACATGAGGCTATTGCAGGAGGTGTGATTGAAGAATAATCCAAAAAGATGGGAATTATTCCAGGAAGAAAAGGCCCCCCTGAGAAACTTGCTAAAAGCCTGAATGAGCACTGAGGGTATGTCTTCCAAATGGCTCTGCAGAAGGAAGCCCTTAGGTCTAATCAGCTTCGCCATAAGATGCTGAGACTTAAAGAGTAACAGAGAAGCCTTTCACAGCCTATCAGCAGAGACATAGTACCCATGTCTTTACTATAATGACCCAAGGAATGTAATGCATTTACACAGCACCTCAAGGTTAGAGTCATACAAATGCTCTTGCCATTCTTGTACTTTACCTCATGAGTTACTCAGAAACTCTTGCTTGTGCAGCCACTGAGCTTCTGAGGCAACAGCACTTCACTGTACCACCCTACTCCTTTGATAATTTCCCTTCAATCAGGTCTGATCTTAGTTCAGCTCAGTTTGGGAAAGAGAAAAGGTCTTTATCCAAAAATATCATGTGCCCCAAGAGCCACTTAATATGAAATCAGTCATGCAAATAGGAAGTAAGTACACAAGTGTGGGTATTATCACAATCCACAGCTGTTTGGATGAGATGCTTCAGGAGATGGTTTAGTGGTTATGGTGCTGTAGGGCTGATGGTTGGATTTGATGATCTTGAAGACCTTTTCCAACCTTGATGATTCCATGATTCTGTTTAAGAGGTAGAGCTGAACAAAATGTTTGATGAGTCTCTAAGGCTGAGACTGATGTTTGCCATCTATGGGCCTTGATGGGTCAGAAGAAAATAGCCACAATAAAGTGAATGGAACCTCTTGTCTGACTCAGCAAAGTCTTTTTCCCGTTGTTCTGCCCTTCCCACTGACCTCTTTCTTAGTCACAAATCCCTTTTCTGGCATATATGCATCTTAGTGTCCCTACTCACATCTCCTGGGGACTCTTCCCATTTGATGGAGACTTAGCACTCCCATCAAATTACTGATGTCACTGAAATTGAGAAGAAACCTCATAGCACCAACATACTGTTAAAAGGCAGGCATTCTTTATTGCAGCATTGGCTGCACAGGGGATAGCTCCACATGCATGCCACACAATCAAAAGCATACAGGTTATATAGAATAAAGAGATACATATTCATTATAGTTCTTGTAAAAGGCAGTCTTATGATAATGCATTCCTGGAATTTATTTATATAGTCTCCTCCCAATCATGCATGCTCAGTGACTTGAGTCAGTGGTCCTCAAGGGTCTCTGGTGGTCATCAGTGGTTGCACACTCATGGGCATTCATAACATCACCAGCCTTAGGCAATGTAATGGACCTATCCAGAATGACCTGCTTCATGATCAACATTCCTTGACCTATTGTCAAGCTGGGGCAGGACTGTACAAGAAGTGCAGCAGCATCATTCACTGGCACAGTCAGTTAGCTTCACCACCCCATTACCTCATCTGCCATTACCTATTGTCTCAGTTACAAAACTACACATCAACCAAGCTAATTTCAATTGCTTTGGTTACACTGAGACAAACCTTTGCTGGCAGTCAGACCAATAAGCAGGAAGTCAAACAGAATATGTTTTGATCACAGAATCCTTTCCAAAGGTCACCCCCTGTTAGTATCCTTGTTCAGCTACAACCTTAGAAAAAGAATTGCTCTACTTGCCTAATTGGACTTCCTAGACTGGACTCCTTGAGAAGAAGTACAGTAACCTTCCAGACTGTTGCCTAAAACCAGAAAAATCTAGGAGTACATGTTTAGCTCTTCAGCTGAATGTGAGGAGGAAAGCTCAGCCTTTCACATTCACAGATGCTTCCCCTTTTTCCCTACATTTTTACTAGCTCAATATCTTCTAAAGGAGTCATCCTGTCAGTCCCCTTCCATAGGGACTGTCCTGACCCCAGCAACCATCACCAAGACACCTAAGCCAAATGGAAGTCTACACCCATTTACTGACTTGTATAGTAGTAACCAAGATCACCACAGGGATAACAGGTAAAAGGCAACCCACTCCATGACAGAGCAAGTGAGGGACTCTTGGAGAGATTCTAGCAATCTCTTTCCAACAGCTGAAATATGAAATGACCAAAACACTTTTGCCCAGAGCATTTCTTCACTTTTTCAGAAGTAGCTGCACTTTGACAGCTTTGATGAACCCATAACTCAAAGATCATTAACCTACTTCCTATACCTTTTTGCACAACATTAATGGAAAGGTGGCCAGATATCTTATCTGTGTACAGCTTTTCAATGCCTTAGAAGGATTTCCTCTACAGCATCTAGTAAAATAAGGTTTCACCCCTCAGCTGAGACTCTTCTTGCCAGATGACAGCTCAGAATGACACTTTTTTATGGTTCAATATGTAGGCATCTCTGAAAACTATGAGTTTAGTGCCAACAATAGATTGACTTTTAATGGGAATCGCATTTACCAGTGTCCCAGTAATTCACTTATCACACACTCTCATTAATGTACCAGTAATTGTAAATTGCTGCTGCCTGCAGAAGCTCTGCTCACAGGGTCCTGTGAAGTCAGCATCTTTACCTTTATGTAGGCTGTAGCATCTTGCCTGAATAGTGAATCTAATGTGTCATTTATTTTTACTGCCTCATTTGTACATTGTTCTCATTTCTTTCAGAGGCTATATTCTGCTTTCCATGACCACACTATCCATCTTTATAAAGGGATAAGAATCCTTTTAAAGAGGATGAGTGCCCAGTGCTGTACTTTATTGAGGTTGACATACAGGCTGCCACACTGGATTCTGAAAAGCAAACAAAAGAACAAATGGAAGGGCTGTAAGATTTTTTAAAAGCTGTTTGGCAGATAAAACAGCTCTGTATCAGAAAAACTGGGATTAATAAAGGTAAATGCATATGGCTTCTTTCCCCCATGCACAATTAGAAACTCCTTTTCTGTATATGTATATGGAGCATGACATGCACAAGCTCTCCAGTGTCTCACAACAATACTAAGGTACTATAACAATTAATCAAAAACAGAAAGAGGGAAAGACACAACTAGATAGCTCATGAGGAAGATTGTGCAAATGTGATTTCATTGTTTAAAGTATGTGGGGAAGAAGAAGAAGAATGTAAAGCCTTCTGAACAGCCACAGACAAATGTGCTTGCCACGTCTTTGTCTTTCATCAATCAGGAAAGAAGCCAGATTTTTCAGAACCAATGCTCAAAGACAAAACTCTGGGAAGAGGAGGAAAACACGATATCCTGCAGTTTCCACTGATCTTTTTATGGCCATTACTGATTCTTTTCAGAGATTTCTTTCCAAAAATAATGTTGTTGACTAATTAGGCACAATAGTAATACAGAGATGACCAATCACAAAATGAAAATTCCATAATAGTTCCAGGGATAACTGCATAAAACTCTTAGCAAACAACCAGTTACCTCTATCCAGTCTTCTTAACCAAGAATAATACAAAATTTAAATAATCACAGTGTGTTTTCAATGTCATATTTGCTCATAGAAGTGTTGCATCCACAGTTGGGAAGCAAGGAGTAGGTAGAGTTAAACTAGCACTTATTTTAGAATAGCCTTACTTGGCCTCAATCTAGGTTTGGAGGGCAAAAACTGGAAGGGAAAATACAACCATTACAGAGGAATTATAGTAATTTGCAAAGAGAAAAGTGGGTCAAATCTGCTGCATAAATTATTCATAATGAATTGTTTGTTCAGGTTTATATTGGGTAGATTTGAAAACACTCTGAAATTGAGATAAGAATTGTTGTAAAGGTAAAATTACTTTAGCATATTACCATGAACAGCTATAGTATTTTACTTTATGAAATATCGAGTTGACATTTATTTATTCATTAGGGTCAGCTGCATTACAGAGCAATCCATCCAACCAGGAAACCCTCAGCACAAAATGCCACGAAGAGAATGTGCATTGCATTAATGGGTAGCATTTATGTAGAGTGAACATGAGAGAAAACTTGACTAAAAATATCCACCAGTACTAGAAAACCACACTTGAGTCTCCCTGGTAATAGGGTTCAGGGCAGTTTGGCAGTTGCAGAAAGTGAATGCAAGATGGGTCTGTCTTGAGGACTGATTCATCCTTTCTGCTGGCACAGGCTGTTTTCCTCAGCATGTAAACATTTAATCCAGTCCCCCAGGGATGTTTATGCTGATAAATAAAATGGGCTCTGTTTCAGTCTCCCTAACTATCTGTCTCCCATTCACATCCACTTAAGAGCTACGAGCCATAGGCATGATGAGCAGAAGCCTGCTTGGGCTATATCAGGCCCAGATGTGTGGTACTGCTTTATTTAGAGGTGTAGCTGTGGAAGAGGTGAGGACATTTCCATTAGCTCCCTGCTCTAGTTGCCTGTCTCCATCCCATGACAAGACTCAGGCCAAGCCTTTTGGGTACTGGGTCAGAGCAGTTTCTGCAGCCCAGCCTCGCAGGCAGCACCCTGCCATAGGAGCCTGCCCTCTAACAATGTCTTTCTGGATCCCAGCAGGGAAGCAGGGGTTTGGATAAGATGTTCTTCTTCTGGCAGAGCTGCTTTATTTTTCAGAATTTATTTTTGGCAACTGCTTTGGTTTCACAGCCACATCATGGGGAATTCTCCTTCTCTCGAGACAAATTTGTCCTTGACAGAACTTCCCTGATTGGAACAGTTACATCAGGGATCAACCTTGCCAATTATTTTCTCAATTTGGGTAAACAGCACCTTAGCATCATTTGCTCAGCTAATCAATGCACACAGCAGCCATACAGGAGTGAAGGCAAATCACTTGCATAGCTCCACTGTCCACAGCTGAGGATGTATGTTGCAACTCTTGGGCAAGATTGCAGAAGTACCACAACTTGAAGGTGTATAGTATGCCTCTCTCAGCAAAGGACCATTCCTGGAGTTGATCACACACATATGCCCAACAGAACACTTCCTAAATGCTCATGACTTCCACTCTTGGGTTGGTTTTTTTTTTTCAGTACAATTGTTATAAAAGAGAAGTACTTTCAGTACTTAATAGTGTGCAGGATTACACAGCATTAGAAAGATGACCTTTTTATTCTTCTCCACAAGTTACATAAAGTGCTTGTAAAACATGCTGAGCATTGCTCTCCGGGCTGCTGAGTGGCAGAGAAATTATAGCAGCTGAAAGGAAAAGGTACAGGTTAGATAACTATTTTAAGGGAACTTTTTTTCAGCCTCTTCTAGCAGCAGCTGGCATTTTATTTATTGTACATTTGGATAAAGTGGTACATTGAATCTTCCACACTTCATGCATCAGTGGAGGGGGGACATTCTGCCTGAGAAACATGTTCTTTTTTGTAAATATTAAAAACTGGCATAAGGTTTTTGCATATTCTCCCTCAGTTCTACAGCTGCCATTCAGGCTTAATTCTCCTTCAGAAATGCTACCTGCCCTTATGGCAACACATGGCGTGAGTCAGAATGGTTGATCTCCCTGACCCCAGATGATATCTAGACCTCTCCTAAAGGACAGCATCCCCATGTCCAGCTATCCTGGGATCAGTGACAAACACCTTCTTCTCTTCCCTCTCCCTCTTGCTGCACAGTTAGCTTGTTCAAACCCCCCTTCTCCTCTCCCCTCCCTCCCCCAAAACCATCAACAAACCCCCCATTCTGTTAGAGCTGACACCTGCAGAAGCACATGGGGGTCAATGCAAATTTTTCCCTTGTGCCTGGGACTTCCCAACCCATGTAACACATAATCACAAGAAACAAACCAACCTGTGGCTAAAAGGATTGAAATCAGCACAGAGAAACCCTACCTATAATCCCTGTCAAAAAGGTATCTTGCCATCTAGCAGCTTCCAGGGCGTCTTCACAAAGGATGCAGGGGGTTCTCAAGTGTCCATCTGGAGATGAGTGACTGTTATTTCTCCCCTACCACTTAAATTGGAGTTTATCCCATAGAAAAGCAGTTTCTTGGATGATTTGGCGACATCATTTCCCAAGTTATCACCAGGAACAAGTCACTGGTTGCTAACAGCTCTTTTTTGCTTAGACCATATGCTTCTTTGAAACTTTGGCTGAGGGTAGAGGTCAAAAAAAAAGCAGAGAAATCACAGGGCAGACTTACAAGCAACTAAATGGTCTTTCACTCATTGGAACACTCAGGGAAACAACATGATGTTTGATGTGGATGTGGGCAACAAACACTGAATAGTCACAATTAGGTTACCCTCTCAGCAGAGGGAAAATCTCACCATCAGCATGAGGACCTTCCTCAGGTCCTTGTCCTGCAAAATACTCTGACTCTCATTAATGCTTGCTAAAGCAGTTCTGGCCATACAAACTTCCCAGAGAGTCAGAATTGCAGCAGTTCTGGCCATACAAACTTCCCAGACAGTCAGAATTGCATCACCAAAGAGGATGCCAGCATTACACTGAACTTGTGTCCCTTCCCACCTCACAGAGTGTCCTCATCCACAAGGATGAGGAATAAGTGAGAGGAAAGGTATCAGTACTGTAGACTAAGTAAAACCATGTGTTTGGGGTAATACTGTTTAATTTAGGGTTAAATATGCTGCACTGGGCTTCTAAGGAGGCCCATTCATTAATATCTTCATTGTGTAAGATTGCATGGACAAACAATGCATGCCTTGCTAAGGACTATCCTTGATGAGGGACTAAAAGACCAGTAAAAAGCAAACATCCTGCACCAGAAAGTGCCAAAAGCTGGGTGACTGCCAAGGAAGCATGAAGTCAACAAATATCTGTAGTAACTAGGGGAAGGGTAGAGGTGGCAAGGGGAGATCCTGACTACTGACTCAATAGAACTATGTAAATTACCCCCCCACACACCCTTCCAGAAGCCTGTGTGCTAATTTCAATGTTTAACCAGTAGCAGATGACACAGTAATTGCTAACAAATGAGCGTGAACTTAAGCCCATTCTTCTAATCATGTAACAAGATAAATGTGTTGTAGTTTCTGTGCAGAGTGTTCTAGTTTTGTGGAATTGCCACCTAGCAGCCATCTCTGCACAGACAGGACATAAATAAATACCTTGGCTCTGTGTCTAAGATTGGCTCGTTGCTCACCGGGTACTGGACTGTTCCTGAGAGTTTCCTCTCCACATCACCTCCCTTCCTGCTTAAAATCTCACATGAATTACCCCAGGATAACTGCATTTCTCAAGGAATACAGCCCTTCAAAAAATCACATCCTCGTTAGAGTCTTCCTGGATTGAAATAACAAGGGGCCTTCTTGTCAGCAAACGAAGATCCTCACACTCTTACCCTAGACTTTCAGAAATTCCCTGTTCTCCCTGTCTTCTCAATGCCTTTTCATTACTCATTCTCCTTTATGTATTTCTTCTTGTAGGCAGCTGCTTCTCAAGCACCCCAGAGAAGCTACTATGCCAGCAGTTTTGACAAAAAGGGTGAAAGGGGATCAGTGACAGGGCTTAGTGGGGAGTGAGGGGTGACTGATTGCTGTAGCAAGGTGGTCCATGCTATTCTGAGTACTGCACAAGCTTGTGGAGAGCATCCTTTGAGCCCACACCAGTGGGGCAGTATGTCATAGAACAGAATAGAATAGAATAGAATAGAATAGAATAGAATAGAATAGAATAGAATAGAATAGAATAGAATAGAATCGTAGGGGTTGGAAGGGACCTGGAGAGCTCATGGGGTCCAACCCCCCTGCCAAAGCAGCTCCCCAGCTCATATTGCACAGACAGGCGTCCAGACGGGGCTGGAATCTCTCCAGAGATGGAGACTCCACCACCTCCCTGGGCAGCCTGTCCCAGGGCTCTGGCACCCTCACTGGGGAAAAGTTCTTCCCCATGTTGCTGTGGAACTTCCTGTGCTCCAACTTGCAGCCATTGCCCCTTGTCCTGTCTCCACAGACCACTGCGAAGGGGCTGGCTGATTCCCCCTGCATCCCCTGCTTAAGATAATTAAGTCATGGGACTGGTGATGGATACAGCATTCCACATTCCCTCCTACTCCAGTGCTGGCACTATAATAGCACAGGATGGGATCCTACATACCGTGGTACGTTTGGAAAGGTTGTTCCACTTGTCAGCGCTCCCGTGACCCAGTGTCCCAATTACCGTGGCTTTCAAAGTGGGTACTTCAGGGACCATCAGTCTTAATTTAGTGCACGGTTCACAGCCTTCCCTGTGACCACAGGAGAACTTTAGAATCCATAAACGGATACCCACTCTTTGTTCAGCAGCTGTGAGCTTGCTGCACCACACTTGCATCACCACAGCGCAGAAGCAGCAGCCAGAAGAGCAGAGCAGGGGAGGCTGCTGCCTGCACCAGTCCCACCCAGTCCAGGACCTTGTGAGGGAAAAGCTTTTTATTCCATCACTAAATCGGGTGAGTAAAATGGGAAGGGAAAAGACAAGAAAGTCCCTGTTGGCCTTTCACAGGCATCACAAAATTGACTCAGGATGCTATTTTATTCTTGTCAAATTTAGTTGGCACCATAATATTATTTGCATTTGATTCAGAGGCACAATAAAAGGGAAGATATAACACTAGACAGTGGCAAGTGTTATGTGACAGGAGTATTAATCTCACAAAACAATCACCTGCATCAAGTGACTGGGGCAAGAAGCCTCTTAGTAGCATTTTGGTGTGTCACACCCTTATTACAAATTGCATCACATAATTCCACAAAGACCATTTGAGCTATAATTTGGGGGGAGACATAGCAAAATAAATACAATCTAACTTTATGTCAAAGTTATTTCCTAATAATTCTGTTTCTCTTTTGGATCCAGTATTCTTATCATAACAATTCTCTCTCTGTCAGACACAGTATTTCACGGGTTAATAATTTTAATTATTACCATTAAATGTGTGTTAACTATCTATGAACTGTATTTGAAACTCAGACATTTTTCTTCTCCAAACTACAATCTGCTGGCCACAAAAAATGTGTGCAAATCTGGCTTGATTTGATTTACTAATCAAGGAAGAACCCACAATTTCATTAAGAAACAGCTGAGGAAGGAAAGCTTCTTCATTAATAAAAACAATTAGCGAGTTGCCCAGCTGTGTTACAGAGCAGCCTGCTCCTTCTAGGCTGGCACCCCAGCAGACTGATAATCCGATGCTAATTTGGATATACCAGGCAGGACATTCAGCTCTTGGTTCTGATTTATACTGATCTGCATTCCCAAGCAGATCTATTTCCAATTTTTACTTAAAAGTAGAATAAGAGTGTGATTTATTCTGAAGGATCAGCCGGCCAAACCCTTGTGGTATGAATGTCTCTGAGGTCTCTGAGGAAGGTTTGCCAAAGAGGAGTTGCAGCCTCATGCTGCCAGTGGGGCTGTCACAAAAAGCATGTACCAGCCCAAGAAGGGGGCTGTAATTCCCTCTCCTCTGATTTTGCTCTCCAAACATGGCAAGAAAATGAAAACATTGCTCAGAGCAAGGACTAGTAAGTGGGGCTCAGGGATCTGATCCTGCAGGAGCTGTGGAGTCAGACTACTTGCAGGATACTCAGGGAATCATTAGGGCACGATAAAGACCCGTGCTGCTTTTCTCCAGTCTTGATGGAGCACTACAAAGAAACAAGAATATTATTGATGTATCCCCCCCTTAGGGTAAAAACTCCTCTCAGTGGCTGCTTCTTGTATTCCCTGAGTGTGCTTCTCACTTTAAAAAAAACCAACAACTAAATAACCCAAATCATAGAATCATAGAATCATAGAATGGTCTGGGTTGGAAGGGACCCCAAGGATCATAGAGCTCCAACCCCCCTGCCACAGGCAGGGACACCAACCTCCAGGCCTGGAGCTACACAAGGCTGCCCAGGGCCCCATCCAACCTGGCCTTGAACACCTCCAGGGACGGGGCATCCACCACCTCTCTGGGCAGCCTGTTCCAGCCCCTCACCACTCTCTCTGGAAAAAACTTCCCCCTAAGATCTAATCTAAACCTTCCCTCCTTTAGCTTTAGTCCATTCCCCCTTGTCCTGCCATTATCTGCTCTTTTAAAAAGTTGATTCCCCTCCTGCCTATAAGCTCCCTTCAGGGACTGGAAGGCTGCAATGAGGTCCCCCCGCAGCCTTCTCTTCTCCAGGCTGAACAAGCCCAGATCCCCCAGCCTCTCTTTGTAGGGGAGCTGCTTCAGCCCTCTGATCATCCTTGTGGCTCCTCTGAACCCTCTCCAACAGTTCTACATCCTTCTTGTATTGGGGCCCCAGCTCTGGACACAGGACTCCAGATGGGGCCTCCCCAGGGCAGAGCAGAGAGGGACAATCCCCTCCCTGTCCCTGCTGCCACCCCTCTGCTGATGGAGCCCAGGATCCCATTGGCCTTGCGAGCTGCAAGAGCCACTGCTGGCTCATGTGAAGTTTCTCATCCACCAGAATCCCCAAGTCCTTCTCAGCAGGGCTGCTCTCCAGGAGCTCTTCTCCCAGTCTGTATCTATGGCTGGGAACCCAAATGCAAATCAGAAACACGACAGGAAACCAAGAAGTGAACCACAAAGCCACAAATCCGAAGTCCCAGGTTAAGTGTTGAGTCCTATTTATTAAGAGCTACATTGGCTTCCTAGCACCCCTTCCTCATTTTGCAGCCAGGAAGCTCCTCATCACAGACCATTTGGATTTGAGCCAGCTGATGCTGAGAGGCAAACAGATCCCACAGTACCCTGTCTGCAAGCACAGTCACCAGATCAGTTTGGTACCTTCTGCCTAAATCCAGCTACTTGCTCCAGTCTGCATCCTCAGAAAGTGCCCAATAGACACCAGCAATACCTGAGTGATTCCAAAATGCCACCACTTAGTTTCAAACTATTGAATTGCCTAACTTGCAGCCATATTATTTATTTGCTTGGCTCTGGCTTTCAACCTTAAGTGATTAACTCAACCTCTCATTCATCTTTGTGAAATTAAGTTATGAGAGTTGAGATTCCTAGAAAATCTTTGCTGCTCTATAGAACAGCTGATTTCTAGTGGGGGGGGGTCAGAAATATGTCCTTTCCTGACTTCCCTCCTACCTGTAGATGCATCTGCATTCTTCTCTGAATTAAATCAAACAAGAAAGACCTGTTGAAGAGAGTCTAGAGGGAGACTATGAAGATGATGAGTGGTGAGGTGCTGGAACAGGCATCTCAAATGATTTCTCAACTTTCATGTCTAGAATCAAGCCGTATCTTCTTTTATCTACTGCACAAGAGGTGGGATTCAGCTGCCTAATGTAGCTGCCTTTACCATTTCATCTGGCCTGAAGAAACATGCCCAGCCTTTACTTCCCCTGGAGGAGCATGGGTGTCCCTCAGAGTCTTTGACAAGTCTGAAAATCCCAGAAAGATGTCTCCATTTCCACAAGGTATTTAATTAGACACTTATGTTCAGGCAATCCAGTGTTTTCCTAGTGAGTTTAATGAGACCAATCTCTTCCAATAGTCATCTCGTGTCTTAAACTAGGTGGTACAAATCCACTCAGCTCTGTTGCCCAGAGATAAATTCATGTCAATGCCATACATCATACCTCCAGCTATCCCCACTTGTCTCTAGCAACTCTTCCAGATGGTCATCAGCCTCTCATGGGTCCTATGTTGTGGTAGAAGTTTTCCAGATACCCTGGGGCATCTCAAATGACAGGGGCATCTCAAACTTCAGTGTAAGCAAATGAAACTCTGTTCTCCAGTAGTTCTAGGAGAAGCCACAAAGTATCTCAAAGGAAGTCTTATAGGCTAGTGCTGTAAGCCGTGCTTCAAATGATTCCCTCTCTACTCTGCCCTTGTGAGGCCCCATCTGGAGTCCTGTGTCCAGAGCTGGGGCCCCAATACAAGAAAGATGTGGAACTGTTGGAGAGGGTTCAGAGGAGCCACAAAGATGATCAGAGGGCTGGAGCAGCTCCCCTATGAAGAGAGGCTGGGGGAGCTCGGCTGGTTCAGCCTGGAGAAGGCTGTGGGGGGACCTCATTGCTGCCTTCCAGTCCCTGAAGGGAACATACAAACAGGAGGGGAATCAACTTGTTCAAAGGGTAGACACTGGCAGGACAAGGGGGAATGGATTAAAACTAAAGGAAGGAAGGTTTAGATGAGATCCTAAGGGGAAGTTTTTTACAGAGAGAGTGGTGAGGGGCTGGAACAGGCTGCCCAGAGAGGTGGTGGATGCCCCGTCCCTGGGGGTGTTCAAGGCCAGGTTGGATGGGGCCCTGGGCAGCCTTGTGTAGCTCCAGGCCTGGAGGTTGGTGTCCCTGCCTGTGGCAGGGGGGTTGGAGCTCTGTGATCCTTGGAGTCCCTTCCAACCCATGCCATGCTATGATTCTATGATGATCAAGGGGCTGGAGCACCTCTCCTATGAAGATAGGCTGAGACAGTTGGGCTTGTTCAGCCTGGAGAAGACCTTATTGCAGCTTCCCAGTAACTGGAGGAGGCCTACAGGAAAGCTGGGGAGGGGCTGTTCATAAGGATATGGAGTGACAGGACAAAGGGTAATGGCTTTAAACTAAAAGAGGGGAGATTTAGGTTAGATAGAAGGAAAAAAACATCTTCTCTGTGAGGGTGATAAGGCCCTGGCACAGGCTGCCCAGAGAAGCTGTGGCTGCCCCCTCCCTGGCAGTGTTCAAGGCCAGGTTGGATGGGGCTTTGGGCAACCTGGTCTAGTGGAGGGTGTCCCTGCCCATGGCAGGGGGGTTGGAATTGTATGATATTTAAGGTGCCTTCCAACCCAAACCAGTCTGTGATTCTATGAATCGTAGAGCAAGAAGTAAGAGTAAAAAGAAGCCATTATGTCAACTCTGGTGTAATTTTCCACTTCTGACTCACAAATTATTGGCCATACCCTGTCAGACAACACCCATCCTTTCTAGTGAGGCATTCGTTTGATTGGCAAATGAACCAGCCTGGGGCAAACAAACAAAATTACTCCTTGCTTAGTGAAATCATATTTGCCAAGCCACAAAACTGAGTAAACAACCTGAAGGGAAAATCATTTGTCATAACCAAATGTATCACACTGTAAATATTATATAAAGAATGTAAATATCCCTTTAAGGTGTACCATAAATAAAATGATAGCAAAATTAGTTTATTTGCTCAGGTACTACACGTATAGTATGGTAGCCATCAATCTGTCCAGGTAAAATTCAAAGAAAAAAACTATGTAATCGATCAAATCTGAAGCTTTCCTGTAAATGAAAGGAAAATTGCCTTTTAGATGATATACAGTACAGCATGACTGCATCACCATTGACTTTTAATCAACTGGGACCCAGGAAAATCCCACCAATCACCAAGAATTTCCTTGTTACTGGTGGGAATATTTTAAAGATTTATTATTTTGCATATGCCTGACCACAGTGTTTCAGTGCATGGTTTCTTTCTTTGAGATATTTTTTGCTTAATGGCCATAGTTTTACACAATCTGCCCATGCAGCTGTGTAACTGTGCTCAACATTCATGAATTACTTCCAAGGTCACTCTTCTCTTGCAAGAATGTTTCATTCATTGTCCTTTTTTTATAGAAAAGAAACGTGTTATACTACAGATGGTGAAATGCATGGATTAAAATGGAAATTCTGAAGGGCTCTGACCTTCATAGATGTAGGTCAAGCCTAGCTATGGCACCTTCATCTCCAAGAAAAAATATTAAATGGATTTATCAAACACTGAACTGAAGATATGAAGCTTTATATTTCACATTCCTCATATGGTAAATTGGATTACAATCACAGAAATACACTTTCCAACAGCAAAGTAAAACCAAATTTGATCTGGCACAGTGAAGAAGCCCCTATGATACTGTTCCATTATTGTGCAGTTTGCTCAACATAATTACTTGGGCACAACCTTTGCATATATATAATGACAGTTCTTTTCCTATTTGTCCTTGTAATAGGTGCCACAAACCATCAGTGATGTGCCAAAACAGCCCTGCTGGGTACATGGCCAATTGGTTTGTATTGGAAGACAAGGTGACTTGCTTTTGGGTCTATGGTTGAGAAAGCTTAATCCCTTGTACTTCTCAAAGGACAGGCATGAAGGCAGCACCTAGGACAATGTCCTCTCTGCTCTTTGACCCCAGTTCCCATATCCAGGGACATAAATCCTTTGTTGCCCACAAATTCCTGGCCTTTGTCATTGCTTGCTACATGGGCCAGATGGTGCCAATCAATGGAGTTTCTCCATTCTGGTGCTCCAGGGCCATGGACAACACATGTGGCTATACCAGGCAAAGCTTCTCAGAAGGGCTGGAATAGCACAGGGATGTGAGTATCTCCTTACTGCTTAACAAACCCTTCAAGACTTATCCCATGCTGACATCTGGGCACAGCATGCCATCCCCTAATACCCAGTGTTGTGCTAAGAGGACCAGCCTTATTTAGGGGAATTTGCTTAGAACCACTGCCAAGCCCCAAGTTGTCTGTAACTCTCACCTGCCTGAAAGCCATCAGGTGCAGCAGTGCAGCTCAGGAAGAAAACTCAACCCTCTACACCATGTCCTCCTTCTCTGTGACAGTTTGGTGGGCTCAGAGTATGGGTGGGTGATGCAGTCTCCTGATGATCTCACAGTGATGGGATGGTGGAAGCTGGCTGATGGAGCAGCTCACCAGCTGCCTGGAAGTGCCTGCTATGAGCAGCCAGTGACTCTTCTCAGAGCCAGTCGATAGGGGAGGTATAGCACACCCCTGAAATGCTGCATTTTCTTCCCACACTGCCCAATCTTTAGGCAAAAGCTGTCTTTTAGAGAGTGGCTATAGGTTGCCTAGATTGATGGAGTCTGGATCTCAGCTAGGGGCTCCAAACTCAGCCATGGTTCAAATATAATAAATCACAGAATCACAGAATCACAAGGTTGGAAAAGACCTTTGAAGATCATCAAGTCCAACCATTCCCATCCTGAGCTAAACCAGATCCCTAAGTACCTCAGCTACCCTTTCCTTGAACACATCCAGGAAGGTGACTCAATCCCTTCCCTGGGCAGCCTGTTCCAGGCCCTGACAACTCTGTCAGGAAAACATTTGTTTCTAATGTCCAACCTGTCCCTGCCCTGGCACAGCTTCATGCCATTGCCCCTTGTCCCATCTCCTGTCCCCTGGCTGAAGAGACCATCGCCCACCTCTCTACAACCTCCCTTCAGGTAGTTGTAGGTGGGGAGAAGGTCTCCCCTCAGCCTCCTCTTCTCCAGGCTAAACAGCCCCAGCTCCCTCAGCCGCTCCTCAGAGGATTTGCCCTCCAGCCCCTTCCCCAGCCTGGTTGCCCTTCTCTGCACTTGCTCAAGGACCTCCATGTCCTTTTTGAAGGACGGTGAAATTACACAGACCAGTTGATTTGTTTAAAACACTGCCTGAACAGATGTAACTAACACAAAATGATGTATCTTCAATGCTCTGCTTCAGTTTAATTAGTTTTCTTCACCTCCTTATGTAAAACTTAGTGTCTGTGAAAATACTGGCAGCCTTCGAGAGTGAAATTGTCTTCCTGCTCAGTATGGTGGATTGAAGAGAACAGGTATTCGTATTCTCTGTGCTGCTCTACCCCACGATTCAGAGCCTCAGTCACAATACCTTAGTTGGGGGGTGTGTGCCCCAGGAATTAACAGCATAGCATCGGCCAGCATAGACAGCATAGTGTAGCAGAGGTACAGAGAATGAACAGGACAGGTCAGGAAGTGGAAGGCAAAGGTGACAGTCATTTTTCTGCCACTCCGTGTACACCAGGGCAACCACAGGCCTGTCCTTCCTATAAATACCAGAGAGCTCTGTGGAGAAGGATCTGGGGGTCCTGGGTGATGACAGGTTGGCCATGAGCCAGCAGTGTGCCCTGGGGGCTGAGAGAGACAATGGGATCCTGGGGGGCATCAGGAGGAGTGTGGCCAGCAGGTCACAGGAGGGGATCCTCCCCCTCTACTCTGCCCTGGTCAAGCCCCACGTGGAGTGTTGTGTCCAGTTCTGGGCTCCCTGGGATAAAAAGGACAGGGATCTCCTGGAGAGAGTCCAGAGGAGGCTACAAAGATGATGAAGGGCCTGGAGCATCTCCCCTGTGAGGAAAGGCTGAGTGAGCTGGGACTGTTCAGCCTGGAGAAAAGAAGACTAAGGGGGGACCTTAGGAATGTTTATAAATATCTGAAGTATGGGATGCAGGGGGAATGGGCAGCCCCTTTTCAGTGTCTGTGGAGACAGGAGAAGGGGCAATGGCTGCAAGTTGGAGCACAGGAAGTTCCACAGCAACATGGGGAAGAACTTTTCCCCAGTGAGGGTGCCAGAGCCCTGGGACAGGCTGCCCAGGGAGGTGGTGGAGTCTCCATCTCTGGAGAGATTCCAGCCCCATCTGGACGCCTGTCTGTGCAATATGAGCTGGGGAGCTGCTTTGGCAGGGGGGTTGGACCCCATGATCTCTCCAGGTCCCTTCCAACCCCTACAATTCTGTGATTCTATGATTCTATGATATTGCTTTTAGAGGTTCAGATGACAGCAGCCCAGGCGTGCAGGCATCCACACTCACAGAATCACAGCAGGGGTTGGAAGGGACCCCTGGAGATCATCTAGTCCAACTCCCCTACTAACACAGGTTCACCTAGAGCAGGTTGTGCAGGATTGTGTCTGGGTGGGTTCTGAATCCCATGAAGGAGACTCCACAGCCTCTCTGGGCAGCCTGTCCCAGTGCTCCATCACCCCCACAGTGAAGAAGTTTTTTCCTTGTATTTTGATGGACCTTCCAGTTTGTGCCTGTTGCCCCTTGTCCTGTCACTGGGCACCACTGAGAAGCATCTGGCCTTATCCTCTTGACACCTCCCCTTTAGATATTTCTAAGCACTGATGAGATCTCCTCTCAGCCTTCTCCAGGCTAAACAGCCGCAGCTCTCTCAGCCTTTCCTCACACAAGAGATGCCCCATTCCCCTCATCATCCTCACAGCCCTCCACTGGACTCTCTCCAGTAGTTCTTTGTCTTTCTTGAACTGGGGAGCCCAGCTTGGACACAGAACTCTAGATGTGACCTCACCAGACTAGGGAGGAAGGATAACCTCCTTCATCCTGCTGGCCATACTCAATACTGAGTTACACTGTGAAAACTGAAGACAATGTATTTGGTTAAGTTCTCCAGCAGCCTCAGCCCTGGAACCAATAGTGGGGTGTCCACCTAGACATTAGCAAAGGGAAATATATGCTACTTTGAGTTGCCTGAAGCCTTCTCTGCACAGCTGTCATCCTTACAAGAGGCAGATCAAGCCTGGTTCACTACCACTTGTAACAATAATGTCTATGAGCTGTACTCTTACTGCTTTTACAATGACACCACACGATCTACTATCTCACTTCCCTAAACTCCCAAGTTTTACAAATAAGCCTCATGCAGCAGATGGGAGAATGCAGCAGCTTTCTGAAGGAAGAGGCCCAGATCACAGCCTGAGTGACTTCATATTTTTATGAAGATCTTCACTGGAAAAGTGCACAGCATTTCTCTTACTTATCTCTGAGGTCTGCCAACCACTTCACTGCCACGTGCTGATGGATTTATCAGAGCCGTGGCAGGATGCAACTGAGATGCTCTGTCCCCACACATGCTAGCAGGCTGACTTTCATGGGGAAGAAGAAGAAATAGATAAAGGGAGGACACTTCTTCTTCTCAAGAGTTCAAATCCAGATCTGCAAAAGAAAGGAGTCCTGCTAGACAACAAGCAGAAGGTCTGACAGGTGCACAACTTCTGAGATGGCAAACACAGGCACTGCAAACCTTATGGAGAAAAATATCAATTTATTTAGAAAATTGCATCAATTATCACAAGAGGTACATGGAAAACATATGCTTTTAAAAATCCCCCTAGCCAAAGAACACCTCAAGCTGCCTGCAGAGTTCTGGTTCGCTCAGCATAGACACACTTCTCATTCTCTCCCTCCTCCCTCACCACAATATTTTTCATTTCTGCTTTACAGCTGTTGTGCAGAGCAAAATCAACCCCTGGTTTAAACCAGCCCCTGCGTGACACATCTCTCAAGAAGTACCCTGCACAGTCGACAGTGATGTAAAAAGCCCAAGACCCCTTTCTCACACATGTTTAGGAAGGAGTTTCCCAGAGGACAGAAGAATGTTTTCCTCTAAATCTCTGTCTTCATAAGCATTTCCCTCTCTCTGTTGATATCTGTTTGTAAAATGTTTTTCGATGTTTCTAATAGCAATAAACATCTAGCAAATGTATAGGAACTTGTCATTCTTTATGCTCCTTTCTTAAAAAAATACAGTTTTAAATGTGGTCCAGAAATTACAGAAGCATAAATATTCCAGACACGTTTGTCTCACGGATAAGGTCTCACACTTACTGGGTGAGGTTCTGGTTCAAGGTGCAACATACCAGCAGTATTAAACTGACTGCAAATAAACACATATTTTTTTTATCATATGCTTTATACAACATTTGGGATTCATTTTACATTCTCAGTAACTGTTAATTAAGAATGAGCCACAGATGTGTCTTCAGATATGAATTTCTCTGAGAGAGGAATGCTGAAATCTAATATGTAAGGTATGGTCTTCTAACAAAAACATGCTCAGCCAAAATTAGTCTTGTTAAAAAAAAAATCTAAGACTCCAGATCTAAATCTAGCTTTATTGTTATTCATTATTCTGCAGTTTCATTCCACTAATTGTTAGACCTGTACTTAGGAAGAGAGCTGTGTGATGGCATGAAAATTCTGTCCATGCATTTCTGGCTTATTTTTTTCCTTTAATAAATACAGATTTATTAATTATAACTAATAAATACAAATAAACACACTTGCAGCAGTTACCACCTAGAAATAGAAGGCACATACATTCCTATGGGCTGTTACTTGTTGGCTCCATAGCCTGAACCACAGATTTTGGAAACCTTGCTTGTCTTCAGGGGTACAGAAGCCACTTGGCTGCAGGTTTCCTAAAATACAAGTGGCATTTATCTTTCCAGGATCAGATTTTTTTGTAAATAGCAGAAATGGATAGATATATGTGTCCAACCTGCAGTTAGGCAGGGTTTTTTTAAGGGTATGATTTAAACCCCAGCTCAGTCCTCATTATTTCTGACTCACTTAGTGACATAGATGGCAGTGAAATCTGCTTCACCAGTGGAACCCAGCCAGGCCCATTTCTGAACAGTGGCACATATACCAAGCACATCTTGACACTTCCTTGAGGAGCACGTGGGGAACACATCAATTTTAAAATCTGGAGGCACTTTTCCATTGACATTAAACTGACAAGGACTTGTGAAGACCTGTTTTTCCTCCAGTTCCCTGGCAGTCCTGTCCCACAGACCTCTCTTTGAATCCCTTGCTGGAATTAATGATTTACAAACCTCTCTCCTCTGGGCTGGAGTGCTGTAAAATGCCACTAGAGCAAAACCAAAAATTAAAACAAATAAAAGATAAGATTAAGAGGGGGGAGAAGTGTATATAGTAACCAGACAAAAAATAACATTCATTTATTTGCAATGGTTATGCTACACAAAGCACAGCTTTATTATCATTATACAGACAATACTATTTCCCTAAAAGAATGCAAAAAGACCCTTAAAGACCAAATAGCAGCAAACCAGAAACACAGGACTTGCTTGTAAAACAGGAACCAAGCATCTCACAACTAAAGAGAATCCTCTATCAGTACAGAGGCATTCGAAACTGAAAGGTTTCTGGTGACTTTGGTGGGTTTTCCCTCAAATCCTGTTATTTTGAGTCAGTTCATCCTTGGAAGAAAAAAAAGAATACTTATATTGTCCAAAAACAACTGCAGAAACTGCTGTTGGTATGCTCCACTTGAGGTAGTCATCAACGTGCCATCCTTCCCTTCCCTCTGGCAATCCCTGGAGGAAACAATGGCTGTTTCCAAACACCAATCCCAACATATTTGCAATTTGCTTTCCTAATATAAACATGTATTAGACCTTTGTGTCAATACTTTATATTTTTAGTTCACCTAATATTATTACTGCACCTATTTATGTCCTAAGGAATCCCTAATTAATCAAATTATCCATCTAGTCTGATTACTAGTGATAACATACCCTAGAGATTGATTAATACATTCCCAAATTGTTCAGGAAGGCTCTTGAAAGAACCTACAGATTTTACCCTTTTTTCAACCACAAAGTGCCTTCTGAGGCCCACAGCTGCCTGAGGGTTGAATATAATCAATAATCCATAAAGATAATTGTTCCCACATGATTGGTGAACAACCTCAAGCTGAGTGCATAAGGGCTAACACAGTAATTGATGTTTTTGTTGGGTTTCTACACTTAATGCAATTTGCCTTGAACAAGCCAACTCATCCCTTCTGTTGGACAGTAAATATAGATTTAAGCTTTCCTCCAGGGTATTTCACATAAACAGAGAATGTACTTTATGCCCCGTTGTTGGTTAAAAAGCCTGAGTTTAGAAAAATTTATATTTTAATTGCCCAAGATATCGTAACTAATAACAGTACTAATTTAGAGGCATATGGTAACACGAATCTCATATGTTCTTCCAAGTGATTAACTTTCCCCCCTTGCTTTGAGGCAGTTAACTATATTTATCCCAATTTTACAGCTGAGAAAATCATTACAGCCAATGCCACGTGTTCAAAAGCATTTAGTCAGGATTAAGAATTAGGCAATTGTCTTAGAAATGCTAAGACACACATTGTAGAGGACAGGAAAGGTTGGAGTCGATGATCTTTTCCAACCTAGTCATTCTGTGAGTCTGTGATGTTTTTAATATTGGGTTTTTTTTTGTATGTGTTTTGTATTTTCACCTTTTAGTGGGCTCAGAAGTTTTAACATAGAATCATAGAATTGAATCATAGAATCATAGAATTGTAGGGGTTGGAAGGGACCTGGAGAGATCATGGGGTCCAACCCCCCTGCCAAAGCAGCTCCCCAGCTCATATTGCACAGACAGGCGTCCAGACGGAGCTGGAATCTCTCCAGAGATGGAGACTCCACCACCTCCCTGGGCAGCCTGTCCCAGGGCTCTGGCACCCTCACTGGGGAAAAGTTCTTCCCCAGGTTGCTGTGGAACTTCCTGTGCTCCAACTTGCAGCCATTGCCCCTTGTCCTGTCTCCACAGACCACTGAAAAGGGGCTGCCCATTCCCCCTACATCCCCTGCTTCTGATAATTATAAACTTTAATTAGGTCCCCCCTTGGTCTTCTCTTCTCCAGGCTGAACAGTCCCAGCTCACTCAGCCTTTCCTCACAGGGGAGATGCTCCAGGCCCTTCATCATGTTCGTAGCCCTTCTTTGGACTCTCTCATCACATCAGGGCTTTCTCCAAAACTCTAAGAGATAAAAATCCCAAGGAAACTTGAACATCTGATAGCATACAATTGGAAATTTTAAAGGCAAGGAAAAATATGGTGCATCTCACTGTGAAACTGTGAGAGGAAAGTTAAATTTTGACAGAGTAAACCAGAACTCAGACCTCTCAGCAACTCTGTCCTTTTTTTTACTCTCAGCTTCATCAAACCTATGCCATGAGAGTAGAGCTGATGCTCTCTTTTGGTCCCTTGGAGATTTCTGCAGCAACATCTCTGGGAATTAACTTTGCAAGAGCTGCACACATGAAACACAACAGTCACTGAGTGACTCCAACCCCAGTTCCAGACCTCACATGGGCTTCACAGGGTCTCCTCTCTGCGTCCCAGGGCTGCCCTGGGCAGGTTGCACTGCAAGCACTGAGGCTGCCACCAAGGACACCGTTTCAAATAGTGCAAAATCTCTTGGCTTGTCAAGCCACCGAGCACCACTGGCAGGTAGTGGGCACATCAGCAAGGGAAATAAGTGCAATCATTAAGAACAGGGAATATATGGCCACTCCAGCTCTCATTAATCTTATTACAGTGCAATACTTACAAGCACCTTAGCTTAACTGGTGCTTCCTTACATCACTGCTGACTGCACTACATGAAGATAATCCATGAAGCTATTTTTCTTCAGAGGGATGATCAGGGACTCTTTGAGATGGAGAGGCACAGTGAAACTAAGCTGTGGGTGTTTCCTCTTTCTGGAAGGAATGAGGTTAATAAGCAAGTATAGAGAAAGCTAGTAACCCAAGATTCAATTATTACCAACAAACAGGAAGCATTACCAAACTATTATAAATGTACCAAAACCTTTAATTAAATATATATATTTAAAATACAAAAAGTAGAAAATAACCTCAAAAGAAGCCAGGAAATTATTGAAGTTTGGTTGTGTCTTTTGGAAGGATACAAGTCTGATGCTTTCTCTTGTTCCTCTAGCACCTTTCTCCTTCTACACTTTTGTCTCTTCATTTCCCTTCTTGAGCTCTACAGATATTAATGTTTTGCCCAGACAATGTCTCATTGCAGAGTTTTTCAACAATTTGGTTGGTTGGTTGGTTTTTCCTCCTTCTTTACTCTTCCCCACAGGTCTGTAAGACATCCCTTTACAGAGTACTTCGTTGCTGTACCTTCTGTATTTCCAATGCTAATAGTCAGATTTGTAAAAACAGAAGCACCCAGGTGGTTCCCTTCCTGCTGCAGGTCTTTTCAGGTCTCCACACTGTTTATTAGAAGGAAGATGAAATATATGTGAAACTACTAGACACTTCAATAATACTTCATGACCTAAAATGCTCTCTATAGGCTAGTGATGAAGGTACCTGCCACAGAGCAGCATTGTCCTTCAGGTTCCTGAAATACTTAGGTGTCTTTAAAGACCACAGATGAGGGATTACATCAGCCTCCATCAGCAACAGTAGAGCTGTGTCCATCTTTGAACTGTAAATAATTGACTTGCAGATGCACAGATTCACAGATTCCTAGGGGGCTGGAAGGCACCTCTGGAGATCATCTAGTCCAACCCCCCTGCTAGACCAAGTTCACCTAGAGCACATTGGACAGGATTGAATCCAGAAGGGTCTTGAGTATCTCCAGAGAAGGAGATTCCACAACCTCTCTGAGCAGGTTGTCCTGGTGCTTGGTCACCCTCACAATAATATTTTTTTTCTTATGTGGAGATGGATCTCCCTGTGTTCCAGTTTGTGCCTGTTGCCCCTCATCCTGACACTGGGCAATACTGAGAAGAGTCTGGCCCCTTCCCCTAGACACCCAGCCTTCGGGTATTTATAAGCTGTGATGAGATCCCCTCTCAGTCTTTTCTAGGCTAAACATAGCAGGGGAAAAATCTATTTGTCCTCTCCTGCAGTTCCAAATCATACACCAGGAGAAAACTGTAGCCCCTTTTGGCTAAGGTGGCACCTCACTGTGGTCACACAGTGCTTTTCTATGATCACAAACCCTGAACTCCCACATTCTTGTTACCATCTCAACTTTCCCCTTTATTATTAGCCTATAAATTGTCCTGCAGAAGTCTGTGTGGTTTTATGCATTCCATAGTATGCAGACCAAACACTTGATCATAGAATCACAGACTGCTCTGGGTTGGAAGGGACCCCAAGGATCATAGAGCTCCAACCCCCCTGCCACAGGCAGGGACACCAACCTCCAGGCCTGGAGCTACACAAGGTTGCCCAGGGCCCCATCCAACCTGGCCTTGAACACCCCCAGGGATGGGGCATCCACCCCCTCTCTGGGCAGCCTGTTCCAGCACCTCACCACTCTCTCTGTAAAACACTTCCCTTCATCTAATCTAAGCCTTCACTCCTTTAGTTTTAATCCATTCCCCCTTGTCCTATGGTGCAAATGAATGAGCAACAGGGGCTGTTCCATTAATTTGTAGGTGCCTTTTATATCAGGAAGTAAAAAGAAATACTTGCTGAGACATTTTACCAGTGGCAGCAACAATTTTCCAAGTTTGGGGATCCTTACTGCCACCTGTCTTCATGTTGCCTTCTAGAAATGGCAGAGATTTTTAGCCTCTGTAATTATATGGGCAGGGGAAAGGGCGGCAGGAGGAGGGAATCCACAGAGGCCGATATCAGGTTTGAACTAATTAAGGTCAAAAATATAACTTGCAGTATTCCCCAGCACTGTCACCTTTCTGCTTTTCAGCACATAAGCCCATTTAATTGCATGTCAAATAATAAGGAAACCTCATGACTATTGTATTCCAAATACCTACTGTAACTTCTCTGATAATTTAATCACAGATTCTTTTTTCATATACTAGTGTCTCTTGACAACCTGAACCACTGGAAATGTTTCTTTACCCACCATTAAAAAATCATGTCTTTAGGGAAAGCTGTAATAACATGAAGTTGCTGGAAGTGAAACATATTTGTCTTTACTAAACATGAATGATGAAGAAAAAAACATTTCTGCTTTTTTGGGAAATTAGTAGTTTTAAATCAGATTAAGTATATTAAGGTGGCCTAGCAATTCTCTATCACATTAGGGACCAAATTTTACTTACTTCATCAACACAGGTAGACCTACAGAAGTCCTTAGATCTCCAGACTTCATTTTAATATGTTATTCTGGAAGAGAAATGTTTAGTTTTGCCCAATAAATCAGTGTATAATGTTATTTCCTTTCCCAAAGAAAAACATATTTGGATTAAAATAGAAGTGATGCTCTGTGGAAATTCTGTTGCTTGCTTCTGACCTGTATTTTAGGCAAAATAAACATGCCCAGGTTCATCTTTGTTGGTGTACCTTAGCAAATACAGAATAACATAATTTAAATGCCTCTTCATTACAATGAAGGAAAGGAGAAGGAAAAACTTCCCAGAAGGTGAAGATGGGAGGATTCAGAGAGAACTATGGGATGTCATTGCACTGCTCAAAAGTAGCTTGAAAAACAGGAGTCTTCACATCAGTTTGGTATTTAAGAGTTATCTGTAAGGCACAAATTAGTCTGGTTTGCCCTTGCACTCAGACAAACCTAATTCCTTTTGTCCCACAGCCCCCAACTCAGCTTGGTGGACATATTTAAGTTATTCAATACTCATAATCATATTTTTCCCTTCACAGGACCTTTCTCAGCTCTAACATCTCCTTTTGAAGATGAGGGGACTTGTGGTTCATGCAATACTTATGATGTGGACAAACCATGAATCCATACAGTAGCACTGTGCCATTTTATAGTCTGTTCTCCTTTTTCTTCTAATGATCCTGAACATTTGCATTTCGTTCTCTGACCACTGCTGAGCACTGATACTGACATTTTCATAGAACTACTTATTATAACCTCAAGGTTTTACCCTTGAGAGATAATGGTCAGCTAAAAGGGCATCATTTCATATGCAAAATTAGGGGGGGTTTCCTCTGTGCGTGGCTTTCTTTTAACTACAATGAATTTCACCTGCCATTTACTTCTCCAGTCTCACAAGATCTTTCTGCCAGACTTCACATTCAGCCCTTGCCCTTATTTCTAATCCTTTTATGAAGAATTCTGCAACACCAACAACCTTCATCATGCCATTGTTCATCCCTTCCTCCACTTAGGAATATGTTGAACAGCCGAAGTTCCCACTCAGACCTCCTCAACAGGACTCCACCAGTGACTTCCCTCCATCACCCTCACTGCCTCAAACAATTCACTCAAACTTTCAGTTTCAGACCATTAATCAGCAACCCAAGGACTGTCTTTCTATTCCATGACTTAGTTTCTTTAGAAGTCTTTTGTGAGAGAATCAGACCATCACATCCACACTCCCCTTGTCTCCCCTAAGGATCTTCAGCAGGTAATATGTCTCCTTACCAAGGCCACATCAAGGCTTCTGAAGTAGATGGGATTTATAAAAAATACCTGCTAATGCCATTCTATGTGTATTTTAGATTAATCTCCCTCAGCAAGTTTGCAGATAACACCAAGCTGAGTGGTGTGGTTGACACAGTAGAAGGAAAGGAAGCCATCCAGACGGATCCTGACAGGCTGGAAAGATGGGCCTGGGGGAACCTAATGAGGTTCAACACTGCCAAGTGTCAGGTGTTGCACTTGGGCTGGAAGAATCCCAGACACAGATACAGACTGGGAGAAGAGCTCCTGGAGAGTAGCCCTGCTGAGAAGGACCTGGGGATTCTGGTAGATGAGAAACTCCACATGAGCCAGCAGTGGCTCTTGCAGCTCACAAGGCCAATGGGATCCTGGGCTCCATCAGCAGAGGGGTGGCAGCAGGGACAGGGAGGGGATTGTCCCTCTCTGCTCTGCCCTCGGGAGGCCCCATCTGGAGTCCTGTGTCCAGAGCTGGGGCCTCAATACAAGAAGGATGTGGAACTGTTGGAGAGGGTTCAGAGGAGCCACAAAGATGATCAGAGGGCTGGAGCACCTGCCCTACAAAGAGAGGCTGAGGGAGCTGGGCTTGTTCAGCCTGGAGAAGAGAAGGCTGTGGGGAGACCTCATTGCAGCCTTCCAGTGCCTGAAGGGAACATACAAACAGGAGGGGAATCAACTTGTTCAAAGGGTAGACACTGGCAGGACAAGGGGGAATGGATTAAAACTAAAGGAAGGAAGGTTTAGATTAGATCTTAGGAGGAAGTTTTTTACAGAGAGAGTGGTGAGGGGCTGGAACAGGCTGCCCAGAGAGGTGGTGGATTCCCCATCCCTGGGGGTGTTCAGGGCCAGGTTGGGTGGGGCCCTGGGCAGTCTTGTGTAGCTCCAGGCCTGGAGGTTGGTGTCCCTGCCTGTGGCATGGGGGTTGGAGCTCTATGATCCTTGGGGTCCTTTCCAACCTATGCCATCCTATGATTCTATGATTCCCATGCTTAAAGGCTGGTCATCCACCCCACTGATCCTTGTCAGTCTTTTGAAAAAATGGGTCACTTTTTGCAACTGATTTAAACTTAGTTTTAAAACTACCTTAGCCTGGTTGCTAAGTTAGGTACAGCTTAGGTATAAATATGTTCTTCCTTTCTAATGTTTTACGAATCTGTATGTCAAATGCCAGATTTCAAGAAAAGGAAACCCTCCAAACCACCTGTTATGTTCTTTTCTACTATATAATTTGCATATTGGAAATTTCTAATCCTTGCATCATTGCTTTTGGACTATAATTTGGAAGTACACACATATCTTAAATATCCCACCTGCTGAGTCCAAGAACAGGTTGGGGCCTTTTTTGTCTTCTAAAAAGCTGAGCATTGACACATTGCTGTTAGCCAAGCTCAAAGCCCTCATCTATTTACAAAAAAAAAACAACCCAAAAACAAAACAACAATAAAAAAACCCATTGTGAAATTAAGATACATTTTTTAAAACTTCTCATTATTCTGCATGCAACTGCTCTTTCACATACTCAATATTTACTAGCAGATGTGACAAAAACCCTCCTTCAGCAGGTTTCACAGCTTGTTAAAAACAGTAGCTAAGGGATACGTGTTAGTGTACCAAGCAGCTGGGTTCTGAAATTGGTCTTAATTTAAGTAATCAACAAGGCATTTACTGTTACAGCATGCACCTGTGTTTGCATAGTTCCATTCACCTATGCATACATTATCCTTTAAGACAAAACCACTTGTTAGGAGGAAACAGGAATACAGATGCATGGACTACAGCTCTCTAGAAGCACCAGCTAGAAACTCTAGCTGAGAAGGGGAAAGTGAAATAACATAATGTAAGATTTAGGGATGATTGACAACAAGGTCTTATTATTCACACACAGTTCTGTCAAGTTGACTTCTTAAAATTCTTCCTCAAAACTGAAGGATCATTAGAATATCACAGAAAATTCAAACTTCTGGGGAAAAAAGAAATTATATGGGACCTCCAAAAAGCTCTGAGATACTCAAACTGCTGTATTTGAACTGTGCTGTTCAGATTTTTTATTTTGCCTCAACATTTGAATGACAGTGAAATAAGCATATTTGAAATTATGTACAGATATACAAAATGTAAGCATATTATTTCCACAAAAAGAAACAACAACAATCTTTGAAGTCAAATGTCTGACTTTTTCTCATTAAAAGTTTGCAAAAATCAGCACTTTGCTAGAAAACATTCTTAGATTAGGAGAATGGAGGGGTTTTCTTTCCCCCTAGGAAGTCCATTATATTAAAAAAACCCCAAAGCCCTGATCCCTTAACTTGAATACACTCACCTCAGTATCCAAGCACCTCACAAACATTTCTTATCAGTGTTATTTTTCCTCCCTATCACAAGTTCTTTCCTTCCTGGACTTTAATTACTGGCATATTTCACAGGGAAGGACATCTGTATGGGGAATACTTGATCTCCCCCCAAAAAAGCAGACCAGAAACTTCCTGCAGGAGTCTAGCTGCAGGAAAAATGATGGCTAGAAAGACAAAGAGGCAGAATTAATCTAATCCAAGTTAGTTGTTTAGAGTAATTCTTCTGTGAATGGAGAAAGACAGACATTCAGGAGCCAGTTAACATCTCATACCACAATACACAATACAACTTGGAGAAGAAACCTCTACTTTTATCCCTGTTGGTGTGTTCTGACCTTCAACTCTGCAGGGCTGTAACCAGAGAGGGTGAATTCCAGATGTTTGAAGTAGCAGTAACCTCATGTATTTACAGAAAAGCTGCAACTTACAGCACAACTGAATGTAGAGCTCAGTCCTGTCCCTCCACCCCAGTGAAGTCCCTGCCCATCAGGAAGGGCTGAGTATTGACACCGCTCATGATTTAGAAGGCAGCTAATTCATAGAAAGTGCTGGATCAAACCTAGGCTTGCAAATTAACCTTCAGGAAAAGAGTGACTTCTGCTGTACAGAAAAGCTCTCTGCAAAATGAGGGGGAAACTGAATTGTGAGACTCTCAATCTCCAACTAACATGATGACCTTTGGGTTCTAATAATCCAAGGCGATTTTAATATGACATGTGGCAACTTTATGAGTTTAAAACTTTTTGAGGTTTTAAACTAATTAAATTCTTTCTGTGTGTTAAAGTTGCAGGATTTTACAGGTTAAATGACTTTGTTAGAAAACAACATATTCCATATTTAGTGTTCTTTGAGCATTCACAATACAGAATCACTTTATAATGGTTCAATCAATTAAGTTGCTACATCTAGTTTATGCAATTTACTTTTAAGGCTGGATTTTATGACTACCATGACATTCTTCACATCTTTATAACCAGAGCTCTGTCGGTGGGTTTATTTTAAATATTCTTTATATTTTAAATGTTCTTTAGGGCTAAATTATTTTATTTCATGATATTTTTACATCTCAATGCCCAGCCAGGAAGATCAGTGATTCAAGACTTGTAGCATGCTTGTTAACTTCAAAGAGTGGACAAGGAAACCCTGTGGGCTCCCCTCTGTGATTAGTAAATCACAGGAACCATCCCAGGAGGTGACTGCCCCAGCTGACCACCTAACTGCCCCCAAACATCACTTTCATGACCCAGTTTTCATAGTGTTGTTAGGCAAATCTCTAATTCTTTGGAATTGAGAGCAATTTTTATACCCCAGTCAAGGAGAAGAAACACTCTCACCGGTACATTCTGCAGCCACAAGGTATGGAGGCAGCTTCAGGCTCTCCAGAACATGCTCCTCTGCAGGATGTCAAAGCCCTGGCTTTTCAGAATGTCACAGCTCCTTAAGGAAGCTATTAATTTTTTCAGCACCACAACTGAAAGAGTTTCTACCTCCCTGCCAATAACATATTCACTGAAAACCAGGAGGGATGGACTGTTCCTGGAAAGCTTTCCAAATTATATAGCTTAATACATTTTCTTACAGCTGTCACTTAATAGCTTTTTTAACAGAAAGGTTTGGGGTTTGTTTTTTTTTTTTTTATCCTCACAGCCATGTGAGGTATTCCTGAGAGAGCAGAGGAATGATCTTCAGGAGATTTGAAATGACGTTGTTAATAAATCCAGCCATAAGACAGGCACACCGTGTGTTTTAGTAATCCGTTAACGATGGCTCTCCTGGGAGTGGTGAGGCACTGGGCCCGCTGTGCTGGAAAGGTCCCCCAGCAAGTCGACTGAGAAAAACAGGAGCAGATGCCTTGGTCTGCTTGCTGCCTGTTCTCTCTCTATTCCTCTGCCCTCCCCAGGGAAATGAGCATAATTGGGCAAGCGCAGAGCCTTGCTCAGCTCACTACTGTCTCTTCCCTGTCCTGGGGCAGTCCTGAGAGCACCTGGCAAAGATGCTAAATGATGCTGACTCCCCTGATGCTGTCGGGGAAGACAGCCTGCAGCACACAAAATAAAGCAGCATCCTGAGCACCCTGTGAGTTGGGGAATGGTGGGAACCGAGTTGTCACACACACACACACACACACACACACACACACACACAAAATAAAATAACATTTAAAGCCAATGTTCTAACATGCATTCACCTGTGTTTAATTAGGGAAATAATCTAATAGGTACTATACCTAAGATTAGCTCTAGGATATTCTTGCACAGGCAGAAGTCTAGAGGCAAAATGGTTGCATGCAATTAGTACAATTTGTTCTGAACTAGCTGTCTGAACCAGTCAGTCACAATATATCTGAGCTGCCAAGGACCAGTGGAAATAGAAACACCAATTGATCAACAGATGGATTTAATAAGCACTGAGATTGAGAATTTCCCAGCAAAAGTGTATTTTGGATTTAGCCCATCAGCCAGGCATCAGGTCTCATTTAAAATCCTCCCTTGCCTGAGGCTTTGAGTCTGGCAGAAGGATGGACATCCAGATCGCTATGTCCCCTGCAGAAGGTCACTGTTGAGAAAGGTGGTGATGGCAGAAGTGTTGAGCACGCCTCACAGGCTCCAACCTCTGCACAGGCACCAAGAGCTGTCCAGAGAATGACAATATCAAGGGGAAGGGAGAAGGCTGGCAGCTTTAACAGCCCTCCATAAACACTCCTGAGCCCTTGTAATGAGGACAGAGCTTTTGCTCTTGGTTTTGCCAGTTCCATGTCCCATGCACCCAGCAAATGCAGAATCTGGTTCCTTGAACGTTGCTATAACAGAAACACACAGAGCTGAGGGTGAGCATGCTGTTAAGTCTTGTGTAGAGAGTTATATAAATACCACTATAAAAGCGTTATACATGCAACTAGTAAATGTGGACTTCAACAGCCATTCTGTGACCTCCTCAAACTCAGTTATTTTAGGCAGTAAAACCATTCTGCCTCACTTAAAGCTAATGACAGATTTCCCATTCTCTTAAACTTCTTGGGTAAGAAGCCCCTTCTTCTTCCCCTTCTTCTTCTCCTTCCCCCTCCCCTTCCCTTCCTTTCCCTTCCATTCCCTTCATCCAGCTTTCAGCTGCAATACAGTTGATTTTCTTCATAACTGCTAGTATGAGGCTGTGTTTTGGATTTGTGCTGAAAAACAGTGTTGATAATAAAGAGATGTTTTCATTGATGCTGAGCAGAGCCAAGGCCTTTTCTGCTTCTTATCCCTCCCCACCAGCCAGATGGCTGGGGTTGCACAAGGAGGTGGGAGGAGACAAAACCAGGACAGCTGACCCCAAGGGATATTCCATACCATATGATGCCTATAAGGGGCCTGAGGGAGAGGAAGGATGGAGGGGCAGCGGTGTTCAGAGTAATGGCATTTGTCTTCCCAAGTAATGGTTATGCATGATGGAGCCCTGCTTTCCTGGGAATGGCAAAACACCTGCCTGCCCATGGGAAGTGGTGAATGCATTCCTTGTTTTGCTTTGCTTGCACACATGGCTTTTGTTTTACCTCTTAAACTGTCTTTATCTCAACCCAGGAGTGTTCTCACGTTCACTCTTCCCATTCCCTCACCCATCCCATTGCAGGGGGAGTGAGCAAGTGGCTGTATCTTATGGCTGGGGTAAAACCATGACACCTTTCCCTTCACTAGCCCTGAGTACTGCCACCTTTCATGTGAACAGATTGCCTTGTACAAGTCATAATGGCTCAACACCTTGATGTTGCATTCATTTTCTGAATTCTCCTTTGCAATGTGCCCAGGTGCCCTAAATCACTGGCATCCTGTGGGCCACCTAGGACTACTACTACCTGAACACCGCTGAAGACAAGTGTCTGCAGCTGTCTCCCTAGCAGCCTGTTTTCTGAAGTTGTTCTGCCCTTTGCCTGCTATGGCCACACACAGCACTTTGCAATAATCAAAGTGATAATAATGGGGGAGAATGAAATTCCTCATGGCTGAATGACAATATAATTTATGTATGAAAAAATGCATATGATTAAGTCTGATGATTTTTTATTATGTTTATATTTAACAGTTGTCTGTCTACAATATATGATGCATACTTCACTTGTGTGTTCACAAGCTCTTGGTTTTGTTTCTATATATGTTTCCCCTTGATTCAAGGTAATCTTAAAAAATATTGACTAGAAAAACTGAGAATATTCACTTGCTTTGCAGAATAGCATGTCATTCAGTAACTGTATACAGTCTGCACCACAGCATCTGAAACTAAATTACTGGGTGGGTTTGTATTTGCATAAAATACTTTTATTCATTATATAGTGTTGAAACATGAATGGCAGACAGGAAAGTGAAAAGCAAGGACTGAATGTTCAAGAAGAATAAAGAGAAAATTAAACATCAAAGTGGGACCCACTACAAAGCAAAAATTAAAAAAAATCAGAGGAGAAAAACTGTTATGAATGGTGTCTGCTCCTGTGACTAAATGTTACACATTCTTGAGGACCAGGAAGCTAAGATGGAAGAAAGAGCATTGTAAGGAGCAAATATTCTATTCTACTTGAAAAAAAAGAAAATCTAATTTTTTTATACAGCTAATGATGACACATGGTCTGGAAATAAAGTGACAATAATGATCAGCATCTGCATTCAGCCATCCTTGCTGCACACAGTGCTGGTGCTACAGCTGCCACCCATCACAGAATCACAGAATCACAGAATCACAGAATCACAAGGTTAGAAAAGACCTTTGAAGATCATCAAGTCCAACCATTCCCATCCTAAGCTAAACCAGATCCCTAAGTACCTCATCTACCCTTTTTCTGAACACATCCAGGGAAGGTGACTCAACCCCCTCCCTGGGCAGCCTGTTCCAGGCCCTGACAACTCTTTCACGAAAACATCTGTTTCTAATATCCAATCTAAACCTGCATCTGCAGGAGTCTCCCAAGACACTGGTGTAGTTTTGCATGGCTGGGTGCTGGTGGAGGAGGGGGCTGCAGGGGTGGCTTCTGCAAGAAGCAGCCAGAAGCTCTCCATAGGCCCCACAGAGTAAACGCCAGCGAGGCCCAAGGCCGGGCCCATCAGGGACTGTGAGCTTCTTTCTCCAACAGGACCTATAGACACTCCCCCATGTAAATTTACTGTGCTGGGGCTGCCCAGTTATTTGAATGTGATCAAACATTCATACCAATAAGTATACAAGTATGAATATTCTGCAACTGGGATTGCTGTATATAAAATACATGGAATAAATTAGGAAAACCAATAGGCCTGAGGGATCAATCAAGCATTTTGACTTCAGTCTGAGCAGCTAACTGGACCTATAAGTTATTCCAAATCCTACAAATCTTTCCAATAACAATGGTTCTTCATTGTGTAACTGTTTATGTTTGGTACCCCCACGGAACCATTATATTTTAAAATCCACATTGTAAAGCTGATGAAAACCTTGAAGAATCAGTAATGAAAGAACAGAAAGCTGCAAAGTAATTTTATTTTATTAGTCATTCATAGGTCTCAGCTGAAATCAGGTGCCATTATACTAGTTACTACTCCAGTAAGAAGGAAGCACTACTTCCCTTATGAAGAATCTAACATCTGATAAAACAAAATAAACTAAAAAAAAAAATGGAATTGATCACATGCAACTTTAGCCATGTAAAAATGAAGATTGAGATCTAAGGTAGCTGAATGGGATCCCCCAAAACACTGTGGAAAGAGAGAAACTCTTCCAGAGACAAATAATTTATTTGAACCATCTCAAACATCTCTTCATACGAAGTGTACTATCTTATGCCAGCTTCCTATTCCTTCCTTCTCTTCCCATCTCTCTCCATTTACAGAGCAATCTCTCAGATTAGGTTTGCTCATGGTTTGCCAAGTTACATCAGATCCAGAATAACTGGATCCATGGTTATGAAGAGAGCTGGCAGCTGTAGGGTGATGTGAATGGCTCAGGTCCCTTGGGTGCAGGTAGGGAAACCTAGAGACACAGAACATTGTTGGTGAACAGGTCAAGCTCACACCAGAATCACAGAATCACAGAATTGTAGGGGTTGACGGGACCTCAAGAGAACATCAGGTCCAACCCCCCTGCCAAAGCAGCTCCCTAGGACATATCGCACAGGTAGGCATCCAGGTCTTGAATATCTCTCCAGAGATGGAGACTCCACAACCCACCTTGGGCAGCCTGTCCCAGGGCTCTGGCACCCTCACCATGAAAATGTTCTTCCCCATGTTGCTGTGGAACTTCCTGTGCTCCAACTTGCAGCCATTGCCCCTTGTCCTGTCTCCACAGACCACTGAAAAGAATCTGTCTGTCTCCCCTTGTGTCCCACACTTGAGATTTTTATAAACATTAATAAAATCCCCTCTTAGTCTTCTTTTCTCCACGCTGAACAGTCCCAGTTCTTTCAGCCTGTCCCCAAAGGGGAAATGCTCCAGGCCTTTAACCATCTTCGTACCCCTTCTCTGGACTCTCTCCAGGACATCCCTGTCCTTTTTATCCCAGGGAGCCCAGAACTGGACACAACACTCCAGGTGGGGCCTGACCAGGGCAAAGTAGAGGGGGAGGATCACCTCCTTTGACCTGCTGGCCACACTCCTCCTGATGCCCCCCAGGATCCCATTGTCTCTCTCAGCCCCCAGGGCACACTGCTGGCTCATGGCCAACCTGTCATTACCCAGGACCCCCAGGTCCTTCTCCACAGAGCTCTTCTCCAGCAGCTCATCCTCCAGCCTGTCCTGATTCCAGCAGTTATTCCTTCCCAGGTGCCAGACTCTCCACTTGCAGAAGAAAGTATGAGTTAGGTTCTCTAGCACCTCGGTGTAAGCATGACTTGAGGTTTGTGTATTGTCATATCCAAGACCAAACTGAAAACAAGTGAGAGGTGTTTTCCATGGACTTTCCCAGGCCTTACAGTCTGTGGAACAAAAAAATAGGAGAAGAAACAAAATTACTTTGTCTATAGCTCAGGAATTTTCCAATATTACACTCATCTCTGTTTTCCATTTCCTTACATGCCACTAGTGCAAAAGGAAGAAAAAGGTATTGAAAACTTTTGAAAATGTTTTGAAAAAGGTATTGAAAAGTGTTTTGCAAGCAAATCCATACCAGAGGGTCTGCTTGAAATCACAGACAAAACAGAAGCATTCTTTTTCCTCTGAAAACTCTTGGTAAAGAAGCTTCTATTGAGGCATGCAAGGCACTGAAAGGCAGAGATATCTTCTCCAAGCCCTATTAAGTATAAGTCTAAATATTTTTATAAAACACAGAATTGTTCACAAAATGCTAGTAATAAGCTTAGCTCCTGTATCCTAGGAATGACGTAGAAATGGTAGCATTTGGGAGGGGGGGAGGTTAACCTTAATTTGCCTGCAAGAAACTTTTACACCTTCTACAATCACAGAATGTGTAAGGTTGGAAGGCACCTTTAAAGGCCATTTAACCCAATCCCCCTGCAGTAAGCAGGGACATCTTCACTAGATCAGGTCACTCAGAGCCCCATCAAACCTGACTGTGAATATCTCCAGGGATGGAGTCTCCGCTACCTCTCTGGGCAACCTGTTCCAGCGATCCACCACCCTCATATTGAAGAAATTTTTCCTAATATCCAACCTAAATCTCCCCTTTTCAAGTTTAAAACCATTATCTCTTGTCCTATTGCTACAAGCCCTCATGAACAGTTCTTCCCCAGATTTCTTATAGGAACCTTTCAGGTATTGGATGGCCCCCTATAAGGTCCCCCCAGAGCCTTCTCTTCTCTAAGCTGAACAAACCCAAGTCTGTCTTCATAGGAGAGGTGCTCCAGCCCTTTGATAATTTTTGTGCCCCTCCTCTGGACGTGCTCTAACAGTGTTGAGGGCTCCTCCTTGTGTTGAAGGCTCCGAAGCTGGACACAGTATTCCAAGTGAGGTCTCACCAGAGCAGAACCACCTCTCTTGATCTACTACTATTGTTTCATTCTGGGATGAGATGCATGCAGAAAAATCCAACCTCAAACCAGCAGAAAACAGTTTTAAAAAACAAACCAGAAATAGCAGAACTGACAAATCACAAGCTTAATGGTTGCTTGTAGCACGGTTTCAGTACACCATTCAGTACATTTTCCCACATCACCTTATTGCATTTATTTTTTTTTTTAAGGCCTGTCCTTGCAATTTACAATCCACAAGACTGCTGAACTCTGTGGAGACTTTAATTTGTGAGCACTCCAAGGCACAGATTTTGTCTTTATTTCTGTGAGGCACGCAGGACACTATCAGCACTATACAAATATTAACTGAGCTAACGCAATAACAACTCCTCCACAAAAGGTGCATTAGGGTGGATTTAGGGTTCTCCAAACGTCTTCCATTACAGTGGACAAACAAGTAGCACATTAAGAAGTCTCTTCTCAGCCTGCACAGGACCAACCTTAAGGGATTACCCAGTACCATCATATTTCTCTCTGACACCAAACACTAACAACATCTCCAGCACGCACGCACTTTTGATTCAACAATGTTATGGTCACCCACAGTGCACATCATCAAATAGCTGAAAAGGACCAGCTAGTCATCAATACATAAATGTGTTTTGCAACATCAGCTGGGGTAATGGAGCGCTTAATTCTGGCACTGCTCCTAAGGTGGTAAAAATCTAAGTAGCGGAAGAGATGTATTGAGTAAACTAAAGCTCACGGTCAAGAAACGTCAAGGTTCTTTATGGAATTTGTGGAATTAAATTAATCCTATTGAACTACCAAAAAAAGCAAGGAGCTCATCTAGTTCCGACCATGCCTGGGGCCAAGTAGGAGAAACTCAGACTAAAACCAAATCAATTTATTTTCTGTCAGGTAGAAATTTTTGAGAGATGCCTTGACCACAGCTGCTGCTCTGGGTGTGCAGTTACTATCACCACAATGAACACCATTCATCCAAAGGCTTAGCACAGCACAAAATGGAAAGAAAATGTCTTTCCCCAACAAATACCCCCCCTTGCAAAAGATTCAAGTATTTTTCTTTTACTCTCACTTTAAAGCCTTTTTATGGTGCCTTGTGAGTGTAAAATAGGGGAAAGAAAATCAGCATGTCACTGTCTAAATTAGGAAAACATTAGGCAAGGAGCAGTGAGGGTCCTCTTCTTCCCACTCCCCCCAGCCCAGTGGTCCCCAGCTCCTGGGGGAGAGCACAGCTCAGGCACACACTGAGGCCTCTTGCCCAGGAATCCCACTGGGGGTATTGGGGGAGTCACCTCTCAGGCTGTAGACATACAGATTTGCAGAGGGACATCCATTCCTCCTTCTCTTTGTGCTCTGCCCTGCACAGCCACGTAAATCTGGATTAACTTCATTATACCAGCGAAAGGGCAGCGTGAGCGTGAATGAGGTCAGACTGGTACAGCGCTCAGCTAATGTGTAAAATGCACACTTGGTTTCCTATCATTGATTTGATCCACTGTTCTGCAATTACCAATCAAACATTTATTTTTTTTTTAAGATCTTGACATCCAGAACCAATATTTTAAATCAGGAAATAAAATACCATCCAATCGCATTAAGGAAATGGAGAACATGATCTGAAAGTTAATGTCTAATCACATTATTAATATACCCAGTATACATTCAGGTTAAGACTGAAATACAGTTTGCAAGAAAAGAATCCTGGTTTCTCCTTACTCACTGGCTTAGGAATGAGGGTCTTCATGCAGAAAGGTGTCACAGCATTTGTACTCAATTAGCCTGGATTCTGCCAAAAATTCAGAGTGGGCACTGGGTCCTCAAATGGTCCAGAGAGAAATAAAATAGATGGAGTTGAAAGAAAAAAGATAAAACAACATGCAAGATCCAGCCCATCCTCTCCTGGTACCCAAACTGTGGACTGCAATACTAAAATTGGGACTCTGACTCTCAGCAGGGGCACCTGGATTAAAACTCTCTTTGCAGTCAGCAGAGGGGATTAAATTGAACCAGAGAACATCCCGCTGCAGGAGGTCTCTCACAGAGGCAGTCAATAGCAAATGGACATAAAAACCTGCCACCCTTTTATGGGGTTTGAGGCCTGTCAGACCAAAACAAAATACCTCTGCTCAGAGTGCAGATATCCTGGCTGGGTAGAGGCATTTGTATGCACAAGGCTCACTTATCTTAAAACACAACCACCAAATGAGCAAAGGTGGGCAGCAGCACTTCACGTGGCAACCCTGGCAGGCAGAGCATCCACCTACCACAGGGCTGACATTGTGCTCCCATGGCACTCTTCCCAGTGGGTTTGATGGGCTGTATCTAAAGGAGTGCACAAAAGCACCAGACTTTTGGGGAGTTCAGATGGGAGGGGAAGAGATTCTTGCTCTGGCAGACGCTTTTCTGTGCAGCCAAAGAGGAATCTTCACCTGGAGTAAAGGACTGTGGCCCCAGCCTCAAAGTTAGGGCACTCGGGTGTGAGAAGGGAGTTCTGGTTCCTGGCTATGGCTTTTATTCAATAAAGAACTAATGTAACATGCGTAAGCAGTCCAGGGACCTTTGTTGATCATTGTCTTAATTGACTAAAGTGCAAGGATACTGTTCTAAGTATTGATTTTCTAATCAAATTAGTGCCTGGTATTTACCCTCCATATGTTTATTCCTCCATTGTGTGAGGCTGTATAATGTCCCATGGGGTCAGTATCTAACATAAGTTTATTGTCCTGTGCCTTCTCTGAATATGCACAGAATGCATCAGGCTCTCATAACCATTAATAACCAACTGAAGTGGAGAATTATTTTTTTTTTAATCAACAAAGCTGCTGATAGAGACTTAGCCTCACATTTAAGGGAATCTGTTCCATTATTGAACACACTGCTTCAGATTTCCTGCCTGACTGCTTGAAAATGGCCAAGTCTCACTCTGCCTTGATTTCTCACTAAGAAAAAATTAGTGTGATGAAGATGCCAGAAGTTTTAGTCTGGGAACTGCAGTGAGGAGACCATGGAAGTCTCTTTCCCATGAGGAACAGGCTGTAGGATGCCTGTCCTGGGAAGCTGGGTTCTGCCTTCCCCAGCTCTGATGGCTTCTCCACCAGGTACTCCATTTACTCAACCTGAGAAATGAGTCTTGGATTTGGTCCTAATGAACCAGAAGGAGAACACATATACATTTCAGAAGTATCTCATAATGCAAAAGGGAAAAATCTTGTTACACTGCACTCCAAACAGCCTATTCAAGGTAATCACATTTGTATTTATTAAATGAGGCAGCATTCACAAAATGTCAGCATTGCAGCCAAGACATAAACAACGTTACCCAAGACATAGTCCAGAAGCAACAGGATGGTTTCTGACACTTCCTGTTCTCAGAGTCCTCCTTTCTCTTTCCTAATGATCTCTAATAAGACGATGTGCCAACGTACATGCACGGCGATCTCCAGGCTGGCTGCTTCATAGACATGCCTTTTGCAATGTAGGAAACACTGTAAAAGGTGGCATATTAAAAGTCTATGCCCAACTTCTTTCTCTAACATTTAATTAATTATAATCTGAACTAGAATCTCCAGTAGCTCTTTTTAATGTTCATTCTTCTGATGAAAATAACCTTTGTGAAATAGAGGTAAATTTACTTCCTTTGCTTATCCAATGATTTATTGAGTTAACCCATAGTGGAAGAAGGCAGGTACAAAATAAAGTGGATCAGAGTAAGAGGTTTTGGGGAAACAGCTGCAGGAGTCTCCTTTGTGCAGAAGGGGTGGTGAGCTTTCAGAATAGGAAACAACCCCAAGTGAGGAAGCGGTAGAAGGACTGCTCACTCTCACTGCTGACTTGAGGGACAAGACACCTGGAGAAAATAATTTGGCTGATTTGCATTTGAAAAACAGCAAAATATGGTACCTGGCAATGCTCTCTTCATTCCATAATTACAACCTCTAGCATTCTGGGATCACTTCACAAGCATAAGTGATTGATCATAAAAAAACACATGATTTTAACCACGAAAGAAGACACATCTCAGCAAAGTACTTAATCCAGGCTTTTATGCCAGGTTGAATAAGGATGCAATTCTCAGCTTCATTCTGCAAAATGCTTTGGGGAAAAATTTTGAAAATGCATCTGAAAATGCCAATATACCAGCATCAATGCTATAAGGAATTTGTACAGAGGTAAGTGAAGAACAATTGATTCGGGGTTTTTAGACACATCATTGCAAGGACAAAAATTAATCAGTTTTAAGACAAACAATGTATATGAAAAGAGCTGACCTGGCAAAAAAAAATATTATACCAGAACATGGAATTTATCTTATGCTATGTACAGCATGTGTTTAACAAAACCTTTTATAATCAACATGGAAACAACAAAGTCAGCATTGCCTCCTTAAAGCAACAACGATCAGTGTACAAGAAAGCTGAAAGTCACTATGGAAGCAGCATGATGTCATTAAAATTAAACATATAATCTGTAAATAAATACCCATCCCCCCCAAAAAACCCTCAACATAATCATAAGATTCTTAAAATGATACAGAAATGTCTAGAGTGACAGATGTTTTGGTCAAGATGCCTACATATTTTCTATAGTATTTTACATTTCAAAACACTTTTCTTTCTAGGCTTCAAGCACTCATTTGTCTTCTTTTATTTTGATGTGGCTTCCAAGAAGACAAGGCATTGTAGTCAGAGTGCAGTATCAGGTCTGTAATATGCTCTGATGGGCAGAGCATTTCTGCTGTCTTGGTCTCTGAGACATTTATTAATGGATGAGCTGATAATGCTTATTATGTGCCTGAGATAACCTCAAAAGAGCCAGCAAATATAACTAGAGGTGAACAATGTCTGTTCTTGTGAAGGTTTCTTAGCAATAAATTGGATTTTCAATGCAAAATATATCACATTTTGAAGAAAAAGCAATCATACCTTTGAGACCCTATTAGCTGTAGAAAGTGTTTGGGAAATAAGCAAAGACACGTTGCATGTCTTCAGAATCATTTAATTCATCAAAGGACAAAGAAATCAGCATCTCATTGAAACGCAGCCTTCTGGAGCTTTTAGTTCTGATGCCCATGAAGTCAGGGAAAGAGAGTTTTCTGGTATTACAGTCTCTGGTAAGCAGGATTGACAAAGATACAGTCACATCATTCAGACACTAAAGATGAGGTGATCCTCTTATTTCTCTCATTAGTTTTTAATCAGGTGCTTCAAAAGAATTTCTGAAAACACAGATATTTTTCCTAGTACCATCACACCTTCAGAACCACAGCTACAGGTCATGGTGAAGTGTGTTTATTTGTGTTCAAATATATGCTTTTAGATTAAATTACTCTTTGAGGCTTACTTCTCTGCCAACTGCTATTTGTCCTGCAGGAAAACAACTCCATGAAGAAATGTAAATAACTTGTGGTTCTTGAGGGCTTTGGGACAATTACTATGCCATCTGAGTTCTCAAAATTGCAGTAAGTAGGTTATAGAGCTTTGGCATCATCATTCCATATGGCTGCATCCGAAATCAGATGCTTAGGTGGGTTGTAAAGTGACATAGTTTGAATACACATCATTGTATCTTAAGCTCAGCTACAAGCCCTAGGCCACCACCCGTTCAATAAGGGATCAGACATGGGTCAATTAAATTCTGTGAACATTTTATTATCTGGGAGCTGAAAGTCTTTAGCTGAGATTAGACAAATACGGATCTTCACAGATTACAGCCACAGCACCGATGCTGTTACCAAGTTACATGGTGAATATCATCTCAAATCACAGCTAACACCAGAAGGAAAATAATCTAAACAGGTAATTTCAGGGGGGACACACTAAAAACCAAGCATTGATGCCGGTTTTTACAAGAGAGCCATTATTTAGGGCTCCCTTTGTACAAGCTGCATAAGCAATTAAGTAAGAAGAAAACAAAGATAAAACCAGTAGATTTTCTAGACATGAAAGTGTAACATATTTCTGTGCTGTCAGGCTAAATTTTTCATTGGAAAAGCTTCCCCCCACCCCCAAACTCCAGGTCAGCTCTTGTTACCACGCTATTCCAGGTCACCAAAATGATAGAATTAATGAAAGACAAAGGAGATTTTTTTTCTCTCTATTATTGCAGCCTTGTCTTAAACTGGATGGATTTACTCAGTTCTTTGCAAAATCTCACCACACTGTTTGTAAGGAGGCACAGTGGGGGCCAGCAGTTACACTAAGTTTTTCTGCTATTCTTCCTATCGATGCATTTCATCTTTTGACTGCTTTGTGTCAGCCCCATGGGATGGACCACAATGTAGAGTGTGAAGCCCCAGATCACAGAATGTTTGAGGCTTTTCTGCTTTCACACCTTCCTCTCCTTTCCCTTCCTAAGCTTCTCATAATTCTTAAAGTAATTATTAATTTAGTCTTATTTTAAAATACTCTTAATTTGATTATTCTCGTTATTCTTACCATTCCCATAAGTTTCCTTCCCGCTTTTAAGTGTTTTTAGAAAGGATTTTCAATGCAAAACAACTATGCAAATGCAAATTTTAACAAAAATTAATGCAAATGAAGAATTAATATTCAAAAATAGATTAGGAGTTTATTAATTTTTCACAAACAAGTGTCTTATCTACTTCACAAAAACAGTTCTTGGATCTTGGACCCTGTTCTGAGGCACTTGTAATTCCATCTTGACTTAAGACACAAGAATCAAAAATCAGTCAAAGGAGGTGGGGGTAGGGGAAAACATATTACTGTTCACCCAAGCAACAGCAACTTGACTGTGTTGCACCAGTGATGCCATCAATTATTCTGAATACATATATAGATCACCTTTATTAACAAACACAATTCAGAACTGAAAATTAACTGTACTTTCTGGAGCACACTATCTTTGTGGTATCTTATCACTCAGAGAGCCTTAACAGATAGGACAAAAAAGCTAAAGGAGGGAAGGTTTAGATTAGATCTTAGGGGGAAGTTTTTTACAGAGAGAGTGGTGAGGGGCTGGAACAGGCTGCCCAGAGAGGTGGTGGATGCCCAGTCCCTGGAGGTGTTCAAGGCCAGGTTGGATGGGGCCCTGGGCAGCCTTGTGTAGCTCCAGGCCTGGAGGTTGGTGTCCCTGCCTGTGGCAGGGGGGTTGGAGCTCTCTGACCCTTGAGGTCCCTTCCAACCCAGACCATTCTATGATTCTATGATTCTATGACAAGAAGAAATGGCCTCAAGTTGCACCAGGGAAGGTTTAGAATTGTATATTAGAAAAAATGTCTTCAACATAAAGGTTGTCAATCACTGGAACAGGCTGCCCAGGGAAGTGGTTGAGTCACCAACCCTGGAGGTATTGAAGAGCCGGGTAGACATGGTACTTAGGGACATGGTTTAGTGGTTGGGCTGACAGTGTTAGGTTGGACTTGATGATCTTAAAGGTCATTTCCAACCAAAACAATTCTATGGTTCTATTATATTTCTTCCTAGTTTCCTGAAGGACAGAGCTTAGCTTAACCTAAGCTGCGAATGCAACCACACTGAATGCCAGGGACATGTAAGGGATTTCTAAAATAAAATAAAAGCAGAGATTTTAAAAGACAAATGTGGTGGTTTAGCCCTGGCTGGAGGCCAGACGCCCACCAAAGTCGGTCTATCACTCCCCTTTTTAGTTGGACAGGGGAGATATTTTGAGAGGGTTAGGAATCAAGGTAAGGACAGGGAGAGATTATCCTGTAATCAATGTCATGGGCAAAACAGACTCAACACAGAGTGAAGGAAAGAAAACTCTCTGATTTATTACATTACACTACACTACACACACAGTGAAACCAGAGTCAGATAATGAGAGGTGTGACCAGATCTTAAAGCACCTTCCCCCCACCCCTCCATTCTTAGCAGACTTCCCTTTAGTCATGATTTCGCTCCCTTCTTCCCCCTTGTTGTGGCACAGGGGGGGCAGGGACTGGGGAAATGGGGTTCTCAGTCACTTCTTCACAAGCTGTTTTCCTTTTCAAGATCTTAAAATACCTCTACCTCCCCCTCACCCCTCCCTTCTTAGCAGACTTCGCTCTAACCTTTTCCATGGGCTGTGGGGGGACACCAGCTCCACCATGGGTTTCTCCAGGGGCTGCAGGGGCATCATTCTCTCCAGCACCTGGGGTGCCTCCTCCCCTGCCCTCCCCAGCCTTGGTGTCTGCACAGCTCCTTGCATCTTCTCACTCCCTTCTCTGGTGGCAAAAATGCAGCTGCTTGCAGGTTTTTTTCTCCTGTATGTGATTCCCAGAGGTGCTGTGACCATCACTGATGGGCTTGGCCCTGGTCAACAGCAACATTGGCCAAGAAACAGCTGATGTTTACTCTCTGGGGCCTGTAGCCCCCATTGTCTCCCAGCACCCAGCTACACAAATCTGTGACAACAAACAAATTCAAATCATTAAGAAGATCTAAAGGAAGAATGTCTTTCCTGCCTGTGGCAGGGGGGTTGGAGCTCTATGATCCTTGGGGTCCCTTCCAACACAGACCACTCTGTGATTCTATGATTCTATGAATGTCTTTGGAAGTAGATTATGGCTTTGGAAATGTCCATCACAGACACACCTTAAAATGCAATGCAGGCTGGACTGGCAGCTACCATCTCATTTTCGATGGAGTTTTTAGGAGATTTTCTTTTAAGGTATTGGGATATCTGCATATAACAATGATAGTGCTATGGTTTATTATTTATTGTTTCAGTAAAAAAAATAAGATCTAAGTTAATTCAAGGGCCAAACCACTTTGGGTCTGTGTTTTCAAAATTTTATTTCAAAATCAGACATTAAGCTTCATGTAGGAGCATACAAATCAGAGTGGATTGCTTTCCTGTGGAACCAAATATCCAAATGACACAGGACTAACAACGGTCCATCCACCCTCAGCAAGTACCCGATGGGACAAAGCTGGGAGGAGTGGCTGACACACAGGACACTGCACTGCCATCCAGAGAGACCTGGACAGGCTGGAGAGCTGGGCAGGGAGAAACCAGATGAGGGTCAACAAAAGCAAGTGGAGAGTCTGGCACCTGGGAAGGAATAACTGCTGGAATCAGGACAGGCTGGGGGATGAGCTGCTGGAGAAGAGCTCTGTGGAGAAGGATCTGGGGGTCCTGGTTGATGACAGGTTGGCCATGAGCCAGCAGTGTGCCCTGGGGGCTGAGAGAGACAATGGGATCCTGGGGGGCATCAGGAGGAGTGTGGCCAGCAGGTCACAGGAGGTGATCCTCCCCCTCTACTCTGCCCTGGTCAGGCCCCACCTGGAATACTGTGTCCAGTTCTGGGCTCCCTGGGATAAAAAGGACAGGGATCTCCTGGAGAGAGTCCAGAGGAGGCTACGAAGATGATGAAGGGCCTGGAGCATCTCCCCTGTGAGGAAAGGCTGAGTGAGCTGGGACTGTTCAGCCTGGAGAAGAGAAGACTAAGGGGGGACCTTATGAATGTTTATAAATATCTTCAGTATGGGATGCAGGGGAATTAGCCAGCCCCTTTTCAGTGTCTGTGGGGACAGGACAAGGGGCAATGGCTGCAAGTTGGAGCACAGGAAGTTCCACAGCAACATGGGGAAGAACTTTTCCCCAGTGAGGGTGCCAGAGCCCTGGGACAGGCTGCCCAGGGAGGTGGTGGAGTCTCCATGTCTGGAGAGATTCCAGCCCCATCTGGACGCCTGTCTGTGCAATATGAGCTGGGGAGCTGCTTTGGCAGGGGGGTTGGACCCCATGAGCTCTCCAGGTCCCTTTCAACCCCTACAATTCTGTGATTCTGTGATTCTGTGATTCTATGAAAGTTGGACTTGATGCTTTGCCCTGCAAGATCTACCACTTTGGGAGGTTTTGCTTAGTTCGAGGTAGTTCACAAAACATCAAATGACCAAGTAAGTTTTCTAGGCTGTTATATGATTATTTGACTTCCTAAAAAATATTGGATGTCGTAGAAATAATCAGGGAGCTGGACACATTTTTATATGGGAAGTCACTACAAAAATATAAATTACAATTCATACAGTCATGCCCAGAAGTCAGATATGTTCCTTGCTGGACACCTGTGTGTACATCGCAGAGTGCTATTTTCTGTCCAAATTGTTTTGCAACCTAAAATCCTAAGAGATGTTTTTCATTAAGAGGTGAAATGGTGATGGTCTATGGACCAGCAAATGGTACGAGGAGTACAGACTAAGTGCACTGCTTTATCTCCTCTCATTATACAAGAGACAAACATTCAACGACATCAGCAGGTATGCAGCTGCCACAAAGATACACGTTTTTTGGTGAAGCAAAGTTGACTTTGGGGTTCACTGCTGCAAGGTGTCCCTGAGAATCTCTACACTGCTCAGCAAAAAAAGGACCAGCAATTTTGCTCATAAAATCAATCCTCCATGCATTCCCATTACTTAAATGTTATCTTATGCTGTTGCTTTCTCAGCAGCTCCAACTTGCTTTCTTGCAAAGCAATGTTTGCAAGTGGTTCCCTTTGGGCAATACAGCTGTTCTTGTATGGACAGCTGCACCAGTTTGTCTCTTTCTGCCCTCCAATGATGTCCTCAAAGGATCAGGCATTCCCAGAAGCTCCAGTCTGTGAAATATATGTCATCAGTTTCATGTTGTTAAAATGCCACTCACAGACTCTGACAGATTGCTGACTCTATTTCAGATATTTTGAGTAGAAAAAAAAACCCAAAAATACCCAGAAGGAAATTATTCTTATGCCCTAGGACCACCATTTGGGCCCTAAGGAAATACTGGGCCAAGCCCCTACATGCAGACACACTACTGCAAAGTGGCAATGTGAATGTAAGAGAGTTGGAGCCATCAGTCCTGGGGATGGAAATCATTTCCTGGCTTTCCTGCAATGTGAGAAATGCCACATCACTTACTCTCAGACAGACAATGAGTCTGCATCTGCTTTATTTGCTAGCATAGACGTAATCTGTGAGACCAGTAACTTAGGAGGACCAAAAAAGCATCTGATGGTTGCCAAGAGAGCATGAGAACCTACAGTTAAATTGAAACCAAAATAAACTGTGAATCCTCATGTCTCGGACCTCAGTTAGTAAAATTCCTGTGATTAGACAGAAGCTACCACCCTGGAAAATCTTACACAGTGCATCATTGCCTGCAATGTTTTCCCATGTTCCCCAGTACAAATCTACACACTACACTGGTTTGATTCAGTCTGGCAACTTCTGTAATCCTCATATTGCCATCCCATTATGTCACTGTTCAGCTAACATATCCCTCCACACACAATGGTCAAATAATTCCTTTGCCACTCCTGACCTTTTTAAAATTTTCAAATTTAAAGCATTAAACTATTTCTAGTCTGAGGTTTTATATTATCACACTAAACTATGTAAATTGTTTACAAGAGCTTCCTAGGAAGCATGGATTTGCTGATATCAAGCGCTTCCTGAACAGAACCAGTGTTCTTCACTCCCCTTAGTGAGAGTAGGAGACGCTTGGCATTTCAGGATTAGACTTGAGCCCCTCAATCATTGCCTGATTCCTAGCAAAATCTGTCATCTGGCCTATATATCACAAGTTCAGCTTGCCAACCAGCACATGATCCTCTGGCAAGTGAAACACGTTGGCAGAGATTTGTTGGATCAAAGGTAGACATCTAAGAGTATGATGTAATATGACCTAGTTTTCCACATTCCTTCATAGACCATGAAGGGAGTAGAAAGCTCTGCAGAGCAATTAATTTCAGTCTAATGACTAAAACTGACTTCCCATTACTTCTAGAGGGCATCTACAGAGGTTTATCTCAGACATAAACAATCACACTAGATGTCTACCATTAAGTGAGGTGAATCCCACCACCACTTCCAGGCTTCAATAGCTGCATCAGTTGGACTAGATTGAAATGCAATGCCTTAGCATAGCTTCTAGGAGTACTGTTCCATGATCTTCCCAGGTACAGAGGTGAGTCTGACAGATCACTAGTTCCCCAGGTCGTCCTTTTTACCCTTTTTAAAAATGAGCACAATGTTGCCCTTCTTCCAGTCACCAGGGACTTCCTCTGACCACCATGACTTTTCATATATGATGGAGAGTGGCTTGGTTACCACAGCCAATTCCTTCAGGACCCTAGGATGCATCTCATCAGGTCCCATAGACTTATATATGTTCAGTTTCTTCAGGTGGTCACGAACCTGATCTTCCCCTACAGTGGGAGGGGCTTTACTCTCTTGTGCCACATCTTGCTGCCCACTGACCCAGGATGGGTAAGAAGAGCTTTTGCAAGTGAAGACTGAGGCAAAGAAGTTGTTGAATAGCTCAGCCTTCTTCTCATCCATTAATACAATGCAAAGCCTCCATTTTTGTTCATCAGGGTGGGTACACTTTCTTTCACCTTCCTCTTCCAGTTGACATACCTGTAGAAGGCCTTCTTGATGTACTTTGCATCCCTTGCCAAGTTCAGCTCCAGCTGCACATTGGCCTTCCTGACCCTATCCCTACACAACCAGCCAGAATCCCTATATTCTTCCCAGGTTACCTGTCCCTGCTTGCTCTGCTTGTGCAGTTGCCTCTCACTCTTTAGTTTGACCAGCAGGTCACAACTCAACCACGCTGGTCTCTTCCCTTCCCTGCCTGTTTTCCTACATCTGGGGATTGAGAGCTCTTGTGCTCCGTGGAAAGCATCTTTAAACCTCTGACAACTCTGTTATGTTCCCTCATCCCTAAGGACCGTTTCCCAAGGCATCCCACTGATTAATTCACTGAAGAGCTGGAATTTTGCTTTCCTAAAATTGAGTGTCCCAACTACACTCTTCATCTGCCCCATACCTCTCCAAACCTTGAACTCTACCAATGTGTGATTGCTGCAGCCCAGACTGCCTCCAGTCTTCATGTAACCAACAAGGTCACATGCATTGGTATCTCTCAGGTCTAGTATTCCATCACTTCATGGAGGGGTGTCTATTACCTTGGCTAATAAGTTGTCTTCGATGCACTCTAGGAGTCTCCTGAATTGCCTGCAGCTTGCTGTGCTATTTTTCCAACAGATGTCAAGGTGGTTGAAGTCCCCCCAGTAGGACAAGAGTTTGTGAGCGTTAAGCCTCCTGTAGCTGGAGAAAGAAGGCTTCATCTAAGGGTTCCCCTTAATCAGGTGGCTTGTAGCAGTTACCAACTACAATGTTCTCTTGTTTGCATCAGTCTCTCATTCTTACCCATAAGCTTTTGACTTGCCCATGGCTATTCTTCAGGGACAGGTCTTCACACTATCCCTTTCCTGATATAGAAGGCAAACCCACCACCCCTCCTTCCTGGCCTGCCTCTTCTGAACAGCCTGTAGCTATCAATAGCCTCACTGCAGTCATGGAATTCATTCCCCCAAGTTTCAGTAATGGCAATGAGGTCATAGCTTCCTAGTATTATGGTAGCTTCCAACTCCTCCTGCCTCTTGCTCAAGTTGCATGCATTTGTGTAGAGACACTTGACCTGGACTGTTGGTCATGTTACCCTCTTAGTGGAACACCCCTTATTTCCCTTAAGATGTTCCATGAAATTTTCCTTGTTGGCCTCTACCACAAGACCCCCAAGCTTATCTCTGCAGGACTTTAACTGTACTGCAGCATTCCCAGCATGCCCTGTGGACACAGGTGGACAGCCCATACCTGCACCCCTTCCCTCCAACCATAGTGTGTCCTCCATCACTTTGTCATTGCCAAACGTGGTATATTCCCCTTCCCCCTTCCCATCTAGTTTAAAGCCCTGGCTATGAACCCTGCAAGCTCCTGGGGCAAAGACCCTCTTTCCTCTATGAGAAAGGTGGTTCCCATATGATGCCTGTAAGCCTGGTGCCATGTAGTCCATCCCATTGTCATAAAAAACACCAGCCACGAAGCCATGCATTAATAAATTGGGTTTGCCTATTCCATCCTATGTCACTGCCTGCAACTGGAAGGAGGGAGGAAAAAGAATCACCTGAGCCCCAGATTCCCTCACTAGCTATACTAGGACCTCTTGATTTCCCTTGGACTACATACTGCAGCTTTGTCACCCCCCACATGGGGAAGAGAAGTAGCAGATAGTAGCTTGAGGACTGTACCAGAGTAAGAAGTTTCCTAGTAATATCTCTAACCCAGGCTCCTGGGAGGCAGCAGACCTCCCTATGAGTAGGTTCTGCCCTGCATATCGGTCTTCCCATTCCCCTTAGCAGGAGGACTCCTACCACTATGACTTGTCTTTTCCTTCTTGCTGCAAATGTAGTCATCCAGGGGTATGTCGCTCTGATCTTGACCCCTTCCTATGTAGACGAGTCAGCACCCACATTGTCCCCTGCCTGGTCCTCCACAGTTAGAACCTCATATCTATCATTTAGAGGCACTTGGGGAGACACGGGCAAGGAGATTTTCTTGCTGCCATTTGTGGACTAACTTCCACCCACTGTTTCCCTTTAAGTCCCTGTCTACATCCCGATGGAGGGACAATGCCAATTCCCTCTAATCAGGAGTGTTTTCCAGTGGCTGTCTCTGCTCATGTTTCAGAGAGCTCAGGGTGTGTCTCCACAAGTCTATCTCATGTTCTAACTCCCTGATGTTTCTTCTCCTGTCTACTCTCTCTCTTAGCTCTACTACCAGGCTGAGTAGATAGACCACTTGATCACACTGTACACTGCTGTTGTCTCTTCTGCCCTCTATTTACCCGTGCAAGCTGGTGGCACTCCCTGCAGCCAGAGGCCTGGACAGCTACGTGTTTTGCTGGGAGTGGTGAAGCAGGACCCCTGGAGTCACTTCTTTCCTTTGCTTCCCTCTTCTTCTCCATGATAATTTCTTGAACTATACCTCCTGATGGCATAGATGAAGGAGGAGGGACCACGTTCTGTAGGTGCTTCTCCTCACTGCAGATAGGAATGGGGCCAGAAAGGGAGCTTGAGAAGGATCATGGAAAAGTTTCCCTTTAGGAAGGGAAAATGAAGGGAATAGGGAGGAGAAAAGATGGGGCTCCAGTTCCTACCCTCCAGTCCTTCAGACACCACGCACAAAAACAGTTGGGCACATGACTTTTTCTTCTCATTCTCTGCCTGTTTGTTTGGGTACTCTCCTAGGACACAGGAGATAATAGGTGTTAAACTACTGATCATAGAATCATAGAATCATAGAATGGCATGGGTTGGAAGGGAACCCCAAGGATCATAGAGCTCCAACCCCCCTGACACAGGCAGGGACACCAACCTCCAGGCCTGGAGCTACACAAAGATGCCCAGAGCCCCATCCAACCTGGCCTTGAACACTTCTAGGGATGGGCCATCCACCACCTCTCTGGGCAGCCTGTTCCAGCCCCTCACCACTCTCTCTGTAAAAAACTTCCCCCTAAGATCTAATCTAAACCTTCCTTCCTTTAGTTTTAATCCATTCCCCCTTGTCCTGCCAGTGTCTACCCTTTGAACAAGTTGATTCCCCTCCTGTTTGTATGTTCCCTTCAGGCACTGGAAGGCTGCAGTGAGGTCCCCCCGCAGCCTTCTCTTCTCCAGGCTGACCCAGCCCAGCTCCCCCAGCCTCTCTTCGTAGGGGAGCTGCTCCAGCCCTCTGATCATCCTTGTGGCTCCTCTGAACCCTCTCCAACAGTTCCACATCTTTCTTGTATTTGGGGCCCCAGCTCTGGACACAGGACTCCAGATGGGGCCTCCCGAGGGCAGAGCAGAGAGGGACAATCCCCTCCCTGTCCCTGCTGCCACCCCTCTGCTGATGGAGCCCAGGATCCCATTGGCCTTGCGAGCTGCAAGAGCCACTGCTGGCTCATGTCAAGCTTCTCATCCACCACAATCCCCAAGTCCTTCTCAGCAGGGCTGGTGCTGAGGAAGGAATCAGATCTCCTACTTCATAGGCACTGCCTTGTATCTAACCTAGTGTATTTAAGCACTAAGCCTTTGGGTGTGTATGAGTAAACCACAGTGGCATTTGGTGAGGAATAAAATCTTTGCAGGATGAACTGTATGTTGTTGGAGAATGCTGACTGAATTCAGGACATAAGGTCTGGCAGGCAAAAGGTTTGTTATGTTCTAGGCTGTCATCAGGTTAAAGCATGGACTGGATGTAGACTACTCAGAAGTGAGAAAATTTTGTCATAAAGGGGTCAAAGGATGGCTCAGGTACCCCAGGAGTTTAGTGGCATTTCAGGGAACTAATTTTTTCCCTAGAGCCAAATCCCATTGTGCAGTTTTCATATTGTTTGAAACAGGAATTATCCTGCCATTCCAACAAGATAACATTTAAAATTAAAATAGGGAACAAAGTGCTAGAAGGACATAAAAGCTGAATAAAGATGGAGTGGGAGAAGAAAGTGAGCAAAAAGGGTGTAAGAAGAGAAAGGCAGAATTAGGATGGAGTGGGAGATAATGTGAACAATCAGAATTAAAAATAAACCCCAGTCACTTTTCATGGTGAAAGTTCTCAGCTAGGAAGCTGATTGGCATCTTACGGCTCTGTCAGAGCATTACAGAATGAGAATATAAAGTTGCCATCCTGTGTTTTACCTGTTTCAGAATCACATTTGTTAATTGGAAGATGTGTGATTTTGGATGTCCTAAAGTCCTGTACTTGACCACTGGAGTCAAATTAGTAAATCTTGGGAAGAAAGGAATGCAAGCTGATGCTTTGCTCAACAAACTTGTACGTAGAGAAGAAGAAGATCACCAGGATTAAATGCCAGACAAAACCATGACTTTATTAATTTTCACTTGACCCTGATACAAATGTATGAACCATGCAATTATTTCAAGATCCAAACAGCCTTAAACTCTCCCTGTCTCTCACTTCGTCCTCCTCTCACTTTCACCTGCAGCAGCAGAGAGCACTTTCTCCTGCTAACCTGCAATAAACTGGTTACAGCTGCCTTCAAAGGAGATCCACTGAAACTTAAAAATAAATGAGACAAGACTAAGATTAATAAAATAGGCAAGGATAATTGTTCATTTTGTTATGAACCAAATTCAATCCATTAAGGGAAGAGTATAAGACTCCCTTCTAGTTAAATTGACTGAAACATTCTGCAACAATGGATAATAATAAAGCACAATTAAAAGTGAAAGTGACCTGGGGCTTTCAATACCCAAGAACCATGGTAATGGAACAAGAAGGCCATTTAAAGGTCAGAAGCTTATAAACAATATCCTCAGAGCAATTTCTCAAGAGGAAAATCATTTCAGATGGACCTACCATGAAGTTTATAAATGAGAAGGCTTCTCCCATCCTGAAGGAAGGCAAGCAAAATTAAATGCCTTCTACACGGCTCTGGCAGATATTGTTCCGTGTCTCAGGCTCAACAAGCACTATTCTTAGTCCAGCTGGCATTCAGTGAATCATCTGGCAAGGTAAACCTCAGAATACCATGTTTATGGATTCATGTGTTTTCCAAAACATTTGTCTTTGGATATGATATCTGGGCTGCAATCCACGAGCTCTGCCTGCAGAGCAGAGCATCTCCAGCGGTGCAGAGCAAGAGGCAAAAGAAAACAGGGAAGGTCAAGGTTCTCTCTGGGCAATGGTGGGGAGCAATATCCATCTAACCCTTCTGTTCCCTGCCCAGCTGTGCTTCTCTGGCAGAGTTTCTGTGACCCCACACACCTTCCAGCACACCTTGGGGATCAGCACTTGCTGCCAGCTTGTCCAAGTAGGGTGTCCTTACACCACTATGGTGGTGTCAACCTTTCAACCTTTCCTTGCTGAGAACAGTTGTCCTGGGTACACTGGTCTGTGACTGGAAATTCGTCCCCATGAGTGAAAATGTAGAAACTATTGTAAAAACCTAGTATCATTCCTTGTATCTACAGAGATCCTGCAAGCTCAAAAGGCAAAAAAATATATCCTTCTCCACTTAGAGACCTTTTTGTCCTTCGTTTTTCAGACTTAGAGGTAGTACCCCATTCCATCAGGGCCTGTACACACAGCTGGAAATACAGATTATGTCCAAAACACTTTAATTTACTGCAGGAAAATAAGGCAATTCACATGAGTGTCCATCAGATATCCATCAAATATATATGGCTAGGAGATTGTTTTTCATCCAAGCAGGCATATTGAATACAGTGTTCCAACAAAAATGGTATTATGTCAGCACCCACAGCAAAAACTGCTAGGAAGATTGTGCAGGATCCAGCAAATTCCAAATCTGTATCTGGAGAGGGGAAAAAAAAAGGTGGTCTTAGATTTTTATTCAGCCTGTGTTATATCTCAGTCATCACAGAACACCTCATAACCCAATGTCCAGGGGAAAAAAACAACAGGATAGTTGGCACAAGGTATTATCACGTGTAAGTCATGTTTTATGTCTCATGCAGCTGCATCAAAGACTGACATAAACCAGTCATTTCAAAAGTAGTCTAATGACAGCGAAGAATTATACTCAGGCTTTTGGTGAATTCTTTGCAGATGTGTCTTAATTCGAGAGTTAGCCTAATAGTGATGCTGCCTTACACAACACAGGTTTCACTGGCTATTTATGGGCATTTAATATTTCATTAGTTCCCTTTCTGAATGCCTTTCTTCTGCCGTGCTCATTCTGTACTTGGCTCTCCATCTGCCCTCTTTCTTTCGTTTGCAGACCGCAAGTTCATTGAATATTTTATTCCCAGTTCCTTTCATGCTCTCTTCTCAAGCAACCCATCAACCCAGTGAGTTGAAGCTTGGTCCCCCATATGTTCAGGTTAGTAAAAAAACATATCCAAAAGAACTGAACTGTTTGGTGTGGATATGTGTTGCCTGTGTTCGTCTTCTTAGATGATGAAGGGCCTGGAGCATCTCCCCTGTGAGGAAAGGCTGAGTGAGCTGGGGCTGTTCAGCCTGGAGAAAAGAAGACTAAGGGGGGACCTTATGAATGTTTATAAATATCTGAAGTATGGGATGCAGGGGGAATGGGCAGCCCCTTTTCAGTGGTCTGTGGAGACAGGACAAGGGGCAATGGCTGCAAGTTGGAGCACAGGAAGTTCCACAGCAACATGGGGAAGAACTTTTCCCCAGTGAGGGTGCCAGAGCCCTGGGACAGGCTGCCCAGGGAGGTGGTGGAGTGTCCATCTCTGGAGAGATTCCAGCCCCGTCTGGACGCCTGTCTGTGCAATATGAGCTGGGGACCTGCTTTGGCAGGGGGGTTGGACCCCATGAGCTCTCCAGATCCCTTCCAACCCCTGTGATTCTATGATTCTATGATTCTTTTTAAATATGCCTTGCATAGTGTTGTTGATATTTCAAGAAAATACCACTTTCTGCTGGTGCAGCTCATTTACAGCAGACTGACCATGCACTGACTGTGCACAGACAGCACATGCAGGGTGACAGGAACAGCTGATCAAACACAACCCACCTGAATTCGACTCGGTACATTTTCCATCACACAGAAAAGAAATTTGGTTTTTTTATAGATTTTGTCTTGGTCTTGCTTCTGAGCTACAGGTGTAAAAATAAGACAGGAAGCCGGACAGATTTTCTTCTCTCAAGACTGTAAAATCACTCAATAAACCTCCTTCTATAATAAAACCCTTAAAATGATGGTTGGAATCTTGGCTCCGTTGGAGTCAACAGTAAAAGTCCCATTCACATCAGAAGCAACTGACTTCTGTGCTAATGAAAGCCCTCTAACCACACCAGGTACACTACATAATGACTCAATATAATCAGTTGTTATAAACTACATACTTTTCTCCAGATAGGATTGCAAAATTCTAAACTAATATTGCATTTTAAAAAAATACTGGTTTCTTCCATCAGCAAAAGACAGTCAATATACCAACACCCATTAAGGCTAAGCAGCAATTTAAAAAAGCACTCCTGGAGACACCATGGAATTGAAACTGGGGGGGGAAGGGGAACGTTATACAGGCCAAATGAAATGGTCAAGGCTGTTTTATGCCTCTGCTGGAAGCTGGTATCTCTAGGGCCAAAGTAAATGTTAAAAGCATGATTGGTCAAGATGGGCTCACATGGACACCAGGAAAATTCATACCAAACTAGGAGGGATTTGTAGACTGCTTCTGTGCCTAATATTTTGTTTTGACTGACCAAAGCATGCCTGGTAAGTACCCAGAAAAAAAAAATTTCCAGATTATCACCTGAGGGTATTGTATCCACCCTCAGCAAGTACCTGATGATACAAAGCTGGGAGGAGTGGCTGACACGCAAGACACTGCGCTGCCATCCAGAGAGACCTGGACAGGCTGGAGAGCTGGGCTGGGAGAAATCTAATGAAGTTCAACAAGAGCAATTGTAAAGTCTTGCACCTGGGGAGGAACAACCAACTGTATCTGTACAGGCTGGGGGATGACCTGCTGGGAAGGAGCTCTGTGGAGAAGGACCTGGGAGTCCTGGTTGATGACAGGATGGCCATGAGCCAGCAGTGTGCCCTGGTGTCTGAGAGAGACAATGGGATCCTGGGGGGCATCAGGAGGAGTGTGGCCAGCAGGTCACAGGAGGGGATCCTCCCCCTCTACTCTGCCCTGGTCAGGCCCCACGTGGAGTACTGTGTCCAGTTCTGGGCTCCCTGGGATAAAAAAGACAGGGACCTTCTGGAGAGAGTCCAGAGAAGGGCAACGAAGATGATGAAGGGCCTGGAGCATCTCCCCTATGAGGAAAGGCTGAGTGAGCTGGGACTGTTCAGCCTGGAGAAAAGAAGGCTTAGGGAGGACCTAATTAGTGTTTATAAATATCTTAGACTTGGGATGCAGGGGGAATTGGCCAGCCCGTTTTCAGTGCTCTGTGGGGACAGGACAAGGGGCAATGGCTGCAAGTTGGAGCACAGGAAGTTCCACACCAACATGGGGAAGAACTTTTTCACAGTAAGGGTGATGGAGCAGTGGAATAGGCTGCCCAGGGAGGTGGTTGAGTCTCCTTCTCTGGAGATATTCAAGTCTCGTCTGGACGCCTGTCTGTGTAATGTGAGATAGGGACCCTGCTTTGGCAGGGGGGTTGGACCCGATGATCTCTTGAGGTCCCTTCCAACCCCTAAGATTCTGTGATTCTGTGAAACGCCAGCAAAAATGGATTTTGGAGAGAGAAATTCACATTGTCAGCTGTCTGTTCAGAGTGCAGATAAATCCCGGTGTGTAATTGAAGCATTAGTCATGCTGGCTAACAAAGGCACCACAGCACAGGCAGGGGACTGACAGCACAGCAGAGAGGTCATCATCTGTCTGAGGCACTGCTTTCCCCACCAGCCTCCAGCACCAGCTCAGCAGGCGTGATGGGGTGCATGGGCTGGAGCATCGTGCTCGCTGCCACCCTTCCTGCACCCTGCCACTGGTTTGTCAGCAGGGTGGCTTCCACCCCTCTCACAGGGTGGGCACCCCCTGTCCCCAGCACAGAGGGGATCAAAGTGGACGTTCATATTGAAGCGGTCACTGTCTCAGTGCTCTCTTGGTTTTGGAGCAGGATGGTAGAGGAACAAAGAGGATAAAGTTTTTCCAAACCAGCCTCATGTGTGAGAAGGGGTGATTCTGAATTCAAGCTCTGGGTTAACAAATGCATACTGCTACAGGTGTGAAATGAAAGCCCCTTCTCTACCCATAGAAAACTCTTTTGAAGGTAAGGCCCTACACTTTGGGGGATTTTTTTTTTAGCAAGTCAAAAACTAAGCAAGGGCTCAAATCATAGAATCACAGAATCATAGAATCTCAGGGGTTGGAAGGGACCTGGAGAGATCATGGGGTCCAACCCCCCTGCCAAAGCAGCTCCCCAGCTCATATTGCACAGACGGGGCTGGAATCTCTGCAGAGATGGAGACTCCACCACCTCCCTGGGCAGCCTGTCCCAGGGCTCTGGCACCCTCACTGGGGAAAAGTTCTTCCCCAGGTTGCTGTGGAACTTCCTGTGCTCCAACTTGCAGCCATTGCCCCTTGTCCTGTCTCCACAGACACTGAAAAGGGGCTGCCCATTCCCCCTGCATCCCATACTTCAGATATTTATAAACATTCATAAGGTCCCCCCTTAGTCTTCTCTTCTCCAGGCTGAACAGTCCCAGCTCACTCAGCCTTTCCTCACAGGGGAGATGCTCCAGGCCCTTCATCATCTTTGTAGCCTCCTCTGGACTCTCTCCAGGAGATCCCTGTCTTTTTTATCCCAGGGAGCCCAGAACTGGACACAACACTCCAGGTGGGGCCTGACCAGGGCAGAGTAGAGGGGGGGATCACCTCCTGTGACCTGCTGGCCACACTCCTCCTGATGCCCCTCAGGATCCCATTGGCTCTCTTGAGCCAAATCCAGGAACACATGTAACGATCTCATCGGTTCCTGAATAGTAGCAGGGGAAGAATATTTCTGAGAGTGACATCTCTTACATTGTCATTGTGTGCAGCTATGGATGATCCCAATAGTAAATAATCCATCAAGCAGTGTTTTAGATTTGCCATTACTTCAAGTCACTAAATCAAGTGTGGACATCTGTGAAAATCATATCCTAGCTCATTCACAGGTCTGTGTCATGGGCCTTCATGGTCCAGGTGGAGGATATGATGACAACAGTTCTTGTAGCTATTAAAAGTTATGATCTTTGAATCTGCTTTGCCAGACCCGTTTGGATTTCTTTTCATTTCAAGATTTTGGGTTATTTAAACATTCATATTTGTCAGAGAAGCATCAAAAACCAAAAGTACAAAGCCCAGCCTTTCAGGACATAAATAGATTAACAGATATTAGAGGGAAGGGTACCCAAAAGACTTTAGCTTATTTTTGGCCCTTCCGGAAGGCTGTCATTAGAAAAAAGCCTTCCCCAAACCCCACTGTTAAGGACATTTGAAGTGGAAGGGGGTATCTGCCACAAGACAGGCACTCAAAACACGCTTCCTTCAGGGAGCAAGAAGTTCAGAAGTGTGCTATAAGGAGCTAAAAGCATCTGAGGAGAACAGCTGGTTTAAAATACAGAATAAAGGCAGGAGGACGAAGGAGGCTGTTTCTTTTAAAGTTTGGAGACTGCTGATACTGATCAAGAAAGTGTTTCAGCGTGGCTAAGCTGGAGCATCCAGCGTTACATGAAACATAACAAACCTTCACTTGATGCTCCAGCGTCCTCCTCCTGCTGTGCTGAGGGGGAGCCATGCCAATTTATCCACCTCAGATTGTAAATTCCATCCACAGGCTGGAAGGAAAAAGGGTTTATTATTTTTTTTCCTTCTACCCAGTCACCGAGATCACATTGTTATAAACAGCAAGAGATTCTCTAGAGCTGCCAATAAACTGCCTGCCTTAACACTGCCTGATTCTGTGCAGAGGTAGGTCTCTGCTGATACCCATCATGCAGGAGTAGGACCGTGAGACTGCAGGATCTTAATCTTGCAATGAAGCGTGGACAGGATTCACACTGAAGCCATATGAATGCTGCAAACTGCAGCACTGCTTGCAAACAGGGACCCTTCTTTTCCTTTAATACCCAGCATGGTAATGCCCCTGAGATGGGAGGAATTGCCTCAGTATAGCCCAGTAAATAATACAAGGTAATTTGCATGATTAATCATGAATTGTTAAGCCTTTTTGTCAGCTTTTTGGGTCTACCTACGTGTTAATTAGCAGCCAGTCTCTCAGATCATCCCCAAACCATGCTGGCAAGATACTGAAGCTTCTCCAGCTGAGAAAGGGAGAGTAAGATTTCGGGAAGGTCATTAGTGAAATGTGTGACATGTACAAATTTCAGACTTGTTTACTTGTTTCAGACACCTTTGGAGTCCAACAAAGGGCACATAAAACCTCAAGTGTCTGAGGTGAGAAAGAGGGAGAAAGAGCAGGAGCGAGGACAGGAGAAGGAAGGAGGGTCCCAAAAAGCGATTTTCTATGGCTTTGTTTACATAGTGTGTGTAGAATCACAGAATCATAGAATCACAGGGGTTGGAAGGGACCTGGAGAGCTCATCAGGTCCAACCCCCCTGCCAAAGCAGCTCCCCAGCTCATATTGCAAAGACAGGCATCCAGACAGGGCTGGAATCTCTCCAGAGATGGAGACTTCACCACCTCCCTGGGCAGCCTGTCCCAGGGCTCTGGCACCCTCACTGGGGAAAAGTTCTTCCCCATGTTGGTGTGGAACGTCCTGTGCTCCAACTTGCAGCCATTGCCCCTTGTCCTGTCTCCAAAGACACTGAAAAGGGGCTGCCCATTTCCCCTTGCATCCCATACTTCAGATATTGATAAACATTAATTAGGTCCCCCCTCTAATCCACAAACCAAAAAAAAAAACAACCACACAAAAAATAACCAACCAAAAAACCACAAAACCAAAAAAAACCCCAATCAAACACCAAAATCAAATAAACAAACAAAAAAAAAAAAAAACCAAAAACAAAAGGCTGTAGAAAACCTGTTCCTGGATACACCCTTACCTGAAAGAGGACCCAACAATGGTCATAGAATCATAGAATTATAGAATGGTCTGGGTTGGAAGGGACCCCAAGGATCACAGAGCTCCAACCCCCCTGCCACAGGCAGGGACACCAACCGTCAACACAGTGTGGTCCAGCAGGATGGGTGGGGAACCACACCTCATCTGCCCATGCCTTTGTGAGAGACCCAGGACCATGCTAGTCATGAGCACCAATTTCTGCACATGCAGATATAACATTTGCCTGGGATGCATTTGACATTTAAATATATAGGACTGAAGTTGCTCATAAGTCTCTCTGGAAAGAGTTTTGTGTTTATCCACCCCCTCACTGTAACCTTGGGGGACCTACCACTCCCCATCATCTCGACTGAAACATCTTGTTTCCTCCTCTGAAGAATACAGAGATATAATTAATAGTAAGTAAGAGCTAACCCACCACTGTACACATTCTCTCATGTTCTCAGCCAAGCAAATCTTTCATTTTGTCGGGTAATTTCTTTTTAATGTGCTGGTTGCTATTATTTCTTGATAGTGATAAAAGACCTGAAGCAAAACTCTTTTCAGAGAATTTGAGAGAGAAAAAAAAAAGTCTTTGTTGGCTGAAAGGAGCATATTTAATGCATGCAGGAGGTGTTAATTAAAAATACTTAAAGCTGACATTATAGACTTAAAAATCAGGAATATTTTGAGTCTCAAACGTCTCAGTTATCATCACAGAACATGTCTGCCATGGCACCCATTTCTTTGCCCTGAGGCATTACTATAAAATTAAAAATGGGCATTTGGAACTAGAAAGCTTTGATCTAATTGAATTTGTGGTGGGATCAAATCATAATATGCCCATGATTTGCTGATCTCATTCCTCCCTTCTGGTGAGGGTTTGTCAAGTGATACTAATGGACACTTAGAACCTACAAAGAGATTTCTTACAAAGTAAGCTGAATTTTGACCGTGTAACTTAGTGTTGTGTGGACACTTAACAAAACCAAACCAAACCAAACAAAAAACCCAAAACAAAAGGAAAAAAAAAAGCCTCAAACCCACCTGAAATTTGCATAGACACTAAATGGCAGAGGAAGCTTCCAAGCTGCTACAATTTGGTAGGGGAGGCATTTACCTACGTGTGTTTTTCTTCAGCTGGCTTAGTGCAAAGTTGAAAATCAATTAATTTGGGAAACAATTTCTTTTTATACACTCTCTTCTGTGAATCCAAATTCTCATCAGTTCAGGGAATTCTTTTGGCACGAGCAGAGGTAAAACTGATGAATATTAAATCTCTGCAATGCAATAGAAAGTAGTGCTTACCTGAAATACAGATGTGTATAGACATATACCCAGATAAACACATTTTATGTACATATGAAGACATGATCAATGCACAGCTTTCATTTACTTGTAGGTAGAGGTTCTAAATAAAAACAATGGGGTTTTATCCTTTAAGATCTTGTCTAGAAAAAAAATGACTTTAGCAAACGAGAAGTGGCATCAGTCATCAGTGAAAGGAGTGTATGGAATTTGAAATAGCAAAGCAATTGAACATGAAGGTTTGGCATAGAAAAGAAGGGTGAGTAATTTAAACCCACTCAGGAACAGGTGTGACTTGTTCATAAACCAGTTAGGAAAAAAATTTGTTCAATTACTCCTCTCTGGTAAATAACAAATTACCATAGCAACTCGATTTTCAAACAACATAGGCATATGTTTTGTTGCAGAAAAGCTTGGTCAAAACCTGCTTTTTACTACCAAACCACACCTCCCTTCCTAACTTCAAGACACAAGTCTTAGGGACTTCCAGCTCCTCCTTTACACCCACTGCCTTGGCCATGACCTGAAGCCACCACCTTGATGCTGACTGTATTGCTTAATCCATGTTTATTCTGCCTGTCATGGAGACAAAGGCATCGAACCAAGTCAGCTGGTACCTTTTGTGGTAGCAAGAGTAAAGAGCTGTCCTTTTGAGTGTGGATTCCAAATGATTTGTTAAAATCAGATGGTTTTTATCAGCAATTACAAATAACCTGAGGCATGTGCATGCATATGCATGTATGCAACCATGTATTTAAATGTATAAATACATTTGCTCGTGGTAGTGGTTAGGAATTTGTAAGCATTTTGATTTTCAGGAAGTGGGGGAATTACTCAAAGGGGGTCTGATCAGAGTTGGAATACAAACACATACAAGGAGGCTGTGGAATTTAACTGGGTGACCACACAGAATCCAAACCCTGGTGTAAAGCTACATGCCCACACAGAGCAGAAGGGCTCCCAAACCTTACGGCTCCCCAGGCTTTGCTGTACAGTAACACACACTCCCAAATCCTGGCCCAGACTTTATAGGAGTGTTCACCAGCAACAATCCATCTGCAGCATGCAACACTAGCATGATTTGTGACTAAACCTTCTTAAGAAGCAATCTAAAAGCAGACAGTGTCAGTGTTGCCAGACCTGGAGTACAACTCTGTAAGGGTTAGTTAGCTAGGTAACATCATTTTAATACCCTGAATCTTTAAAATCTGCATGATCTGGAACTTGCACCTTGAAGAATGACTAATTTTGTACAGATTCATGTACTGAGGAGTGTCTCACCTGTTCTAATTAACCTGTCCAGGTTCAAAGTAGTCTCCAAGTGGTCTTCAGGCTTTGAGAAGCAATCAGAATCTGCTGCTGTTGACAGGTTTCCGTTTTGCAGTCAGCAACAAATGGGAGTTTACTCAATGTTCCCATAACCATCTGTTGCCTCCACAACGGTAATCTGAGTCCAGATCCTCCTATCCTGGGTGCATTTACACGATTTAGATGGCCAAAAATACCAGAATGGGCAGCAGGATAGTAAACTTTTCAAACTGAAAGAGTCAGAGTGTCTCAGATCCATTTCTGATTTTATAAAACTGCACCAGAAGGTTGGCCCAGTGAAGATAAACCCAGCATGCAATTGTAAGCTCTGCTGCCCCATACCCATTTTTCTAAACAGTAGTAGAAGGTGAAGTAGAACATACAGGCACTTACTCCTTGGCCAGTCTCATCTCATCTCATAGTTCATTTGGCGTCATTTTTGCACAAAGAGATTCTCTGAATCAAACCACTCAGTCGTCAATAAATGCAGTGAAACAAATCTCATTCCAATGGAAATATGCAAACAGTAATACATCTCTTGCCTGAAGAAGAATTCCCTGCTTGTACCACAGTAATTTATCTCACAGAATTATCTTGCTTTAGTTGTTCATTCGAGAAGCTGTTAAAGGAAAGAGGAAAATCCACAAAAAAAAAAAAGAAGGAAAAGAAGAAGAAGAAGAAAAAGAAAAAGAAAAAGGAAAAGAAAAAGAAAAAGAAAAAACCATTAACAAGCCACCCCTCAACCTCAACACAGCAAACACTTGCCGTTAGTTGATCAAGTTCCCCTATGTCCAGTGACCCCAATCAATCTCCATTTTATTCTGAGGCAGGTGCTCACAGAATCACAGAATCACAAGGTTAGAATAGACCTTTAAGATCATTGAGTCCAACCATTCCCATCCTGAGCTAAACCAGATCCCTAAGTACCTCAGCTACCCTTTTTCTTGAACACATCCAGGGAAGGTGACTCAACCCCCTCCCTGGGCAGCCTGTTCCAGCCCTGACAACTCTGTCAGGAAAACATTTGTTTCTAATGTCCAATCTGTCCCTGCCCTGGCACAGCTTCATGCCATTGCCCCTTGTCCCATCTCCTGTCACCTGGCTGAAGAGACCATTGCCCACCTCTCTACAACCTCCCTTCAGGTAGTTGTAGGTGGGGAGAAGGTCTCCCCTCAGCCTCCTCTTCTCCAGGCTAAACAGCCCCAGCTCCCTCAGCCGCTCCTCAGAGGATTTGCCCTCCAGCCCCTTCCCCAGCCTGGTTGCCCTTCTCTGCACTCGCTCCAGGACCTCAATGTCCTTCTGATGGTGAGAAGCCCAGAACTGGATACTCTTGAAAAAAGTCTCCCAGATGTCCCCACTTGCAGTGCCTGGGTTGAAATCACAGAGAGGAGTCACTTTGCACAACTTGGCTTCCTCACAGTGGAGCTAAACTGGGAGATGCATTTCAGGGGAGCACCTAAGGCCCTCCAGCCACTCACGGGTGCTCAGTCCAAGCAGGAGGGCTAGAGCCAGGTTGGAGTAAGGTCTCATGAAACACAAACCAGCACTGTGTCCATAGCCTCAACTGCTTTGTTTTGCAGACCCTTTCCTCTACACTTGAGCTGCTTAATAACATAGACAGAGGTTCTGCCACAGAGATCTCCTACAGAAGGTTTTCTTATGTGGAGAGATTATGACAGTGGGATTTTATTGATATATTTGGTCATATTACCACCTTTTTATCTTCGTCTTGAGGTAAGAAATGCAATTCTACACAGGTATAAAGTTATCATATCCTTGCCATAAACTGAGTGACACGATAACTTGTCTTGTCAGATAGTTTCACAGTGCTATGCATCAGCTGGAAGGCTGAGAATGAAGCAAATATTCAAAGGGGTTTTTTCTATCTCCCCTCAAGCCACAAGGAGATGTAAGTACTGATGTGAAATGACAGTACATTTTATTTAGGAAAATTTTGCAGAGTTGCTTTAGCCCAAGATGGCAGCTATTATGTAAGCAGCAACATCTTCTCTTTCAAATTCTTCATTTTCTCTTTTTTTTCTTGCAGACCAAAGCTGCTTGAACTCAGTAAGTATTCCTTTTTAGATAATGAGAACAGAGCAAAGTGCTTAAATCAACACACAAAACTTAAAAAGACTTAGGGGCTTGAAATAAAATAGCCCCTCCCAACATTATCCTGATGCATGCACAGGTAGAGTTAAAATACAGCAATAGCAGCTGGAGATGGGACAAACGTGAAGGTGAAAATCCTTTTGTAGCTTTAAAATTCCAACTTTAGAAGCCTTGACTCTAGATGCAATGACAGTCACACAGCCATAGAGTATCACCTTGGTCCAGAAGGGTCATCCCTTGGACCCTGACTCCCTGCCTCTTCCACAGTCTGAGTGGAATGCACAGTCTGAGATGCAAGACTGCATCTTTCCTTGGCCTCAGGGGAACATCTAGTCAGCATGGGTATCCCAACTCAACTGTTATCAGAGGTTTTCAAGATTATCACTACCCATGTTTGTGCAAGAGACATGCAAATGGGACTGAAACAGTAAGAGACAGGTGCTGTTCCTTGCCTCAGCTTTCTAATCATTGTTGGATGCTACCTGGTCGCTGCAGTGTGGGACTGTTCCTCAGTCTTATTTCAGCCAGTTCCTCACTGCAATCCATGAAGAACTCTGTGATTCCTTATTGCTGAGTTATATTGCTCAGGAAAAAGGAAAGGCAAAAGACAACTCAAGCTTTGTAATTTCTTCTGGAAAACTGAATAATGAGACTTTACCAAGGAGAAGTGCTGCTTTAGATACACTTCCTCAACTCTTTTAATCAGGGATCACTACATCTTTGTAGAACACCACTGGACTGTTTTTCATTGACAGCCAATTAAAAATTTACATAAGCTTTGAGTGGTCACTTATTAGTTTTATTTTTTTCCACATTGTGTTTTGTATTTTCATGTTTAAGAATGTGTGTATTGGGGGAATTCTTTTTTAATGCAGTTGTTCTGTGGCACACGTTCTGGTGTCTCATGGACTTTGTGCATCCTGGGGACAATGGGTTGTTAAACACTTCTGAGTGCAGCTACACTCTTCTACTAGAGCCTGGGGTGTCTTTCACTCAGAGACCATAATCAGTCAGGCTGTTGCAGGTTTTGCTTTGTGTTCTCATCAGACAGCTTTCTTTAACCTTAGCTGGTACTAACAGCCAAGAGAAATCTCTTCCCATGCCTCTAAAACAAATCTACACTCCCACTCTTTTATTTCAAACGTTAGCTGCATTTTTAAATCCTTCATTACAGTAGATAGCAGCCTCCTTGTTAAAGCTTCCGGGGAGGTCCCACAAGGTCAGCTTTGTCAATTTGGCTTTCCTGAGTTGGTTTACCTTAGTCTACCTGTGGTTAGATACTGGTTTTCAGAGTCACAATTTATCTTGCTCTGTAGTTTTGGACAGAGTGTGAAATTTCACCTAAAGGTCCCTGCACTTGAAGCACTCTCCAAAAAGTAACAGGAATTCTAAAACTACACAGGATTTATCCCAGTTCTACTGGCATGCTAGTAATTAAAATTGAAATTGTTCTTGGCACAAGAGCTGTAAGAGCAGCACAACCTTCCTCATCTTCAGCTTCCCCCAGCCACAGCAGCGCAGCCGCTGGTCCTCTGTCCAAAGTCAGCTGTAGGGCTCAATTTCTTCCCATACCTTCAAAGCACAGAGACTGTCAGAAGCCAAAGTGGCTGCAAGGAAGATCTAAGAAACTGTCAGATGCCCTGCGTGTCACGAATTTGCTTCTGTTAGATAAGCTCCAAGCCTAGCTGGGCATTGAGGGATCAACAGTCCACATTTACCCCTGTGCCCCACAGAAAGGACACTGTCTTCCCACCTACAGCTCTGGAGGTGAATCAAGGAGGGTATATGCATGGCATGGTCAGTGAATTAAAGTGTGCTGAGAAAATAACAGGTCCTCTAAGGATTGTTTTTTAAATCTCTTGACATTTTGGAGTTTGGATGACGGACCATTTGTGTCCGAAAATAGGGTATCTTGGAACCTCTGTCATTACATGACAAATCAGGACACTGCTGACATTTCCTTGCTCCATAACAGACCTGAACTCTGTGGCTATCTTACAAGGAAAACTCTGCAAGTACCATCACTTGAGAATTCAAAACTAGGCTGAGCAATTCGCCAGAGAATGTGCGGTAGGAAATAATCATCTTCTGACAAGTGACCTAGACAAGGAGGCCAAGCAGGACTTTCCCAGCTTTTACTTTTATTATTCCTCACTGTGTAATTATTTGGAAAGGCATAAAAGTTCCTATCAATTTAGAGAGTGGGTATTTATATGCAAAACTCGTAGTACAAATCTCAGTAGAGGGAACTGCACTTTGCAAATAACATTTTTCAAGAGCATTTCTGGAATTCCATTTCTGTCAGGGACCCTTACAAATATCTAGCCAGCCTAAATAACAGCTATCCAGATTTCTTTTAAATTCTGACTTGGCTTCATCGATTCTATTTTGATACTATAATAAAATGGCACTGTGTAATTTTATTCTTTTCTTCATTCATAATTGCCCTTTCAATTTTGAAAATAATGCTTCTTGCTAACTGCAGTGTGAGCTGCATTCAGTTTGTTATGTTATCTAAATTTGAGCAAATATTATAAAGCTGGTGCAATTCCACCAAGGGACAGAATGTTCTCATTTCTTCAATTACTCACATTTGAATATAATGTTCACAAAGACATTTGCACTTGTTCTTCTTTCTTATAATTGGAAACCTTAAGATTAACACTGTTGTTTAAAATAAGATGCATTTGAGTCAACAAGTCTTTCTAAACTTAATTTTCAGCACTGCAGGTTACTCATTTCTTTTCTGTTCTGGCTTTCATTCAGAAGCAAACACATCTATCACACAAATGTACATTTTTAAATATTCTCCCTGATTTAGGCTCAGTTTGTCACAGAGACCCTGGCCTAATTATGCCTGCTCAAACACTGCAAATATTGAAAACATCCTTCAAAGGGATGGGTCTTCTACTAAATTCAGCAGAAATCAGCCCATCAGGGAACTGGGTTACTGGGCTCGATCTCAAGCCTACCACCACTTAAGTACAACTAGCCAGCTTGCAGCTTCAACCATGGGTGGCTACACTAGAGTGTAGTGTGTGAGGAAGGACTCATTGTTACGGGAAGTGATGCTGTGTATCAGCTAAGTGCAGAGCTCTTGGAATGTGTATCTGAGCCTTTATCTCTGGGATGGGTTGATCCTGTCTGGAGATCAGTTGTCCACCAAAGCCAGTCTGTCACTGCCCTTCTCAGATCATAGAATCATAGAATGGCATAGGTTGGAAGGGACCCCAAGGATCACAGAGCTCCAACCCCCCTGCCACAGGCAGGGACACCAACCTCCAAGCCTGGAGCTACATAAGGTTGCCCAGAGCCCCATCCAACCTGGCCTTGAACACCCCCAGGGACGGGGCATCCACCACCTCTCTGGGCAACCTGTTCCAGAATCTCAGATGGGCAGGGGAGAAAATATATAATAGGAGGCTTACGGGTCCAGATAGGGTCAGGGAGACATCATTCAGCAAGTAACATCATGGGCAAAACAGACTCAACACTGAATAAAATGCATCTAATTTAATACCCAGTCAAAACAAAGTTGAACAATGAGAAATGAAAACAAATCTTAATACACCTCCCCCCACCCCTCCCTTCTTCCCAGTCTCAACTTCACTCCCGATTTCTCTCCCTCCTCCCCCCAGGAGGCCCAGTGGGACAGGGAATGGTGGTTGGGGTCAGTTAATCTCATGTTGTCTCTGCTGCTCCTTCCTCCTCACAGGGAGGACTCCTCACATTCTTCCCCTGCTTCAGTGTGGGCTCCCTCCCCCAGCAGACAGTCCTCCACCAATTTCTCCAGTATCAGTCCTTCCCACAGGGGCTGCAGTTCTTCATGAACTGCCCCAACACAACTTCCATGGGGTGCAGACATTCAGGTTCACACTCCATGCTCCAGCATGGGTCCCCCATGGGGTCACAAAACCTCCAGCAAGCCTGGTCCAGCATGGGTGCTTCTTTCCACAGGATGCAGGTCCTGCCAGGAGATTGCTCCAGTACAGGCTTCCCACCAGGTCACAGCCTCCTTCATGTGTTACCCCCCTGCTCCAACGTGGGGTCCTCCAGGGCTGCAGGTGGAATCTTTGGTCCCCATCATCCTCCATGGGCTGCACAGGGACAACCTGGGTGATGTGGGGGTCAGCCTCTTCCCACAGATAACTAGCAATAGGACAAGTTCCTTCTCTGGCACAATAGGACAGTCCCTTCTCTGGCTACAAGTTGCACAAGGGGATGTTCAGGCTAGAAATTAGGAGACATTTCTTCTCAGAAAGCTTGGTTAGGCATTGGAATGGGTTGCCCAGGGAGGTGGTGGTGTCACTGTCCCTCAGGGTGTTTAAGGAGAGTTTGGATGAGGTACTTAGGAACATGGTTTAGTAAGTAATGCAGGTTGTAGGGAGACAGTTGGACTAGATGATCTTGGAGATTTTTTTTTACCTTTAATGATTCTATGATTCTATGAACCCACTTCACCGTGGTCTTCTCCACAAGCTTCAGGGGAATCTCTGCTCTGGCACCTGGAGCACCTCCTCCCCCTTCTCCTTCATTGACTGTGGTGTCTGCAAAGTTTCTTACATCTCACTCCCTTCTCTGGCAGCAAAAAGTGGCTGCTTGCAGGTTGTTTTTTTCTTTATTAAATATGTTATCACAGAGGGGCTACCACCATCACTGGCTCAGCCTTGTTCAGTGGCAGGTCTGTCCCTGAGCTGGCTGCTATTAGCTCTGTCAGACCTAGGGGAAGCCACCATAAGCTTCTGGCAGAAGCCACCCCTGCAGACCCCACCACCACCACTACCAAAACCTTGCCACACAAAATAACCTCCTTGAAACAACAAAAAAGTATCTCTGTGTACAAAAGGACAACCAGAATAAGCATGTTTGCACAGAGCTGAAAAGGACCTCCTGCCTCGTTGTGCCTGGACAGCTGATATTACAGCAATCATGCTGTATTAGCTGTCCAAGCAACCTGCAGAGCTGGATTGCTCACTGTCTCACACCTCACACTGTCATCCCAGCCTGTACTCACTACTCGAGGTCCGTGGCCCCACAGAATCTGCTTTCTGCCTGGCTGTTGGCAGAAAGCAGCTGGCATTCTGGATTCATCAGGCTTACCCTGTGTCAGCACAGGAGGTCTCACTGGATGGAGAATGGTGTGACAGGGCTCCAATTCCAGCCTGGGTGGCCTTCCAGGTTTCACTAGCCAGTAACCCTCACACATAAAAATAAAGCCAAATTCAGTTTGTGATTAATATTTTAAACCTGCCATTGAACTTGGAAATAGAAACCCTTGATTTGGAATGTCCTGCTCCAGCAGGGCACTGCTGATGAAGCCCACTGCTGGCTGGAGAAATTGGACAGCACAGCACTCCAGGCTCACAGCCATGCTCCCCTATGGGCACATGAGGGACAGAGGTGGACTTTCTCCAAGGCTACTGCCCCACAGCCTGTTTTACACTGCTCTGGAGAAACCAAAGCTCCTCTCTTTTGAGTCCTCTTTTCTTTTTTTACTATTTCCCCAGAACCATGCATGTGTTTTTATAATAGAGATTAATTACTGAAACATGGTGAGTTTTGACAGCAGAAGGTAACTGCTGTCTGGAAATAGCATGAAGTGTAGAATGCTTTCACAAGCACACAATATGAAGAAGGATGTTGCCAAATTAGTGGCTAGAAACAAGGAAACAGAGACATTTTATTTAAGCAGTGTGGTATTTAGTGTCACAAACTGAAAAGGAAATCCAAATGCAGAATAAATAAGACATAACAAGTGGATTAAGGACATAGGCTTATGCTCATAGTGCATGCTTATGAGTAGGAACAACGTGTATCCACGTCCATTTGAATCTGGGTGTATGCAGAAAGAGATTTTTATATGTTTTTCACTCAAGGGTACAGCTCAGAGATGTTCTTACTTAATTATTCATAGTAAAAATAGTCATAAGAAACATCATACTTGACATCCACCCTCCAGTAAAGCATGTTTTTCTCAAGACTTGAGATACTAGTGTGTGGAGACCGGCGATGAGCAACGCGTAGTTCAATATGAATTTCAGGTGAAGATATTTATGTGGTGAAATCACACAGATTATATACATTTCTTACTGCAAATGTGACAAGATAAAAGACTGCTAATTGGTTACACAGGTTCCAGACCTGTTTAATATCTTCATTGACGACCTTGAGGACGGAACAGCATCCACCCTCAGCAAGTACCCGATGGTACAAAGCTGGGAGGAGTGGCTGACACGCAGGACACTGCGCTGCCATCCAGAGAGACCTGGACAGGCTGGAGAGCTGGGCAGGGAGAAACCAGATGAGGGTCAACAAAAGCAAGTGGAGAGTCTGGCACCTGGGAAGGAATAACTGCTGGAATCAGTACAGGCTGGGGGATGAGCTGCTGGAGAAGAGCTCTGTGGAGAAGGACCTGCGGGTTCTGGGTGGTGACAGGTTGGCCATGAGCCAGCAAGTGTGCCCTGGGGGATGAGAGAGACAATGGGATTGGGGGGGGGGGGGGAGTGGGGGGGTGGGGGTGGGGGGGGTAGGGTGGGGTGGGGGGGTGGGCATCAGGAGGAGTGTGGCCAGCAGGTCAAAGGAGGTGATCCTCCCCCTCTGCTTTGCCCTGGTCAGGCCCCACCTGGAGTATTGTGTCCAGTTCTGGGCTCCTTGGTATAAAAAGGACAGGGATCTCCTGGAGAGAATCCAAAGAAGGGCTACAAAGATGATGAAGGGCCTGGAGCATCTCCCCTATGAGGAAAGGCTGAGTGAGCTGGGACTGTTCACCCTGGAGAAGAGAAGACTAAGGGGGGCCCTAATTAAAGTTTATAATTATCTGAAGCAGGGGATGCAGGGGGAATGGGCAGCCTGTTCACCCTGGAGAAGAGAAGACTAAGGGGGGCCCTAATTAAAGTTTATAATTATCTGAAGCAGGGGATGCAGGGGGAATGGGCAGCCCCTTTTCAGTGCTCTGTGGAGACAGGACAAGGGGCAATGGCTGCAAGTTGGAGCACAGGAAGTTCCACAGCAACATGGGGAAGAACTTTTCCCCAGTGAGGGTGCCAGAGCCCTGGGACAGGCTGCCCAGGGAGGTGGTGGAGTCTCCATCTCTGGAGAGATTCCAGCCCCGTCTGGACGCCTGTCTGTGCAATATGAGCTGGGGAGCTGCTTTGGCAGGGGGGTTGGACCCCATGAGCTCTCCAGGTCCCTTCCACCCCCTACAATTCTATGATTCTATGATTCTACACACACAATGTTCACACCAAACTGATTGGTTAGTGATTATAACGAGTTCTGATAAACATATCTTATAGCTAAATGTCTTTAATTTACCTTTGATGCCTAAAAGCATCCGCACACCAGCTGTTTTGACCATCTTATTGTGGTTGGTTCTTCACATGTTCCGTTACTCCCAAGTGCCTTCCCATAACTGCTTCTTGGTTTAGGGCAGCCTGTACCCCTACCACCAAGGCCGCTGTGTTTTGAGAATGTGATTATTAAGATCCTCTCAGCATGAGTAACTTTTCCTGTCTCATGAGAAGAGAAGGATATTGCCAGGGCCTAAATCTTGTGTGAAGAGAGCTAGGCCGCTCGCAGGCCCGCTGTCTTCCCCGACACTAGTGAGCAGCCATGCCTGGCCTGAGCAGCCATTTCTGGCTGTTTAATGGAGCAGGCCGCCCAGCTCTTTATGCCTGGGTAGTTTGACACACATTCATTTGCCTCAGATGAACAGAAAGCAAGGCCAGCCTTCAACAAGTGAGGTTTGGGGCTGCATGTCTTTTTTGGTTCCCCAAAAATTATGTTCTCGTTAAAGTGTCACCTTACAGTAATTCTTTAATGTACTGGCTTCTGCCTTCATTAGCTGTTGAACCAAAGCTAGTAACAGAAAAACAGATTACCCTGAATTTACGATGGGCTAATTCCCCTCCTTGTAGCCCCAGTGATAAATCACCCTTTGTTTACAATTGAAAGACCAGTAATTTTGAGCAGAATGAAGAATGGATGGAAAAATATAGTTTTAACTATTGAGGCAGATTATTACAGAGCCACAAAACAACAACATGGTCAACCAGTAAAATGTAAAAACAAGCTCTGGTAAAGCCCAGTGATTAATGCTTTCTAACTGCACTCATTTTAACCAGTTGAATATCCCACCTCTGACAATGAGATTTGACTCATGGGGAATTCTCTGTCACAGACACAGTATTTTTAAAGGGGAGAAGGAATCCAAGACATCTTCACAGAGACTTCATTTCTGGAAGGTGACTACCCAAAACGTTTCTGAACTGAAAGAAATCATAGAATCATAGAATTGTAGGGGTTGGAAGGGACCTTGAGAGATCATGGGGTCCAACCCCCCTGCCAAAGCAGCTCCCCAGCTCATATTGCACAGACAGGCGTCCAGACGGGGCTGGAATCTCTCCAGAGATGGAGACTCCACCACCTCCCTGGGCAGCCTGTCCCAGGGCTCTGGCACCCTCACTGGGGAAAAGTTCTTCCCCATGTTGCTGTGGAACTTCCTGTGCTCCAACTTGCAGCCATTGCCCTTTGTCCTGTCCCCACAGACCACTGAAAAGGGGCTGGCTGATTCCCCCTGCATCCCCTGCTTCAGATAATTATAAACTTTAATTAGGTCCCCCCGTAATCTTCTCTTCTCAAGGCTGAACAGTCCCAACTTACTCAGCCTTTCCTCATAGGAGAGATGCTCCAGGCCCTTCATCATCTTCATAGCCCTAAGGAACTGAAACTTTTTAGGATGTAATTGGGGGCTGAAAGTAAAACTGAGGCTGAAACCAAAGACTAATTACTGTAGCCTGAACCCTGGGAGGGGCTAGGGGTTGAGTGTCCTCCCTCTTTTGATGCTTCTTTGAGACAGCATCAGGGCCAGCACACATTCTGCAAAGTCCTGAAACATATATAAACACACTCACACGCTGACCAGGCAGCAGAGGCATAAGTTATGCTTGTGTTTCTCTGGCTCAGGGATCTCCCAAAGCTACACAGGTTTATTTTGGCTTACACTACCCCTGAAGGTGCTCCATTGGAGCACTGACTCCTGGACTCAACAAGAATTAATCTGTGTTGGAAAGACCCTTGGGGAGATATTTCTCTGGCTGCATGGAGTAGTTCAGTTTTAATATAGGGGAATGTACCCGAAATTCTTTAATTTTTAAAGGGAACCACCTGAGGAAACAAATGAAAAAAAAACTTAAGAGAGAGAGTAGAAATCATGATAAAGTCAGTAGTATCCAAAAGGTACCAGGTCTTATTCACAAAGAAAACTTGCACAGAACATCGTTTGGGGCAGACAGCAATTTTTATTGTTCTTGTAGTTGTTGTTGTTGATGTTGTTGTTGTGGTTATTATTGTTGTTATTATTATATTTATCTATTTATCCTGCTCAAAAAAGCAGAGATAGAAAAAGGCAATGAATAGGGATCTCATGCAGTATCAGTTACTGGTTTATTACAGTGCAGGAAAGGGTTCCACCTTCTTAGGCAAGCAAAATGAGTGGCGATTCATTACCATGTGTTAGAGAGGTGATGGTGAATCCAAATTTATAACACTAAGCAGCCACACTGTATGTGAAAAACATAAAAAAATCTGAGAAAACATTTAGAAGCTTTTCCTAAAGGCTTTTTTGTACCTGTCAAAATACACTGCAAGTCTGTAGAAAGTAGATGATATGCATGAAAATTTGTGTTAAAATGATCAGGATGTAAAGTAACAGAGTTTAATTTCTTCTGCAAATTAGTTTCTATATCTATACATATCTAATTATCTACCTATACCCTTCCTTTTCTTTTCTTTTCCACCAGCTGTGATTTATCTGGTTTATTTTGAAAAAAAAGTTTTAAAAGCATAGAATACCAAGTGGAAAAAAAGAAAAAGGTAAAAAAACCCAAAAAGGATGCTGTTCCCTAGGGACAAAAGGAAATGAAACATTTTAGATCATCAGGAAAATACCATGTCAGCCTCCAATAAAGGGCAGAGTTTTCATTTGACTGGTTTGAAGAAAGCAATCGTCAGGTCTCGTTCACATTCCTTTGGCTTCCCAAGTGACAGAAGGCTGTGGTTAGGTTAGAGATTTAACTGTTCAGGTGAGAAAACTTCTATTAATTTCTTTTTCTTTTCCATCTCTCTCTTTGGGTTATGAACTGGACTTCTGTATTCTTACATAGGATTTATTGCCTTGTCTGAGATGGAAGGGTAAGTGAATACACTGATAAAAGATGTGGCTAATGTAAGATGCAATCTTATTCAGACCATCCACAGAAATTAGTTGTTTAGTTTGTTTTTTTTAAATCTTGCAACTCTCTTCCTCTTAACTTCAATAACTGAAGAATCTCATTCTTACTCTGGAGTTGATTCCTACTTCCTACATTCAGAAAGGGATTTAGGATTGTCCAGAGAGCAAAGTTTATCAGACTGAGAGATATTTGTTTTACATATGAACTGAAATCTGCTGCAAACTCTTCCTCCAAACGGCAAAGCAACTGATTTCAGGGTTTTATTTTATAAAGTCTCCCTGGGTGTGTCTGTCAGCATTCTGACAGCTGAGACACTGTGAGAATATCTTCCTTTCTTCATCCGTTTGGTTGTTTCACTTATTTGAACCCAAACTCCTTCAGGGTGTTCTTCAGATGTACAATGTAATCTTTCATTGTACATGGTCTTTCATTTTAAATGATTTAAGGAGATTTCACTGTCATCATTTTTATTTGACTTGCTGATATTTGCTGGTTTTCCTAACATTCCTGAGTCCTTGGCTGAAGCAGTTGAATAAGAGTTTCAAAGAGGTGAGTTTTTTGCTCTTGAGGTTAGAGGAAGAAATTTTTAAAAACATGAACATTAAACACAGAGAACCCAATTCTTCTGATAGTAAGGTTTTAAATCCTTTCATTACTTCTTAGTATTCAACATTAACAAAAGTGCTGCAGGATTACACCTTGTATATAATAATAAAAATGTTTGCTAAAAATGATCTTTCATTAGCAAGCAATAGAGCTGCTGATTCAACAATGAAATTTAATCAAAAACTAATAACCCATGTGCCCATGTGAGAATGTATTGTCTCTGTGGCTGGGGTTCTCCTCCCAATACTATGAGAAAAAAACTTGGCTCTCTTTGCCTGCCTTGTTTTTGTGCTGACAGTTGTGAAGGTCTGTCCTTATAAATGATTACAACAGTCCCTTTCTATCAGTCACCATACTGTTTTAATTTAACCGTGCTGGCTTGTCCTAATACGTATTCAATATGCCCTGAAGGTGTTTTCTCATCTCCTTCCCCAGCAAATTTGGAAGAAAATCTTTCAAGTATTTTCTGATTTATACTTATTTTAGCATCTGCCCCTAACGTTTCTCTGTTCCCTTCGCTGTGGTTCCACCCTTCAAACTTTCTGTATTGATGACTCACTAGAAAAATCATTTTGATAAGGTGGTTCTGAAAAGAATCAATTGCTCTCTCCTGCCAAGTGATCAGTGATTGTTACACCTAATTGCAGTCATTGGTCTGTCCCTCTGAGTGTTGTATGCCTGAGTTCCACTCAGGATGAGCCCAAAATGACTTTTTTTCAGCCCTTTCGCAGAGGCTTTCTTGGTGATTTTGAAGCTTTAATTCCTTCTAGTCTATAATGGAGGGGTCTTTAGGAGCACCTACAATTGTCAAGCAGGCTGGAAAGAGCACAGGTCTGGTTTGTTACAGCTTTTTTCACTGGCAGATCCTCTCCTTCCTCCCTTCTGGGGAATCTTGAATTAGAATCATAGAATCACAGAATGTGTTAGGTTGGAATGGACCTTTAAAGGTCATCTAGTCTAACTCCCCTGCAGTAAGCAGGGAAACCTTAAACTTGTAGCTCAGAGCTTCATCAGGCCTGACCTTGAACGTCTCCAGGGATGAGGCCTCCACCACCTCTCTGGGCAACCTGTGCCAGTGTCTCACCACCCTCACAGGGAAGAATATCTTCCTAATGTCTAATTTCAACCTACCCTTCTCTAGTTTAAAACCATCCTTGTCCTATCATTACGTGCCCTTATAAACAGTCCTTCCCCAGCTTCCCCACAGGCCTCTTCAGGTACTGAAAGGATGCTATGAGGTCACCCCAGAGCCTTCTCTTCTCTAAACTGAACAACCCCAACTCTCTCAGCTTATCTTCACAGGAGAGGTGTTCCAGCCCTCTGATCATCCTCATGGCCTTCCTCTGGACCTGCTTCAAGAGGTCCATGTCCTTCTTGTGCTGAAGGCTCCAGAGCTGGATACAGTACTCCAGGTGAGGTCTCACCAGAGCAGAGCAGAGGAGCAGAATCACCTCGGAAAAACTTCCCCAGTGAGGGTGCCAGAGCCCTGGGACAGGCTGCCCAGGGAGGTGGTGGAGTCTCCATCTCTGGAGAGATTCCAGCCCCGTCTGGACGCCTGTCTGTGCAATATGAGCTGGGGAGCTGCTTTGGCAGGGGTGTTGGACCCCATGATCTCTCCAGGTCCCTTCCAACCCCTACAATTCTATGATTCTATGATTCTCTGTCAAACTGCTGGTCACACTTCTTTCAGTGCATCCCAGGTTGCAATTGGCCTTCTGGGCTGCAAGTGCACATTGTTGGCTCATGTCCACCTTATCATCCATGAGTACTCCCCAGTCTTTTTCCTCAGGGCTGCTCTCAATCACATCATCCCCCAGCCTGTATTCATCATGAACACTGTCCCAACCCAAGTTCCATCCCTTCTGGCATGTTGACTGCACCCCTCAGCTTGGTATCCTCTGCAAACTTTCTGAGGGTACACTCTATTCCACTATATTGTTGATGAAGAATATTAAACAACATTGGTCTCAGTGTTGAGCAACTTTAAGTCAGCATTGTGCTTACCAACCAGTGAGAAACACACCTGTCAACTTCCAGGGTCTAGCTTTGTAGTCCAAACACCTTTTCCAGCGATAACACAAAAGTTTGTGGTGAGGATTGCAGCTGATGCTGCATCAGGAACTTGTAAATCTGTATGTTAAACATGCTTCTTACCTAAATAATTCACTATAGCACATCACAGGAATTCCTGGCAAAGAAAAAAAAAAAGGTTAATAATTTAAAACTGTTTCAAAGTAGTGAGTGATACAACACACAATAGAAACAGAAGAAAGCAGGGACAGGAGCATTTATTAAGATACAATACAGAAAGTTAGAACAAAGACTTAAAAAATGCTAACTAACTGGTTAAAGAAATTTAAATTTTACAAAATACTTGGGAGTTTTGGAGATTTAAGGAAAGAATTACTAATCCTGCCCTGAGTTCATTTGTTCCAGCACCTTTACTCAAGTACAGGGAATTCTGCTAACAAGATGAATATCTCCTTCACTGGAGATACTCAAGACCCGTCTGGACGCCGATCTGAGTGATATGTCCTAGGGAGCTGCTTTGGCAGGGGGGTTGGACCCAATGATCTCTCCAGGTCCCTTCCAACCCCTACAATTCTATGATTCTATGATTCTATGAAAAAACAACATAATAGCATAAAGCAGTTCTTTAATAGCAAACAGAGAGAAGCAGGTAGGCGGCACTTAACCAGCTGCTAAGGCAGGGAAGTGCAGGGCTGGCTTCTGCAGCTCCTTGAAGCAGGTCCTCAGTGTTGCAGGGTTATCCTTGTCCTGATGGCACCCACCATTTGGCCTGAGAGGCTGATGCTTCCCAGCTACCAGCCACTGATGTGCATGACCAGCCTCCCTAAAGCTTTTCCTTTACTCTTCCACACCTTTCCACGCTGATGTTTTTGCTTTTGAATCCTCCAGCTACTTCTGATCCTATCTCAACAATCCTACTCCTGCCTGTAATTTTACTTCCCTTATCTCCCTACAGACATTCTTACAGCTCTTTTCCTGAGCAGTCTGGGTGGGGGTTATGCAGCTATGGCATGTCAGAGCTGAGCTGTGGTTCCAGGTACCTGGTCAGAGAAACCCTGGGTGGCAGGGGAAAGCTTCCAGCAGGGGCTACAGAGCAGAGAGTGGGGGTTACAAACAAATGGAATAAATTCCTAAATAGATCAATATAAAACTGTGGTGGTTTCTATCAGCATAATGTAACCACAAACAGAGAAAAGTTCCCCATGAGTTATACATAGCTTACTCCTCCAAGCTATCCAGTTACACAAGACTTTACACAGCAAGCAACATACACCTAGGACAAGCCACAGGATTTTTCACACTAAGGCAGTACATCAAATGCTTGGCCTGGCATCCCTAAGCACCCATAACTCCTAACCTACTGAGAGCTGCAGAGATACAACATCTGGAAGGCTGGACCCAAAATGAGAGAAAAGTGTTGAAGGTCATGCAAAATAATTTACCTCAGCTTTGGGTATTTGAAAGATGAGAAGGCTCTTACTCATTGGAAATGTTAGGAAGCATTTCAAGAACAAGTGAGAAACAGAAATTTATAGATCCATAAATTTTAATGCTAGAAAAAAAACCCATCTAATCTGGCCTGCATATCATAGGCCATGAAATTCTACCAAGTAATTGCCACATGAAGCTCATTAATTTGGGGCTAAAATAGCAACTATCTCCCCATAGTAACAATTACCAGATAGCATCAGGAAAATGGTTTTTAAGAGTAAAAGAGGGGGAAAAGAATTTTTAAAAGAAATTTGCTAATGCAACTCTATCCACCCCCTTTTTCTATACAAGCCCAGTGGAGGTTTTCAGAAAACTGTACTGCAGCACAATTACAGAGAGTAAATGAGAAGTACCTGTGCAGTTTGCACATGACATTGCACTTCTTGAGCATCTAGCAGCTACAGAGAAGAGGATAATAAATTATCTTTATGCAGCCAGCAAGAAATGGGGAGTTAAAATAAACACGAAGAAAACCAAAGGTGACATAAAGCATTTACACCCAAGAGAAAATACTCTTGGTAAATGGAAAGTAATAAAAAAGCTGAAGCATACATTTACCTTCCATAGCTTTTCACTTTAGAAAATGATGATCATGAGAGAGAAATTACAAAAAGGATTTGGATAGATGGAGAGCATCTGAAAGGACGAATGCAGGTCTAGAAAACAACAGAAGCAGAGAAGATTACTGCCTGGGTAGGTACTTAGCTCTCTGGGGCCTATTGACCTATGCCAGAGCAGGAAAAGCAGGTGAAAGAAGAGCAGAAGTAGAAAATAAAAGAAAGCAAGATGGTACATGAGCATGGAGCTGAGGGGACCTTCTTTCACAAGGGTTTGTCTTGCGTGGCCCAAATCTACTCACCTCTAGAACAAACACTCCCAGCATACTGCACGTAGGTCTCCCCAGGGTCTCACAGCCTTTGCTCCAAACTCTTCCCTGCTTTATTCCCAGTGCTCCCACACCATACAGTATGCCCACCTGCCCATACATCTCTCAGGAGGTTGCTGGCTGGGCAAGAGACAACACATGCAAGAGAGCACACGTCTACGGACATCCTGACAACCTGACTGCCTGTGTTGTCTGTCTGGGTGGCTGCTGTTAACCAGAATGAAGTCATGATCTTTCCACTCAGAAGGAGCCTTAATAGCATCAGTCTTCTCTACTTGGTCCCTGATTATGACAAAATTTGTTGGACTTTGTAATCTTTGAGGCATCTGCCTAAATTTGCTAAAAACAGACAAGGTGTGAGAAGAGATAGTGGAGGACAGTGAGATAAGGCAATCTTATTAGGCACATTTCTCATGAAACCAGGCCAAAAAAGATGTGTAATTTATGCAGTAGGGGAAAACAGATAATAAAACATGCCACCTTCACAGGATTAAAACCTGACATGCAGGCTTAATATTTTTGCAAACAAAATGCAAAAGCCCCTTTTAACTGAGTCATCAGGAGGCCAACTGCCTAATCAGAATAATTAGAGGATCTCAATATTATTCATTACCTTTTTGTTTTAATCATATGTGGGAGGTGGAAAATTGAATCTAAACATTTTGGTCAGAAACAAGGGCTTTGTGAAGGAGGAACAAACTCCTAAGCGTTTCATGAGGAGAGTGATGTGCAATTACCAGGACAAAGGCTGGTACAAAATGTACCCATCTAGCCACTGAAAGAATATCTAAAGGCTTGAAATTAATAAATATATAAATAGATTAATTAAATAAATGCAATGGCAAAAGCAACTTCTATCAGAACTAAATGATCCCAAGACAAATACTCATTTAATTTTTATTTAAAGTTCCTTATTTCCTTTAACTATAAATACTACAGAATGTCTTAGCAGATAAAGGTACATGAGTTAGTGTTTAAGTAGATAACACTTCTATAAATATAACAAATGTTTCTATAAATGAAACTGCATCCTGATGAAGAGTAATTATTTTTCTATTTTCTCAAAGTCTCTCAGCAATAGACACTTGAATAAATGTGAGACAGCATCATTTTAATAAATGACTGTAGGAAATGCAACTGGGGAGATGGAAAAGAGACAGGTCATGAATTATTTATCGTTGTTACTGCTACAGCTTTTTGCAAACATATAATGCTTGAGTGCTACCTGAGACAGGACAGAGCTGTCCCCTAACTTGGTGGACCTTGCTGCTCCTGATAGAAGAGCCAGAACCTATTTTGGTGATGGTGATAAAACCCTGATTTCACATCATCTGGATGTAAAAGGAGATCCACAGATGGGGCTGTTTTCAGAGCAGCATTTTATACCTTCAACTTTTCTTCAAGAACTAGTTGTGGGACAGCTACTGAATGGTCAGTAGGGAATTTCCCCCTTGTCCTTTCCTTCCTGTTTTTTTGGTGTCCCCACTAGAAGTTAAGACTCCTGTCTACCTAACATCATGACTGAGCTTCACCCACTTTATCCCTCATATCGTCCACTGGAGTTGGTCACTCTCAGCGTCTCCTACCACCAATGGAGAGAAGTACTTTTAGTAGTAGGTTGACCTATTTTAGGCACCAACTCAAAGCTTGAAACATTTTTTAAAATAAACCATGCCTTTCAGAGTTAATTTTTGGTTTGGTTTTGGGTTGTAGGGTTTTTATACCCTTGGAGGGGTAGGGGCTGTAATTTTGATGCTTGAATCCTCTCATTTGTTTTAGGCATTGACTTTAAGGTGGAAATCACTCTTGCCCAAACAGCACTGATATGCTCTGAACATCAACTTTTGATTGGGCTCAGAGATGTCTGGAAGGAAAAGGCACATTTTATAGATGTATTTATTGCAGTCAGCTACATGAGAAAGCTGTCCTGGTTCAGGCAGGAGGAAGAGGCGATCCAAGGACATCTACCACGCTGGTGGCTGGAGGTGTGGTGTGCATGATTCCAACTACACCTGACACTGAAGTTGATGCCTTGATGAAATAATTACTGAAGCTTGCAGGAAGCTGCAAGGATTCATACATATGCATCAGGAAGCCTATTGAAATATGGGAGAACAGCACCTGACTTCAGTCCAAGTCACTGAGGGACAATGAGAATTTTTTTTCTGTCTTCCAATGTATAACAACTAATTAGTCTTGACCACTAATTATTATCTTAAAAAGAATTACCTGTACTGCTCTTGTGTTGCACAATGTACTCCTAAAATTATTATAGAGACATGTAAGTCTACTACTGAATGTCCTGTTGCTACTCCCACCAGCTAAAAAGCATTAGGATATCACCCATGGAGGGAACAGAGGCAGCTTGGAAGAACTGGAAGACCTTTCTAACTTCTTGGGAAGAGGTGTGAATCACCCTGAGGGTAAGCTGAAGTGAATACAGCTCAAAGCCAAAAGTTTGTTGTTGCTTCTCCTCTGTGTACTTGTCCTAACTACAGTAAATTACCTCCTAGCTTTCCATTTCAGACAGATAAATTTGTTTTCCTGGGAGGCAGAAGTTTGCCTAGAAGACTGGCAATTTTTAAGGACCTGGTAAGGTGTGGGTGAAGTCCCAGTTTTCCCCCATGAGGGATCATCCAGCCTCCATCCAGGAGTCCCAGTGAGGCACCAAGTCTCTACTCCCCTGTGTGGCAAAGCCAGATGGCAATTGGGCTTGGAGGGGAGAGCATCCCAGGCAGGGTGGCAGGGCTTCCCTTGGCAGACTGTGGGGACTGTGGGCACAGACAGGGGCTGAGGCCATCACAGTGAACTCCCTACTACCTCCACCAAGTACAACCCCCAGGAGAGGTGCAGCACTCAGTTACATGTGTGTCCTAGTGTTCTCTTGTAGTTAATAAGGAAGCCCCAAGTCCTGTTTTGCTGGCTGCTGCATATTTATGAATGCAAAGGTGGCTGTGGCAGGAAGATCTTAAATCATACACTTCCATCAAGCAAAGATGTGAATTTTGAGGTCAAGAGGAGTATGTTTCCCTGACTGATCATTTCTATCCCTGCCTCTGTTCCTGTGCTTACACTCCGTGTCAGGAGCAGGGTGTGGGTGTAGCAGAGTGATGGATAATGTGTGTGCTCGCAGTGGTGGGGAGGAAGCTGCTGCCAGATCACAATTCTCTGATTTCTTAATTCTGTTCACCAGCCTCATTCATCCCTCCCAGATAATTCCTTTATTGCTTTTCTACCACTAGATGGTAGTAGCAGGTAAAGGCTTGCCTTTTTTTTTTCTCCCCCCCCACCCCTGCTCGTCCTCACTTCCCTTTGTTTGCTGTCTGTGAATCGTTTGAGGACACTGGTACCAGGAAAAGGTTTATTGTTTTCTCTGAATGATCCAATGCTTAAACAGGCGTTATGGATTTACATGTCACTGTTTGCAAAATAACCGTTTCCTTCCTTTTCTAATCCTCACACCCCCTCTCCCCACAGATCCTTGCTGAATCCAGTGTGGGTGCAGATCACCAGCAGCAACCATTCCAGGCAGAAACCAGCCTCACTTGTCCATGAAATCCCACTGAAGATTTTCTTATGTACTGCAATTTACAGTCAGCAATGTCAGCAATTGCTTCTTGGTGGGGACTAAGGGGCCTGGGCAGCTCTTCTTCAGCCTCCAAACCACTGCCATGCTCTCCACTAGTCCACCATGCCTTTCTCTCCCCACTTGCTGGGTTTGCAGGGAAGAAGCATCTCCAGCTCTGCAGAGGGATGCCCAGCGCCTGGCTGGGGCACAGCTGGGCAAGGGGGCAGCTGCACCTTCTGACATTGTCAGCCTGATGAAATTGTTATAAGAGAAGGGGGTTGGACTCGATGTTTTTAGGTGCCTTTCAGCCCCTACAATTCTGTGATTCTGTGACTGCAACTTCCCCATGACTCCAAAAGTAGGCTCATCTGTTTTGCTTTTTACATAGGACATTTCTTTGCCCTGTAGATGCAGCCAACAATTAATAAAACACTGTTTTAAATTAGTGAAAGCTATCCCAAGTAACACTTCATCAATGTGCTCCGAATCAAAGCTGTTTTGCACAAGCATTATCATTTGGAAAGGAGAGGAAATACAGTCAGTGCAGCTGTCATTTGATCACATCAAAATATTACCCCTGGCTACTGATAAAGTATCACAAAAGCATCATTTAGCAAGTGCTTGATGACCAAAATATGGATATTAAGACTGCCTTTTCTCTATAGATATTTAATGTAAATGGACCAGAACAAATTAAGTACTACATGTAATAAGTACTATACACACTCTGCCAGTCCCTTGGGTACATGCTCATATGCAGTTTACTTCATTTATGTGACCCCAAGGAGGACCCATATGTTAAAGTGTGGGTCAATTTACTAAGAGCTCTATTTGCTTTTAAAATGGATGGCACCAACATACAATAATGTTTAAGGGAGGAGAGCTATCCTTTCATTTCATAAGCATTTTGGAGTTTCCTCAATAAGCCTGTCTCACAGTCACATCTCCCTACACAGATGAAACTGCCTATTTAGCAGACTGTCCAAGACTCATTTCTGATGGGTATTTTAATCCTTTTTACATCACTACAGACACAAACCAAAATAACACCCAAGCAAAACAAAACTCTATATTCCCACATCTCTTGGGGTTAGTCTGGATTAAATCTTCCATTTTCCCTATGGCCACCAGTGCTTTTGTAAGGTATTGAAAATAGACATCTTGCCTTTCATACCGACTTCTTTCAGCCTCTTCTCCCTTATTGCTACAGGAGACAAACCCTTGACAAAAAATCCAAGTTAAATCTGAGGGGCAGATCCTCAGGTGCTGAAAATCAATGTTGCTCCAATGAACTCCACTTATGCAAATTTGTATGAGCTGCAAAATTGGGCCCAGCAGATTTTAACTGCACTTCAACATCTGATGTACCTTTTAATAATAAAAGCAGAAGGCAGGCAGCTCTAAACAACACTTTCATTTTCTCTAGATGAAGAAGGTGTAAGGTTTAGGGAAGCATTTTTCAGCTCGAATTTCTCCTTTCAATGCAGAAGTAGTACATACACACCTTGTTCCAGAACTTCAAGGCTTCATATTCATTTCCAGATACCTGGTTAAATTATAAAATGTTCAGAGAAATGACTGCATTAATAAGGCAAAACTCTATCAGAGGAGAAATATGTCCTTACAGTTAAAGCATTTGTGCTGCCATCAGGTGTTTTGGACCTCCTTGCTGCTTTCCCACAGGCTTTCTGGGTGTTCTTGCACAAGCCACCTATGGAATGTCTCCTCCAGCCTGACTATGGGCACTTAGTGAAGTCTCCAAATTGAAAACATTGTAGCCTTGCACTCCTCCAGGGTCTGTGCTCTCCTGAGATGTCTTCTTCTCATCATGGAAGGCAGAACTGGGCTCCAGCATTAGCAACTGAAAAATACCCTTTGGTCAAATATCAAAAATTAGGTGTGGCTAAAAATACTATCAGCCCATACCCTCTGTGCCTTCTGGCTACACGTTTGTGTTGCCACCTGGTGATGTGGCCAGAGGAGAGCCACAAGGATGATTAGGGGGCTGGAGCACCTGCCCTACAAAGAGAGGCTGAGGGAGCTGGGCTTGTTCAGCCTGGAGAAGAGAAGGCTGCAGGGGGGACCTCATTGCAGCCTTCCAGTACCTGAAGGGAGCTTATAGGCAGGAGGGGATTCGACTTTTTAAAAGAGCAGATAATGGCAGGACAAGGGGGAATGGACTAAAGCTAAAGGAGGGAAGGTTTAGATTAGATCTTAGGGGGAAGTTTTTTACAGAGAGAGTGGTGAGGGGCTGGAACAGGCTGCCCAGAGAGGTGGTGGATGCCCCGTCCCTGGAGGTGTTCAAGGCCAGGTTGGATGGGGCCCTGGGCAACCTTGTGTAGCTCCAGGCCTGGAGATTGGTGTCCCTGCCTGTGGCAGGGGGGTTGGAGCTCTGTGATCCTTGGGATCCCTTCCAACCCAGACCATTCTATGATTCTATGATTCTATGATGTCTATGCAAGCAAATAAAATGGATCATTGACAGGATCCAGAGGGAAAAAGGTGCAGTGAAGTCTGCCTGTATATGGACCTCACGTTATATTTTCTCCCCCAAATCAGGGTGATCTAATCTATAACTGCTACTGGGGCCATTCCTCCAAATCATGTACAAGGGACAATGCTAGATGGTGCAGGCTACAACTTCAAGAGCCTGGCCTGACTCTGTTGAGTTTGTTCATGTAGGCAGAGCACTGTGAGAGGGAGGAAAGTAGCTGCTGCATCAGAGCTGGGTTTGTGATATGGAGACAGGAATACCTGATTTGTCTAAAAACACATTGTCTTGTCTAGTTAGGTTTGTGCAGCCTCTAATACCATCAGGGTACCACTGGACAAAAGGTAAAACAGCCACCCTGATGCTTTGGGTCAGAATTCCTTTCCCATGGGTGTTGTTTTATCTGCAGCTGGGAGCTGAGCACCACGCAGCAGCTCTCTGGAAGGGGGAAAAAGGGGAAGGGGAAAAGAAAAACCAAAGGCAGGCCTCATAGGTTGGGATAAGGACAGTTTACTGGGACAGCAGAGAGAGAAATAACAATAAAAGGACTTTTATAGCAAAATATACGACACTGATGTGGTGATGCACAATGAAGTGTCTCACCAAACTGCACAACTCAGGCAATACAGCTCAGAGCCATCCCAGAGCTGTTCCATCCCCAAAACTGCACGTCCTAGGGCTGCATGCTCCTCCCCCCACCAGCCCCCCTTTATGCTGAGTATAACATAATTGGTATGGGATACCCTCTTTGGCTCGTTTGGGTCACCTATCCTGTCTGTGTCCTCTCCCTGCTTCCTGGGTGCTTCCCCCCACCTCCCATTAGCAGGGCAATATGAACAACTGAAAAGTCCTTGACTGCTTGGCAACAACTAAAAGCATCCATGTGTTATCAGCACTGCTCTCATCATAACTCCCAAACAGGGCATTCCACCTGCTGCTAGAAAGAAAATTATCCTAGCCAAAACCAGGACAATGGGGAAAATATTTTCCCAGATTTTCTGGGGGAATATTTGGTCTGTTGGGGTTTTTTTAAGCCAAGATGATTTGTTTTCACTCAGCTCAGTAGGAACATGGTTTCTGTAACAACACTGTATCGTATAATTGGGTTTGTAGTTCAGCCTCCTCTCTCTCCTGTGGTTAAATCCCAGATTAGACTCTATGCCCTGGTACAGGACACTCACTCCTCTCACCACCATCCCTACGGCTCCAGCGCGGCGCTGGAGACGTGGCCTGAGCCCACAGTCTTACCCACCGAGGACAGAATGACACAAAACAGGCGATTCAGCCTCCAAACCCCACCAGGCAGCCTCACAGTGCAGAAATATGCAGCTTTTGTGCTCAGCTGGGAAAAGATGAAATGCTCAATTGTTTCTGAATCCATGCTTTTCAGAACACTCTGTTCCAACAGCGAGCGTTGATATTTTGACTTCTTGTCCCAAAGTGGATGGAAACTCCAACTTTTGCTCAGCCCTTGCTGCAGCCTCTAGCTCTTGCCAGAATAAAAAGCAAGGCAATTAGGAATAAAAGGAAAACAGCTTTTAACAGCTACATGATTTCAATGATGCCTTGTACAATAGCCGCGACATTCTAAAATGAAGATTTATTCATTACAGAATACAAGGTTTTTCAGTATCTTCATCCCAGGAAGTGGCTAGTTCCTATTAGCTGTGCTACATTTCATGAGGGCTACGTGTTTCTTCCTTGCCTGACTCATGACAGGACTTCCAATGTGAAGCATATAGTACATTCTGCTCTCAGTTACTCTGGTGCAACCACATTGATTTCAGGGGCTATGCTGAGCTTTGCATGCCGTTCCCACGACTGTGTGTTCACACACTCTGCACTCAGACTTGTTCTCTGTTGCTTTCCTTTGGGACACAAACTCAAGAATGACTCAAGATGCCTAAAAAGTGCAGTTGTGGTTGTTGTTCAATATAGTTTACTCCTGACAATAGTTATAATTAATCAGGGCATTTCACTCTCACTGACATTGTGGTTACTTCTGAGTTTTCTTTTTGTTTTCTTTTGTTTTCTTTCTTTTATTTTTTGTAGGACAGGAAGCTATGGAAAGCAAAGATCATTTTTGAAAATAAATTCCAGGAAAGGTTATTATACCACATTGTGTTATTGCTTGGAGTGTTTTAAAATTGGCAGCTAGGTTATGTTTTGGGATCAGGTTGCTGTGCTGCTTGTTTGCAGAGGGGTGATGATTTTGCAATATAGAAAGCACTGCCTAAAGGATAACAAAGGTAATGAATGAATGTGTTCTTCAGAGCAAAACTCTTTCTTTCACGTGACGTATGGGAAACTCCTAAGTGTCTGGGCTGGCTAAGGCTTTGTAATTCACAGAATTGTTGCAGGTAGAAACATCTGTCTATAGGCTGCATGGTATCACAATGAGATTTTTTTTCTTTTAATTCAGCTTTGATGTTTTTGTTTCCACTGTTGACATATGAATTGGTTAGCATACTGTCATCCTGTGATGCCTAACATCACTATTTTTCAGAAACACCATCCTTTTCATGCTTAGGACTTGAAGTATCTCATCCTGAGGCACTCGGGGTTGCTGTTTGAAAGTCAGTGACTTATCAAAGAGCAGGAAAAATAGTAACAGAGCACTAGAGTACCTCTTGATGTCTGAGGACTCAGTTATCATACCAACAACAATGAAAAGGAGAGGAATCTCTACTAAGAAAAGTCTTCCCTGATAAAATGTTTTCTCTACCATTTTTACAGCTGTTTGTGAACTTTAAAGATCAGGTCTGATTTGCATGTGCAATGCCTTTTGCTTTTTTATTTCACAGTTGACAGTCATTACATAGCAAGCAAACTTCTGGTTAATAGATCAACTTCTAGCAGCTTGAGTTCTCATTTGTTCAGCTTTCTGTCAGTATTGCGAGCATCCTTTGCTCATTTAACTGAGTAGTGGGAAAATGGCAATAGGCTCAAAATATCTTCTGGTATAAACATGGATTTTGTGTAGATATATCACAGAGATGACATGTCAGAAAAATTTTCCCAACCATTTCTACAGGCTTACATCAGGGGAAGATTTACAGAGCATGTCAAAGGATTCATCCAGAGTGGGAGCACCCACACCCTGCACAGATGAGCCCAGGTTCAGATGAGTCCAGTTTTATACAGTACTTTGCTGTATAAAATAGCATTCACCCCAAATACCTATTCCTACACTTACACTCCTTGTATATATGCTCAACACATCAGATTTGTGGGTGGATGCTGCAGATCTCTCACGGTCAGAAAGTATGATCCTTAAGAACTGACTTGTTTCTGTGGGACACTTTACTTCTAGTTCACAGTTCCAGCACAGAGGTGATTTGGGTCTGCTTTGCATCACAAGTGGAAACACAAACCTTAGATGAAAAAAGTCCTGTTTTCAAGATGAAGTAGGGAATAGATCCTTCTGGGCATGCTAAGGACAAGTATGGCATGTTCACAGCAGGCAGGATGTGCTTCAAGAAGAACACAGTATCTGTTGGATTCCACTGCAGCCAGTGGTACGTCAGGGATAAGAGCAAAGTTAGAGAATGGAATCATAGCATTTTGGATATCAGCAGTGGAAGCAGAAGCCCCAGGTAACATACTAGACTTCCATGAAGCTTCTAGAGGAATCTTGTCCCAGTTCCAAATGAAGGTGATTACACTGAGTCACAAGTTGGTGGCTGTGCACTGTTAGAAGTGGAAAAAACAGCCTAACAAAGGTAAGTGCATAACTGATTGGGCACTGGCCACTCAACTGCTGGAAGTTTGCAATGGAATCTTATCATGGTTTTGTGACAGAAAGACACTCAAATGCAGGGTTTGAAAACTAAATATAAGAATAATTTATTTTTGAACCATGTGCATTCAGTAGGTCACTACTGCACAATGGAGAAATGCACTATTGCTGCTTAGAAGTACAACTACACATGTGTTAGCTAATTACCCAAGACTTAAAGCATATCAAATATTCACTTACCCATCTCTCTGGTAAGGGTTCTCAGAACGTTACCTCAGCCAGCATCCTGGCCAAGGGAGATGAGTCTCCTCACAGAGTTGGAAAAGCAACTCCCCCATCTCAGCCTGAATCCAAGGGGGTTTTATTTGATTTTTTCTGTCTGATGTATGTGACAGTAGGCAGGACCCTGTCCTATTGGACAATGCCACCTTCCATGTTTGTCATTACCAATGATCCCCCTTATCTTATGCCCTATCTGTTGCATATCTTTGCATTGTCTGGGCCCATTAAGGCCAAATGGAGACCCTCTGGCTTGCCTTTATCTTAATGCCAGGCAGCCGAATAGTGGCTTGATTGGGACTCAGGACATATTGTTTGTTGAAGGAATTCCATGACTCAACCCAGCACTGCCCATTTAGTCTCATTTTGCAGGACAACTCAAGTCTGAGCTATTTACACAGCTCCACATGTGCTGTCTCTGCAGAGATGGGGCCTCAAGGCAATCCAAGGCTGAGTTGCTTTACAGCCCCCCATGAGTGGCCTGATGGGCTGGACATTGCTGCCTGATGGGCTGGACATTGCCAAAACCTGTTTGTGGAGCTCTGAGCCAGATGATCCTTACAGGTTTACAGCAAGGGGATGGATGAATAGGATTAAGAACATAAATACACTTGGTTTTTGGTTGTCAGGGGTATTATGTTATGATATGTTATATTATGTTATATTACATTATGTTATGTTATGTTATGTTATGTTATGTTATGTTATGTTATGTTATGTTATATTATATTATATTATATTATATTATATATTATCCAGGTTTTGCCCTGAGGAAGGAAGAACCAAAAGTGTCAGAGGCAAAAGATACTTTGCCTTGGGTCTGCAAAGCATATGGTCTGAATTGCACGTTCATTAACACCCATGTGGGAAGCAGAGGCAAGATGTCTAATGCCAGGGTACTGAGAAAGTCTAGCATTTATAGGCTGGGACAAATAGGAACTCATTTTCCTCTTAACATTGTGGTTATCAATGAGGTGTCAGTGCCAACAATTATTCTGGAGGATTGACTTTGGCTTTATATGCCTTGGAAAAAGAATTTTAGGTTAAATACAAGGCAGTTTCAGTAATGCAGCAGAGAGCGCATTGGCAGGTTAAATGGAGTATGCATTTACATAGCAGACACTAACTAAAAGAGCATTTGGATTCCACTGTGACAAATATCATCCAGACTGTAGCACACTGCACTACAACTGCAGGGGTAAATATAAGCTCTTTCATATGGAAAGAATCTAGGCTCACAGGTTTTAAACTGGTCCACACACCCAGAAAACTAAAGCACTCAATACTGAGCCAGCTTCAAAGGTAGCACAGGGGAGATCACATCTTCCTCCAACATCCTGAGAGTGTGATGATGGGGAGAACAGCTCAGAAAAACATGCAATACTTACTTTAATGATTAAATGGATGGGACTCCTAATATATTCATTAAAAAAAGCAAAGTTATTCCATATGTTCTGTTATGTTTTATTGTGGGTTATTTTGTAAAGGTATCTGTACTGCATAAATGATCAGAACCACAAGGAAAGAGCTATTATTTTCTCAGGATGGGTAGGGAGGGCTGCTGTTAGTATTTGAGGATTAAAGGATGGCTTCCGAATTTCAAGTCTGCTGCCTTTTATCTCGATTTTTAGATGTAGAGGGGACTGTCATAATCAATTTCATTTAACATCTGTGTCTGAGAGTTGTACAAGGTGTCCCATGCGCAGTCTAGATGATTTGTATGGTTTGCAACTTAGTACAAAAACGTTCTTAGACCTTTCATCATATTTACGTATTTGATGGTGGTTTCAGAACCATTACTACACAGAGAAACAGAAATAACAGAGTGGAGGATGCCTATAAGTAAGGAAATACAGGGACCTGAAACACAACCATATGTCAGTAACACCATTATAGTCTCTGTGCTATTTGTTACTGCTTGTGAACAGTAATAGCAGAGAAAGGAAAGGACTTTTTGTTCTCAGATATTCAGATTAATCTGTTTGTGCTGAGGACAACAGAGTAACTACAGCGATTAATAAAGGCAATATTTCAAGAATTACCTTCTGTGATTAGGAAAAAAAGAGACTAATCTTAAACGAATAATGGGGTGATTGATAGTGGCAGAATGTCCCTTCCACACTCCACCCTTCTCCAGCCTTCCCTGCTTTTCTGCTAGCATGAATTTCCCTTAGAGGATACACAATGACTGATGCATCATTTTCTCTTTCAGATCCTCACTGCTCCCAGAATATTTAAATCAGCACATTTTAAGCTTAATATTAGCTGAGCAAGAAATACCATCCCTCTGGAACCCCTCCCAGGAAGCAAAGTAAAGAGGCTACTGCCTGAAGATTTTGGCACTTAATCACCATTGCACATTATTATACCGGCCAATATGCTCTTAAAACCTGGTCAGTGCTTTTATAGCAAAGGCATAAAACCTAGCAATGACTGATATAACCACTCAGTGGAATCAATTATATAAAACCCCTACTCAGGCTATGAAAATAACTTTACAATCGTGGTAAAAATTGCAGAAGTCTCCTAATGAAACAGGCAGAATTGTATATTGAGGTTGGGTTTTTTCCCCTCTCTGGCTGCCATTTTGAACATATGAGATCAGAAGGGATGCAGCTGGAAGTAGGAGACAGAGAATTAATGATGAAAACTCACTTTATATTCTCTGCTCTTAGATGAAACTGAGCACACTCCAGAAGTAAACTGTTTCCCGTGGCAGTAAATGCATTGGCCAAAGCCCAGGAAATCATCCCAGATATATTTATATTTATACTATATGTATTTACAGGTAGTAATAAATAGGATAGATGGCCTAAATAGATTGTGGATGTGTTTCAAGCCCATGCATTCTCCTGCCTGGGTCCTAGTGTCACTCCTAGATAATGCCTTACGTAAGTCTTACCTTTTGTTTTTAAGTCATCTATTATATCAGCTTTCCTAGTTAGCTGTCTGAGTCTTGCTGGCTGCAGTTGATCCATGTTAGCTCTACACAGAACTGGCGATTCCTCCTTGAGATCATCTTCTTGTCTGTATTATACTCCCAGTTGAAAAGTGGGGTTGGGAGAGTAAAAGGTTGTGTGCTGTGGGTGCTGAGTAGGGGACGTTTGTGCTCCCTATTGTGGAGACCAGCAATGAGCAACACACATTTCGACATGAATTTTAGGTGAAACCATTTTATTGGGTGAAATCACACAGATTATATACATTTCTTACTGCAAACATGGCAAGATAAAAGACTGCTAATTGGTTACACACACTGTTCACACCACACTGATTGGTTAGCAATTATAACGAGTTCTGATAAACATATCTTATAGCTAAATGTCTTTAATTTACCTTTGATGCCTAAAAGCATCCCACACCTGCTGGTTTTGACCATCTTATTGTGGCTGGTTCTTAACATGTTCCGTTACTCCCAAGTACCTTCCCATAACTACTTCTTGGTTTAGGGCAGCCTGTACCCCTATCATCAAGGCCACTGTGCTTTGAGAATGTGATTATTAAGATCATCTCAGCATGAGTAACTTTTCCTGTCTCATGGGAACAGAAGGATATTGTCAGGGCCTAAATCTTGGGAGAAGAGAGCTAGGCCGCTCGCAGGCCTGCTGGCCTCCCCAACACCCTGTTGCAAAAACACAAACTGGCTATTGTTGTAACCCTACACTTATGTAATTGTATTCCACATGCTTTATCTACACACAGTGTTAAACTCGTAATTCTTGTGTGCTTTCCCAGATAAATTTTTCACATGCTAGTAAGTTATCTTTAAAATTCCATAGCAGGGATCAGCTGAGTCTTGTTTGTGGTTCAAATGGTGAATAGAGTTTTCTCAGAGACAGAAACCTGCCTGAAATCAGAGAACTGGAAAAAGCCAATGGATAGGACAGAATATAAATTCAGGGAGTCTCAGAAATAGCACTGGTGATCTGTTTGTACTTAAATCCAGGTACATGCTAAAGCTAAGGGGGAACAACTTGCTGATGACCTGTTGTAGTAACAAGCGGATAAAACAGCTGATTGTGGATGAACCTAGTTGCAGTTATGTCCAGAAATATGAACATAGAGATAGCCCATTCTAATGTCATCCAAAAACTCTCATCCAGAAACAATGCCAAATGACTGTATCGTTGCTACTGATGGGCCCAATCTTGCTTGCAAAGATATCCTCACTGGCTCTAATTATCATTAAATCTGACCTACTGCATTATCAGTGAACCTTCTCGTTTCTTGCAGTGAGCTGATAACAAAAAGTTTAATCACCATCAAGATTATCTGCAACGCAAGAAAGAGAAAAATATTATCAGGTAAAAGGAGTACAATTGTGATGTAGGAAATGTCCAGAGCACAGGATCCCAGAAGACTGTGTAAGAGCAGTTTCAGTGCAGGAAAGAGCAGAGAGGCCGCAGTGGACAGAGTTCAGATATGAACATGAAATGGTAATTCAGTATAATGTTTCTATATCACCTCCTAATACCTAGGGAGGTAATTGTGCCCCTGTACTCGGCACTGGTGAGGCCACACCTCGAGTACTGTGTCCAGTTCTGGGCTCCTCACCATCAGAAGGACATTGAGGTCCTGGAGCGAGTGCAGAGAAGGGCAACCAGGCTGGGGAAGGGGCTGGAGGGCAAATCCTCTGAGGAGCAGCTGAGGGAGCTGGGGATGTTTAGCTTGGAGAAGAGGAGGCTGAGGGGAGACCTTCTCCCCACCTACAACTACCTGAAGGGAGGTTGTAGAGAGGTGGGCGATGGTCTCTTCAGCCAGGGGACAGGAGATGGGACAAGGGGCAATGGCATGAAGCTGTGCCAGGGCAGGGACAGATTGGATATTAGAAACAAATGTTTTCCTGCAAGAGTTGTCAGGTCCTGCAACAGGCTGCCCAGGGAGGGGGTTGAGTCACCTTCCCTGGATGTGTTCAAAAAAAGGATAGCTGAGGTACTTAGGGATCTGGTTTAGCTTAGGATGGGAATGGTTGGACTTGATGATCTTCAAAGGTCTCTCTTCCAGCCTTGTGATTCTGTGATTCTGTGTTTCATGAACTGAGAAGCATGAAGAAGCAGTAAGGTCAAAGATGCATGAGATCTTGGGACATATCCAAGACTATCTTTCATTGACTTTTGGTATGAGAGGGTGGTGGATTGAGATTGCTTTTAGAAAGGTGGGAGGTTGAAAACTGAGAATAGAAAGTCTTTGTGAATCAAAAGTGCCCTGAAGAAAGCAAACAGACTTAGGAAAATAGGCAGTGTTTTAACTTCCTCACTAGCAGTTCCTGAAGGAGGTAGTCATACGACACAAAAAGTGGTTTAATTTGATAATGTCACATTGGAAATCTGTAGGACTAAAACCTAGATCTCTTAATGCTAAAAGAGTATCTTAACCACAACACCATTCATCTTGTGCTATGTTCTATGGCTTCATCACCACAAACTACCATGAATAATTCAGGAAGTACTTTGACACCAGTCTCATTAATAAGACATATAATCAAGGAGCTGTTTCAATAATGATGTAGAAAAGGCAGAAGAACTCAATAAATATCTAATTTCATAAGAAGGCAAAGAAGTACTTCCCAGCCCATCCCTCCTAAAGAAGAAGGATGTTAAGCTGAATGCCTCTGAGGTGTGGACAGTAGCGAACAAATGGGTTAGGTTAATTTTTAATAAATCTCAGATTACCAAGGAAATTCAAGCAGACAAAACCAGTGCTAATGTTATGTCAATGTTCAAAAAAGGGTAGAGAATTGTCTGATAGGCCTTTTTGCATGGAGTCAGCCTGGGCCTAGTAACAGAATAACTGGTAAGTGGTTGAATTTATAGTAAGAGGTAGGGATAGAATTTCAACATGTTAAATCACTTTGGTCAAACCAGTCTCATTTTTTGTGCTAAAAATTTGTTTGATAAAGGATGTCAGGCAGAGCTTTGTAAGGTATTTGCCTTAGTATCACATGACAATCTGATTAAACAAGTAGTTCTGAGAGCTAACAAAACCTGGTTTTCTGGGGAATTGTGTCTCTCTTGGTTAATTGACTGTTCAACAGTATTACACTTAGATTTTCTGTTTACTCTGCATATATCAACACAAGGCTATTATTTCTTGCTGCAGGGTATTTCAAAATGACAAATATGCTGTCATCTTTAGCTATAGAAACTACCCAGTGGATTCAGAAATTATTGAGAGTGATATTTGAACTCTAGTAGTATTTTCCTACAACTGTTTTTCAAAAATATAGCTATCTTTAAGATATTTATTTCTCTGTAAATGTGCTTGAAAATTACCAACAGCCTAAAAAAATATTGGGGGAGTGAGGGCAAAACCAGGCACCTTGCTTCCGTGGGAACTAGAGTACTATGAGCACAGTAAAATCCTAGCAAGCTTCCTCATGTAGGTTGGAAACTCTCTGAAAGACCTCAGAAAGGAGTGATCAATAAGAAATCATAAAAAAAGAGTATTTCTAAAGAAACCTCTCAGCTGTTAGTATCAGAAAATAGCAGATTATTCCACATGGTGAAAAAATAATAACAAGCATAGGGAAGCCATGTGAGATATCTGTAGAGTGGACCATTAAAAATACACTTTAAGAAAGTCAAGTTCAAGCTCCAACAGCTGGGAAGATGGAAGCAATCGGTAGCTCAGAACTGAGGGATGTCCCCTGGAAAGCACCAACTCCAAGAAGAATTTAGAGATCTCAGTGAAGAGCTGACACTGTATGAGGTAGCTGTGGGATGGTGTGGGAAAGGGGAATTATTCTATCTGGGGTGTGTTACTTGAAGGAAAGTTTTTCACAGCTGCACAAAAAAGGAAGAACCAACAGTCTTTTAAACCAAACATGGATAATGGGCTACACCATGTGGCTATGAGAAGATGAGGTAGGTACTGCACTAACTAAAGGCTTGCCTTGGGAAGGAGGAAACTTCAGAAGTCAGCAAAGGCACCTGAAATCCAAGATTTTGAACTTCCTGCTAGCTCTATGATGCCAGGGTCTGCTCTCTGACTTGGAGACAAATTGGCACGCTCTACTAACAGCCAAACTATTTGGCTTTCACAGAATCACAAGGTTGGAAAAGACCTTTGAAGATCATCAAGTCCAACCATTCCCATCCTAAGCTAAACCAGATCCCTAAGTACCTCATCTACCCTTTCTTTGAACACACCCAGGGAAAGTGACTCAACCACATCTCTCAAGTGAGAGGTTTAACCCAGAGAAGCAATGTTTACCTCAAAACATCCTAATTTCTGGGTGACTTACTGCAAAAGGTGGGATTTTTGCCATTCTTGCTATCTACTAAATCTATGAAAGAAGAGGAAAATGTTGCATGTTGCTACTGTAGTATAGTTACAGAATTAATGCACCACACTATATACCACATATTCATCAACATGGCAGATACCTTTGGATATTTCTGGAACATGCAAGAAGAAGTATTTTCTGGGGCCAGACTTCATTCATACGCCCTTTCACAGCTCTTACCTGCAATCCTCAAATAAGTATTAAATTCTATCCACCTTTCTGCTTTAGCACTTTCATAGCTAATGGAATCCTAAGACTTCATCTAATCAATATTCACTTATTTAATATATTCACAGAAGTAGAGTGCCATAAAAAAATGTAAGATTTTTGCTTTTATCCATTTAATATAATTTACTCTCTGTGTATAAAGTATGTTATTAAAGCACTACAATCTCATATCTGATTTTTCAGGAGACCAATGAAAGGCATACCCACATTCCAGAACTGTCACTGGCAAATTTCAATTTTTCTGTAGTTTTCATTGCAATGTGAGTGGTGTTCAGATGAAGATTGAATAAAGGGGCTTTCTCACCCTCTCACACACTTATTTCCATCTAGAAAATAATTTAACAAGTTTTTCCTTAAGAATACTATCTCATAATGGAGAATAAGTAGATCAGATTTCAGCTGGAAAAGTAAAACTTTGAAAAATATGTTCACAAAAAATGAACATCATCCTTTACATGGCTGAACAAATAATTTAGCATGGTATTTTAGCAAATGCAGGCCTGGGGCCCCAATACAAGAAAGATGTGGAACTGTTGGAGAGGGTTCAGAGGAGCCACAAAGATGATCAGAGGGCTGGAGCAGCTCCCCTACGAAGAGAGGCTGAGGGAGCTGGGCTGGTTCAGCCTGTAGAAGAGAAGGCTGTGGGGGGACCTCATTGCAGCCTTCCAGTCCCTGAAGGGAACATACAAACAGGAGGGGAATCAACTTGTTCAAAGGGTAGACACTGGCAGGACAAGGGGGGATGGATTAAAACTAAAGGAAGGAAGGTTTAGATTAGATTTTAGGGGGAAGTTTTTTACAGAGAGAGTGGTGAGGGTCTGGAACAGGCTGCCCAGAGAGGTGGTGGCTGCCCCGTCCCTGGAGGTGTTCAAGGCCAGGTTGGATGGGGCCCTGGGCAACCTTGTGTAGCTCCAGGCCTGGAGGTTGGTGTCCCTGCCTGTGGCAGGGGGGTTGGAGCTCTATGATCCTTGGGGTCCCTTCCAACCCATGCCACTCTATGATTCTAGGATTCCATGAAACGTTAATAAATGTGCCACCTTTAACTTATCCTATTAACACAGCACCAATCAAAGTATCAGGTAATTTTATGGCCCACTGATCTTTTATCACACAATGTAATGATAGGATCAGTTATTAGGCACCTGATAATATGAATGCATTTAAGGGAATAACTGGGCACATAACTTAGAATTTATAGTAATGTCTAAAATCTTCTGCCTTTCTGATGTTCCACAACTTCTTTGAAATCAAAGAGATAAAAACTTTATGTCATTTTAGGACACAGAGTTTACTATTATTCTGTTTATCATGCATGTTACTATTTGTCATAGTCTTGCGTGTCTGGGTTGTGGGGAAGGGGGAGACGGGGGGTGGGAGAGCAGGCTGCAGGGGTGGCTTCTTTAAGAAGCAGCTAGAAGCTCTCTGCAGACTCCAGAGAGTAAACATCAGCTGACTCAAGGCCAGACCCACTTCTGACCGAGGCCAAGCCTATCAGCGATGGTCACAGCACCTCTGGGAATCACATTTAGGGGGAAAATCATGTAAGTAGATGCATTTTGCCACCAGAGAAGGGAGTGAGAAGATGTAAGAAACTGTGCAGACACCAAGGCCAGTGAAGTGTGGGGAGGGGGGAGGCACCCCAGGTGCTGGAGAGAAAGATGCCCAGCAGCCCATGGAAAAGGCCAAGACCCCACCTGCACCCTATGGAGGGGCCCCACACTGGAGACATACAGAAGATGCTGTGACCCGTGTTGGAGCAAGCCCCTGCCAGCACTTGCAGGCCATGGAGAGAGACAGAGACACAGAGATGAGAGAGAGAGATCTGTCAGAGCAGGTTTGCTGGGGGAGGCTGTGAACCCATGGAGGACCAGGATGAAGAAGTCTGGGCTTGAGAAACTGAGAGATGTTCTATGATTCCTGCTGCACCCCATAGCAGTGACCTGTGCTGGGGCAGCTGGTGAAGAGCTGAAGCCCTGTAGGAAAGGACTCACACTGGAGAAGTTCTTGCAGGACTGTCTCCCGTGGGTGGGACCCCACAGTGCAGCAGGGAAGGGGGGTTCCCTGGCTAAGAAGGGGAACATCTCATGAGGAACTGACTGAAACCCCCATTCCCTGCCCCTCCCCATGCCACAATGAGGGGGAAGAAGGGAACAAAATCATGACTAAAGTGAAGTCTGCTAAGAAGGGAGGGGTGAGGGGAGGTGCTTTAAGATCTGGTCACACTTCTCATTATCTGACTCTGGTGTCACTAGGTGTACAGTGTAGTGTAATAAATTAGAGAGTTTTCTTTCCTTTATTCTGTGTTGAGTCTGTTGTGCCCATGACACTAACTGCAGAATGATCTCTCCCTGTCCTTATCTCAACTCCTAAGCCTCTCAATATCTATTTTGTCCCCTGTCCAGCTGAAAAGGGGAGTGATAGAGGGATTTTAGTGGGCGTCTGGCCTCCAGCCAGGGCCAAACCACCACACTAGTGTTGTAACTTTCCAAAACCCTGACAATTGCTAAAATCAACAGAGTACTAAAGCACTGACATATTCTAGATGGTTTGTGTTTTTTGAAAGTATTGTTATATGACAAAAATCAGTTTTGCTCTTCTTATTGAAAATATGACACAAGAAAGCTTTATTTACTTGGTAGACCAAGTTTCACAGTTGCCTGCTAACGATTTCCATCACCTCTTGAATTAACACAGGTTGGAAAATTCGCTGGCCTCATTACAGAGGCTTTTGGAGAAAACTTAACAAAACCACATTGACTGGAATGTAATGGCACATCCATTGCTGTTTGTTAAATAATGCCTTAAATGATGTAAATGCTAACGTGCCAAAATAGGATGATACATCCATGCACAACCCCCGTTTATAACTTAGGGCAAGATACATTGTGTGAGCCACTTGATTCCCAAGCTCAGCATCTCCAGTTACTTTGATTCCTTTTAGCTTCTAGCATTAACAGTGGCAGGGAGCAGGCTCTGTTGTAATATTGCTTGCACTTTGTAAGTGTACTACACACTTGTAGAATTCTTTTACATGACACTCTGAGGAAAAAAAAAAAAAACAAAACAACAAATTAATGGGAGCTCCCTGACTGAGTGAAATGAACTTTGAGTTCAGTTCTTAACCAATGAAGAAATTCTTGCAACCATCTTGCCCTTTCCAGGGCTCGGTGTTGGGTCCAGTCCTGTTTTTAATATCTTCATTGACGACCTTGATGAGGGAACAGCATCCACCCTCAGCAAGTACCCGATGGTACAAAGCTGGGAGGAGTGGCTGACACGCAGGACACTGCGCTGCCATCCAGAGAGACCTGGACAGGCTGGAGAGCTGGGCAGGGAGAAACCAGATGAGGGTCAACAAAAGCAAGTGGAGAGTCTGGCACCTGGGGAGGAATAACTGCTGGAATCAGGACAGGCTGGGGGATGAGCTGCTGGAGAAGAGCTCTGTGGAGAAGAACCTGGGGGTCCTGGGTGATGACAGGTTGGCCATGAGCCAGCAGTGTGCCCTGGGGGCTGAGAGAGACAATGGGATCCTGGGGGGCATCAGGAGGAATGTGGCCAGCAGGTCAAAGGAGGTGATCCTCCCCCTCTACTCTGCCCTGGTCAGGCCCCACCTGCAGTATTGTGTCCAGTTCTGGGCTCCCTGGGATAAAAAAGACAGGGATCTCCTGGAGAGAGTCCAGAGGAGGCTACGAAGATGATGAAGGGCCTGGAGCATCTCCCCTGTGAGGAAAGGCTGAGTGAGCTGGGACTGTTCAGCCTGGAGAAAGGAAGACTAAGAGGGGATCTAATTAATGTCTATAAATATCTGAAGGATGGGATGCAGGGGGAATGGGCAGCCCCTTTTCAGTGCTCTGTGGAGACAGGACAAGGGGCAATGGCTGCAAGTTGGAGCACAGGGAGTTCCACACCAACGTGGGAAAGAACATTTCCCCAGTGAGGGTGCCAGAGCCCTGGGACAGGCTGCCCAGGGAGGTGGTGGAGTCTCCATTTCTGGAGAGATTCCAGCCCCGTCTGGACGCCTGTCTGTGCAATATGAGCTGGGGAGCTGCTTTGGCAGGGGGGTTGGACCCCATGATCTCTCCAGGTCCCTTCCAACCCCTATGATTCTATGATCTTTCTTAAATTCTTAATGTTTTCCTTCTCTTTCTCCAGTAAAAACAAGTCCCAGATAAGTAAAAATATGTCAAGAAAATATATTCAGCTTCTTTTTTTTTTCAGTCACTGCTGTAAGATGCAAATACATCACTGAAAATATTTTTTCCAGCCCTTCTGGTTTCATAACTGAACTTCTTTTTAATTGTGTTCCAGGTTACATATTTATTAATCATTTATTCTCCTAATATTCAGTTTATGGTAAATAGTGTGCCTTGTAGAATAAAGGCAGAAAAGCACAGACAGAGGAAGCAAAGGGTCAGCATAATCACAGGCCAGTGTTCATAATGAAAAATAAACCACTGCATGTCAGTAGAGAAATGACAGGATCCTTTGCTTAATTTCAGATTCTAACGTTGTAGGACTTTCCCCTCCTGAAATATTTAAAGTTAAATAATAGATACGAAGGAAAATAATAATAGATATCATAGATATAAAGATATAATAGATATAAAGGAAATGTAAAGCATTTGCAAGATATGTGATGACACATCCTTAAAGATTTTTCTACCAGATAATTTATATATTTTTTACCACATTGTCTTGCTTGTGAACTCCTGGGTTGGACAGCTGTGTACTGCAGACTTCTGGGTGACTTGGAGTCATGGTTCCATAGAATTTAACAAGTTCTGCTCATGTTACCCAGAGGATTTGCCCTCATGCTTTAAGTGGGGTTGGCGAATAAATGAGCAGCTGCTTCTTCGAGACCTTTGGTGGCTCAAGAAAGCAAAGTTCTGCTGCGGCAAGAGCTGCTCTTGCAAGTTCTGCTTTTTGTAAACACGCTGTGGTACTTACAGAGAAGTTTATTTACTGTCAAGGAGATGAAAAAAAAGACCATAGTGGAGGGCAGCAGTGTGAGAGTAAAAAATTGTCAGCCTTTAAAGGAAAGATTTAAAATTTTAAAAGGACCAGGTGAGATTCAGAAAGAGATAACTCCTGCTCTGACCCAACTTAGCACCTTCGGAGGCTCTCTCAGGGGTGGTTGACTAGAAAAAGAACTGGGATGCTTAGGACAAGAACACCACTCTTAAGTGTTCATCACAGCGGACTAGTGATTACAAACACTGGTTTCCAGTGTCCTCTCCCAAGAGCAAGATCTTTTTATTTTATTATTGTTGTTGTTGTTGTTGTTGTTATTGCTATTATTGGAAGAGAAGGACCTGGGGGTGTTGAGTGACTGCAGGCTGAATATGAGCCAGCAGTGTGCCCAGGTGGCCAAGAAGGCCAATGGCATCTTGGCTTGTATCAAAACCAGTGTGGCCAGTAGGTCTAGAGAGGTAATTGTGCCCCTGGACTGGGCATTGGTGAGACCACACCTCGAGTGCTGTGTCCAGTTCTGGGCTCCTCACCATCAGAAGGACATTGAGGTCGTGGAGCAAGTGCGGAGAAGGGCAACCAGGCTGGGGAAGGGGCTGGAGGGCAAATCCTCTGAGGAGCGGCTGAGGGAGCTGGGGCTGTTTAGCCTGGAGAAGAGGAGGCTGAGGGGAGACCTTCTCCCCACCTACAACTACCTGAAGGGAGGTTGTAGAGACGTGGGCGATGGTCTCTTCAGCCAGGGGACAGGAGATGGGACAAGGGGCAATAGCATGAAGCTGTGCCAGGGCAGGGACAGATTGGACATTAGAAACAAATGTTTTCCTGACAGAGTTGTCAGGGCTGGAACAGGCTGCCCAGGGAGGGGGTTGAGTCACCTTCCCTGGATGTGTTCAGAAAAAGGGTAGCTGAGGTACTTAGGGATGTGGTTTAGCTTAGGATGGGAATGGTTGGACTTGATGATCTTCAAAGATCTCTTCCAACCTTGTGATTCTGTGATTCTGTGATTGCTTATGAAGACCATGAGATCAGGAACAAAAGCTCCGAAACCTGGCATGTAAGTATGTTCCTTTCATGTGGGTAAGCCTATCTGTGTAAATAAAGCTACTGCTTAGAGCGAATGCTGATGAGTCCTCAAAGAGAAGAAAGTGAAAGGAAAATTAATATTTTGGCAAAAATAACAGAATGAGTGAAAAGAAAAAATGGGAAGGCAGGCAAGGGAGGAAGGAAGGGAAAATGGACAGAAGTCCCATTTCAGATGGGTGAGGACTACTCATCTAAGCAAGGATTTGCAGAATCAGCATGATCAGAACTCAAGTTTTATCCCTAACTTCTTCAAATACAGATTGATCACCTACACTTGCTAAATCAGAAAGGCCTCGTGTGTTATATTTGTGTATTAACTGTTTATCTCCTGGTTGGTGGAGGTTTTTGCAAGATAGCAAATAATTAATTGAGCAAATTCTGAAATTAAAAGATAATCTGTCTTTACTGTGTTTGCTTAGTTCAGAAAGGAAGACCAGGATTTGAACATTTCATAAATACAATATATTTGTTACGACAGTTGGGTTGGGTTTTTTTTTTCATTCTGATACTGTGTTTGCTCTGCTTTTTCTTTAAGTTTATTTTGAAGGGTTTTGATGCAAATAGGCTGCCTCAGGAGACAGCCTTCCAGAATATTTTATTTACTTTTATTTCTAAAAAAATATTTTTCCTCATGCATTCATGCATGGGTATAATTAACTCTATGCACTTCTGCTGGCCTGAATGTGCCTGCAAGCCCTAGTAGAAAAAGAAGGACCCACATTGTACCAGGTACTGTACAAATACAAACCCAAATGATGAACTTTGCCTGGCAGGTTTCACACATTAAGAAGACTCATATGTACTGCTTTTATTCTATGAAGGCTGAAGCACCTCACAGGAAAGCAAAACAGGTTATCTGTATTTGGAAAGGAACAAAAGCTAAGTAGAAATATGGTTCATAGAATCATAGAATCATAGAATCACAGGGATTGGAAGGGACCTGGAGAGATCATGGGGTCCAACCCCCCTGCCAAAGCAGCTCCCCAGCTCATATTGCACAGACAGGCGTCCAGACGGGGCTGGAATCTCTCCAGAGATGGAGACTCCACCACCTCCCTGGGCAGCCTGTCCCAGGGCTCTGGCACCCTCACTGGGGAAAAGTTCTTCCCCATGTTGGTGTGAACTTCCTGTGCTCCAACTTGCAGCCATTGCCCCTTGTCCTGTCTCCACAGACACTGAAAAGGGGCTGCCCATTCCCCCTGCATCCCATACTTCAGGTATTTATAAACATTCATAAGGTCCCCCCTTAGTCTTCTTTTTCTCCAGGCTGAATAGTCCCAGCTCACTCAGCCTTTCCTCATAGGGCAGATGCTCTAGGCCCTTCATCATCTTTGTAGCCTCCTCTAGACTCTCTCCAGAAGATCCCAGTCTTTTTAATACCTTTTTTATACCAGGAGCAAGTTTGTGCAGCAGATCAGTGGTGAAACAGTGACTGAAGGCCAGAGACAGAGCTACATGCAGTTCTCCTTTCCTTTTAGCTCATGAGATGTGCCAGGGCTGAGAGCTAAGCTTTTTGTCTTACAGCACTATTCCACACACTCACAGATCCTTTACTTTTATCAACACTTTGGTCACCTGCATCTTTATATTTATATCAGAAGAAGTCAGAGAACTGTACTGATTTTTTGCCCTTTTCAAATACACAGTCAGAGTTGGGCCATTCTATAGTGAACCTGGGTAAATGTCCATGTTTCTGTTTACAAGAATTGCCTGAGGCAGGGAGCAGTAGAAGAAGCTGGAGGGATCTGGCATCCCCAGGTACAGCCACAGGTGGGCTGCTTCCCTCAGGGCCAGCCCGAGGGCTGAGGCCAGCTCCCGCTTGGGATGGAGCTCCATCTCCACTCACCTCCCATTCCCCTACAGAGGCAAGTGGAGATTGAGGGGACAGGCAGCCGAGCCACAAGCCACTGTTTTCTGAGGAAGGAGTTGGGAAGGAGTGCTGGGCCTAGCTGGGCTGGCTAGGGTGAGGCAGGAAGTGAGAGAGGTGTATGGTGAACGGGGTGGAACAGCTGGGAGTCAGGCAGGTAAAGGAGTCCAGCCTGGAGCGGGGCTGAGTGGAGGCTCCCACAGGCAAGTCAGGGCAGAGCCTAAGGGGGTCGGTCTCTTCCACACCTCCCAGCAGCTCCCTGAGTTCCTGAGCCTGCCCAGGGCCTATGGCCCATCTTTGGGATCCCAGCATAAACCAGGCACCTAAAACAAGAGTTAAAGTTTATGTCCTTAGTATAAACCCAACCGCAGGACAAAGGTGGTGTGTGCTGAGGGTCTGACATGAGCAGGGTGGCCCTGCCAACAGGGAGGGTTTCTTCCCTCCTGAGCCCCTCAGGCCAAGGCCCCTTGGGGTGCCACAGGTGTGAGTGTCTGAGGCCCCTGCCTGACCAGCCCTGCACTGCTCTGCCACTTCTTCTGACTTCTCAAGGACGTGGGCTGCAGTTGTGGGGTTTTGTGCTATTCCAACACCAAGCTGCCTTCTCTGCATGGGACTTCACTACCACGTGCCTGCCTTTGGCTGTCAGGGTGGCATAAAGGGCATTTAGCCAGCTGTGGAACAGCCCTCACAGTATTTTGCCTATTGAAATAAAATCCTTCTCTGGCACATTATTTCCAGCTGGTGAAGCTGCTCACTGCACAACTTTGATGGATGCTTCACTGTGTGAAAGGAGGAACAAATCCCTGACCTCACGAAGGGTAAAGCCCTGACCTCAAGCATGATAAATGAGCTGTGAATTGGAGAGGTCTGTGAGAGTTGTGTATCCGCCCCCTTGGGTACCTTTACTGTTGCTTCATCCTTCTTTCCAGAGGAGTTTGGCTGGAAAGCCTCCATGCTTGCCCATACCCCTGCTCCCAAGTCCACGTTCCCTCCTTTCCCAGACTCTCCCAAGCACTTTGCCATGTGATTTGGGGTAACAGACCTTCTGCACTGTGCACTGGAATATGGTCAAGACTTTCTGTAGCATGATCAGCAGTGGAGAGTTTTATATTTGCCCTGGCATTTTCTTTTCTTCCTGTAAGCATACTTATTTTACTTTCTTATATCCTTCTATTTGTATTCCCCACTAATTCTTCTTCCAGAAGGAAATCTGTTTAGAACGTGAGCTGTCAGATGTCATTAGGTATTATCAGGAAACTGTCTTGCTATGTTTGGGACCATGTGTTTTTCAGGGCACACTGATCCATAATGCTTGCATAGTTAATACATATTTGCATTTATGAATCTCCATGCTTTTTGGAGCATTGCCAGTTGTGGAACTGCCTGACTGTGGAGAAAAAGTAAGCAGCCAGAAGGGAAATGCTTCTGTGCCTGATCACCTATTCCATTCAGTGTAATAAAGCTCATTGCTAGCTGGTGTTTCTAACACTGAGATGTTGATACAAGCAAAACCAGAGCTCATCTGCCATTGTGGTTAAAATAGTTTGTGTTGCCTACCTATCAAGTGGTATTTAGTTGAACTTAATAAAATAATAAGTCCTGTGCCTTGGTGCAACCATATTGCTAGCATCTGTTCATTCTTGGGAAACCAAAACGATTTGAATCTCATATTAAAGACAAAACCAACTCAAAACACATTTGGAAGTCAGCAGTGTAAAATAGGGAATGGATCTTTATTAGTTATTCCAAGGTATAAAATCCAGTTAATTTTGATACCAAGAATGAAGTCTAACTATGCATGATGCTGTGCAACGTCCTTTTGTGCACACACTTCTTGTTAATTTTCTCTATTGCTCCTATAATTTCATAGAAATTATACAATGAGTTATTTTAATTTTTGATGACAAAAATCACTTTTTCACAGTGTTAGATACAGTTCTTTATGAAACATAAAAATCTATATGTGTGTTTGTATATAGTCACACTTGGAAGAGAGGTGCAAAAGGTAGCCTTGTATAGATAAGGTACAGGACTTCAGAGGCAACCTGCTATGCTGCTTTATGTATTTTGTCTTTGACCTTAGGGATAAAAGTTAATGTGGTTCAGTTTCTTTCCTTATCTGTAAAATAGTGATATAAATATGCGCCTGTCTTGCAGAAACATTGTGTATGGTAAGTTGTTTCCTCTGGCAGTAAACTGCCTGACACAAACTGATTGATAGTTATTTTGTGTATTACCCCTTAGAGAACACTATCAGTATGAAATCTAGTCAGTTAAGAGTGTTCTTTCACAACAGGGATTAACTGACCTCCATTTGCACTGTGTGCGATGCCCTTGAAAGGGGTAATTCCACACCCGCACTGCAGTTGATGTGGCTGGTGGAGTGATCAGCCAGGTCTGGAAACCCATCTGACTGAAAACTAACCTGGCAAAACTCAGAACCAGAGACAATAATTTTGGCTAGGCCCATTTCCCTGTCTTGCTTGAATGCTGGAAGGAGAGAAGGAACAGAAACTCGCAGGTTGGGATGAAAAGGAAGGCAGGAAAGCTTGTGTTTTTGCAGTAGTATGTGGATTTAGTTTGTCTTAAACTAACCATGAAACTTCACCTTAAGGCAAGTATGTTATGGCAGATTATATACTGCGAGTATATATGTATTGAAGACGTCCTGATGGCATTTCATGAGCTTGCAGTTACGTTGCTGTTCTGTGCTGGCTCGGTGTTGCTACAGAAAAGCCATGTGCAGGCACTACAGTGCAAGTGATTGCACAAAAGAAGAGCTGTCTGCAGCAGAGTCAGTTGTGTTCAGAAGCACGAAATGCTTGTTGCATTTCAGATTGGCTGCGAGACAGTGGGGAACAAAAACCACATCTTGCTTTCATGTCCACTTTAAACAGATGTTGACGATTTAAATACTTCAGTAAATCATGATTAACATCTGGATGAAGAAAGCACATGATGGATTTTTTAAGAAATAAGATACTGTGTTAGCATGTCTGGCCTTGTTTATTTAGTGTTTATATTGTAGTCTTACAGAAAAGCTGACAGGGCTGGGCCCTGTGGGATATATAATAAATAACCCCAAAGGGTTTACAGGCTCTTGAGTGTGTAGCAAGACTACACAGGCTCAAGAGTAAGGAGGAAAACAGATGAACAAGCAGTCGAGGGCTGGTGAAAGCGTGAGCAAGGTAACGAGGGTACAGTTACGTGTGCAGAAACAGTAAAGAAAACTACAAACGCATATACAATGTCATCTTTGCAACTGAACTGCACAGTGATTCAGCTTTGGTCACATCTGGAGAACTTCACATGAGCACCAGGTGGTCGGTGTGGAGGTTTTGCTGGAGTTTACCATGGCATCATGCCTGGGAGCACTGTCAGTGGGCTGGGGGGATTGACACAAATCCCCTGTGTTGTAAAATCGCTTTTAAGGTGTAGGTGGAAAAGAGTGGAAAGCTGCCAACATCTGTGTGTTCTGGTTTTGGTAGTTTGGGGGTTTTCTTTGTTAAGATCTTGAGGATTATATGTTTCATTTGGTTCCTGTTTTCTTTGTAATTATGTAATACTGCAATAAGAATACACAGTGAGCTCAGACAGGCGCTGTGTTTTGCTTACCAAAACCAGTAGTTCAGCTTCCATGAAATGTCCTCCCAGAGCCATGGAAGCTGCTTTTCCCACAACAGGCTCAAAATTAAGGTGAAATAAATGGTGCTCCTGTGGTTCTTAGCCCAAGCTCTGGGGCTTCTCGTACCAGTCTTTGCGGTATCGCTGTTTTCAAAGGGTGAACCCCAACAATTTTAACAAATTGTTCCACTCTGTGGAGAAGGTTGCTATGGAAATGAACAGCTAACATCTCTAGGAACTCTACATAAGAGCACCATGTAAAGGGAGGGCAGGGGGGAGTGTTAAAAAATAAGAGCATACAGGGGATTAACATCTTTCTATTACAGAATCACAGAGAATCACAGAATTGTAGGGGTTGGAAGGGACCTGGAGAGATCATGGGGTCCAACCCCCCTGCCAAAGCAGCTCCCCAGCTCATATTGCACAGACAGGCGTCCAGACGGGGCTGGAATCTCTCCAGAGATGGAGACTCCACCACCTCCCTGGGCAGCCTGTCCCAGGGCTCTGGCACCCTCACTGGGGAAAAGTTCTTCCCTATGTTGGTGTGGAACTTCCTGTGCTCCAACTTGCAGCCATTGCCCCTTGTCCTGTCCCCACAGAGCACTGAAAAGGGGCTGGCTGATTCTCCCTGCATTCCATGCTTAAGACACTTATAGACATTAATTAGATCCCCCCTTAGTCTTCTCTTCTCAAGGCTGAACAGCCCCAGCTTATTCAGCCTCCCCTCACAGGGGAGATGCTCCAGGCCCTTCATCATCTTTGTAGCCCTTCTTTGGACTCTCTCCAGGAGATCCCTGTCCTTTTTATCCCAGGGAGCCCAGAACTGGACACAGTATTCCAGGTGGGGCCTGACCAGGGCAGAGTAGAGGGGGAGGATCACCTCCTGTGACCTGCTGGCCACACTCCTCCTGATGCCCCCCAGGATCCCATTGTCTCTCTCAGCCCCCAGGGCACACTGCTGGCTCATGGCCAACCTGTCATCTACCAGGACCCCCAGTCCTCCACAGAGCTCTTCTCCAGCAGCTCATCCCCCAGCCTGTCCTGATTCCAGCAGTTATTCCTCCCCAGGTGCCAGACTCTCCACTTGCTTTTGTTGACCCTCATCTGGTTTCTCCCTGCCCAGCTCTCCAGCCTGTCCAGGTCTCTCTGGATGGCAGCGCAGTGTCCTGCGTGTCAGCCACTCCTCCCAGCTTTGTACCATCGGGTACTTGCTGAGGGTGGGTGGATGCCAAGGTCATCAATGAAGATGTTGAATAATGAAGATATTAAGCAGGATTGTGCACCATTCCTGTGCACTTCAGAATGTGGCCCACTAGATAGAGATTTCAAGGGTGGAGGGGGTGGGTTTCAGCCCTTTCTATGGAAATGTAATGCAACTTGAATTAAACAAGATGCAAGCAAATAAGCAAATTCTTTTTGGAAGTGTTCTCTGGGAGAAGCCTGTATAGACAGAAACATCTGTATTGAATTATTTTTTGTTAATAATGTCTAGCAGCAAGATGTGATTATAATGGAACTGAAGAGGTTATTGAAGCATAACGCTGTACATGGGGGTTTTTGGGGATAGTTACAGTTTGCCCAAAACCTGAAGCAACTGTGGTGTTCAGAGCATTTGGATGGAAAAATATTGCTATGGCAACAAATTACTTTTATATTCACATAAAGCAAAAATAGATCTCTCTCTCTCCCTTTGTGGGAAGCACATATTTTAATGTGCATGAAAGATTAAAGGTGATAGGCAGAAACAGCTGCATGAATATATTTTCATTTCTCTTCATTTGGTTTATACATATTTCTGTATAAATCTGAAAGGCAGAAATAATTTACAGCTAGAAGCACTTTGCAGCAAGAAAGGAGAAACAGCTTAGGAAAGGGGGAAAAGTATAATACAATCAGAACTTCTGATTGCAGTGTGGCAGCGTCAGATATTAATTGATTAAAGCAAAATATCCCCAGTGTCATTCAAAGAGGAGGGAGAGAATCGTCTCTCTTCTGCATACACCCAGCAAAACCTCAATCTCTTTGTGTCCATGACTTAAGAAAGAGGTAATGGGTTTTATTTTTGATCAGCCAGGCTCCTTGTCAAACTCAAGAAATAGACCTAGTGGTGAGATTATTGATTGCTTCATTTAAGCTGTGTGGTAGTGTGGTTTGAGGTGGTTTTTTCTCTATTTAGAAAGCATGCAGCTTTTACTTCTGTGGGGTGAAGAGCTTCTGATATATCTATATGCCATGATGTGTCCCACCTGCAGAAGAGGATGTCTACATTGATATGGAAGGTCTATCCTGAGGTTCCCTGTCAATTACTCTACACCCCGTGAGCTGTCTTACACCACCTGTATCTCTGTTCATAATGTGCAGCAGAGCAGCCTACATTTTGTGCTTCTTAACTGCAAAATAGAGGCCTCCTGAGAGGTGGTGTGTGGATTTCTTGGCTTTTTTTTTCCAGCTGGTCTATTCATATGGACAACAGGGAGAGGTGCTGGAGAACAGGGGGTCAGAAATGAGGAGTATGAAGGAGTCTGTGGGACAGTCCCTTACTGACCTCCCATTGCAGACAAGGGCAACCAGGCTGGGGAAGGGGCTGGAGGGCAAATCCTCTGAGGAGCGGCTGAGGGAGCTGGGAGTGTTGAGCCTGGAGAAGAGGAGGCTGAGGGGAGACCTTCTCCCCACCTACAACTGCCTGAAGGGAGGTTGTAGAGAGGTGGGCGATGGTCTCTTCAGCCAGGGGACAGGAGATGGGACAAGGGGCAATGGCATGAAGCTGTGCCAGGGCAGGGACAGATTGGACATTAGAAACAAATGTTTTCCTGCAAGAGTTGTCAGGGCCTGGAACAGGCTGCCCAGGGAGGGGGTTGAGTCACCTTCCCTGGATGTGTTCCAGGAAAGGGTAGATGAGGTACTTAGGGATCTGGTTTAGCTTAGGATGGGAATGGTTGGACTTGATGATCTTCAAAGGTCTCTTCCAACCTTGTGATTCTGTGATTCTCAAACGTTTTTAGCCTAAGCTGAACAAACTGAAGGAAGAGGCAGTCAAGATGTACACTGGGTGAGTTGAAAGCATGGTGGTTTCAGACTGAACTCTCTTTAGGGCAAATATAGAGGTTTATGGTATAGATAGATCTGTGGACCTGGCTTTGAAGGCCACTTTAAAATTTACCCAAAATACTGAACAGTTCAAGGGGCATCACAGCCCTTCTGTAAATGCCCAGGGCACATGAGGGTCTGTGAAGGACCTGAAGGGACCTCTAAAGTGAAGTTCATACTGTCTGTGCTATGGGAGTTGTAGAGAACATTTTAGGATGATGAAGAAAAGGCTCTAAATGTAATGGAAGAATCAGTGGACTATTCTGTATCCCTGCAATACCTCATCAGCTGTTTTGGTAGTGATTAATAAATAGGAGGGTGCTACAGAGCAATTTGAGGCAAGCTGGCTCACATCCAGATTAGTCAGAGAGACGTCTGTCTAGGAGGTCTTCCAAACCATGTGGTACTTGGCTGTGGGTCTCCCTGCACTTCATGTGGTGCTTTTGTGGCCTCAAGACAAAAATATTATTTATTTGGACTGCTTTTCAAATTAAATGGCCTGAAATAATGTGATACCTGTTTCACAGCTCTCTGCAGCCTTGTTTGCACAGTGGGAAATAAGGTGTGTGGCATGCCCTGAGATGTGCCACCCCTAGTGCAGTTCAACCTCTGCAGGCAGTCCCTGGAGTGGACTCTTTCCCAAGCTGTCCCTGGGTGTCTGGGAGAGAGCCAGGGTAGCCCAAAACATGCTCTAAGAGTTAAGCAATGTGAATGAGCAAAGATCCAATCCTTTAGCTCAGTCTCTGGCTCACTTCAGTGCTGTGCTGGCACAATTTTGACCATGCTTGTACTCATACTCAATTCCTGGCTATGGCTCAGGAGTAGGCACGAGCCAGAGACTCTATCAGTGGTCAGTGTGGGTGCAGCCATCCAGTACAGAGGGGTAAGAGGTTTTTGCATGGCTGTTCTGTCTCCATTGGCTATTGTGTCCCAGTTGGCCTCAGTGCCAGCACAGTTCCAAGCACATTTAATTTACTGCTGTTGGCTGCAATACTAATGCCAGTAGACATGGTACTATGGTCAGAATAACCCAAAGAGTTGTATCCTACTATGGGTTTGGGGTGGGATTTTTTTTTTGGGGGGGGTGTGTTGGTTTGTTTTGGGTTTTGTTTTTTTTTTTAAATCTCTGTGGCTAGTTTATCCTGGGTTTGGAAAGAAAATGGAGTTGAATGGGTTGTGTAGTGGGACCCTGTCTGGATGAAATCTCAGTCGTTTATGTTTTCTGGCAACACTATCAGAAAACATGCATTGGACTCCATCCACAGCCACACTGCTTCAAGTACATAAACTAGATATTTTAAAAGATGGGTATATCCACACAGTCCAAAATTATGCCTTTGAATGCTGTGTTGACATACCCTCAATTACAGAGATGCAAACTTGTTTGCATCAAAGAAACAGAAGTGGGCTAGAGATATTTTTGTGCTTGCAACCCAGAAAGGGACCAGAGAGACGTGGCATGTTGCCCTTCTTTGATGCAGTCCTCAGAACTGTAGGATTCTTGGCTTCTGCATATTTTCCCTCATTTTTCCTGTGTGCAGCTGAAGTTTTACCCTCTCTGCCATGGGTTTTATTGTGCTTATGGATGTCAAATGCAAATTTGGTCCTGCTTAGACTAAATCAAGAATTGCAGATCTCACTATGTCCCATGGTGTTCTTGCTGAGAAAGAAGAGAGTAGCATACATATATTTTCAATTTTTGAGTGTTTTTCTCTCTAAGACAACTGAGGAAAGCATGCAGCATGATAGAGACTGCACACATATATAACTTAGAACATGCCTGAAGTAATTCACTGCATTTTATAAAGAGAAGTGGGTCAGAATGAGGTATAAATCTCTCCTAATCTAATCTTAGTTGTTTACTCACTCGGTCCTGTCCTCTCACTCTCTCTCCATCCTTAATATGTAGTTTTCTGGAGTCTTTCAGGCTCTGCTTTGCACTGAGATTTTTCATTACTTAAGAATGAAGCGTTGGACGTGGCTGTTTTACTCTCCACTTGCACTCAAGATAAAGACAAGTATTTTAGTAGTAAGTGGAGCCATTATCTCCCAGGGGGATATTCCCACTGGTGGGATCTCTGCCAATGAGAAGTCAAACACAGTAGGTATTCCCAGGTAGTGATTCTTCCTATTTTGTCAACCAAAGTCCAGTGACTGTTCCATTATTGCAGACCTTGCTGTGGATTACCTCTAACATGACATTAATAATACACCTGTGCATGGTAAATCCTCTGCATTAAGCACAAATCAGTAGGGTTAAACCCAAATTTTGGAGAGAGACCGCTCTAGACTGCGACTGGCATGTTCATTTATTCCTGTGCTGTTGGTGTCCTCTAACAGAACTGCTGCTCAATGGGTTTTGTTTAGTTTGGTTTAAGCAAGTTCTTGCAGAACAATGAGCAAAGGAATTGGGGATTTATTCATTCCATTATAAATACAGTGGCATTTCCACCACCCTGTTTAGAAGAGTAAAGCTTCTATTTGTCTCCTGCTGATTCTGTAAACACACACACAGTAAGTTCAGTAGAAATCCCTCAGGTATTCCAGTGTCAGACCACAAAGCCATTTCTGCCTTTTAAAGAAAATACCATGTTTCAAGGAACAGGGACTTTGGGGAATATTCCTTTGAAGTAGAGACTCGATGCGGCAATGCAGATGTAAAGAACTGAAAGGCTGGGCATGGAGCTGCAAAACCAGCAAAATAAAAAGACAAAATATATATTTATATACCTTCTGAGTTTAGTTACCTTGGTAAAAATCTGCAGCATCTACAGAATTTCCTGGAATAGCTCAGATTAAAATATATCCCTGCCTGAAGATAAAATGAACCGCAGTAAACAGAGAGAGGAGAAACACTGACCTGTACTGGCAGCAGATAGTTAGGGAGGAAAATGGAATGTGAACCTGAGGTTTTCTTGCTTTTTTTTCATAAATATGAGTGGTTTGGGTTAATTCAGACCCACTAAGATCAAGTTAATTCTTACAGAATCCAATTACTTATTTCATTTCCTGATTTCCAAAGGGGACACGACTCATGCAGCCTTGTAGGTTGGTCACTCCTTTCCCAAGTATTTTCTTAAAATGCTGGCTGATTTTAACCAAAAGGACAGCCAGGTACCAGGCTCATAGGTATCATCCTCCAACACATGTGTCCAACTCAGTGTATGGGTAGAGGAAAGAAATCCAGGTAGTTGTAGCTGAGCCTTTTGCCATTTGGCCAGACACTGACAATTGGCTCTTTCACTTGGGTTTGCTGCCCACTGGAGCATAGATACAGGTGTCTGTGATGCAATGGGACACCTAAAGCACTGAAATAATGAGGTTCATACAAAACAGATAGTGGAAAGCTGGTTGCTACACACAGAGATAATAGCTGAAGCATAAAAGTGGACCATAAGGTAAGGGGGGTGTAAGGTAAGTGCAGTTCAGTGTTGGTGCCTGTGGTATAGATCAGGCACTGATCCCACTGCCTGTTGGACTGACCTCAGGGCTTTGTAGGCATGATGGCACAGAGTCATGTCAGAAAGGGTCTGAAGGATGGAAATAACCACCCCTGCTTGTACCATAGAGCTGAATTTTATTCTGTTGGCTAGAATTGGTGCTGAACTGCAGAAACAGCAGAGGACTGTGATGAAGCAAACTGCATCTCCCTCCTGCTGAGCTCTAGTAGTTTTACAGTGTATTACAGCCTGAAAACTGCTGAAACCTGCCCTGTGTCCTTAAAGAGAAGATTTCTCAGCCTGAGATTGGCAAACCCAGCACTTTTCAGCTGTGTTCTTTCCCAATTTTGGTAGGTTGCTGTTCCCCACTATAAAGACCTTTGGTATTCATAAAGCATCAACAAACACAATCTTTGACAAGCTGGTTTGTTTCTCAAATTAGAGTTTGGATTTGGATTTGGTTGTGTGGAATAAATTCTCATCATTGCATAATGAGGACAGGGCTGGTATTGATTTTGTATAATTTTCATATTAGCTGTACAACTTGAAGTCATAACTCTAACACCCTTGGATTTCCACTCATGTAATTGAGAAGACAGGGGCTTTTTTTTTCTCTCTCTCTTTCAAAATATTTTTTGGGAAGGTTTTTTCCAAACTTCAGCCTTTTGAAAAGGTGTGTTTACTGAATATTTTTCTCTAATTGGCTTAACTTTTGGGAGCCAGTATTCATTGAAATTTCACACTCTTCATATCAGAAAACTGTGATACGGTATCTGGAGATGAAAGCATTCAAAGTCCAGATTTCAAACCCCATTGCAGCAGAATATTTACTTGTCAGGTCTTGCTTGTTGTCAGTGTTGAAATGCATGTAATTTCCAGCAAGGGAGGGTTGTGGAATGTGAGGCTGCAGCAGTAATGAAGGAAATTTGTACCGTGGTTGAGCTGATAGTGGAAGTGTGAGATCTCAGCATCGTAAAGTCAACACAATGCCAGCATTAGCATTCAGATGAAATTTAGGCTTCTGTGAGGAGGCTGTCAGCAGTCAGTTGGTTGAGATAAAACCTCACTGTGGTCGTGCACCCTGTGAGCAGCTCTGCACCATTTCAGGGGTGGAAGTGCAAGTACTTGTGGTCGACACCCCAGAAGGAAAGGAAGCCATCCAGAGGGATCTTGACAGGCTGGAAAGATGGGCCTGGGGGAACCTAATGAGGTTCAACACTGCCAAGTGTCAGGTGTTGCACTTGGGATGGAAGAATCCCAGACACAGATACAGACTGGGAGAAGAGCTCCTGGAGAGCAGCCCTGCTGAGAAGGACTTGGGGATTGTGGTGGATGAGAAACTTGACATGAGCCAGCAGTGGCTCTTGCAGCTTGCAAGGCCAATGGGATCCTGGGCTCCATCAGCAGAGGGGTGGCAGCAGGGACAGGGAGGGGATTGTCCCTCTCTACCCTGCCCTCGTGAGGCCTCATCTGGAGTCCTGTGTCCAGATCTGGGGCCCCAATACAAGAAAGATGTGGAACTGTTAGAGAGGGTTCAGAGGAGTCACAAGGATGATTAGAGGGCTGGAGCAGCTCCCCTACAAAGAGAGGCTGAGGGAACTGGGCTTGTTCAGCCTGGAGAAGAGAAGGCTGTGGGGGGACCTCACTGCAGCCTTCCAGTCCCTGAAGGGAACATACAAACAGGAGGGGAATCAACTTTTTAAAAGAGCAGATAATGGCAGGACAAGGGGGAATGGACTAAAGCTAAAGGAGGGAAGGTTTAGATTAGATCTTAGGGGGAAGTTTTTTACAGAGAGAGTGGTGAGGGGCTGGAACAGGCTGCCCAGAGAGGTGGTGGATGCCCCATCCCTGGAGGTGTTCAAGGCCAGGTTGGATGGGGCCCTGGGCAGCCTTGTGTAGCTCCAGGCCTGGAGGTTGGTGTCCCTGCCTGTGGCAGGGGGGTTGGAGCTCTGTGATCCTTGGGGTCCCTTCCAACCCAGACCATTCTATGATTCTATGATTCTACTTTTTGGAGCGTGAGGCACTGTTCATCCTTGGCATCGGGTCTCCTCTTCTCTAGCACAATAGCTTTTGGTTGTTGGTCCCTGTCTACAGGGGCATTGCTTTAACTGATTTTGGTTTTAGAAGATCCTGCTAAAATGGACAAAGGGCATGGTGTAAATTCAGAGCTTAAAATGGATGAGCATTCACCTGCTATAGTAGTTGTTGTTGTTGTTGTATAGTTACAGCAACAATTTTGGGGTGCTTGGGGTGCTTAGGGTGCCAGGCCATGGACTGGGTCCCTGTTGTTCCAGGCAGTGGTAATCCATGAACAGAAGAGCTTACAGTTCACCTCTGTAGTCTTTGGCATGTGAACATGAATGGCCATGCTCCAGGACCTGTGTTTTTCCTTGGCATGGTGCTGTGCCCCAAGAAGGAAAACTGTACTAGCTCAGCTAATGCAGTAATTCAATTTCCAGTGCAATCATATTACCCTTGTGTAACTGCATTAGAACAAATATTGTAGAACAAACACGAGCAGAGAGCAGTGTGCTCACGTCTACCACAAAGGTGGCCTGGGCTGTGATTCAAGAAACAGCACAGAGTTGCTGGCAGGCAGGGGAATATTGGAAACAGGGAGACAATTCTGGGTCAGCAGCAGTCCCAGACAATGGTCTAAACGCTGCCCATTATTTTCTGGTGTCCAGATGGATTCTGTACTCATTTCCCAGCCTTCACTTGGCATACTGCATGTCAGGAAGACAGGGATAAAGCTGGATAGATATCCTCTCTTCAATCTCTCTCTGCCTCCTTTTGATTCAGCATCTTTGTGCACCCGCCTGCTCATGCAGACAGGCCCAAGGCAAAGGGAGTGGGAGGTGGAAAAAAGATGGATTTATGTCTGCTCAGAGAGAATGTCTTCATAGCAGTGGCCACATGGTTTCTTAGGATTTGTTCTATGGCAGGAAAATAGGCAGTTTGTTTCCCCTGAACAAAAAAGATGCAGGGTTACAATGATTTTAACCCAGCATCTCAGCTGGATCCCAGGGAGTCAGTGCTCAATTGGCCTCCACCATATGGAGGCATTCTACTGAGTGTAGGGAGGTGGTGGAAAAAACCACTCTCTGGTCAACTGGCAAGCTTGAAGTGATGTTTGCTATCAGGTCCTCCTGCACCATCACCCACCTGGAATCCCCAGCGTGTGTTTTCAGTCTGGGGACAGCATAGTTCACAAAACCTTTGCTGAGCAGGGGGAAGTGGTAAAATGAAAACTAGAATATAGTAAGCTGCTAAACATCATGTTTCTGTAATGTATTGGTGTTCTTTGAAAGTATCTTCAAGCTTAGTGGGGAAAGAAAAACAAATGGGCATGGATCTAGCCTTCTGAAAAGGTTTGATGAAGGATTTTTTACAAGAGTTTGTGAGTAAAGTTAGAAAACACAACAGTGACAGAAGAAGTCTTGACATGGATTAATAATAGAGTAATACCTAGGAGAAAATGGGTGTGGAAATAAACTGTCCACTGTAGGCAGGGAGATGAGCTCATGGGGCATTGTCCTGTGAGCTGAAACAACAGGAAAATGTATTCATAAGTTAAATAGCCAGAAGACAAATAATGTTAATGACATATATAGAGCTAAATGTACCCTTTCAGATAAGTAATTGGGTGACAAGGCAGACTAAACATTTCCATTAGAAATATTATTTCTTAAATAGTTGAGCGGTTTGGAGAATTACCTCTTCCCTGGTTTATATTTGTACATCAGCTGAACCCTCAGAAAGCCAGAGAAAGGGGTTTTTGTCTGCTGAGGCTGCATCAGCATGTGCCTGGTCTTCCCATAAGCTGTCAAAACAGCAGGATTTGCCTGGTTGGTTTGTGTTGCAAGGGTTTGGATCTGAGCACACGTAGACAACCTTGTCCAAACCTCTTCAGAATCACACAAGAGCTTGTGATGGAAAACAGCAAACTGCAGGAGCACAGGGCAGGGGATGGAAGTGAGGGGAAAATAAGTTGTCTGGAAAATGCTTAGAATTCCTTCTGTATTAATATTCTCTGTTTAACAGCCGGGCAATAGCTTTCTCCTTATTGACAAGCCTATTGCCTGGCCAACATTGATTAATTTAGAGGACAATTATTTTCCCATTGACATCAATGAGATCCAACTAGAGCCTCAAATACTTCTGTGTAGGACTGGTGTCACAGCAGATTTAATAAAGCTGGCATTTATATTCCAGAGAAGAATTGAACAGCAAGATACAGAGAACACAACACAGTCAAAAGTCACACAGAACAGCTAGAAACAAGATAAGAACAGAAAATATGTCATAAAGTGGAATTGAATTAGCCTATTTTTGTGGAAAGGTGGCAAACATTTTTGAAACAAAGGACCAACCATGTAGTGTGAAAAAAAATGTAAAAGGCTAATTTATTTTTAAACAAAACTCTTTTTTTTAACTTAAAAACATCTATAATACATATCATGTCAGTAAGCATATTCTGTGACATTTATCATGTGGTTGCCCTTTGCTGTTTGTGGTTTGAGTCAAACTGGGGCGGGAGAAAGGAGAGGGAGAAATCTCAAATTTATTCTAAGTAGGATGATGATAAAGATATCCAGGAATTCAGGAGGCCAGAGGTATTCTTCTCCTCCCTCCTGCTGGGCTGCCATGGTGTCACATAAATGTTCCCCCCAAGGTTTCTGGCATGTGCTGCAGCTCCAGGCAGGAGACACCTTTGGCTTTTGCCAGTGCAGCACTTGCTTTCTGGGACACAGCTTGGGCCTTGCAGAAATGTTTATGAGCCATTACTGACATCATGTGATCGAAATTAATCTTGTTTTATCTGCCCCAGTTAATGATACTTTAAAATTCGGTACCCAGTAGAGAATAACTACACTTTTAAGAACTTTCAATTTTCCAAATGCATAACTTAGAGTTTGTAATTAAAAGAAAGGCACCTTTACTTTCTATGAAATACTTTTTTTTTGGGCCTCCCAAGATATGAATTATCCTGAAAGACTGAACATCTTATAATTAGCACTAATTTACATGCATAGCAGTGCTCTGTGCTATCCATTCATCCATGTGTCTCAGAATCTTTACTGCTAAAGAGATAATTGAGGCTTTTCTATCATACAGAAAGAAGGGAAGGGTGAAAAAAGGGTATCTTCTCCCATCTTTCTGACTTGCAGCCCTACAAATCGATAAGTATCAGTTCTGAGTTGGTTCTGCATCTGCTTCATGAGATGTTGACCGTGGTCCCATCCCAAGGTCGTTCTTCCCATGGAAGATCACTCGTGCTGTGAGGGACATAAAGATGTAGGTATGTTGCCTGTGCCCAAGCCATGAGGTTGGGACCACGCTGCTTAGAGGAGCCCCCTATGCAAAAAGGCCAAGCTCTCAACTCCCCAGAGCCCTTTCAACAGAAACAAGAACCCTTCAGACGACTTACAGATCTGAAACCTCTCTATTCTCTTATTGCAAAAATATTTTTTTCATGTCTTGCTGTAGGTCACTGGGAGTTTTATCTCCTGAGTGGACTCTGAAAGTTTTATTGACTTAGCAAGCTCTTAAAGGTCATGATATCAAATGTACCCATCTTTTATAGACATTTTCAATTGTCCTGGTTTCATCTAAGAGCTACTGTAGGAGACAATTCTTCTGAAAAGCACAAATGACTGTTCTAATAGAGGACATATATTTCAGATTCCAGGAAGGTTTAATACCTGTCTAAGCAGCAAAGGTTTTCCCTTTCCCTAGAAGCTTGTATTGATGTCATCCTGCATGGAACAGATGCTTTGACATTGAACCTCTCTGATTATTTTCCCAGATGAGAAGCTATAGGCCACTTCATTCACCAGCTGGTCATTATTCTTTTGTATTTTCTTACTCCAATGAAGAGAAAAATGTGGAGGAAAATGATGAGATATTTTCTTTTGCCAATTTTTCCTTTAATTTCAAAATATAACGTTAAAGAATTTTTGGTACCCTACATCCTGTTACATTCCTGAGACCAAGGACACGGGGTAAGACAATTTGCACTGGCAGGAGAATTACTATCCTTTGTCATCAGCTATAGTCCTGACAGGGACATTGACATTTTCCTTTGACTTCAGAAGAGCCTTCTTTGTTTTGAATTTTAAAACCATATTTATTTCAGAATGCATTTCCTGCATTAGACTGCAATATTTTGAGGTTTTTTTATCTCTTTGTATTTTTTACATAAAGTGAACAGTTAGTAGCTAGCTCACTCAGGAGACATCAATTACTAATAACTTATAGGAATTTTTTTCTCTCTCTTTTGTGAAGCTTTAGTTCACTGATTTGTATAACAAAACTCTTTCAGAACATTCTTTTGCCTTTAAAACTCAATGCTCAGGATGCTGCAGTGCAATATGACTTGTAGCTTTTCATCTTCATACATCGACAAACATATTTTTTTATAGATCACGTCACATTTGTCTGTTTATGGGGACTAATTTGTGAATCTTCTAATTAAACAAAATACCTTCTTTGCTTGTCCTTTAGACTAATTTTTGCTAACATCACTGAACTGGGTAGAAAGGAAGAGAGACCGCTTTCTAGGTTTTATGCCAATCCAAAATTGCTTCATATCTCTGCTAATGTGGCTGAGAGATTTTGGTCTTTTGCTGTGGCAGGAACAGATCATCCTGTCCTAATGAGAAGATCGAGCACATAGGTATGAAGGTGTCTTTGGGCATTATTTGACACACACCAGCAAAGACAGTGTCTCCTGGCAGAGGACTCTCATGCCATGGCCTGCTGGCAGTAGGTATCAGGCAGAGAAGGACCTGGGGGTGTTGGGTGACTGCAGGCTGAATAGGAGCCAGCAGTGTGCCCAGGCGGCCAAGAAGGCCAATGGCATCTTGGCTTGTGTCAAAACCAGTGTGGCCAGTAGGTCTAGGGAGGTAATTGTGCCCCTGGACTGGGCATTGGTGAGGCCACACCTCGAGTGCTGTGTCCAGTTCTGGGCTCCTCAGCATCAGAAGGACATTGAGGTCCTGGAGCGAGTGCAGAGAAGGGCAACCAGGCTGGGGAAGGGGCTGGAGGGCAAATCCTATGAGGAGCGGCTGAGGGAGCTGGGGCTGTTTAGCTTGGAGAAGAGGAGGCTGAGGGGAGACCTTCTCCCCACCTACAACTACCTGAAGGGAGGTTGTAGAGAGGTGGGCGATGGTCTCTTCAGCCAGGGGACAGGAGATGGGACAAGGGGCAATGGCATGAAGCTGTGCCAGGGCAAGGACAGATTGGACATTAGAAACAAATGTTTTCCTGACAGAATTGTCAGGGCTGGAACAGGCTGCCCAGGGAGGGGATTGAGTCACCTTCCCTGGATGTGTTCAGAAAAAGGGTAGATGAGGTACTTAGGGATCTGGTTTAGCTGAGGATGGGAATGGTTGGACTTGATGATCTTCAAAGGTCTTTTCCAACCTTGTGATTTTGTGACATTCTGTGACATGCATCAATCAGCCATCCAACCCTATTCCATCCTGCTTTCAGTTGGAGTTGCTTGAGACAGCAGAGGCGAGTGCTCTTCCAGAGCTGGCAGGTGTCAGGTGAAATGATGTTAGTGAAAAATGAACATGTTAGAAGGAATATAGAATGTGAAATTGGGTTATGGGGTCAAATACAGTAGGAAGTGAGGAGCAAATAGGTGACAGAGGGACCGTGAGAACAATGCAACTGCCAGCAGAGTCTACCTTAGGGAATGAGTGACCATGGCTGGCTGAACTGGACTAGATACAGAAAGCAGAAAGTTAACAGAAGATGACATGGAATTTCCCAATTTTAATGTTCTTTGGGGAAAAAAAATATGAGATGAGGTGAAGATATTGAGTGTTCTTCAGGCAATAGCTGGAGAGTCTCTGACTCTGGGCTGTATACAGATTTTGAAAGCCAACTTACTGCTGAGAGGCCAGGTCATTTATGCAGCTTTAAAACAATGCAAATAGTGGATTTTTTTCTTCCAACCATGATGCAGAAAACAGAGCTCTTACTTCCCACAGTTCCCTCCCCTCCGTTCTATCCCACACTTCATCATCCTTGATATCTCATTTCACTTCCACCCCCCGCCACTTCTCCATAACAGCAGCTGGGGCCAGGACTCCTTCACCACAGAGAGCATATGTATGTGTTCTGCATGGCTTCCAAATCTCTTGTACATCAAGGCTTTCATAGGCCAAAATTCTATCAGCTTCTTGGGGAAAAGGACTCAAGACCCTCACCCTCATCGAAAGGGAAGGGGCCTCCTGAGTCAAGCCTAGGCTTCTGCCCCATGAAGTGGGGGGACCTCATTGCAGCCTTCCAGTACCTGAAGGGAGCTTATAGGCAGGAGGGGATTCAACTTTTTAAAAGAGCAGATAATGGCAGGACAAGGGGGAATGGACTAAAGCTAAAGGAGAAAAGGTTTAGATTAGATATTAGGGGGAAGTTTTTTACAGAGAGAGTGGTGAGGTGCTGGAACAGGCTGCCCAGAGAGGGGGTGGATGCCCCGTCCCTGGAGGTGTTCAAGGCCAGGTTGGATGGGGCCCTGGGCAGCCTTGTGTAGCTCCAGGCCTGGAGGTTGGTGTCCCTGCCTGTGGCAGGGGGGTTGGAGCTCTGTGATCCTTGGGGTCCCTTCCAACCCAGACCATTCTATGATTCTATGATTCTAAGTGCAGAAAAATCCCATGAACTCACTGAGCAGAACATGGTTCTTACCTCAAGCCAGTCCCAGTTGCATGCTGGAGAACAGGGTTCCGCTGGGATACCCACAGACCCAAGTCAGAGTCTTTGGTAACCCCACGTTTCACTTTGACTGCTCTTGTTATGTTGTTTAGCACTTTTACAAGGAGATGAGAACACTCCACAGATTCATCTTGTGCCAACTGGTACACACACCACACAGGAGGTCAGATGCACAGCTCAGGTCAGTCAGGAATGGGTACAAAATTAGGTCAGTTTAAGATTTGACCCATAGCATTTGGGCTGATATCTTTTACTATATCCACATCCTGGAAATAGCTACAGCTCACTGAACAGTTTTAAAGCTTCTATAAACCCAAGGAGTGTAGCAACTGCAGTGATGGCCTCAATAAAACTATGTTCAGTGCCAGATTATGAATCCAGTCATGCTGGTCTAAAGCCAGAGTAATTCTTGGAGTTACTTTGGCATTACATTATCATGACACAGATCAAACCTTAGCTCACAAGTGGCTCCATATTGCCTTGAATTTTTTATAGATTCCCTTTTGTCTTGCCTGTTCTCTTTATATCATGCTTGTTTGGTTTGTCTTAAGGAAATAAGTCAGGATTTATCCACAGTCCTTCCTTATTGTGTTTGGTCTGAAGTCAGTTGTAGAGGGTTTTGCTTTGTTCTGAAGACAAAAAGAAATAGCAGACAAGCCGCCATTCTTCTCTTTGTATTTTATGAGCCAAGAGCCCCCATTCTTTGGAGTTTTAAAGGGTTTTTTAAGTTTTATCATTTCTAAGCTGAAAGATGATGCAAAGTGAACATCATTTTGCCTGTTTCCATCCCAGCAAGAAGGACCTTGGGGCTGTGCAAGCTCCTATTTGCAAACAGGTTAAATTCTGGAGGTCTGCAAGACTGGGGCCTTGAAACTCCAGTAGCTGTCAGAAGTAATTCTGGCCAGAGATGTCACAGCTTTGTATCCAGCAGAATTAAAGCAACCACTTGGAATTGTTTGGATGTAAGGAACAAAACAATAGGCATTGAGACTTTGTTATTGAAAGCAGCTGCAGGAGGGGAAGTTCTGCAGCCAGGAATGGGTAAGTAAATCCTGCTCAGTTCATGTTAGTATTGGAGTTCAAATTCACATCATCCTTTCTGTGAGGCTGGAAGCTATTTTGCACTGCCTTCTACCTCTTCTGTCCCATTCTGCCTTCAAGTATAAGTTGTATTAAATCTGTGAAGCCAAATTAAGAAATATTGGAGGCCCCACTGTGGTCCCACAGCTATCTGTGACAATATATACAAGCTCTATGTACCACCCCTGTTAATTTGATGAGCTGAGGATTGTAAAACCAGCTGGGGGAGGCTATAGCTGGAATTCATTGTGGAAACTCTTGCCAACTTCAGTGGTGTTGGATGTATATATTTCAGCTGGCTGCAGTTGTTTGCAATTAAACCCTTCCTGCTTAGCTGGGTGCACTGCTGTACCAACCAGCCTTTCATGGTGCTTGCTCTGAGGTAGGGGAGAGCAAGGAGGGAAGGGGGTGTGGGGCAGTCAACTCAACAGAACTGCAGATTTAGTGTCAGTGGGGAAGAAGGGGAATCCTCTAGAGACCTTCATGTGGAGTTGCATGTGGGTTTAACTTCAGTGCTTTTGTCTTTCCACTGGCTGTACAGAGGCTGTGGATGCCTCTCAGGTGCACACAGCATTGGTTAATATGGTTCTTCAGTGACCACCTCCCAAGGTGATCCATTCTGCTTAAACCCAGTATTGGGCTGTCTGAGTGGGAAGGATGAGGAGACAGAAGGAAATGTGAGATGTCTCCGTCTCCCTGGGATCTGTACTGCAGTAGGTCCTTCCGAGGAGGCTTCAGGGCAACATGGAATATCAATTCCCAGCTCCAGCAGAGCAATTACAGCACTTCTCAGAGCACTTCATCAAGGAGTTGATGTCTCAGCCCCTCTGCCCCAGAGTGCCTCCTGATGACAAGGTAACAGGTAATCCAGGGTGAAAGCACCGTGCCTTTTGAAGTTTGGGCTATGTCTCTACTGCTAAATACAAAGGCAAGGGACAGATCCATGCCCCTGAAACCAGCTCCTACTGTTTTGAACCCTCACTGTTATGGGTCACCTTCTCATAGCTGGTAAGATGTAGAGAAAATAGTGAAAGCACTGGAACCCAGGTCCAAGGAGTGAGCCAACCACTGCCTGGAAGGCATTGATGTACCCAAAGGTTATATCTCTAGTGCTAAAGAGAAGCTATCAAAGGAGTAGTCCCTGACCCATAGGCCAAGTGACACAGCCTGACCCATGTTGCTTAGGACTAACTTATTTTGGAACAGGCTGGCCACATCCACACCACACAGCACATGCCTTTAGCTGTTTTCTGACTCCCAGATGCTATTTCCATGGTCGTAGATGATACATCTGTGTGATTTTTTCAGTTCAGAAGGAGATCTTATTAATGTATATAAATACAAGATGGGAAGATGTAAAACAGACAGAACTACATTCTTCTCAAAAAAATCAGCTTGAACATAAGAAACATCTTTTTACTGCAAGGGTAACTGAATACTGGAAGAGGTTGCCCAGAGAGGATGTGGAGTTTCCATCTTTGGAGGTTGTTCAAAACCTGACAGACCACAGCCCTGGGCAACCAGCTCTGGGAACCTGCTTTAAGCAGGGGGCTGAACTCAGCAGGCTCCAGAGGTGCCTTCTGGCCTCAACTGGGCTGTGATGTTGTGGCTGCAAGAGATCTCTGAGCTGTGGCTCAGGAGAAAGATATCTGGACATCCATGAGTGACTGAGGTTCAGAATTTGGAGAAGTTTCCAACTGAACAGCTGTGTGCCCAATTTTTATGTTCAAATCATTAAGCAGGGCAGGAAAGGACGTAGGGGTCTGTTTTCTGCAACTTACATGGGATCTATCTGCCTATACCCCAGTTCACATGGGTCATCTCCTTAAGTTAGGCCAAATCATACCACTACACTTTCTGCTTAGCTGTATTTGGGTTATTCTTACATTAGACCACTAACAAATTTGAGCAGATATGGCAGAGCTATAGTCAGCAGGGCTTTCTAGACCTGTCTGCTGTGGCAGGTACCTGTGCTTGCCATAGCACCTTCCTCCCAACTTTATGGATGCTGTTGGGTTTATTCACCCTGTCATCCTTTCTCTCACACCCTGCTCTGCTGCCAGGTAGCCACTCTGCCATTTGGGCTTCTTGGCTGCCTTTTCTTCACTGGATTCTCAGCGTGCATCATGTAAGCACAATGTGGCAGTGCAGAAGAAAGAGTGGTAGGGAGAGATGCAGTTTAGAAAGGCTGTTCCAAACTGGACAGCTGTGTCTTTTCTAAATGTATGTGATGTCTTAATGATTGGTCTAAACTAATGTGAAATCAGGTTATTGACTTCTGTTTCAGGACCTGATGAGGCTTCCATACCTGCTTTGATGTCTCGTTTTCTCTGTCTTTTTTTCAGGCTGCAGTTAAAAGAAGGTAGTAATAGAGGTGGAGAGAGGGGAAGCTTGTTAAAATGACCTTAAATTAAAAGCTAAGGCATTAACTATTGTAGTGCCAAAATGCAGCTGTCGTTAACAAAATTAAGTCCACAATTCCATTTGGCTGAAGTTGTGATGCTTAATCCTTTTTATTATTCAGATGCCTTGTTCATAATGCTGGAATTTAATGAAAACAGATTTATTTTAGTTCCATCTCTTCTGCTGTCTTGCTCTCAGGAGGGAATACAAGGCAAGGAGCTCCCATTTTCCCTCTGTGGCAAATGCTCCATGGGCCAAGCAGGGGAGGTATGAAGTGGGAGCTTCCCCCAGCTGAATTGGCAAGACTCAGCCTAATCATTTCAGCATGAACCAGACTGCTTTTCTCTAAACTTATATAAACCTGTAATACTCAAATCCATAGTCCTTCACTGTTGAAGTATTGCCAGTGGTTTCCAAATACAAACTCCTCATTAAATAACCAGGGATCAGATGATGTGAGTTAGAGTGCAGATGACCAGTGCTACTATGGATTGCTTCTATCTGAAGAACACAGATTTGTAAGGGGATGCTGGGTGCATGCAGGAAAGGATTACCAGGCACAGATGGCAGGTGCTCACTTATAGCAGCAGAGCAAGAATGTAATAGCATTAATGAGTGAAAGGTCTGATTTTGGACAGGGAGGGAAGTGAAACCCATCACATGGAGATGCAGGAGAGACAGTCACTAATGTGAGTTGCTGGCAATATTTTCCTGCCTAGGTCATTGCCAGCTGCATTAGTGAAGAGGCTTGAGCTATTCCCATGTGAACCAGCATTTTAACCCATCTTTTGTCACTGCCTTGAGCCCAGGTTGGGGAGCCAAAGAGGGAATAAAAGAGCATAACATAACGTTAGGGAATCTCACACGTCCATTTACATTGCCCCACACATTGCCCATCATCTTGTGTGGCAGGGTCCAAGTGAAGGCCAAATGTGCTTCACAAATGTCCTAAGAGCTAGTCAGACTGCCAGTCACAGTCTTCCTCAGCTTCACCTCCTTTACCCCAAAGCAATGGGCAAAACTCTTGAGATGTGGCACTTCTGTGACCCCTTGGGAAAAAAAATTCCCCATGGGAGATGGACCCATGTTGGATTCTCTACTAAATAAAATGTAAACGAGCCTGGAGAAGAGAAGGCTGAGGGGGGACCTCACTGCAGCCTTCTAGTACCTGAAGGGAACATACAAACAGGAGGGGAATCAACTTTTTCAAAGAGTAGACACTGGCAGGACAAGGGGGATGGATTAAAACTAAAGGAGGGAAGGTTTAGATTAGATCTTAGGGGGAAGTTTTTTACAGAGAGAGTGGTGAGGGGCTGGAACAGGCTGCCCAGAGAGGGGGTGGATGCCCCATCCCTGGAGGTGTTCAAGGCCAGGTTGGATGGGGCCCTGGGCAGCCTTGTGTAGCTCCAGGCCTGGAGGTTGGTGTCCCTGCCTGTGGCAGGGGGGTTGGAGCTCTGTGATCCTTGGGGTCCCTTCCAAGCCATTCTATGATTCTATGATTCTATGATTCTATTTATACCCTCTTCAGGCCCATTTATAAAATCTGTCTTTATTCAGGATCCTTACTCTAACTGTTGGGTCTGTGAAGATGGAAAAGAACAGAGTAAGAACTTCCCATGTCTGTTAACCCAAACTGGAACATTTGAGAATTAGGGTAGTACAAACACATGTATTTCCAAGCACATAATTGGCCACTTTGAAGAGACTACCAGGCTTTTGAGACTTCCAACCTGTAAGCAATTTATCCTGACTCACTTATATGGAGATGGCAGCTGTGATGCTCTGCTACAGAAAAACACCTGGTGGCTGGTTGATTCCAGAGCAAGCATTACAGTTGGTTCATAGCATTCAGGTGGTTTCACCTCTTTTGTCTGCATGCTCTGAATCATTAAACCTGGGCCTGGTTTAGTACTTGGGAAATTATCTGAGTTTTTTTTCAAACATGAAGTGTTGAAACCACGTTTTTCTCTGAAAATACCATAGAACCATTTATACCATAGAAATATTTCTTAGGAATTTTCATTGCAGCAGTCAGCTCACTGGGTTGTGGTCAGCATGTGTTTTCTGACTATCTGGTCCTTTGCCTTTGTTCACAGTTTGCTCTTTTTTTGTTTGTTTGTTTGTTTCTTTGTTATTAAACAGAAAGTTATAGATTGAAAATTATTCTGCATGATGTCTCTCCTCTCATCAGTGCCTGAACTGTAAAATGATGTCATGTACTGTTTAGTTCAGCTGACTAACTGCATCTACATCTAGAAAATTATTCAGTGCTCAGTGGCCAGGGGCTTATTTAATTATTTTCTTCCCCTTAAATAACTCTTTAAATAAAACATTGAAAATGAAAATGCGGTTCATTGGTTATTGACATTTTTTTAAAAGAAACTGTTATCTCTCTGAAAATAATTCACTTCTTCAAGGTTGAAATTCCTACTGTAAATATTAGCTCGATTAATGGAAATTGTGTGTATAAAACCTTAAGCACAGTGCTGAAAACCTTTCTTCCTCTTCGTTCCCAGGTACAGTCCCTTCTTCATACCTCAGGCTTGGTGGGGGAGGATTTGGCCACAATGCAGCTTAGAGAAATAGATATTTTTTTCCTGGTCTCTGGAGCAGGGAGAGGAGAGTACTGAAATTACAAGAACTTCAGTCTAATGCTTTGGATTTTATGCTTTCCCTTTGTATAATCATGTCAATTTCATAATGGCATAAAGTAGCACTAAAACATCCAATCCAACATAATCCAATTACTATTTCACTCTCTCAGGCATGTCTTAGATAAGAGAATATCACCAAGAGTGACTATTTCATGGATTCGCGTGCACGGTGGCACCCTAAGGAAGCGGTGTTGTGATACTTGCCTTTGTTTTCCCGTGTAGCTGTTACTGAGAGGCTGTCTCAGTGCTCTGACGTGGAAGCAGATAATAGTTTTAAAAGGTCAATTCATAAACTATAGAAGGGGCACAGTTCTGGGCTTCCTGGGATAAAAAAGACAGGGATCTCCTGGAGAGAGTCCAGAGGAGGCTACAAAGATGATGAAGGGCCTGGAGCATCTCCCCTGTGAGGAAAGGCTGAGTGAGCTGGGACTGTTCAGCCTGGAGAAAAGAAGACTAAGGGGGGACCTTATGAATGTTTATAAATATCTGAAGTATGGGATGCAGGGGGAATGGGCAGCCCCTTTTCAGTGCTCTGTGGAGACAGGACAAGGGGCAATGGCTGCAAGTTGGAGCACAGGAAGTTCCACACCAACATGGGGAAGAACTTTTCCCCAGTGAGGGTGCCAGAGCCCTGGGACAGGCTGCCCAGGGAGGTGGTGGAGTCTCCATCTCTGGAGAGATTCCAGCCCCGTCTGGACGCCTGTCTGTGCAATATGAGCTGGGGAGCTGCTTTGGCAGGGGGGTTGGACCCCATGATCTCTCCAGGTCCCTTCCAACCCCTGGGATTCTGTGATTCTAGTGACAAGCAAGTTTGGACGTGTCTTAAAACAGAGTTTGCAGGGTCAGTCTCTTCTTTGGGGGCATTTTTCTGCCCCCACTTAGTGTGATGTCCCTTGAGCATCCTCAGGGATGTGCAGCTGTGTCTCCAAGGGAAGTTTCATTTTCTCTCCACATTAGAACTCTTCTCCATACTCCAGGACTACAAATCAGTCTCCACACTCCAGGTTTTTATGACAACAGCCCCAAAGCTCCACCATCTCCCAGCATTAGCTCTTCCCTCATTTACCAGTCAGATCATGCCCTTTCAGGTAGCCTCCTGCAGCACTGGGAGCAGTGTTGGGTATGGGTAGTTATTGAGGATGTCCTTCAAGGTTCATTTCTTGGGTTAGGTAAGCCTGGTTCTCCAAAAGCTGTGCCTTTTTCTGAGTGAACACTGGCTCAGTCCCACAAATCCCATTCTCCACTGCCAGGTTTTCCTTCCTGCTTCTCTTCTGTAGGTAACCACCAACCCAGAAGCACTTGTGATGTTGGGGAAAAGCATGTGCTGACCTTATTCCATGGCTGCACATGGCTTTGGGAAGATGGAAGAGCTGCAGTGCTGCTGCCCCTCAGCCCTGTACAAAGGGTTAAGGATAAGGCCAGTAGGATGTGCTGCAGGAACTGGGAGGCTGTGGGAAGGTTTCACTGCTCTATGGTGATATTAATGCAGCATTATGGGGAGTTCCCAGATGACTGATTAACTGTCAAATTGTGATGCTGTGCCCATACACGATGGTGTCTGGGAAAAATTCAGCAAGGCAAACTAATTAAAACCCTAACCTGGAGTTTCTCCATGCTTTTGCTTTTTTTATCCCCTCTTCTTTTCCCCATTTTTTTCTCATCCTTTTCATTTCCCTCTTTGCCCTTCATTTCCCCCCTTTATTATTTATAACATTCCCTTTTATCATTTTCTTCTCCTTGCCCCTCTGTGCCCCATATTGCATTTCCCCTCCTCTTAATCAGTCCTTCCCCAGATCCTGACCCCTCATGGGAACTGTCCTTCAAGGGTTTCAAGGCTGATTTTACAGTTTTTTTCCTCTCTTGTTATTTCCTTGCCTGCTTTGTAGGGGTAAGGACACTTAGTCTGCCTAACAGAGTGTCCTGTTGTTGCTGCTGCTGGAAATAAAAACCAACATGCTGAAGTTCCTGAGGGGACCCTACAAAGGTCCAACTTAACTTTTGCAGTGTTTCACACACAGATTAGGCACTACAGGCAGCAGAGAAGCTATCTCAATGCAGTTGAGGTGTAATGTGTGTATGAGGTGGGAGTGATGATGGTGCAAGCAGCACAGAGAGGGAGCAGAACTAAGCATCTTTCAAAACACTCACTTAACCCAGGGGAAGAAAACATTGCCATCTTTTTCATAAGTACTAGAAATAGTGTGTTCCTGGAGGTGTTGATTTGGATTTTGAGCTACAGTTGGCCAGTGGTTATGTCATTTACTGGCACTAATTACTGCAGAACTTAAGCTGATCTTGCTTCTGAGGAAGCTCAGCTCAGCTTGGCAGCTCCACTTTTTTCTCCCCAGTCAGCAGCAGGGAGGGCTCAGTGGCACCAGGACATGTCTCAGAGCATCCTCCAGCTCTTCCATGGCATGGCACACGTGCATGGGGCTGCTGAGGGGCTGGGGTAGGGTGGTCTCAGCTCACCAGGCAAGAGCCATTGCTTAGCCCTGGGCAGCTACACCTGGGCTGCCACCGCTCTGGGGCAGAGGGAAAGAATGGGAAGGATTTAAATTCAGAGATTACTGGTTACATGTGGGAGCTCTGTGATGAAATGCCCTTCTAGAAGACTCTCTCTGTCAAAAACAAGCTTATTATCAGTTTGCAGAGCAGTTGAGTATTATACTGGGTATTATCCAGTGTGAAATTTAGAATTAGAAAGCCTATTCCACTCACAAACAATTCTGTTTAAAGCTCAAAGATAAATTTTAGGCATTCTTAACACAGCAGACACTGCTCTGCCACAGTAGAAGATGATGAGCTCCTGCTCTGGATGTAGAAGCCAGAACCCCCTCCACCAGCTGCCTGCAGTACCCCAAAGCTGTGGGGTGCCAGGGTACCCCAAATTGTGGGGCATAGCCTGCATGAGGCTTACATCCCACACCAGCAGTCAGAGGCTTCACAGCATTCAGGAATTTAATAATCATTTATGAACTCAGAAGGTTTTAATGGCTTTTAAACTCAAATTTAATTTCACTTTCAATCAAGTTGTGTCAAATTTAGCTAAAGATTAGGTGACAGGCAGTCAGGTTGAACTGCTGCTCTCTACCTCTTCATTTTACTTTCCTGCCAGCCCCTGATGAATAGAATATATTTTTTTACATTGTTTTGCATAAAGGTAGAGGTGAGTGTGCTCAAAAGAAAATATCTGCCTTCCCCAAAGACTTTGTAATGCAAGTGAGCAAACAAGGCCAATGCAGAATGCCATTGTTTGACATTTGCAGCACTAAATATCCAATTTTGTGTTGGGCAGAAAATAGTTTGTTTTTTTATTCCTGATGCATAGCTTGATTGCTAAGTTATTTTCTGGCTTTTCCCATGACTAGAATTCAACAAATGATAGAGAAACTGGAAAGTCTTTGGAGTTCAGATTGTCATGTATAAATAATGTTTGAACCTAAGCCAATCCCCCCGAAATTATTTCCACACCCCCCCTCCCACTATAGATTGGTGGGCATTCCTGTTTGCTTTTTGCTCTTGGGTTTTTTTTTTGCTTCTGCAGTTGAGTCATAACCAGCTTCCCAGGATTGTCTGAAGATTTTTACTTAGTAAACTCAGTGGCTTTGCCCTCAGACACCTCTCTGCTCTTCTCCTCTGACGTGCTGTATTTTCACAGAATCACAGAATCACAAGGTTGGAAGAGACCTTTGAAGATCATCAAGTCCAACCATTCCCATCCTGAGCTAAACCAGATCCCTAAGTACCTCATCTACCCTTTTCCTGAACACATCCAGGGAAGGTGACTCAACCCCCTCCCTGGGCAGCCTGTTCCAGCCCTGACAACTCTGTCAGGAAAACATTTGTTTCTAATGTCCAATCTGTCCCTGCCCTGGCACAGCTTCATGCCATTGCCCCTTGTCCCATCTCCTGTCCCCTGGCTGAAGAGACCATCGCCCACCTCTCTACAACCTCCCTTCAGGTAGTTGTAGGTGGGGAGAAGGTCTCCCCTCAGCCTCCTCTTCTCCAGGCTAAACAGTCCCAGCTCCCTCAGCCGCTCCTCAGAGGATTTGCCCTCCAGCCCCTTCCCCAGCCTGGTTGCCCTTCTCTGCACTCGCTCCAGGACCTCAATGTCCTTCTGATGGTGAGGAGCCCAGAACTGGACACAGCACTCGAGATTGAGGTTTTTTATACAGTTTTCAGGCTGTTGTATTAGAAACAGTGACTGGAGCACTGATGTTTCATTTATTATGAGCACTATAGAAAATATATTTTCATAGTGTCTTGGCAGAGTTGAACTGTTACATTTCAGAGAGTCCAGCCCATTGCCCCCACCCTTGGAGCTACCCTTTTAAAGCAAAACATGCAATGCCATTCTTAATTTAAGGAGGGATTTAATCCCAGCCCCTGTGGCATCTTTTTTTGGCTCCTGTTCCAGAGGAGACACTGTTTTGGGGGGTTTTTTTTGCATTTAATTTCTTTTTTTGCCTTAGTTTGAAAAGGCAACTTACTATGTGCTTTCTCTTGCTAGGTTCTTTCCTACTGCATCTCCTTTCTAATCCTGGTAATTAAGTGTCTGGAGCTGGTAGCAGCTTCCAGTCTGTCCCTCTGCCTAAGTGAGCTCCCCTGAGCGTGAGCCTGGAGTTAAACAGGCACCGCTCTGCTCTCTTCACTCCTGTGATCTTAACATCAATTCACCAGTTATTATTTCCTCCTGTCAAATGAAGCAATAACAAAGCTTTGAAATGATGTTGCAGCTTTTCCAAAGAACAATTTCCCTCTCCTTCCCTCACCTCCTCCTGCCTTTCCCTCTATATTTGATAGTACATCAGCTTCCTCTTGAAATGATCCCCAGTAGAGCACTTCAAGTATTTCAACTGGGGTTTTTCTTAAGGTATTTTTTTAAAAACCAGCTTCTACAGCAGAGTTTGGTTATAATGAAGAACAATAATAAAAAAAAATTTAAAAAAACATCCTGCTGCCTGGGAGAACCAGTTTTGTACATAATGATGCACGTGGTGAACTCTGTGCCTGGACTACCCACCAGTGAACTCAGTGGGTGGTATTGTGTGTGCACACACAGAGCATGAAGCACCTAGAATCATAGAATCATAGAATCACAGGGGTTGGAAGGGACCTGGAGAGATCATGGGGTCCAACCCCCCTGCCAAAGCAGCTCCCCAGCTCATATTGCACAGACAGGCGTCCAGACGGGGCTGGAATCTCTCCAGAGATGGAGACTCCACCACCTCCCTGGGCAGCCTGTCCCAGGGCTCTGGCACCCTCACTGGGGAAAAGTTCTTCCCCATGTTGGTGTGGAACTTCCTGTGCTCCAACTTGCAGCCATTGCCCCTTGTCCTGTCTCCACAGACACTGAAAAGGGGCTGGCTGATTCCCCCTGCATCCCATCCTTCAGATATTTATAAACATTCATAAGGTCCCCCCTTAGTCTTCTTTTCTCCAGGCTGAACAGCCCCAGCTCACTCAGCCTTTCCTCACAGGGGAGATGCTCCAGGCCCTTCATCATCTTTGTAGCCTCCTCTGGACTCTCTCCAGGAGATCCCTGTCTTTTTTATCCCAGGGAGCCCAGAACTGGACACAATACTGCAGGTGGGGCCTGACCAGGGCAGAGTAGAGGGGGAGGATCCCCTCCTGTGACCTGCTGGCCACACTCCTCCTGATGCCCCCCAGGATCCCATTGTCTCTCTCAGCCCCCAGGGCACACTGCTGGCTCATGGCCACCCTGTCATCAACCAGGACCCCCAGGTCCTTCTCCACAGAGCTCTTCTCCAGCAGCTCATCCCCCAGCCTGTACTGATTCCAGTGGTTATTCCTTCCCTGTGTAAGTGCTGCAAGGTGATGGCTTTAGATCTCACTAGAAGCTAAAAGGATACTCACTGCAGTGCAGGAAAGGCTAAACCAAGGCAATTCACAATCACTGTCTTGTTTTGTTTTGTTTTTTTAATTATTACCTGTGTTTCTAAAGATGTGGTTTTTTAGCAACACACATAATGAAGAGAACAACGATGCTCTTCCAAAGAATTTCTTCACCCCACTCCAGTACTTGTCATCAGTTTGAGCTAGCCAGGATATTCAGGAAACTTGTGGTCTGGGAAATTTCACAGTGATGCTGAGTGAATATCCAATATGTCAGAAGACACCAAGGGCTTCACGATTTAATACTAGCACAGTTTTTCTGATTAATAAATGATATAACCAAAACCACTCCAGAATTAGTTTCTGGCTGTTACTGCAGGATTGAATGTGGGCTTAGCCTGCTCCAGTGTTTCTCTTTGATGTAATTGCCTAGGAAATGGCAGAACAATAGTCTTTTGAGTTGACAGGATTTAAAATGCTTATGGGTTTGAAAATAAGGACCAGATACGGACTGCATCAGGAGTCAGATTAATGGCCAGCCTCCAGTGCAGGGATCAATGACATGGATGATGGAATTGAGTGCACCCTCTGCAAGTTCGCGGATGACACCAAGCTGAGTGGTGTGGTCAACACCCCAGAAGGAAAGGAGCCATCCAGAGGGATCTTGACAGGCTGGAAAGATGGGCCTGGGTGAACCTAATGAGGTTCAACACTGCCAAGTGTCAGGTGTTGCACTTGGGACGGAAGAATCCCAGACACAGATACAGACTGGGAGAAGAGCTCCTGGAGAGCAGCCCTGCTGAGAAGGACTTGGGGATTCTGGTGGATGAGAAGCTTCACATGAGCCAGCAGTGGCTCTTGCAGCTCACAAGGCCAATGGGATCCTGGGCTCCATCAGCAGAGGGGTGGCAGCAGGGACAGGGAGGGGATTGTCCCTCTCTGCTCTGCCCTCGGGAGGCCCCATCTGGAGTCCTGTGTCCAGGTCTGGGGCCACCAACACAAGAAGGATGTGGAACTGTTGGAGAGGGTTCAGAGGAGCCACAAAGATGATCAGAGGGCTGGAGCAGCTCCCCTACAAAGAGAGGCTGGGGGAGCTGGGCTTGTTCAGCCTGGAGAAGAGAAGGCTGCGGGGGGACCTCATTGCAGCCTTCCAGTCCCTGAAGGGAGCTTATAAGCAGGAGGGGATTGGACTTTTTAAAAGAGCAGATAATGGCAGGACAAGGGGGAATGGACTAAAGCTAAAGGAGGGAAGGTTTAGATTAGATATTAGGGGGAAGTTTTTTATGGAGAGAGTGGTGAGGGGCTGGAACAGGCTGCCCAGAGAGGTGGTGGATTCCCCGTCCCTGGGGGTGTTCAAGGCCAGGTTGGCTGGGGCCCTGGGCAGCCTTGTGTAGCTCCAGGCCTGGAGGTTGGTGTCCCTGCCTGTGGCAGGGGGGTTGGAGCTCTATGATCCTTGGGGTCCATTCCAACCCAGACCATTCTATGATTCTATGATTCTATGATCTTGTATGAGGTGCTTGTCATTGATACCTTTGACTCAGAGGAGAATTTATTGTGCATGGAGATGTTTGCAGCTTGTGGGTGAGGCAGAAGCAGCCTGTCTTGGTGGCCCAAATCTTCACATAAATCAAAAGAAATCCAGGCATGGACAGCATATGTTCAATGAAGTTCACAGTTTTTACAGCCTGCCTGTACAAAGCTTCATGGTGGACTGAACAATGGCCTAGGATGCAATAGGCTATTCACAATATCCCAGGGTTTTCCTGGGGGCATCACTAATACCAATACATCACACCAATCCAGAACAGCTCAAAAAAAAAAAGGATGCTTGGAAAGCATCATTGGTGTCAATGAATTGTGCAATGAGAAGTCTGTAAGCATCATCTTTCCGGGTGATGAAATAGCAGAGGAGCAATGATGCCTCTTTGAGCTTTTCTTTCAGAGTCTGAGCAGCTTTTGGTATTCATCATCATTTTTCAGTTGCTGGTTTTTGAGATGTGTCTCTAAGCAAAGGACTCAGAAGTATCTTTTGCAAGAGTAGATTGAAAGAGGGTGGGAGGCATGATGAAGCAAAAGTTAAGAGCTTCCAGAGTATAACAATGCAAGCGAGCTAATAAACATTGAGTGGTGGGTCATAAAACTCCTTTCAGATGTATATAAGAAAACAATACATTGTACAAAACCATAGAATGGATGACCTTTCTTCCCTTAAAACTTCTCTTTAATGGCAACACAGTATTTGGGAAAACTCCTTCCTAAACACTGTCATACTGCTTAACCTGAGGAAATGTAGTTTAGTAACAAGAGTGACAGCACTTGTTTTTCTCCAGTCCCTTTCTGTAGGACGGTTGCAGAGACTGAAATGAGTTTGCCAAGCCTTGGCTGTGATGAAGAAGGAGGCAAGCCAACTTGAGAGGGACCACATTCAGAGAACATTGCTCCTGACCCCAATGATTCATGCTGCAAGGCACAGCCAAAGGTGCAGTGGTTTGTTTCAGAGCAGGACCCAGGCAGCCTGACTGCTGATATTGGTGAGTGGGGTTATTTCTCACACTGCTGATGACAGTCTTTGTCTGTCATCAACCAGGACCCCCAGGTCCTTCTCCACAGAGCTCTTCTCCAGCAGCTCATCCCCCAGCCTCTACTGATTCCAGCAGTTATTCCTTCCCAGGTGCCAGACTCTCCACTTGCTTTTGTTGACCCTCATCTGGTTTCTCCCTGCCCAGCTCTCCAGCCTGTCCAGGTCTCTCTGGATGGCAGCGCAGTGTCCTGCGTGTCAGCCACTCCTCCCAGCTTTGTACCATTGGGTACTTGCTGAGGGTGGATGCTGTTCCCTCAGCAAGATCGTCAATGAAAGTCACAGAATCACAGGATGGCAGGGGTTGAAAGGGACCTCTGGAGATCATCTAGTCCAACTTCCCCCTGCCAAGGCAGGTTTCACAGGTTCACAACCGTGTGAGTTTTTAATATCTCCAGAAAAGGAGACTCCACAACCTCCCTGTGCAGCCTGTCCCAGGACTCTGGCACCCTCACAGTGAAGAAGTTTTTCCTCATGCTCAGATAGACCTTCCTGTGTTCCAGTTTGCACCTGTTGCTCCTTGTCCTGTCACTGGGCACCACGGAAAAGAGTCTGGACCCAACCTCTTGACACCTGCTTTTAGCACTGATGAAATCCCTTCTCAGTCCTCTTTTCTCCAGGCTAAACAGACCCTGCTCTGTCAGACTTTTCTCACACAAGAGATGCTCCTGCCACCTCACCATCCTCATAGTCTTCCATTGGACTCTCTTCATTAGTTCCCTGATTTTCTGGAACTGGTGTGCCCAGAACTTCCACTCAGAAGTCCTCTTTCTGCTCTTCCTTCTTGGAAAATAGATTCTAATATTAGCCAAGTGCTGGCACAATTTCACAGCTCCTCTTCTTGACTGGTACTCAAGTCAGAGATGGGAAATGAGCTGATAGAGCTCCAGCTTTTCCCTGGATATCTTTCTATCATTCTCAGGAGATGGGATTAGCAGTTAATATTAGATGAGCAGTTAGGAGCAGACTTCCTTCAGTGATGATTCATCTCCCATTCAAATGGTGTAACAGATTGATGGGGCTGAACATAGGGATCCCCACAGGGTTTCAGAATGGTGCTATGGGATGGCTGTAACCTAAATATAGGGATTTGAATATTTGGAAGGCTCCAAAATAACTGTTGGGTTTGGTTGTTTTGGGTTTTTTTTTTTTTTTAATGAATTAAAGTCTGGGCTATGAGCCAAGTTTAATATTTGATATAAGCATAGCCATAAACAGGATGTGAACTCAGGTCTGCACAAGGCACCAGGTATTATGTTAGCCCAATGCATTTACCTCCCTGATCTTAATCTGAATTCTCATTTTCATGATGCAAGTGAGAAGGCAGGTTTTAAAAATCAATAATTGACTTCAAAATGCACTTTGTGTTAAGACTCAGTTAATTCTGGAAACAGGCTATCAAAAAATTTAGATAAGATCCATTTTACTGCTGACATTAAAGTCATTCTTATCTAAGGATGTCTGCCTTTATTCCAACACAAGAAGTATTTCAGTTTGGGAAGATGTAAATTTCTGTGTTGCAGGCTCCTTTATGAAAGGGAAACTGCTGGAGATACCAGAAAAAGAAACTCCACTGTTGTCATGGTGACAGCAATTAGCAGCAGTTAAAACAGCAAACAATGGATTTAATGATTTGGTGTAATAGTGACTTAATTACTTAGCAGTCGAGTTTGTCTTTCAGCATTTCACTACACAGGAATAATTCGGTGCTGTGCTCCCACTGCCTGGTGCTTTCACTCAGCATTTGGAGTCTGTTACAAGGAGAATTGCAGTAGCATCATTACCAGGAATATTTTTCATTCCATATGTGGTGGGAAGGCCAAGGTAAATGCTCACTAGCAATCCCACTTGAACACCTCCTGTCACGCAGCAGAGAGCCTCCTAGACAGAGAGGAGCAGCCTGTGCTCATTGTACTGTGATGGAGAATAAAAAATAACCTGAATTCCACTGCAATTGTATCATCTCCTTCAAAATGGGTGGGGAATTTCAAGCAATGAGGCCAGCCCAAGGGCGTACATCATGGCCTGTGTCAGGAATACATTTTCTCTTAAGCAGACACCAAATCTCTCTGCCTGGCTTCCTCCTCGTTAATTCTTCAGGCTGCAGAAATGGCAAATGCTTTCACTTCAGTTCTTGAGACCCTAAGCTGGGGTGACACTACTGTTTCCCATTGGTGGGATCAATCAGCATGAAATGAAGGCCATGGGGTAAGGATATGCCACAGCCTGTGTCTGCCTTATCAGCATGAGTGCTTTAATGCTGTCCTGTCCACTGCTGGTAAGTTCTGTGTGTCTACAGAGACTGGTGGTGTCCTTTCAAGTGTCTAAAAAAAACCCCAATAACCAAACCTAAAAAAAAAGTCTCTCCTAGGTTTGGGATTTTTTTCAGTGACCAGCAGAATAATTTGGGTATATCTATATTAAGAGAAGAAATGTCTAGTATCTCCGAGCTCAGTGAAGAACTGCAAAGATGGCTAGGTCACACAGATGTGAGCTCTTTTAGCCTGGTCCAAGCACAGCTAAAGTACAATGTGCAGGAAAGGAAGGAAGACCCATATTTTTGCCTTGCTGCACAGCATAAATTTGAAATGTTGGCTCTATCAGGAGGAAAATAGAAAAAAAAAAAAAAAAAAAGGAACTTGCTTAGGAACCCTGAGAGTATTCAAAGCCCAACATTAAATCCTTCTGCACCTTTTTCAAATGCTGGTTTTGTTGGCCAATATTTTTGTGCTGATGAGGCTGACCATGACACTGATCCAGTGGGAAAGCAGCCAGGAACAAGAAAGATTGCTTTTAGGTGCCTCAGTTACCCCTTGCCTCACTGCACAGGGACATGTTTCAGCAAAAGCAGGGGATAATGGAGAGGAAGAACAAGGAGCTGATGACGAAGCCAGCAGAAGTGGTTGTTTCCATGGCACTGCTGCATTAAGATGTTCATCAAACCACCTCAGATTTCATTCCTTGTAAGCTTTTAACTTTTTGTTTAGTTGCCCTTTTAGATGCAACTTGTTGATGGAGGAACCATCATTGCAGCCTTCCAGTACCTGAAGGGAGCTTATAGGCAGGAGGGGATTCGACTTTTTAAAAGAGCAGATAATGGCAGGACAAGGGGGAATGGACTAAAGCTAAAGGAGGGAAGGTTTAGATTAGATCTTAGGGGGAAGTTTTTTACAGAGAGAGTGGTGAGGGGCTGGAACAGGCTGCCCAGAGAGGTGGTGGGTGCCCCATCCCTGGAGGTGTTCAAGGCCAGGTTGGATGGGGCCCTGGGCAGCCTTGTGTAGCTCCAGGCCTGGAGGTTGGTGTCCCTGCCTGTGGCAGGGGGGTTGGAGCTCTATGATCCTTGGGGTCCCTTCCAACCCAGACCATTCTATGATTCTATGATTCAATGAACTACCTGTCTGCCACTTTCAAAGCAGACATGGAATGGCAGCTTTAGTCTTTACTTTCTTCTCTTTTACATTTTGAAGGTTCTTTTGTTTTGGGAGTCTTGAAATGACTCAACCACCTTCTTAAAAACTTGGTATTAATCTTACACTGATTAAAAGTTGGACAAATGCTATAGGCAAAACAAATTACTGTGCTCAGCAAGCATGATTTCCCTTTTTTTCAACCAAGGGAGTGTGAAAGTCTCTAAGCCTTGTAAATCAAAGTGAAATGTTAATACCTCACATCTCTTGAAGTTAGTGAGTGGCCTTACACAGCCTCTTCTCCATGTCTCAGCTGACATTTCTTTAAGCCCTGAAGGACTTTACTTTCAAGTCCAGGTCTGTGTCATCTAATTTGACATTTGATGGGAATTTGAGATAGCATTATTGTCACTGGTACATCATTGGATGCTCAGCTACACCACCTGAAAATCTTTCAGTCCTGATTAAAGAAACGTGACCAGTAGCTAATCGTCCTTATTACTGGGTTTTCACATCCTTTGCCCAGATGGAGTAAGAACCATCGTGTGCCCAAAGGTGATTTAGCATTCCCTGGAAATCCAGGGTAAGGAAGTGAAGGGCAAGACAGATCTTTTGAAAATGGTATGTAGCCATGTTCAGAAGCTCTCTGACTCAAAAGACCCTGTGCCTCAGGAGTACTTGTAAAACAGTCTACAGAAAAGCAGAGTAAAATCACAGGATCACAGACTGGTTTGGGTTGGAAGAGACCTCAAAGATCATCTAGTTCTAACCCCTTGCTACAGACAAGGACAACTCCCACTAGACCTGGTTGTCCACAGCCCCATCCAACCTGGCCTTGAACACTGCCAAGGAGGGGGCAGCCACAGCTTCTCTGGGCAGCCCTTGACAGGGTCTCACCCCCCTCACAGTCAATAATTTCTTTCTAAAAGTAGAGTAGCTGGGCTGAGGTCACTGCTGGAGACACAGAACTACACAGACCTACTGTGATGGGTTGACCCTGGCTGGCAGCCAGATGCCCACTAAAACCATTCTATCACTCCACTTCTCAGTTAGAAAACATATAATGGGAGGCTTGTGGGTCCAGATAAGGTCAGGGAGAGATCAGTCAGAAATCAGCATCACAGGCAAAACAGACTCAACACAAAATAAAATGCATCTAATCTAGTACAAAATTAAAACAGAGTAGGATAAAGAGAAATAAAACCAAATCTTAAAACACCTCCCCCCACTCTCCCTTCTTCCTGGGTTCAACTTTATTGGTACTTTCTCTCCCTTTCCCCCTCTCCCAGCCCCTCCGAATGGCACAGTGGGGACAGGGAATGGGGGTTTCAGTCATTTCCTCACAAGGTGTTTTGCTTCTTAGGGAAAATTCCTCACAGCCTTCTGCTCCAGCAGTGGGTCCCACCCACAGGAGACAGTCCTCCAAAACCTTCTTTAATGTGAGTCCTTCCCATGGGGGTTTCAGTTATTCATTAACTACCCCAGGGTGGCCTCCATGGGGTGCTGACATTCAGGCCCTAACTGCTCCATCCTGGTCCTCCACAGTGGTCACAAGTCCCCCCCAGCAAACCTGCTCCAGGGTGGGCTCCTTTCTCCATGGGCTGCAGGTCCTGTCAGGAACGTGCTCCATTGCAGGCTTCCCACCAGGTCACATCCTCCTTTAGGTGTCTCCACCCACTCCAGCGTGGAGTCCTCCATGGGATGCAGGGGGAATCTCTGCTCCCATCATCTTCCACGGGATGCAGGGGGACACCCACTCCACCGTGGTCTTCTCCAGAGACTGCAAGGGAATCTCTCCTCCAGTGCCTTGAGACCTTCCTCCAGCTCCACTTCTTCATTGACCTTGGTGTCTACAGAATGTCTTATGTCTTCTCACTCCTTTCTCTGGTGGGAAAAAGTGGCCACTTGCAGGGTTTTTTCTCTTCTTAAGTATGTTATCCCAGAGACACACACCATTGCTGATTTGCTGGGCTTTTATCAGCAGTGGGTCCAGCCTTGAGCCTACTGGCACTGGCTCTGTTGGAGCTGGAGAAAGCTTCTAGCAGCTTCTCCCATAAGCCACCCCTGCAGCAGCACCACCACCATCAAAACCTTGTGACACAATCCCACGACACCTACCCATCCACAGCAAGCTGCAAGCCCTGTTTGCATGGCTGCTGTGGAAGCAGCTACAACCAGGGATGAATCCAGAACACCTGGGCTACAGGTAGAATGGGGTGGTTATGGATGTGCCCCTTTCAGGTCTATAATATGACTGCAAATTTCAAAGTTGTTTCTGTTGTAGTATAAACCATCACAAAGCATACAAATCATCACAAATCATACATGAACCATGCTGAAAAATATGGTTCACATAGAATCATAGAATCATAGAATCATAGGATGGCCTGGGTTGGAAGGGACCCCAAGGGTCACAGAGCTCCAACCCCCCTGCCACAGGCAGGGACACCAACCTCCAGGCCTGGAGCTACACAAGGCTGCCCAGTGCCCCATCCAACCTGGCCTTGAACACCCCCAGGGATGGGGCATCCACCACCTCTCTGGGCAGCCTGTTCCAGCCCCTCACCACTCTCTCTGTAAAAAACTTTCCTCTAAGATCTAATCTAACCCTTCCTTCCTTTAGTTTTAATCCATACTCAACACCTATTGCTTATGCATATATGATGAAGGTTTTTTGCCAATTCCATGAACAGAATAAGCTGTACTGACAAGAAACCAAACAAGACATGATATACCAGCAAAAGTTTAACATGTGCTACTTTCAGATGCCTAACTTTGTGTTCAGGGAGACAAATTTGCCCCCCTTGTGAGTATGTGATTCCTCCCACAATGTTTTCACGGCCTTAAGAATGAAATCCACCTCACTTTCCCTGTGCATTCATAGCATAACTTTGAGTTTTAATATCACTGAACAACAGAAATCATCCCCTTTGCCACACACTGATGGCTTTGCCATTGTTGGCGTGATGAAGCCATTCTTGTCTTACAGAAATAAGCAGGATTCCTGCCACTTGCAGGAATGGGAAGAGGACTGGCACACGTGTTTCCCCTTTGGCTAAGGGATTGTTTTGAACCATAATGCAGGACTGACTTTTTACCATGCCTTTGCATCTGTCAAGCTTTCTGCTTGCTATGGAAAGGACACAGTCTGTGCTAATAAAATCTTGTATATGCTGAGCTCTTGGACTCTGAGATGGGCAAGGGGTAAGATGTGGCTTTTTCTGCTAATTTCAATAAGTAATTTCTTTCCTCCAAATGTAAAGGTAAAGACATCACATTTTCCTCTCCTATTAGGAGTCAGATACTCAAGTCAGATACCTGGGCAGTCTTGTGTAGCTCCAGGCCTGGAGGTTGGTGTCCCTGCCTGTGGCAGGGGGGTTGGAGCTCTATGATCCTTGGGGTCCCTTCCAACCCAGACCATTCTATGATTCTATGATTCTAAGTCAGTAAAGTTATTTTATATTACTGAAATATCTGATCAGACTTTTCATTCTACCAGGGAAAAAAGGGTTTCTGGAGTGAAGAGCATCAAATGACTTTCCTTGGTGTTAATACCAATATGTGAAAATTAACTTTGCTTTAATCTGTGAGCGTTTAGTCATGTGCTAATTCAACAGAGAAAGTGAGTGGGACCTAAGGGATGTAAACCTGTCTAGTCCTCCAATTTACACTGTCTGAGAAAATGGTCTGCATAAGTGTAAATAGTAAAATTCTTAAAGTTTACAAGGTGGAAGAATCTCGTGGGGGAAAAAAAGAAGTCCAAACAAAAGGTATAGAAGAGTTTCCTCATTGTATAAGGTTCTGTCTTCATGATAAAATGCAATGAGATGCCAAGCAAGAAGAAACCAAGCATTGGTATCAGATCACATCAGTGTAGTTATACTGCACTGTTGTGGCAATTAATGTGGGGACAACATCGTGATGTCATCATGAAATAATCTCTTTCCCTTATAGAGAAACATCATATTTCTGTGCAACCGTGGGTATTTCTGCAGAGCACCAAGTTTCATCAGAGAGGTATATCATCACTACCCACCAGTTCTCTTAAATTCATTTTTTTTCCTAAGGAATGACCAGGATTACATTCTAACAGGTTTTTAACTTTTTCCAACAAAAAAGGTGCTGTGATCAGAAAATTCTATTCCCTAAAAGAAGCAATATTAAAGGGACAACAAGCAATCTGTCCCAGGTGGAAGGCAGACTTGAACAAGGTCTGATATAAAAGCATCAGGAACACTTTAATACCATAGAAATAGAAAATGAATCATCAAAACCATCCCTATCAATAATTATAAGGGATGGTGTGAAGAACCAAAGTCAGGATGACTGCAGCATAACATGAATTAGAAGTAGGATAAGGATTTATAACTGCATAGAGAGCAAGAGGGAGAAAAAAATAAGGAAAGAGAAAGTAACATATGAGGGGAAGCTGCATTTTTCTTTGTTTTTCACAAGAAGTTAATAGTAACCATCAAGAAGTTAGTAGAGATTTAACCAGAGGAGAAGAGTTTAAACTAAAAAAAGGAAATAACTTCTTGAAGAGTATGGAGATAAATTAGGTTACATAAATTGTTAAGAAATCATGACATTAATCTTAAACTACTGGAAACTAGGAAATTATCTTTAAGATCTCCAGCAAGCAAAAAAAAATAAGCAAACATAATACTTATTTTCAAGAGAGAAAGAACATCAAGGCCTAACTTAGATTTATGCAAGGATATTTGAATAAATAATTTAAATATTCTAATTTAAATAGAATGAATTATTTAAATCTACAGCATACTAATGTAATGAGACACAGCCAACATGTATTTGCTAGGAACGAGCCAATCTGCTTTCTGTCTTTGACAGGGTAATCATCCCAATAGACAGGGTAGCTGGTGAAGACATGATATGTCTTGACTCTCATGTCATTGTTGCAAGTAAAATGAGTAAATAGAGCTAAAAATAGGTGAAAAAAAGTAATTCTCAAAAATGGATCAGTGATTCAGTGTCCAATCAGGATAGTTTTACAATGGGATGCTCTTGGGACCCACCCTATATCTGTTCCTGTGCATAATTTCAATTAATAACTTTGATGGCAGGCCAGAGCAAACTGAACAGCACAGCAAACAGCTCAGAAAACCAAACTGTTTGTCAACAGCTTCTCTGTAGGGAGAGTTGGAATTATTTTGGAAGATAGGGTTTGACATCCAAATGATGGAGAGTTGTCTAAAATCATAGAATCACAGAATTGTAGGGGTTGGAAGGGACCTGGAGAGCTCATGGGGTCCAACCCCCCTGCCAAAGCAGCTCCCCAGCTCATATTGCACAGACAGGCGTCCAGACGGGGCTGGAATCTCTCCAGAGATGGAGACTCCACCACCTCCCTGGGCAGCCTGTCCCAGGGCTCTGGCACCCTCACTGGGGAAAAGTTCTTCCCCATGTTGGGGTGGAACTTCCTGTGCTCCAACTTGCAGCCATTGCCCCTTGTGCCGTCTCCACAGAGCACTGAAAAGGGGCTGGCTAATACCCCCTGCATCCCATGCTTAAGATAATTATAAACTTTAATTAGGTCCCCCCTTAGTCTTCTCTTCTCCAGGCTGAACAGTCCCAGCTCACTCAGCCTTTCCTCACAGGGGAGATGCTCTAGGCCCTTCATCATCTTTGTAGCCCCCTCTGGACTCTCTCCAGGAGATCCCTGTCCTTTTTATGCCAGGGAGCCCAGAACTGGACACAATACTGCAGGTGGGGCCTGACCAGGGCAGAGTAGAGGGGAGGATCACCTCCTGTGACCTGCTGGCCACACTCCTCCTGATGCCCCCCAGGATCCCATTGGCTCTCCCAGTCCCCAGGGCACACTGCTGGCTCATGGCCAACCTGTCATCAACCAGGACCCCCAGGTCCTTCTCCACTGAGCTCTTCTCCAGCAGCTCATCCCCCAGCCTCTACTGATTCAAGTGGTTATTCCTCCCCAGGTGCCAGACTCTCCTCTTGCTTTTGTTGACCCTCATCTGGTTTCTCCCTGCCCAGCTCTCCAGCCTGTCCAGGTCTCTCTGGATGGCAGCGCAGTGTCCTGCGTGTCAGCCACTCCTCCCAGCTTTGTACCATCGGGTACTTGCTGAGGGTGGATGCTGTTCCCTCAGCAAGGTCGTCAATGAAGATATTAAACAGGACTGGACCCAACACCGAGCCCTGGGGAACACCGCTGGTCACAGGTCTCCAGTCAGACTCTGCTCCACTGATCACCACGAATAAAATAGAGGAGATAGAGGAATTATGAAGATGGAAATACCATGATCAGGAAGGAAACATTCAATGAAAATATTCAGAGATAGTGGCCAGGCAAGAAGGACTCAAGCCAAATATGTGTGAGTACTGTCACGATGTAACAAACCCAGGGAAACACCTGTCTGTGGTATGGTAAAGGAGTGATCTCATGGAAGGCAGAAGAATAAGTCACCCTCCTGTGCCTGCTACTTGGGAAGTCCTAGGTTAATATCATATCTGCCTTTGGGGACCATGCCTTAAAACGTTTGCAAGCCACATGGAGGCATTTTAAATAAATTAAGTTTAGAAAATCTGAATTATTGGAGGAAACTGAAGGAACTGGGTTTGGTTAGTCAAGGGGGGAAAAAAGATTGAAGGTAACAGGCTGCAAACACAGAAACTGCTTTCACAGAAAGCTGAGCCTTCTTTTACATGGAAAGAAAAAACTAATCTTAACCTGCAACAAGGGTTAGATGCCTCAGATATTAAAAGGCTTTTAAGAGCAGGTTAGACTGATTTGGGTCACATCCGGGCCAAGTAATTAATTTGGGCTTGGAGCTGTAAAATGAATGACATCTATTCTTCTATGTTTTCATGTAAATGTTAATAGAGATCCTCTCAGAGTGGCTAATTCTCCTCCCTGATGGAAGTCAGAAGGAGGAAGATTCTAATGAAGTCTGAGCATCCCAAGAGGTCTCAGAGGCAGAGGAGAAATGCCACCCAGGGTGGGATTTTCTGGTTCTGAGGAGGCCACCCACAAAGTACCTTTGCTTCTTCTGAGACATCTGCAAGCCCTCGTTCCAGTTTTGATCTCACCACAGACAGTGTTGTATTTAAAGCAAATAATACAGTTATTTCTAGGCTAGCAATTGCAAATTCTTAGACATGCAGAAATGGAGCCTGTGGTTGATACCTGGAGGCTTTGTCTGTTGTTCATCAGGTTGCTCTCGCTGGACTCCTCAGCTGACAGTGTTCCCTGTCGCTGCCATCCCCATCAATGTCAAAGAGCCTGATTTCTACCTCACGTGGTTAAACTGGGATCTTTTTGTTCTTTGCACCGACACCATTCAGCTCTACAGGCTGGGGGAGACTGGCTGGAGAACTGTCAGGCAGAGAAGGACCTGGGGGTGTTGGGTGACTGCAGGCTGCATATGAGCCAGCAGTGTGCCCAGGCGGCCAAAAAAGCCAATGGCATCTTGGCTTGTATCAAAACCAGTGTGGCCAGTAGGTCTGGGGAGGTAATTGTGCCCCTGTACTGGGCATTGGTGAGGCCACACCTCGAGTGCTGGGTCCAGTTCTGGGCTCCTCACCATCAGAAGGACATTGAGGTCCTGGAGCGAGTGCAGAGAAGGGCAACCAGGCTGGGGAAGGGGCTGGAGGGCAAATCCTCTGAGGAGCGGCTGAGGGAGCTGGGGGTGTTTAGCCTGGGGAAGAGGAGGCTGAGGGGAGACCTTCTTCCCACCTACAACTACCTGAAGGGAGGCTGTAGAGAGGTGGGCGCTGGTCTCTTCAGCCAGGGGACAGGAGATGGGACAAGGGGCAATGGAATGAAGCTGTGCCAGGGCAGGGACAGATTGGACATTAGAAACAAATATTTTCCTGACAGAGTTGTCAGGGCCTGGAACAGGCTGCCCAGGGAGGGGGTTGAGTCACCTTCCCTGGATGTGTTCAAGAAAAGGGTAGCTGAGGTACTTAGGGATCTGGTTTAGCTTAGGATGGGAATGGTTGGACTCGATGATCTTCAAAGGTCTTTTCCAACCTTGTGATTCTGTGACTGATATTTTCATGCAAGTTAAAAGTGATTTATCAAAAACACTCTACGCTTATTTCCAGTGGATGATGCAGTTATCTCAGGGTGGGGTCAAGTTAGAAAACTTGGCCATCTCTCTTGTCTTTTGTTTTCTTAGAAAAATGTGCATCAGAACAGGATTAGCTCTACCCTTTGTGTTCCTCTCTATTGCTCCAAGTTACCAGAGCACAGAACTTGTGCAAAGTACAAACAGCCTTATATTTAGTTTAATTTTCACAGGGGCAGCCAGCAACCTACTCAGCACTTTTAAATGCAATCATTTATTCTAGAACAGTTGGCTATCTCTGATCTTATTACTGTCATCATGTTGACAGTGTATCTGTTTTAAATCTTACCTACATGTTCTTAACATCTTGTTACCTGGTTTCGAGGTCTTGACCAGCTGTTGAGTGTCATTGAAAGAGTTGACAGCTTGTCACTGGCTGTACAAATTGCTCCTGTATGGCTGCTGTCCTCTGCTCTCTCAGGGTGCAGAGCAACGTGGATGTGGTTTTGGAAGGAGGGGCAGCTGAGCAGCTTCCACGTGATGGTTTTGGCAGGTTTGTGCTGTCACCCCACAGAAGGCTCCCAAGCATGGGATTTCACTCTACACTGACAGAAGCTTATTTTCCTCCTAAGGCACTGGGAACCAGAATGGATCCAGAACAGTTTTCAGGCGCCTGAGCTGGGTGCACATTTAAACCGTCTTCAGCAAAGATCCATAGTGCCAATGACTCTTCTGGGTTGGTGGTGAACTGTTGCAGAAATTTTGCCTTCTTTTTTTTCTTCTCTTTCCAGTGCAGTCCAGTCTTCAGGGCATTCACCCAGAACAGAATCACAGCATCACAAGGTTGGAAAAGACCTTTGAAGATCATCAAGTCCAACCATTCCCATCCTGAGCTAAACCACATCCCTAAGTACCTCAGCTACCCTTTTCTTGAACACATCCAGGGAAGGTGACTCAACCCCCTCCCTGGGCAGCCTGTTCCAGGCCCTGACAACTCTGTCAGGAAAATATTTGTTTCTAATGTCCAATCTGTCCCTGCCCTGGCACAGCTTCATGCCATTGCCCCTTGTCCCATCTCCTGTCCCCTGGCTGAAGAGACCATCGCCCACCTCTCTACAACCTCCCTTCAGGTGAGGAGGAGTAGGTGGTGAGAAGGTCTCCCCTCAGCCTCCTCTTCTCCAGGCTAAACACCCCCAGCTCCCTCAGCCGCTCCTCAGAGGATTTGCCCTCCAGCCCCTTCCCCAGCCTGGTTGCCCTTCTCTGCACTCGCTCCAGGACCTCAATGTCCTTCTGATGGTGAGGAGCCCAGAACTGGACCCAGCACTCGAGGTGTGGCCTCACCACTGCCCAGTACAGGGGCACAATTACCTCCCTAGACCTACTGGCCACACTGTTTTTGATACAAGCCAAGATGCCATTGGCCTTCTTGGCCGCCTGGGCACACTGCTGGCTCCTATTCAGCCTGCAGTCACCCAACACCCCCAGGTCCTTCTCTTCCTGACAGCTCTCCAGCCAGTCTCCCCCAGCCTGTAGCGCTGCAGGGGGTTGTTCTGTCCCATGTGCAGCACTCTGCACTTGGCCTTGTTAAACTTCATCCTGTTGGTCTCAGCCCATTGGTCCAGTCTGTTCAGATCCCTCTGAAGAGCCTCCCCACCCTCAGGCAGATCAACACCTCCTCCTAGTTTAGTGTCATCTGCAAACTTACTGAGGGAGCATTCAGACCCTTCATCGAGGGTATTGATAAAGATGTTGAACAAGACTGGACCCAGGACTGAGCCCTGGGGGTGCCACTCGTGACCGGCCTCCAGCTGGATTTGGTTCCATTCACCACCACCCTTTAGGCCCGGCCATCCAGCCAGTTTTTAACCCAGCTGAGGGTCCCCCTGTCCAGGCCAGTGGCAGCCAGTTGCTCAGTCAGAATGCTGTGAGAAACCGTGTCAAAGGCTTTCCTGAAGTCGGAAGGAAGAGGAAGAGCTGGATTCACCTCCTTCCTCCAGCCAGAGGGGTTTCAAACACGCATTTCCAATGCTCAAGGCTATGCCCCAGTCCTCAAACACTCAGCTGTCTCTGGGTGGAGGAAACCACCACCATCCCTTGGAACCTGCAGCCCAAAAGCCCAAAGGAAGTGGAAGAGGAGCCAAATCCTGTCGAGCAGCATGTGGGAGCACTCCTGGGAAGGATGGAAAGAAGGAAGCTGCCTGTGTCGTTTCTCTATATGAAGTGACTGACTAATATAAAGTGTATAAGCAAGATTAAAGGGTGCTTGAGGGCAGATGGAGCCACCTCTGAGAGGCCACTGGGTGAACTCCAGAGGTACTGCAGCAGGTGAGAAGGGAGCAGCACCTCCAGGCTAAGCCCTGCAGTTCTGTGTGGGAAAAGAGGATGAGTAATTCAGGCTGGGAGCAGGTGCCTCAGGGATACCACAAAGCAGAGAACAGCTTGAAGAGAGATGCTCCACCTGACCTTATTTTATTACCCTCTTTTGCTGGGTTTAGCTATAGGCATTCCCTCTTCTATGTTTCTGTGAGCAGCATTTCAGAGTGGTCCTTAATATAAGTGCAGGAGTGATCCTGCTGAAACCAGTGTAGCTACGTAGATGCTTAAAATTAAGCATATAATTATATTCCTGAATCAAGGCTTTAATAAGTTAATTAAATTTCATAATTTTAATGATTTTTATAAAAGCAGCATCCTCATTTGCTAATGCTAACCATTATTGTAAGAAAATGGAAGAAGGCACAATTTTTCAGCCTAGAGTAATTAATGACTTATGATTTTAATAGGAAAAGTTTTTAATGGAGACACAGAGGAGACACTGTTTGAAGTTTACTCAGTAATTCTTTTAAATAATTCTTTGGTATATTAGTATTTTTCCTCCCCTTTTCATTTCTGATACCACCATAATGAAGAGAATAGAATCATATTTGACTTAGAATCATGCCTTCTATATATGTTCCAAATGTTCCTATTATTAGAGCTGACAGAGATAAAGTGACATCTGAAGTGTATACACAGTATATACAAAAGAGTCTCTGAGATAAAGATTCTGTGATCCTTAAATACTTTCCAAATGTCTCTGAAGGGATTTAAGTTCAGTAAAGAAATCTGACAAGGAAAAGCAATTTCTGATTGCACAGATTCCTTTTTGCCATTTAACAGGCTTTAAATTGAATCACTGACCTAAAATATTCATTTTGGAAATGAAGTCTAAAAAAAAAATTCAGACAAAGTTGTTGATGCTTTCAGTTTTGTTCTCCAAAGACAGCTGAATGACACAAAAATGTATCTTGCATTGTCTGCTGCTTCTAAATAATCCCTTTTAGTCGGATTAGTCACAGTATTAAATTAAGAGAAGGAGCAATTAATTATATTCTTATGAAATGAAGAAGAGAAGAATCTTTGAAATGGTCTCCTTTCCTCCCCACCCCCTCCCTTTGAAATCTAAAATTGCATTATGTGTGTTTCAGTTATGAAAAATCTTTCAGTCTTCAGTCTAAACAGAAGTGGTTGGAATGAGCAGTACACAGCACATGATCCATTTGGATTGACTTTTGGGTACACTGGGGAAACACAGGGCCAAAATGAGAAGGAATGCTTGATTTATAGCAATGGTTAGTCCATGAAGCAAAGCCTTGCTGCTGCATGGGGCTGTCAGGGGGTTTGGACAGGCACCTAAGCTTGCCCTAACCAAATACTTTTGTGCTTAGATTTCTTTCTTGCAATGGTTTGTTTATAGAATCCTGACTTGAAAAGGACCCATAAGGATCTTCAAGTGCAACTTCCAGCTCCACACAGGGCCAGCCAAGTCAGAGCATGGGACTGAGGGCATCATCCAGATGCTTCTTCACCTCAGTCAAGCTCAGTGCTGTGACCACTTCCCTGGGGACCCTGTGCCAGTGCCCCACCACCCTCTCAGTGAAGAACCTCTTCCTAATATCCAACCTAAACACCTCATGTTGCATCTTCAGATGTTTATAAAATTTAATGTGGTCCTACTTGTCCTCACCACCATGGCATGGTGTTGGTTAGTATGATAGTGGTATAATATTCATTAAAAACCCTTTTTGTTGGGAACTTAGGGGTTTTTTTCCTAGTTTTTGTTACAAGGGTTTCAGAACCTTTTCATAACCATTTTCCTTGTGTAGATCCAGGCCTGGAGGTTGGTGTCCCTGCCTGTGGCAGGGGGGTTGGAGCTCTATGATCCTTGGGGTCCCTTCCAACCCAGACCATTCCATGATTCTATGATTCTATGATAACAGCTAAAAAGCTCTGCAAGTTCTTCTGTGGAAAAAAGCATGAGGATAAAATGGCAGAAACAATAGTAGGTAGACAGCTAGAGAGGAGAGCAGTGCAATAATCAGGATGTATCACTAACTCTCTGCTAAACTTGGGAGAAAATGACCACAGATTATTAAGAGAGATTGTGAGGGCTGTGAGGGCAGGAAACACAACATGGAGAAACTGCAATTATCTGTATGTAGGTTGTGTAAATGATACACAGGGGCATGGAGCCTCTTGGAAAGATTAATCTGAGAACCCACAATAGGGGTTAAAAACTCTTATTAGTCTGAAATGGTGTATCAGCCCCACATCAATAAGTAATTGTGCAAGAGCCACATTATCTCACTGCCTGTAATGTGACCATAATGGAACCTCCTGCTAGGAACAAAAAAAAAGCTGTAAAAAATCCACTGCATAAAAATTTACTATGAGAAAGGAAGAAACTCTTAAGGAAAATGAAAAGGGAAAGTCAGAAGGGTAAAATGCTAGCAGATGAGTGTGGAAAGAGCTGGAAGGCTCAATGTTGAATGCTCAGTGTTGATGTAGGGCACCCATAGAAAGGTCACTGTTCAAAAGATTCCTATGTAATTTATAATGCCAAATGGAATGATTAGGTTAGTGATAACATTAGCTGGTGACTTACAGTAAAACCTCTCAGGTGAAACTAACTACTGGGTGCAAATATGCAGGGAAGTTCTTGTGGATAAACGCTAGGTAATGCACATAGAGGAAAACAAGCAAGTGTAGAGGCACAGAGGTCCCCTCTGTTCTTGTTGAGGAAGGAGATACTGATGTCGTTGTCAGACTCACTTTCATTGCCCTGAAAAATATTAGGTGAGTATTCAAACTTGGCCAGAAAAAGGTATTAATTTATTTTTTTTTCAATGAAAATCCAGAAGAATAGTAGAAAGTTGATACCAGGTGCATCTGTATCTTGAACACTAAATGAGTTCAGGTTTTCTCTGGAAAGATATAGATTAACTAGAAAAGGTCCTTATAGCTATCAAAGGCACAAACTTTTCATGTATGAAGATAGATTAATGGTCTAGGGCTCTCCACCTAAGAAAAAAGAGTATCATCATAAAAGTATCTTAAAAGACTGCTCCTGAGGAAGAGCAGTATAACATCCTGGAACCTACAAATGATAGTGAAGTAGTGAACAGGGAGTAAATTTCTGTGGTTTCTTACAACAGGAGAACCACAGGGAAAGGTTTAATACAGAAGAAATCACTTTTTCTAAAAAGCACATCATTAAATTGCAGATTCCTTTGACATGGGAATATCCATGGAGGACAAATACATCATGGGCTATTAGACACAAGCTCTGGCCTGTGGCTGAGGAAATTCCTAGGGAGGCAAAGGGAGAGAGCATCTCTATTCTTCCCTTCTTTCTTTCCCTACCTGCAAGCTTCTGTATTCATTGCCATTTAGGACGAAGCTAATTTTCAATTTAAAGTGCTCGTCAATATGACAAATGCACTTTCAAGTGTTTGGGTCCTGGTTTTATACATTGAACAGCTGGTGAAAGACTGTTCTAGGGGTGTAGCACCAAAAGACTCCAAGGAGGCCTTACTGTGGTCTTTGAATGTTTGAAGGGGGCTTGTATGAAAGATGGAGAGACTTTTTACCAGGGTCTGTAGTGCCAGGACAGGGACAATGGTTTTAAACTGAAAAAGGGAAGATTTAGACTGGATATTATGAAGAAATTTTTCACAATGAGCATGGTGAGGCCCTGGCACAGGCTGCCCAGAGAAGCTGTGGCTGCCCATTCCCTGGCAGTGTTCAAGGCCAGGCTGGATGGGGCTTTGGGCAACCTGGGCCTAGAAGAGGGTGTCCCCACCCATGGCAGGGGTTTGGAAGTGGGTTGTCTTTGAAGTCCCTTCCAACCCAAACCAGTCAGTGATTGTATGAAACATCCTGCCCAGTGCCAACTACTCGTCAGTGTGAGAGGAGTTCCAGGAGAAGCAGATTTGAACCATTCCCACCAGAGGGGATGGATGGATGGATGGATGGATGGATGGATGGATGGATGGATGGATGGATGGATGGATGGATGGATGGATGGATGGATGGAAGCCATCCAGAGGGATCTTGACAGGCTGGAAAGATGGGCCCGGGGGAACTTAATGAGGTTCAACACTGCCAAGTGTCAGGTGTTGCACTTGGGATGGAAGAATCCCAGACATAGATACAGACTGGGAGAAGAGCTCCTGGAGAGCAGCCCTGCTGAGAAGGACTTGGGGATTGTGGTGGATGAGAAGCTTGACATGAGCCAGCAGTGGCTCCTGCAGCTCGTAGGGCCAGTGGGATCCTGGGCTCCATCAGCAGAGGGGTGGCAGCAGGGACAGGGAGGGGATTGTCCCTCTCTGCTCTGCCCTCGGGAGGCCCCATCTGGAGTCCTGTGTCCAGAGCTGGGGCCCCAAGGAAGATGTGGAACTGTTGGAGAGGGTTCAGAGGAGCCACAAGGATGATCAGAGGGCTGGAGCAGCTCCCCTACAAAGAGAGGCTGAGGGAACTGGGCTAGTTCAGCCTGGAGAAGAGAAGGCTGCGGGGGGACCTCATTGCAGCCTTCCAGTCCCTGAAGGGAGCTTATAGGCAGGAGGGGATTCGACTTTTTAAAAGAGCAGATAATGGCAGGACAAGGGGGAATGGACTAAAGCTAAAGGAGAGAAGGTTTAGATTAGATCTTAGGGGGGAAGTTTTTTCCAGAGAGAGTGGTGAGGGGCTGGAACAGGCTGCCCAGAGAGGTGGTGGATGCCCCGTCCCTGGAGGTGTTCAAGGCCAGGTTGGATGGGGCCCTGGGCAGCCTTGTGTAGCTCCAGGCCTGGAGGTTGGTGTCCCTGCCTGTGGCAGGGGGGTTGGAGCTCTGTGATCCTTGGGGTCCCTTCCAACCCAGACCATTCTATGATTCTATGATGCAGACTCCTGTAGCTGCTGGGCTGCAGTTAGGCCCTCAGTGAGTATTCACGCCTCACTGCCAAGGGTAACATGAGCAGCTCCATCTCTGCAACGGCACTTTCACTGCACAGTACAGACTACTCAGTTTAAACACACCCTCAGCACACAAGGAATTTAATGTCTGTGGAAAGAAAGAACTCCTTTTTTTTGCCAGCCACTTGCTTTAGGTGAGTGTGGCTGTGCAGTGAGCCTGGAGCCCAACAGGTTTGCCTTTGATTAACAACAGTCATGTGTGGTAATGCGCCTGATAATCTGTGATTTCAGGATAGCCTAATGTTGCCCCATGCAGATGCTGTTGCCTTGATTTATGCATTTTTTTAATGGAATACATCACACATAGCTTTTTAAAATCACCTGAGAAATTTCTCTTGACAACACTAAAGCTTTGCTCAGTGTGAGGTTTTATTAATACTCTGTAATTTCTTAAACGATGCTTGATGCCTTTTTGAGGCAATAAGGTTTCAATGTCAACATCTCCACTAGTGCTGGAAGACCTTTAGCTTGTGGAATAGATGTCTGATCGTCTTTCAAACAACTGAAACCTACAGGCAAAAGCAGCTGAATAACTAAATGTTAAAAGACCCTCTTTCTTCAAAGCTTTGCCTTTTGATCCTGGCCTTGCCGCTGAGGCAGTGAATGCATCATTCATTGCAGGGAGAGTGTTTTCCTATCTTGGCTGGATTGCATGCTGTTATTCTTTTAATTTTAAAGTGTCTTTTTCTAAGGCAAAATGGATCCAATGGTGCCTGGCCTCCCTGACAGACACAGAGAGGCTGCAGATGCAGAGCTTCTGCTGGCGTTTTTCTATACTGCCATTTCTGGAAGGAATTGAAAGCTTGCACTTTTCCTTTTCTTTTTTGTTGTTTCCCTTGAAAGGTCTGTTATTTCTCTTTGGAAACCAACACCTCAACAGCTTAACCAAAACCTGGTTTATCATTGCAACCTGAAGTGACATGTGTGGAAATACCTGCCTAAACCAGCACAGACATTTTCACTGAGGGAAATAGGGGGTTGAATAAATATCATTAATTCTATTGCTATTAACTTTCAGCGTCTTTAATCTGCGCCCTTTGCTTTCCAGTGCTATTCCAGGATTGTTTCCCCTTCTTATTTCTCATGTAACATTCATCTGGTGTAGCTGAAATCTTGCTGAAATCCCTGCTGTGCCCCAAGACCTGATCAACCTCGACGTCTGGCGTGAATTGCTCTGGAGCTGCTCAATCTGAGAGCAGGAGCCAACCTGCCAAGCTGCCATTTGCCAAATTCCTGCCAAACCCAGAGACCATTTGCCCTTTTTTGGGGCAAAATTTTTTTTCTTGTTATGAGTGTCGAATTTAAACTCAGTTCTGACTCAAGCAAAGCTGCGCTGCTTGAGTTTCTCCATCATGACAACTATGAGGCATTCTCCAAGTCACACATGGTTGTGTGGTGGTTATCAAGCAAAGAGTGGGATTATCTGGGTTTTTCTTAGTGGCAGAAGTAGACCACTGATAATTGGCTCAGTATCTTTCACCCATATGTTGATGATTTAGATGCTTCCCAAGCTGACAGTGACTGTTCATTTGTCCTGCTCTTTTACTGACATCTGTCAATAGAGGAGAAATGGTCAGGTAGTTATAAGCTGGTCCATTATTCATAGAATCATAGAATCATAGAATGGCATGGGTTGGAAGGGACCCCAAGGATCATAGAGCTCCAACCCCCCTGCCACAGGCAGGGACACCAACCTCCAGGCCTGGAGCTACACAAGGTTGCCCAGGGCCCCATCCAACCTGACCTTGAACACCTCCAGGGATGGGGCATCCACCACCTCTCTGGGCAGCCTGTTCCAGCCCCTCACCACTCTCTCTGGAAAAAACTTCCCCCTAAGAGCTAATCTAAACCTTCCCTCCTTTAGCTTTAGTCCATTCCCCCTTGTCCTGCCATTATCTGCTCTTCTAAAAAGTCGAATCCCCTCCTGCCTATAAGCTCCCTTCAGGCACTGGAAGGCTGCAATGAGGTCCCCCCGCAGCCTTCTCTTCTCCAGGCTGAACAAGCCCAGTTCCCTCAGCCTCTCTTTGTAGGGGAGCTGCTCCAGCCCTCTGATCATCTTTGTGGCTCCTCTGACCCCTCTCCAACAGTTCCACATCCTTCTTGTATTGGGGCCCCAGCTCTGGACACAGGACTCCAGATGGGGCCTCCCGAGGGCAGAGCAGAGAGGGACAATCCCCTCCCTGTCCCTGCTGCCACCCCTCTGCTGATGGAGCCCAGGATCCCATTGGCCTTGCGAGCTGCAAGAGCCACTGCTGGCTCATGTCAAGCTTCTCATCCACCACAATCCCCAAGTCCTTCTCAGCAGGGCTGCTCTCAAGAAGCTCTTGGGTATCATCAGCAGGATCACCAGCACAGCTGTTGCAAGGCCTGTGTGTGGCCTCAGTCTTTCAGAAATGCTTCTTTCAGGCTGCACACGAGCATTAAGTGAGGGTAAAAAAGAGACAGGCTGCTTTTCCTCTGACCAAGCAGCATCCTTTCATGGAGAAAACAAGACTCTTGTATTGTTTATTGCCGATCTGAAAGATGTCACTTGTTTCAACGTTTCTAAATCATTCTGCTGTGTTTTTAAAATAAGTCAGTGTGTTATGAACTCTCTTCACATGTTAGAGAGAGCGTGATAAAAGGCACAGCACAGTGGAAGATAAATGATGTGTTCCTGTGGTGCAAACCACCGGCTGCCAGTGTGTCAGAGCCAGTCCTTGTCCTTATACTCTGTATTCATTAGTGCCTCGAGGGATACTTATTCACCTTATCTGTTCTGTTCTAGTGATTCACCATTTTTCAAGGGAAGAGAGGCGCATGCAAGCAATGAAAGAGACGCTGGCATCTTGAGAGTAGGAGGCCAGATAATGATGTATGTGTGGGCAATGGAGCAAGAACGGAGGAGATTTGAAAAGCAAGACGTCTTTGTTCCTTGGAATCCTTCACCTCCTTCCTGCTCCTCGGGCAAGCCGTGCTCACGTGGGGTACAAAACCCAGTTCTTCACAAGGACAAAGAGCTGGCTTTGAACCAGCTCTGTCATAAGTTAGATGGGACTTCAGAGGTACACAGGACAGCAAGGAGCGTGTCCCGTGGAGGGGAGGAAAAAGCATCGTGCGAGGTGTTAGAGAAACCTCTGAGATGGTCTCTGTTCTCAAGATCACTTGACTCGGTATTAGACGTGGGGGATCAGTGGCACCAAGAAGAGCTCATTACATACTGCAATTACAGTGTGCAGCTAAATGAATTAAACAGGGAAAGAAAAAGTTGGGGGAAAAACCCACCCCAGTGTGACTTTCTGAAACGCTCTTCTGGCTTTTTTTCTACATTGCAAAGAGCGTTTTGAAAATACAAGGGCTTTGAAGTAGCTGTTAAACCCGGGCTGCCCATGTCACGCCGCTCAAAGGCTTTCAGAAGTTGCTGTTCAGAATTAGGGCAAGCAGCTACACAGCTCCCTGTGGCCACAGATCCTTTTCATGGCTGCAGCGGAGTCTGCTTACCTGACCTGATTTCACATCGGAAAGAATTAGCTGTCAGACAACAACTTAAAATAGACCATCACCCAAAGCAAGGAGCTTTCTGCCAACCTCAGAACAAAGGGAGAACGGGCTCTTCTCTTCAGAAAGCAGTCAATGAGTGAGCACTGACCACACAGAGAAGACAGCAGAGGGGTCCTGGTGGGACATGGTTGAGGCATTACCACTGTTTTTAAAGAAGGGGAGTTGGCTCAGCTGATAGAGCATCACATTCCTGAGCTACATATTACTCCTACTTTGACCATGCCGATTGGTGCCTGATCACAGACTGAAGTGTGGAAGATGTAGGGGAAATTTCCTTATTGAAATGCAGAGAGAATACTTCAGGGCTTCCTTCCTTTTGAAAGCTCAGCGCCTTTGAAAATCTTTCCTGAAGCTTTTTATAGCCTTGGGTTTGTTTGGGGGAAGATGGATACATATGAGGAGGAGAGTGCTTTAAAACTCCCAGGTTCTGTCACTTTGTTTTCTTTGATTTTGTTCTTAAAATACATCTCTGTTGAATATTTTTTTTCCTAGAGTTATTATGTCAGAATGAGCACATTTTAGCACACTGATCCCTTTTAATAAACAGCTGCCAGCTGCGTTTTGTTGCTTGAAAATAGGTAAAATACAGTTGGAAGGTGCTTGCTGGGTTATTTTTCACGTGTGCATTAAAGGTCTTTGTTGTTCATTTATTATTATATAATCACTCACGTCAGGGTTTTATTTTAGAATTTATTCTACTCTGCCACTAGATGTAACACAACACAAGAAGCAACTGAAAGATGCAGCGTTCCACTGCAGATCACTCTGTCAGCCTACGTGATACCGCCAGTCAGACGAGACAGGCAGCCTTTTATGAGAATTACTGGGTGCACAGAGCCCTCCTGGCAGAGGCAGTAACTCATCATGTTGTCATAGTCTAGAGATCTTTTCCATTGCCTTGTAGCAGTTGCAGCTGAGGAAGCAGAGATATTTGCCACTACATGACCCCTCCAAAGAAGAACAGGTCCGAAAGTGAGCTGGGCACTTACACTTCAGCCCAGGTTGCTCCTTCTCCCTGTCAGTAAAATGAAGAGTCAGAAGAATTGAATATCTCATTCAAATCTGTACAGTGAATGTACAGATCTGTGCAGTAAACAGCACAGAAAAGGGTTCAGGTGACCACCAGGCAACTGGGAACATCCTTGTTACCATCAGCAGGCAATCCTAACACTCTTAGCTACAGATTATAAAGAAGATAAAATTCATTACCCTCTATTTGTTGATAACATAACTGAGGTTATTAACTTTGCTCAAGGTTGCAGTATAGAGGAAAAATTTGGAAGAAAACCAAGTGCAAATAAATCCCAAGCAGCAGGGCTGCTTTGCTGAGGATTATTTATGTGCTGGGGAGGTCTGTCTGCGATTTGACTTCCTGCCTTTGTTTCTGTGGATTTCTGAATCAGCAAGTCAGAGATCAAACTAGTTTTCCTGAGAAATAAGCCCCTGCATGTTCTTTACATGCCTGTCAGGAGACGATGCCTGTCACGTTTTCAAACATAGCATGGGACTGTGCAGTAATCCAAGGCTTTTAATGCAGCTTTAATTCAATTTGGCTATAATATCTGTAATCACATTTCCTTTACTTCCTCCCATGGAGTTCACATCAGTGGTATCATAGCACATCTTGTACTTTCAGGTGGAAAAGCTAGAGGGGCTAATCAGTCTTCTCCATCTGTAATGACTGCCTCTGCAGTGCTCCTCCCCCCCCACCCAGTGGTATCTATCCTTGTGCAAGTGAAGAAAGCAATTTTCAGACACAAAATGCTGCTGCTGTTGGGCTCTGACAACACTGTTCCCTTCCTTTAGTACACTTTTCACTATTGCCAGAAGGGCTTGGCAGCAGCTGACTGGTTTTCAGTGCAGCTTCAGGTTGCACTAAGCAGCAGCAGCACCTGGCAGCTCTGAACCCCTCCATCATGTCCACTCCTATGGTTCAACAGGCTGTCAGACCACAGAGCACACCAGGAAAACACCTCTGATGGGAGCTGCCAACCCTTGGCCCCAAGCACACCCCATGTTCAGTTTACCTGGAAATGGACACAGCTATTTTAACTGACCCTGACTGGTCTTCTTGGAAGGTTCTAGTCTGCTCTGTCATTTCCTGAATTGAAGGTGCTCATCATCCATCTGCCACTCTGAATTTCACAGAATCACAGAATCACAAGGTTGGAAGAGACCTTTGAAGATCATCAAGTCCAACCATTCCCATCCTGAGCTAAACCAGATCCCTAAGTACCTCAGCTACCCTTTTTTGAACACATCCAGGGAAGGTGACTCAACCCCCTCCCTGGGCAGCCTGTTCCAGCCCTGACAACTCTGTCAGGAAAATATTTGTTTCTAGTGTCCAATCTGTCCCTGCCCTGGCACAGCTTCATGCCATTGCCCCTTGTCCCATCTCCTGTCCCCTGGCTGAAGAGACCATCGCCCACCTCTCTACAACCTCCCTTCAGGTAGCTGTAGGTGGGGAGAAGGTCTCCCCTCAGCCTCCTCTTCTCCAGGCTCAACACCCCCAGCTCCCTCAGCCGCTCCTCAGAGGATTTGCCCTCCAGCCCCTTCCCCAGCCTGGTTGCCCTTCTCTGCACTCGCTCCAGGACCTCAATGTCCTTCTGATGCTGAGGAGCCCAGAACTGGACCCAGCACTCGAGGTGTGGCCTCACCAATGCCCAGTACAGGGGCACAATCCCTTCCCCAGATCTACTGGCCACACTGTTTTTGACACAAGCCAAGATGCCATTGGCCTTCTTGGCCGCCTGGGCACACTGCTGGCTCCTATTCAGCCTGCAGTCAGCCAACACCCCCAGGTCCTTCTCTTCCTGGCAGCTCTCCAGCCAGTCTCCCCCAGCCTGTAGCGCTGCAGGGGGTTGTCATGGTCATCTGAGGCCTCACCTGTCCCAGGGACACTTCCAGAAAAGCTTCCAAAGTCTGACAGGATCTCTGATCTACCAGAGATAGTGCTGTTAATAAAGCCAACGTCTTCCCACGTTTTCTGGTTCACAGGTCTGAGATTTCTCAGGTTTCTCCCCAGACAGTTGCTGTGCTGCTTGTGATTTCTTCCGTGAGGCCCTGGGAAATGGTCCACCACCATCTCAGGATCCAAAAGCAGAGCTTGGGGGGTCCTCTGTTCCCTGCCCTTGACATTAAGCACTGTCACATCGAGTCCCACCCAGCCCACGTGGCGTTGGCATGGCAGCAGCAGCCAGTGCTGCTCCCATCACTGGAGCTCAGACACTCTGTTTATCCTCCTTTGGCGTAAACAGGTTTGATGAGCGTGAGTCTATCAGAAAAGATTTTTGCCCACTGGGTTAAATGCCTTTCTTCTAATTGCCTGCTAATTGGCAAACAGCTAATCCCACTTATTATCCAATTTCTTTCCCCAGAGAAAACTCAGCCAGGAGTTTCATAAAGCCTTTTCCTTCATCCTTTTTAATTTTAAAAATTGTTCCAAGTATCATTTGGTAGCTATCACCTAAGGAGCTGTTCTGTTTGAGTTAATCCTGCAAGGTTATCTGTGATCTATCTGCAAGTGCCTTAGCCAGCATCTTGCCTTCTGTCTTAATTAGTAATTACTGGCCTAAAATTGTCACTTACCATAGCCGTTTGTACTGACCTCTCAAATTAAGATAGCCCATGAAATTAAAAGAGGAAGAAGCCTATTGGGTCACTTATTCTACCCTCCAAAGTGCATTTATTATTCATGGTGTGTGGCCAGGAACCCAAGTGTAGGGTGTGATTGAGAACACTGCAGTTAAGTCGTCTTTGAAATGTAAATACAATTAATGAGTATACCTGTCCTCCCCCAGGGGATCTCTCCTTGTCTGCTTTGTCATTCTGACTTCTTCCTTCCTTCTTTTTCACTGGGGCTCCTGATTCCCTTTCCTCCCTTCTCACTCAGGACTGAAAAACAAGGTGATGCAGATGGACACCACGTGGCAAAAAACCACAGAAAATATTGCATGGATTCCTCAAAAATGTGGCCTTGACTAGCTTGCCTTTCAGAGCTCGTGGTGGCCAGGACTGTGCCAAGTGTCACCTTCCTAATTTGTCACAACAAATCACTTCACATGAACATACTATAGCAGGTTTAAAAAAGAACACCAGCTTGCTTGCAGTGAAAGCCCACGCTGGCACATTTAGAGGTAGTGAAACTGTGACATTCACTGGCTGTCACAGGCTTCCAACTAAAAGCATCGTGCTTCATACAGCAAAGTAAGTTGTCCTAGGCAAAAAGCAGGAAAAAAAACCTTGTGGAGACACTGGGTTCCCACCTCTCAGTCCTCAACTGTGTCCAGTTCTGGGCTCCTCACCATCAGAAGGACATTGAGGTCCTGGAGCGAGTGCAGAGAAGGGCAACCAGGCTGGGGAAGGGGCTGGAGGGCAAATCATCTGAGGAGCAGTTGAGGGAGCTGGGGGTGTTCAGCCTGGAGAAGAGGAGGCTGAGGGGAGACCTTCTCCCCACCTACAACTACCTGAAGGGAGGTTGTAGAGAGGTGGGCGATGGTCTCTTCAGCCAGGGGACAGGAGATGGGACAAGGGGCAATGGCATGAAGCTGTGCCAGGGCAGGGACAGATTGGACATTAGAAACAAATGTTTTCCTGACAGAGTTGTCAGGGCCTGGAACAGGCTGCCCAGGGAGGGGGTTGAGTCACCTTCCCTGGATGTGTTCAAAAAAAGGGTAGATGAGGTACTTAGGGATCTGGTTTAGCTTAGGATGGGAATGGTTGGACTTGATGATCTTCACAGGTCTTTTCCAACCTTGTGATTCTGTGACAGCCAAACTCTGCTCTTTATAACTGTGTACAGAGGCTTGTAAAGAGGTTATAAAAAGCAAACAAAAGAAAACCAAGAAAGGCATTTTAACAGCTTGCCAGGACAGATTTGCTACAGAGTCTTTATGGAAACGTGACCAGAAAAGGCACCTTCCACAAAGCCAGTCTGGCAGCAAACTGCAACCTTCCTACTGATAAAGCCCAGCAGCAGTTTTTTATCCACCAGCACTTTCCCCTCACATCCCCCCCCACACACACGAGTATCTCCACACAGCCTTGCCAATTGAAATTGAAAATGTCTTCTACTGCACCCTGCTGATCTCCTGCGTGTTGCAGCACAACCTCTGCTACGCACAGGAACACTCGTTTCACAGGCAGATAGCTGGGCAGAGGGGGCAGAAGGCCAGTGCAGCTGAGTGGGCATCTCCTGTCTGAGCTCAGATGTGTAAAGGAAGCTCCCAATTAACTGTGAAACGGTTAACAGACCGTAGCCAAAGGGTGGTGGTCAATGGGTCTGTGTCCAGGTGGAGGCCGGTGACAAGCAGGGTCCCCCAGGGGTCTGTCTTGGGACCGGTGCTCTTGAACATCTTTATCAATGACATGGATGATGCAATTGAGTGCAGCCTCAGCAAGTTTGCGGATGACACCAAGCTGAGTGGTGTGGTTGACACAACAGAAGGAAAGGAAGCCATGCAGAGGGATCTTGACAGGCTGGAAAGATGGGCCTGGGTGAACCCAATGAGGTTCAACACTGCCAAGTGTCAGGTGTTGCACTTGGGCTGGAAGAATCCCAGACACAGATACAGACTGGGAGAAGAGCTCCTGGAGAGCAGCCCTGAGGAGAAGGACTTGGGGATTGTGGTGGATGTGAAGCTTGACATGAGCCAGCAGTGGCTCTTGCAGCTCGCAAGGCCAATGGGATCCTGGGCTCCATCAGCAGTGGGGTGGCAGCAGGGACAGGGAGGGGATTGTCCCTCTCTGCTCTGCCCTCGGGAGGCCCCATCTGGAGTGCTGTGTCCAGGTCTGGGGCCCCCAATACAAGAAGGATGTGGAACTGTTGGAGAGGGGTCAGAGGAGCCACAAGGATGATCAGAGGGCTGGAGCAGCTCCCCTACGAAGAGAGGCTGAGGGAGCTGGGCTGGTTCAGCCTGGAGAAGAGAAGGCTGTGGGGGGACCTCACTGCAGCCTTCTAGTGCCTGAAGGGAGCTTATAAGCAGGAGGGGATTCAACTTTTTAAAAGAGCAGATAATGGCAGGACAAGGGGGAATGGACTAAAGCTAAAGGAGGGAAGGTTTAGATTAGATCTTAGGGGGAAGTTTTTTACAGAGAGAGTGGTGAGGGGCTGGAACAGGCTGCCCAGAGAGGTGGTGGATGCCCCGTCCCTGGAGGTGTTCAAGGCCAGGTTGGATGGGGCCCTGGGCAGCCTTGTGTAGCTCCAGGCCTGGAGGTTGGTGTCCCTGCCTGTGGCAGGGGGGTTGGAGCTCTGTGATCCTTGGGGTCCCTTCCAACCCATGCCATTCTATGCTTCTATGATTCTATGAAACAGGTCCCCCAGACAGGTGGTGGATTCTCTGTCCTTGAAGCTAAGGAAACCTCAGCCATTGAAGGCTGGTGCAGCTGAACCTGCTGGGAGCAGAGGGTTGGACAAGAGGACATCCAGAGGTCCCTTCCAACCTAAAGCACCTGAGGCAGGAGGCTTGTGCCTGTCACAGGAAAGATTACTGGAGAACTGCTCTCCTGGGGCAAGGCTTGCTGCTGCCCACAGCCAAAGATAGTGGAGGACAGGTACCTGCTGGGCCCTGGGGGCAAAAAGGGGCAACTCTGCTGCTGGACTGATGGAAGTGTGAGGAAATTTGAGAGGGAGAAGATTTAGGACTGATTGGGGGATTACAGCTGTGGAATTGGGGTGTCCTCATGGAAAAAGGAGCTCTGGGATGCTAGCAAATAGCAGCTCTGGATTGGGAAGCATCAACTGTGCTGGGCAGGAGGACCTAGGCATTGGTGTCTGTAAAGCAGGGTGGTTTGGTGGACACAGCAGCCTGGAGCTTCAGGGAGGAGAAGTACTGGGGCTATGGGAAGATCCCACATTTTAGGGCAGGGAAACATGTAGAAACTGCCTTTTCTTTTTCTGTTCTTAAGCATACAGTAGCCATAGCCATATCCTAGGACTCCTCCCCTCCTCAGTGCCTTCTTGTGCACCAAACCAGGTTCTTTTGCTTGCTGTCCTTCTAGTCCATGAGCCTTGGCTACAGTGGACCACTCCAGTGAAAGATGTGGCATTGCCCCCTCCTGAGCCAACCCATGGGCAGGTGAGTTTCCAATGAACAACTGGGTGGGACAGGCAGAGACACCAACAAACAGATCAGCCACTGATACACCATAGAAATTATTTCCATCATGGGTGAGGCAGAACTTTAACAGCTATTTTTAACTTCTAACTTCCCTCCTAAACATACAGGTAGGTAGCAGTAAAATGCATTGATAACTAATTCTGAAATAAACCTATTAATCAGAAACAGAACAAAGCACCCTAGTTTAAATCTCTTTAGATGGAGCAAGAGCAGAATCTGGGTCTCCCATTTCTGGTCAAGTACTCAGCTTTGCACCGCAGAGCTCTACTCCACCCATCAGAAAAGCATGAGCCTTTCTCACCTCCTACAAGGAATATTTGTAGATTGCTGCCTAGGAAGATGGGTCCCAAGCAGAGAGGCATCTCCCTCACAGATGTCCTTCAAGTGTCTAAAGCCACCCCCTTACTTGTCTTCATGTTTCTGGTAGCTGACCTCCTCTGTCTGTCTCCAGCCATGCTCAAAACGGCTCTTGGCTGTTTCCACCCACCTTCATCCTTGGAAAGGAATTTCAGATATTTCAGCCTTCTTTGCAAGCCAGAACCTGAACAGGAGGAGAAACCTCAAGGGCAGTACAGATGTGGTTTGAAGGGATCCTGGGAAGAAGACAGCATGCCCAAGGTAGAGCTAGGAACCTGCACTCCAGCAGCTGTCATAGCATCAAACTCCTTTGGGAATTACATTGAGAGGTCTGTAGAAAAATAGTCGCAGTAACTGACTAGAGATGGTCCCCAAGGAAGCTTAAAGCATTTTCAGGACTTCCATGGGACTAAGAAGTCACTTTGACTGCTGAATTTAAGTGTCAAATGTTGGTCCAGGGAGGAGATTGTCCCGCTCTGCACTGCGCTGGTGCGGCCTCACCTCAAGTGCTGGGTGCAGGTTTGGGGGCCACAGGACAAGAGGGACACAGAACTATTGGAGAGTGTCCAGAGGAGGACAACAGGGATGGGGAAGGGTCTGGAGGGGAAGTCTTACAAAGAGAGGCTGAAGTCCCTTGGCTTGTTCAGCTGGGAGAGAAGGAAACTGAGGGGAGACCTCAGCATGGTCTGTGGCTTCCTGATGAAGCGAAGGGGCAGGTGCCAATCTCCTCTCTCTGGTGACCAGTGATAGAGCCCAAGGGAACGGCATGAAGCTGTGAGAGGAGAGGTTTAGATTGGATATTAGGGGAGGTTCTTTACTGAGAGGGTGGTTGGGCACTGGCACAGGCTCCCCAGGGAAGTGGTCACAGCACTGAGCTTGGCTGAGTTCAAGAAGCATCTGGCCGATGCCCTCAGTCCCATGCTCTGACTTGGCTGGGCCTGTGTGGAGCCAGGAGTTGGACTCGATGAGCCTTATGGGTTCCTTCCAACTCAGGAGATTCTGTGATTCTATGATTCTGTGTCACCTAATGGGCTATCAAGACAAGTTTCTTATAAAGTACCTCATTGTATCAATGGCAGAGGTTTCCCTTGATACAGCAAAACAGCCATTCCTCCAAGGTGCAGGCTCTCCTGTCCTGTCAAGCCACCCACAGACACTGCTACCAGAGCACAAGTGATTTTGATGGAGCACTCTGGCCTGGTGGTAGTGAGGATGTGACATCCAGCACTGTGTTACTTCAAGGAAGTGGAGGACAGTAACCTTAGCTGGTGCCCAGCATCTTAGATAACATCTAAATCCTATGATATGCTCCACAGTGAAAGCCCAGCACATACTCCACATCTTAGGATAGGGCTGAAGACCAAGTAGATGCCAGGGCAGGGGTGGTGATGGGTGGCCCAGAACCTCTATTAGGAGAATGACTGGGACAACTTGTACCAGCTCAGGCACTGCTGAAAGAGAGAACACAATTTCTTCCACAGGTTCAGCCTCCACACTCTACACAACTGTTATGGGGATGTTTATCAGCTAATAGCCTCATTTTTAAGACAAGCAAAGCAACCACTGCTTTAAAAAGAAAAATACTGGGTTAGGTCCCAGTTGTCCTAGTTAACTTGGACTGAAAATAATTTCAGTTTTGATGACAGAGAAAACTCTGAGTCAATTCCTCAGTGTATTGAAGTTGATGGTGAGCCCTCCTCATCTTGGCCCTTTAGTGATGTGCAGTGAATTCCTGACATGGAACTTGCAGGACACACTACTGATTAGCCTGGGGGGCACATTTGCCAAGAGGTTAATTTCTTTTCCCTGCTTGGGTACTTACATTCCTTCCCTCCCTGTGAAAAATAAAGAAGTATGTTGGCCTTCAAGAACAAGAAACAAATTTCACTGTCACATTAAGACAACTTTCCTTCAGCAGACTACCACTCTGGGTTTCAGCTTGAGTCATTGATTGAAACCCAATGCAACACGTTCTTACAGCACTAATTGTTAACACAGGCATAAAATGTTTAGTAAGAAGGATTAAAGGCTGCTCAGGCATACCAGAGCTCTTTCCAACAAGACAAATTACTGCTATTATTTTACATCAGTGAACTGTAATAATCTTGAATTCCCTGCACTGGAAGGAAAATTTGTGATAATGAACTCTTATCTACCTTACCTTCTAGGCTGTGATAATCAGGGTACTTCTTTGGTAGAGAAGGGGACATTCTTCATGTCAGCTTTGCTCTTAGGAATTTAACAAAATACATCTTCAAAACCAGTCTTCAAGCAGTATGTTTATTATGATTAATCATGGAATAGAATCTCAGACAGGTTTGGGTTGGAAGGGACCTCCAAGATCATCCAGTTCCAACCCCCTGCTATAGGCAGGGACACCCTCCACTAGCCCAGGTTGCCCAAAGCCCCATCCAACCTGGCCTTGAACACTGCCAGGGATGCTCAAGAAGAATGGTTTACCATGGATGGTTTAAAATGTTTCTCACAGGAGTTAGCACTTCAGAAACAGAGAATAAGGTCTGAACACACAACTCGCCCTTTGCACAGCTGATCTTGCAGAGCAGAGAAAGATTTAACTAAAATAGTTGCTGTCTTTAGTTTCTTGATCTTTTTTTTTTAAATCAGTTTCACCTCTGGCTTTCTGTGCTAGCACAAAGCTGACTCCTCTTGCAACCTCTCAGAATGGTTCTGTGCTTAAGCCCCACCTGGGCAGGAGCAGCTTGGTTCTTGTTTGGAACTAGCAGGAGGTGACACCAGATGAAAGTAAGGGTAATCCTCTCAGCATGCAACTCAGAAGCAAATCTAAGCAGGTCTCAAAAGATGAAATCAGCTGGAAAAAATAAAAGGATCATCTAGAGGTTGGTCCTGAGTTATTCAGTGTTTAAAAGTCTGCCTTTCCCACTAGAGCAATGCTCAGGGTAGGTCCAGCACAGCACCATCACTGGGCTGTGTGCATGCAGGCTGTGGAGGTAGCTGTGCCCACCCCAGAGACCCTTGCTTATCCAGCTGAGGTTCTGCACTGCTGGCAGAAGGGTTACAGGGTAGCCTCAGGAGGGGAAAAATGATAGAAAACTTGTTGTTCCTGACAGCTCCTGGCTAGTACATTCCCATCAGCCTCATCCAGCAGTGCACAGCATGAAAGATGGGGTTACTGGTCCCTGCTTCCTCCAGAGTAGCCCAGGAACTCAGTTGTACACCACGTTGTCTCTACACAAGTGCCATGGCTGCCCTAGAGGGAGGGGAAGCAGCACCTGAGGTGGCTACCAGGCTTTAATGTGGTCCCAAAAAAGCATCCCTCTTACTGCTCCTTATCACTGAAATTCTGAAGTTGGAAGGGACATAGTGGGGTCATCGAGTCCACCTCCCCTCTCCTCACAGGACTACCTAAAAGTGAACCATACGACTAAGAACATTGTCCAGATCCTCCTTGAACTCTGGCAGGCTTGACACTGTGATCCCTTTCCTGGCAAGCCTGTTACAGAGAGTAAAACTGCCTTAAAAATCACTGTAGGAAGGAAAAAATGTGTGCAGAGACTTATGACACACTGTGCCCATGTGTTTCATTCTGTGTGTTCTAGAGTGTGGAAGACAAAGAGGCAGGAGCAGGATGAGCAGGGAGAAAAGTAGAGATTGTCCCTCTCTGCTCTGCCCTTGTGAGGCCCCATCTGGAGTCCTGTGTCCAGAGCTGGGGCCCCCAATACAAGAAAGATGTGGAACTGTTGGAGAGGGTTCAGAGGAGCCACAAAGATGATCAGAGGGCTGGAGCAGCTCCCCTACGAAGAGAGGCTGGGGGAGCTGGGCTTGTTCAGCCTGGAGAAGAGAAGGCTGTGGGGGTACCTCACTGCAGCCTTCCAGTGCCTGAAGGGAACATACAAACAGGAGGGGAATCAACTTTTTCAGAGGGTAGACACTGGCAGGACAAGGGGGAATGGATTAAAACTAAAGGAAGGAAGGTTTAGATTAGATCTTAGGGGGAAGTTTTTTACAGAGAGAGTGGTGAGGGGCTGGAACAGGCTGCCCAGAGAGGTGGTGGATGCCCCGTCCCTGGTGTTCAAGGCCAGGTTGGCTGGGGCCCTGGGCAGCCTTGTGTAGCTCCAGGCCTGGAGGTTGGTGTCCCTGCCTGTGTCAGGGGGGTTGGAGCTCTGTGATCCTTGGGGTCCCTTCCAACCCATGCCATTCTATGATTCTTTGATACACTAGCTTTCAGGAACAGTGACAGCCATTTCCTGTCAGCGCTCCCTGATCCTTGTCCCATCTTGCCCTGCCTGACCACCCTTAATTCATCCCAGGTAGAAAATGATAGAAATGAAACTTCACAAGGAGGCAGAGAGAACACCTGCAGAGATTTATGGTGGGGTTTCAGTATCCTAGACAAAGCTGCTGAGGTCTTTTGAAACAATCAGCAGGCTACTCCTCTGCCTCCTCCAACTGACAAACCAACCAGTCAGCTCCTGCCTCTCCCCCCTCTGCAGCAATACTGGCCCTGTACAGGTCCCATTTTTCACAAATCCCTCTTTTTCCACATTGTTTTGGGGGTGGGTTGGTTTTTTGGGGGAAAAGGCAGAGGTATATCATCATCTTTGAAACTCACACGTTTGTTTCCTCACCACACTACACTAGGAGTAGAGAAAGGGTAGTTTGCTTAGCCTTTAAAAAATTAGTAGACAAGACTAGGCTCCTGGGTGAAGAGGCAGTTAATTACTGCATGTGCTATACCCCCCTCTAGAATTCCTGTGCTCATGTCTGTAATGCAATTAAATACTCATTTCCACCATCACTAATGTACTGGTTTTCTGGGGTCTGACACCAGACACACACACACACCTTGTCAAACTAGCAGTGCTGTGGATTTGGGTGGTAAGAGACAATGGATTTTCTCTTTTCTCCCATCTTCTAGGCTGCTTCAGCCTTAAGGAGACCACTGGAGCATGACACAGAGCAGCACTGTCTTACTGAGAAGGGATCTGAAGGCAGGCTGTGCATTAATACCCCACACATAGTGGTCAAGCTCCTGAGAGTAGCAGCGACCCTACTTCTTTAAAAAGGACTAATTCTGCCTTTCCTACACTGTAAAGGGGACAAGAGGTGCTAATAACCAGTGAGGTTCTTCTTCAGGTACTAAAGGGAAGGCCCCAACTCCCAAAAAAGCCTGCTCTTACACATAACTAGCTCTGTCACAAAAAAACCCCAAATACTAAACCCTTCTCCACAAAAAGAGGAGAAAGGGGGTGTGAGGGGAAGCAGTATTTAATTCACTGTATCTTTATATATTATCCAGTAATAACCTGAGCTGGCAGAATGAAGTAGCAAAGGGTGTTGATTCAGTCATTTTTAGGGTACCACAGCACACAGGCATAACCTGTGAAAGACTTGCAACATGGTGGTTGGGTTTTTATTGTTTTGGGGGGTTCTGGTTGGTTTTGGGTTTTTTTTCCTTTGGTTTAACTTCAGCCTTATAAAGGGCAGCAGGGGGGGGATATCCCATCTTTATGACAGCATCCACCAAGGCAAGTTTATGCCCACAGGCTGTCACACACACTGTAAAACACCAATTCAGCATTTCACCTGTGTTTTTACAATTTATTTTGCCATTTAAAAAAATGTCACATATCATTTTTAAGATGTGAAAAGAACACTTGTTAAAAGTTGAAGCCTTACCCTTGGTTAAGTCACAGCCAAAGGAAACATCTTTACCTGAACAGTGCTGCCCATGTTCAAAGCACCAGCCAGCAAGCTGTACACGGGTACACTCCTTCTGAGCAAAGCCTAAGGAACAGGCAACACAACAGCACTCACTACCCACAATTTCAATGCAACTGCTTACAAACAAGAGTCAAAACACAGGGCTGTGGTGTGCAGACAGAGAAATAGCATGGGGCTAAAACAAAAGCAGCCAGCCAAACAGCCAGACATATAAATCTGCAGGCAGAACTTGTGTGCTCAAGCTAGAACTTCCCAAACATGGGAAAGCCATTTCTTGCTTACAGCCTCACCCACAAACAAAGAGCAAGCATGCAGCATCCATGTCCTCTCTTCTCAATGGATTCTGTAGGGATCTAAAGATGGATTGGTGGCTGTCAAACAATCCATCTGGTTTCTAAAACTGAACAAACATTGTTCTTTAGTTGACTGTGTTTTACATTAACAGCAAAACAAGCCTTTGAATTAGACCCACATGTAACCAAGCCTGGACAAGTAGACAATGTTTGCGACATTACTGGCAGCAGGATACAACATTCTATGTCTGACTTTGGGCATCAAGAGTTAGAACATCATGTCATCCAGTCCATCCTCCATAAACTTCTTGTAAATTGCCATGAACTTGGCTACAAATGCTTCCAGATGATAAATGGCTTTGCTGCCCAGTTGCAGGCGGTGTTCGTAGGAGGCTGCCATCTGTGCAACTTCTCCTTTCAGTTGTCCATCACAGTTGTGCAGAAGTTCTGTCAGGAGGCCCTAAAAGGAAACAAGTAAAACACATAAACAGGATAGTACTGGGAAAAGTACTGGTGTTGTTAAGAGGATAACCTCATTCCTCTGAAAACAGCCAAGGTACAGCCAATAGTTCATTCATGAACCCAACAGAAAAGACATTTAAGAGCCATAACACCTCCAATTTGACAGAGGCAGATTCATGGAACCATGTCTCTTCAGAACTTTCTTTCTAGGTAAATTCCTCATGTCAAAATAGGTATTATTTTCTATTATGTTCTTAGGTGGAAAAATCATGTATTGAAACTACCTGTACCTTAATAAAGAGAGGAAGTGACCCTCATCTCCAAATACTCTAACCTTCACTGCACACAGGCACATGGCTCTGGGGAGATTTGTTACCAAAATGGCAAGTGTTTTGAAATCACTTACTTTCTTATCTCAACAGCATTAAGTACAAATAAAAACAACATTAATACATTTTAAATAAGCCCTTTCCTTGTTGTATACCTGTCTATATTTACATACATGTGTGTGTCTACACATACAACAGTATTTCAGTGATTATGAAAACCTCCACAACTGTATTCCTTTGGACCAGAGACAGCAACAACATCATCACTGCAAATCCCCTCTTAAAACCCTCAGGATTAAGTGAGAAGTATCTCTAGACAATTTCAAGTTTATGTGGAGGGAGTGGGTGGGAAATATGCACCTTTGGCTCAACACCAACAGTCCTGAAACAGGGCAATGCCAGGTCCACTAGCTTACCATCAGAAAAGGAAGATAAGAAATATCTGCCTACCAAAACTGTTGGTAAGCAGAAATCAGTTAATGTAAAAAGAAATGTATTATCTTGCAATTATAGCCAATGGCAAAGTCCACCTAGGGTAATTTGCAAACATTAGCTTTAATCTTTTTTTCTGCTCCAGTTGCCTTCAGGATCCTTTCACCCTGCCTAAAACAAGAACATGCATGTCCTGTTTGTTTTACTTCTCTCAAGATTTCTGGGAGTCACTCTGAAAAGATGTGCTGGTCCAGCATCCTTCAGGAAACCTCTCTGCTAGGACACAGCAAATATTGAACTTACAAATAACAAAACAAACTGTAGGAAAATTAGTGCATTAAATATGTCTATGTCTCAAAAGAGAAACTGGCCCAAGAAGTCTTTGGGCAGACAAAGCACCTCCTACTTTGTTGTTACTCAGCTATGAAGGCTGCTGTTCTGTGATCACAGAGGAAGGTTTTAGTAAACCATTAAAGAGAAGTGTGAAGAAGGAAGCCTGCAACAAAAATAAACTAGACATTTACAGAAGTCTTCCTGCCCCCAAAATCTACACAGCTCAAACCCATCATGCTTCATGTATTCACAATGACAGGTTGGATGGGGAACAGGTAACCCAAGGAAGTGGTCACAGCAGTCAGCTTGACTGAGGTCAAGAAGCATCTGGATGATGCCCTCAGTCCCTGGTCTGATTTGGCTAGTCCTGTGTGAAGCCAGGAGTTGGACTTGATGATTCTTATGGGTCTCTTCCAGCTCAGGAGATTCTGTGATTCCATAGGGCTTTGGGCAGCCTGGTCTAGTGGAAGGTGTCCCTGTCCATGGCAGGGAGATTGGGCATAGGTGATCTTGGAGGTCCCTTCCAAACCAAACCAATCTCTGATTCTATGAAATATATTTAGGCATAAACCTAAATAAACACTTTATTATATCAACTGAGGGTCAAGAGAACTGAACACTGTGTATGAGTGTTTGCAGGAACAAGGTCTTTCATTACAGCTTCAGAGCAACACACTGGACTGTTTGGGTTACAATGGAAAGAAACACAAGAGAAAAAAACATCCCTTGCTCACATCTATGTGAAAAGGACACAGCTTTTCATTGATACATGGGTAATTTGTGATGGTTTAGTGTGGGTTGGGTATTTTTTAAACCCACTTAAGACTGTCATAGCGTTAAGATTTGTAACACAGTAAGAGCTGGATAGGTAAATTACCTTCATTATGACTTCAGGAGGTATGCAGTGTGTCAGGAGCTCATAAAGCCGGCCACGTACTTCTAAAAGCCTGTTGGAAAGACACCACAAAACATCAGCAGTATGTCCCCAAGCACACTAATCAGTTTCCATTACTTGTGAAATACGTTGCAGGAAAAAAAGTCAACCCAACTGAAGCTTTTTTCTTGTTTTTGTGTGTTATTTTAAACCTAAAACATTGCACAAGTGGAGTGTTAGGAGAAGGATTTTGGGAGTGTTGATTGACAGAGTGTGAGGAGTAGGATCTGGGAGTTTTGATTCATATAAAGCTCAATGTGACCCAGCAATGTGCACTTACAGCCCAGAAAACCAACTGTATTGTGGGCTGCACCAAAAGCAGTGTGATCTGCAGGTCAAGGGAGGTGATTCTGCCTCTCTGCTCTGGTGAGACCCCACCTGCAGTACTGTGTCTGGCTCTGGGTCCCCCAGTACAAGAAAGACATGGAGCTGTTGAAGCAAGTCCAGAGGAGGCCACAAAGATGATCAGAGGGCTGGAGCACCTCTACCATGAAGACAAGCTGAGAGTTCAGCTTGTTCAGCCAGGAGAAGAGAAGGCTCCAGGGAGACCTTATTGCAGTCTTCCAGTACCTGATGGGGCCTACAGGAAAGTTGGGAAGGGGCTGCTTGCAAGGGTATGGACCAATCTGACAAGAGGTAATGGATTTAAACTGAAAGATGGTAGATTTAGATTTGAAGAAAGAAAAAATTTCTTCGCTATGAGGGCGGTGAGGCCCTGGCACAGGCTGCCCAGGGAAGCTGTGGCTGCCCCCTCCCTGGCAGGGTTCAAGGCCAGGTTGGATGAGGTGTCCCTAGACATGGCAGGGGGTTGGAACTGTATGATACTGAAGGTTCTTTCAAACCCAAACCATTCTGTGATTCTATGAAGTCAGTGTTAATTCACATGCCTTGTTAATTCATAGAATACATACACTCTAGTTTCAATGGTCTCTTTTAATCTAGAGGTGACAAGGCTATTAGAATCACAAGGTTGGAAGAGACCTCTGAAGATCATCAAGTCCAACCATTCCCATCCTAAGCTAAACCAGATCCCTAAGTACCTCATCTACCCTTTTTTGAACACATCCAGGGAAGGTGACTCAACCCCCTCCCTGGGCAGCCTGTTCCAGCCCTGACAACTCTGTCAGGAAAACATTTGTTTCTAATGTCCAATCTGTCCCTGCCCTGGCACAGCTTCATGCCATTGCCCCTTGTCCCATCTCCTGTCCCCTGGCTGAAGAGACCATCGCCCACCTCTCTACAACCTCCCTTCAGGTAGTTGTAGGTGGGGAGAAGGTCTCCCCTCAGCCTCCTCTTCTCCAGGCTCAACACCCCCAGCTCCCTCAGCCGCTCCTCAGAGGTTTTGCCCTCCAGCCCCTTCCCCAGCCTGGTTGCCCTTTTCTGGAATCACTCCAGGATCTCAATGTCCTGATTGTGAGGACATTGTCTGACATAATTGTTTACAAGACCTCTAAGAGGATTAAGTGGCAGAAAGTGACAGCAATCATTCTCACCTTTTGACATGGAGAGGTCAGAGGCTACAAGCTTTTAAATTAAATACAAGAATTGAAGTGATACTTCTTGTAATATATGGAAAAGCCTAGAAGGATCAGGCTGTATATATGGTATTGAGATGGATAAAGGGGGCACCTCCTAATGTGCTTAAAAAAAGAAACACACACAAAAAAGATGGCAATAGCACAACATGAGCTCAAGCTCACTTTTGATTACAAAGCTTCAATAGAGAAAACTGTTTCAGTTCCTGAAGCTCACTCAGCCTTCTCTGGTAATTTTAAACCTCACTTACTCTGGCTGCAAAGTATCAGATACAGTACAAATACCAGCAAGTTCCATATAACTGAAGTAACAATGCTTTTTTTAGGTTTGGGAATATACCAAAGAACCTTAATTTATAGCTGTGCATTCACATACCTTTGTGGTGTCTGTTGACCAACAATAGCATTTGCAGTCTCTCTCAAATAAACTTCCCAGTCCATCTCAGGAATGTCTTGATCAGCAGTAAAAGGGTACCTAGGTAAGAACAGTATTTTTAAAACATTAAATCCAAAGTAAACTCTCACCTATTCTAACAAGGCCTCAGAATTAAGGTAATTATGTGCCTGACAGTGTAAATTACATTAATTTTTATCAGCAACTTACTGTTGTACTCTGCAGGACTCACACATAAGTAGTGCTTTCCGAAGATTCCTGCCAGATTTCTCTGCAAGCCTTTGAGCCAGCTCCTGGGGAAGAGTCAGGCCTTCCTTCTTACACACACTTGACAAGACATGGCAGATCTAGGTGGGAAACAGCATGGCAACATTTAACAAAGAGTTTAGCACCTACAGATTCCCCTGCTTGAAACACTTCCTGACCAGAGACAGACCAGTCTTTCTTAAGAAATGGTTGACAAGTCACCCACCACAAAGGAAAACTAGGTTGGTTTGTGGTGGAAGAATCCCAGACAGATACAGACTGGGAGAAGAGCTCCTGGAGAGCAGCCCTGCTGAGGGCTTGAGGATTCTGGTGGATGAGAAACTTCACATGAGCCAGCAGTGGCTCTTGCAGCTCACAAGGCCAATGGGATCCTGGGCTCCATCAGCAGAGGGGTGGCAGCAGGGACAGGGAGGGGATTGTCCCTCTCTGCTCTGCCCTCGTGAGGCCCCAGCTGGAGTCCTGTGTCCAGGTCTGGGGCCCCAATACAAGAAAGATGGGGAACTGTTGGAGAGGGTTCAGAGGAGCCACAAAGATGATCAGAGGGCTGGAGCAACTGCCCTACAAAGAGAGGCTGGGGGAGCTGGGCTTGTTCAGCCTGGAGAAGAGAAGGATGTGGGGGGACCTCATTGCAGCCTTCCAGTCCCTGAAGGGAACACACAAACAGGAGGGGAATCAACTTGTTCAAAGGGTAGACACTGGCAGGACAAGGGGATGGATTAAAACTAAAGGAAGGAAGGTTTAGACTGGATCTTAGGGGGAAGTTTTTTACAGAAAGAGTGGTGAGGGGCTGGAACAGGCTGCCCAGAGAGGTGGTGGATGCCCCGTCCCTGGAGGTGTTCAAGGCCAGGTTGGAGGGGGCTCTGGGCAACCTTGTGTAGCTCCAGGCCTGGAGGTTGGTGTCCCTGCCTGTGGCAGGGGGGTTGGAGCTCTGTGATCCTCAGGGTCCCTTCCAACCCAGACCATTCTATGATTCTTGTTGTGGACTTATGAAATACTCATCTAGTAAGAACTTCAAATTAATCCATTTTGCTTCTGTTTCAACATACATCTTCAACACTGGGGGCTGGCACTCGTACAGCCAGGCATCTGCTTTGAATAGGCCCTATAATTTTTGACATGGAGTTGCAGCACAGGATCAGTCTGCAGGTCGCCATGTACTTCTCCATCGTGCGTCGCAAAGCGTGCTGAGCGTCTTTGGTGAGTTTGTCAACTTCTGTCAGCAGCACCACTGGAAAGATATTTAAACAGTGGATTCTTTTATTAATATCAAATATTTTAAAGACAATTAGTACTTTGACATACAAGCAATAATACCAAAAATAAATCACAGAAGTAGATGAAGGCAGCATGGTTCCACAGGCAGGATAATAAAAGATTAAGGCAACCTGCATGCCTTTTTGGCTGCATTATCTGCTCCTTCACACCCTATATTCATGTCCTAGAATGTCAATTTCTTCATAGTAGGGCCTGCAACACAAAGACAACCCCAGTAGGTGTAGAAGCTTATTCTTTGGTAATTACTAGAGGAACTTTTTAAAGGAATTTGCAAGAAATGCAAAAAAAAATATGGCATAAGGACACAGCAAAAAGCACAAATTCACTGGTGACTCCCCTCAAAACAGTCAACATTTAAAAGCTAATGTCTTAGCTCAACAACAAGAAAGCTGCCTTGTTATTGCAGCTGCAGTACCTTTCCTCTGTCTTGCTAAGAAATAAAGGAAAAGCTTTTTTTCCAAAATGCTTCAGAACAGTCAGAAGACACCTGCTATGAAGCAGCTAACCTGACCAGCTACCTTCTGAAGGTTCCTCCACAGGCAACTCATAGATGGTTCACTTCAGAACTCTGAATAGTCAAGTCAGGACATCACTCTCCTTCCATCCCTCCTCTGGTGATATATGCAGCCCAAGGACAGTAGCCAGCTTACTAGATAAACTGAGGTAATGACTGCAGCTGTAAGAATACCAGTCAGTAACTGGTAGAGCCAATCAGTGTCTAGCAGCTTAGGTGAAATAGAGTATTTTCTGAGGAAAATGAAATAACATAGTAATTTCATGGCCACTTTCAACTAATTTCTGCTCTACTCCAGCCATCAAGATTTCCTTTCTTCTTCAATCTCTTGTTACACAGTTCTGATTTTGTTTTAAATTAGTCATGGAGAGGGAAAATTAGCCAGTTGTAGCAACTTGTACCTTGGTAAACTGAGAAAGCCTCGTTCTTACCCAGCATCCTTTCCTTAGACTTTGGACAAAATGCTTCTCAACTCTGCCTAAACTCATCCCCCAAAACACAAATAACCAGCTAACCTACACAGCACCATTTGCCATAAGGACATCCTGACTCTCAACTCAAAATTATGCCTCAGTAGCTCATAACTCAACTACTAGAGTGGATCATTAAACTAAGGCACAGTGTGTTTCAATGGCAGACTTGGAGAAAAAAGCAGGGATCCCAGCTCCCTCTACTCAGCCACACTCATTCAACTACACTCTGTCCTCCTGAGAAACCAACACAAGAGGCAACCTCATGCCAAGTATTCAATCACTTATTTCCACAGGGGAAGAAAAATAGGAGGCTGTTTAATTAGCAATAGGTTCACGTGTGCCCTCATGCAATATACAGGTTAAAACCAAAACAACAGGCTGAAATCTCTGAAATAAAAGTTTTAAAAAAACTTTGACTACTTTTAACTGGTTTTACTCACCTTTAAAATCCCGTTGAGTACTTGTCTCAAGCTGCTGGGATTGTGCAACTGTCTTCAAGAGTTCCTGAATTACCACACGATCATTGTTTCCTGCATCACTGTACCAAGAGTTTGAATAAAACTCATTTTAAAACAGTAACTTTGTGCTGCAAATGAAATACCTCCTGCCCCTGAAACTGAACTTACTTTTCTGGTGTGAGAAATTTCAAATTTGTTACTTGTGGTATGGGCAAAGACAGGCAATGTGAACATTTTAACCCATTATAGGAATTAAAATGAAGTCTAACCACATAACAGAGGGTCTGACTTATTGACCGATGTAAATGTACAGGGTTTTTTTCTCTGTAAATTAGATGTCTATGAGCAACCTGCACATTTAATGTAAACCTGAATGGGACACAATGAAGTTAAAGATTTAGTAGTAAAAGATTGATACTCATTATTACAGAATCACAAGGTTGGAAGAGACCTTTGAAGATCATCAAGTCCAACCATTCCCATCCTGAGCTAAACCAGATCCCTAAGTACCTCAGCTACCCTTTTTTTGAACACATCCAGGGAAGGTGACTCAACCCCCTCCCTGGGCAAAACCACATCCCTGGCCATGTTACTCAAGATGCACATGATTTGGCAGTCTTATAATTCACTCAAACTTCACAGCCTATAGCCCAGCACACACAGGTTCACCGTCTGGTCAGACATAAACATGACAATTGCTTGATCACTTTGAATCAATATATTGATCAAAACATTAAATCTTAATCAAAAATCAGCTGTTCAGCCTGGAGAAAAGACTAAGGGGGCACCTTATTCATGTTTATAAATACCTTAAGCATGGAATGCAGGGGGAAACTGTCAGCCCCTTTTCAGTGTCTGTGGAGACAGGACAAGGGGCAATGGCTGCAAGTTGGAGCACAGGAAGTTCCACAGCAACATGGGGAAGAACGTTTCCCCAGTGAGGGTGCCAGAGCCCTGGGACAGGCTGCCCAGGGAGGTGGTGGAGTCTCCATCTCTGGAGAGATTCCAGCCCCGTCTGGACGCCTGTCTGTGCAATATGAGCTGGGGAGCTGCTTTGGCAGGGGGGTTGGACCCCATGAGCTCTCCAGGTCCCTTCCAACCCCTATGATTCTATGATTCTGTGATTCTGTGATTCTATACAGAATAACCAATGCAGCAGTTCTACACTTTCAGGATTTTTATATTTAAATCCAGTTATTTTATAAGTTTCAAGCTAAATCTAGTAATAATTCTATTACTCCTCATAGAGCAGTATTAGGTTATCAGAGCAGAAGACTGAATGGCCAGGCTTTTTATAGCACCAAAATGACATATTCAAACAGTTCATGACCAATAAAAGCTTAAGCTTTAATTATTCAGGTCTGTATCAGAATTCCAGCTGATACTTGCTAATCAATACACAGGGATTAGCTGCAGAACAGCTTTGAAAGGAAACACACACATGAGAAGAGCTTCTAAAATGAAGAGCAACATGAGAAATGGTTTTGGAATAAGCACAAAGCTAAAAATTACTTCAGGATACACAATGCCTTATAAAAGCACAACCCAGTCAAACTCATCATGTCCAAAGCCTCCCAGTGCACAATGACATTTACCCTCATGTGATTTAAAGCCACATTAAGGGGTTTCAGGTAAATACAAGTATTTACTTTGGGTCAGTGAACTATCCCCAGCAATTTCACAACTGTCAAAGCAGACATACAGAACACCATTATAGCTTCTGTCATTTAAATCAACACCTGACCTCACTCATGACAGGATTCCCAGTACTTTGTGGCAGTGTTTTTTCCCTGTGCTCTGAACTCTTAAAATAAAGAGTTACTGGGTAAACCTCACTTACTTTCAAATCACTTCACTTTTGTGTTTGTGAGAGAACTAACAATAGAGGGGTGATGGTTCAAACAGAAGTTCTCAGTTTCAACCTAAACATTTGAACCTATGAATACAGAATTGTTACCTAGTACTCAACTTCAGCACAACTAGGAGGTTAGTTAAGCAGAGCATTACTGTCTTTAGTATACTAATTATACTATACCCCATGCAGCCTACAGGCTGGGGGAGACTGTCTGGAGAGCTCTCAGGAAGAGCAGGACCTGGGGGTGTTGGGTGACTGCAGGCTGAATAGGAGCCAGCAGTGTGCCCAGGCGGCCAAGAAGGCCAATGGCATCTTGGCTTGTATCAAAAACAGTGTGGCCAGTAGGTCTGGGGAGGGAATTGTGCCCCTGGACTGGGCACTGGTGAGGCCACACCTCGAGTGCTGGGTCCAGTTCTGGGCTCCTCACCATCAGAAGGACATTGAGGTCCTGGAGCGAGTGCAGAGAAGGGCAACCAGGCTGGGGAAGGGGCTGGAGGGCAAATCCTCTGAGGAGCGGCTGAGGGAGCTGGGGGTGTTTAGCCTGGAGAAGAGGAGGCTGAGGGGAGACCTTCTCCCCACCTACAACTACCTGAAGGGAGGTTGTAGAGAGGTGGGCGATGGTCTCTTCAGCCAGGGGACAGGAGATGGGACAAGGGGCAATGGCATGAAGCTGTGCCAGGGCAGGGACAGATTGGACATGAGAAACAAATGTTTTCCTGACAGAGTTGTCAGGGCCTGGAACAGGCTGCCCAGGGAGGGGGTTGAGTCACCTTCCCTGAATGTGTTCACAAAAAGGGTAGATGAGGTACTTAGGGATCTGGTTTAGCTTAGGATGGGATTGGTTGGACTTGAATGTCTTCAAAGGTGTCTTCCAACCTTGTGATTCTGTGATCTGTGATACAGCTATGCACATTCCCTTCATTTAGAGCTCTGCAATTAAAAACCCTTTCCCAGCTCCCATTTGCAGTCCAAACCCACAAACCATTATCTTATTTTCTCAGGCAATATATTGGGCAATCAGCCCCTTATATACCCAGGTTGAAGCCACGTGCAATCTGGCCATCAGCTTACATTTGAAATGGGACATCTTTGCTGTTTGCTTACCTTGGGTTAACTTCAAGGTGATAGTTACTTGCAATGGTGCTTATTTCAATTTTCTTTTTAGAAGGTGCCTATGTAAGGAGTAAAACATCTTTCAGAAAGAGCATTCTACAGATCTGATGCACAAGTTTACCTCACTGATTACAGCTGGCTAGGTCACAGGCAACCCAAAAGTCTCAGAGATCAAAGACCTGCTGCACCACTAGACTTACACATCTCCTTTCCCCTCAACCCCATCCCCCAAGGTGAAAAAGGTGAGTACTGACATATCATCCAGCCTGTAGAAAACTGCTAGCAACATACATCACATACTTCTGTATACTCCAGTTATTGAATTTCCTAAGAAGGAATCTTATTATTGGAATCTGCCATTCAAGTAAGTGATAACCTTATTCCTCCAAAGAAATGTTTTGAAGGGAAAACCCTGTGGATGAGCCAAAGAGGATGTTCACTTCTCTTAGCAAAGGTTTTCAAGTTGATGCTTGGTGTAACAAATACACTAATATGTATTTCATCACTGAATTTGGGTCTGAACAGTCACACATACCCTATGTTTCTATCATTCAATCCAAGTATTTTATTGGATTGTAATGTATCCATTACTGAGAATTAAAAAGCAAACATAAAAAAACCCTCAACTTATCAATGAAGCTTGACAAACCCTTGCTGGTCAAGTCTTCCATGGGAAGGATTTTGAATGAGTAATACAACCTTTAGTAATAATCAATTAAATCCCTAAGACAATGGCAGAGAGAATTTAAATACTTTCTGCCCTGCCCAATGCTGAACATGTGTCTATGGGAATAAGAAAACAAGTTAGAACTTGCAGATATGTAAAAAAACAGTGCTAAAGGTTTAAAAAATAAAGGGCTACCTTTATAGACAAATATCATTCTATACATTTAACTGAGAACTAGCCAATTACAACCCTTGCTGTTGTCCACACTGACCCGTGGGGGGTAAAACCAACACTGAATAACCAGAAGGGAAAACAAGAAATCAAATGAAGCACAACATCCTGCCACTGATGAAGACCTAAAGAACAGGAATATCTGGCAAAAGCATTTGTTTCAGCAACAAAAACAGTCTGACTAAACACATCAAAGAGCTTGAGCATACCAAGTGCAAATAAACTTATTTTAACTCAAATAAATCCAAAGGCCTCAAAGCAGAAATCCATCAGTATATAAATATCCACATTTCTGTGCAGCAGGTGGAAGATTTAAGCTGAGGGGTTTTTTTTTACCGTTATAGTCTGATGCTCAATCCTCAGTTTTTCCACCCCTGCACCATATAATTCTCTTAACAAACACATTATTCTGGTCTTTTTTCCAGCTCCTGATGGTCCATACACCAACAGATGAGGGAAGTCACCACACTGAACCTGAACACAAAACAACAACAAGATGAGTTAGCTACAGGAATACTTTCCTTGTAAGAGAGGATTTGTCTATCCACTCACATCTCAATCACAACACTGTACCTAGAATTAGAATCACTCAACTTCTTCCCTGCAGCAATATTTCCTATAGAATGCCATATTTTTTCTGAGTTACCATATGTAACTCATCTAAATCCAAACATCCCACTGCTCAAACAAACACACAGACAAAGCAAAAACCCACCAGAGCACCACCCTCAGCATTTAAATGCTTTCCAGGATTACTGGAGTGACAGCTACAACATACACAGCTCAAAAACAAAGTTTAAGGCAGATATATATGTCTAAGTATATACATATATATAATTACTTCGTTATTTCATTTGCCAGCTTTGAATCTAAGCAAAGAAGTAAGAGTCTGTACTTAAGTAAGTTAGGAGTTCATTTCTTGAAAAGGTAAAAGGCATGGCCTGAAGAACATCTGACCAAACCCCACTCTCAGAACTAACATTATAAAGATCAGAGAATCACAGGGGTTGGAAGGGACCTCAGGAGATCATTGGGTCCAACCCCCTAAGATGTAACAGTCATAAAGAAACACAGGGCAGACAGTGAATTGGTCTAGTGAAGAAAAGTCAGGATATCATGGGGAATGGGGGGGAAAGCCCTTTAACATCCAAGCTATTACACAGTCCTGACTTTTATACTCACCTGCTCACTTCAAAAGCTTCAACTAACTTCAGGGAAACTAGCTAAACCCTGCCCTCAGAGGTATTGATCATTCTCAGCTACGACCAGCAGGAAGCACAGATGCACATCACTGCTGAAAAAGTCAGAACCACAGAATGGCAGGGCCTGGAAGGCACCTCTGGAGATCATCTAGTCCAACCCCCCCACCAAAGCAGGATCACCTACAGCAGGTTGCACAAGACAGCACCCTGGGGAGGTTCTGAACGTCTCCAGAGATGGAGACTCCACAACCTCCCTGTGCAGCCTGTCCCAGGGCTCTGCCACCCTTACAGTAAGGAAGTTTCTTAGCACGTTTAGGTGGAACTCCCTATATTCACGTTTATGCCCATTGCTTCCTGTCACTGGGCACCACTGAAAAAAGATGGACCCCATCCTCCCAGCACCAACGCCTCGAGTACTCACAAGTACCCATAAGACACACCCCCCTCAGTGTTCTGTAGGCTAAACAGCCCCAAGTCGCTCGGCCTCACCCCGTGAGAGAGATTTCTGGTCTCCTAACCACTTTCGTGGCCCTTTTCTGTACCCTCCGCAGTACCCCCCTTATCTCTCTCGAACCGGGCAGCCCAGAACTGCGCACAATACTCCAGAGAGCCGGGCCACAGTTCCCCGCAGCCTCTCCCTTAGCGGACAGGCCGCGTTCCGAGCGGGGCACGGAGCCAGCGGCCCGCTTTCCCACCGGCCGTGCTCGGCAGCGCAGCTCCCCCGAAGGCCAGGGCCTGCGCCTCGCCTGCCGACGCGCGGGAGCGCATATACGGGCCACAGACCCCCAACTCCCCAAGGATCCCGGCTGCGGGGAGCCTCCGGGGGGGGGAAGAGGCTCGGAGCCCCGGGGAGGGAGGGGAAGAGGCTCGGAGCCCCGGGGAGGGGCGGGGGGGAAAGAGGCTCGGAGCCCCGGGGGGGGGGGAAGAGGCTCGGAGCCCCGGGGGGGGGGGGAAGAGGCTCGGAGCCCCGGGGGGGGGGGGGAAGAGGCTCGGAGCCCCGGGGGGGGGGGGAAGAGGCTCGGAGCCCCGGGGGGGGGGGGAAGAGGCTCGGAGCCCCGGGGGGGGGGGGAAGAGGCTCGGAGCCCCGGGGGGGGGGGGAAGAGGCTCGGAGCCCCGGGGGGGGGAAGAGGCTCGGAGCCCCGGGGTGGGGAAAGAGGCTCGGAGCCCCGGGGGGGGGAAAGAGGCTCGGAGCCCCGGGGGGGGGAAAGAGGCTCGGAGCCCCGGGGGGGGGAAAGAGGCTCGGAGCCCCGGGGGGGGGAAAGAGGCTCGGAGCCCCGGGGGGGGGGAAAGAGGCTCGGAGACCCTGGGGGGGGGGGAGGCTCGGAGCCCCGGGGGGGTTTGGGGGGGGCGAGGAGCTCCGGGGGAGGGGGGGGCGAGGAGCCCCGGGGGAAGGGGTGGGGGGGGGCGAGGAGCCCCGGGAGGTGGGGAAGGGGGAGAGGTTTGGAGTCCCGGGGTGGCGGGGGGGGGGAGGCTCGGAGCCCAGGGGGAGGCTCGCCTCAGGCGGCACGCGCCGCCACGGCCTGAGGCCGCGGGGGCCACCGGGGAGGCCGCCGAGCGCCGCACGACGGGCCCAGCCGCCGCCTCCTCACCAGGTTTCGGAGCTGCGCCGCCTGTTCGCGGTGATAATCCAGCTTCCCGAGGGAGCCGGGCCGGTACTTGTCCACCCACAGGCTCATGGCGGTTGAAAAGCCCGCGCCGCCCGCCGCCCTCACGCAGCCGCCTCCCGCACCGGCGGGAGAAACGGCCGGTACGGCGGCCGCCGAGGGACAAAACTGCGGCGCCGGACGAGGAGGGAGCGGAAACGCTCTTGCTCCTTCCTGCCCCAGGGCGTCCTGGGTCTATCCCGGCGGCCGCGCCTCAGGCAGGCGCCCGGCGTGCTCGCTGCCCCCTGCTCGGCTCCCAAACGGCAGCTTATCCCACCGCGCCCTAGCGGGTGCTGTGCGCGGTGGTGGCGGGCGGCCGTGGCGGCGTCAGGCCCGTCATGGCGGCGTGAGGCGCTGGGCGAGCCCGCGCGGCTGTGGGCGGCCGCGGGTCTCGTCCTGCCCGCTGTGGCTCCCCCAGAAGGGAGACACTCAGCTTTCCTGTTTTCACTTGATGGAAAATGCCGGCTGTTTACGTGCTCTCACTGCCCTTTTCATCTCCTGAGCCCAGCTTAAATGTCTGTCCTTTCCTTGGGGCATTTTGACATGTCTCTGCCTGGCTCTGGCCTCTGTAACGACAGACGGTGTATTCAGGTGCCAGTGTAAGACCAAGTGAGCTCAGAATCACAGAAATACAGGGGTTGGAAGGGACCTGGAGAGCTCATGGGGTCCAACCCCCCTGCCAAAGCAGCTCCCCAGCCCATATTGCACAGACAGGCGTCCAGACGGGGCTGGAATCTCTCCAGAGATGGAGACTCCACCACCTCCCTGGGCAGCCTGTCCCAGGGCTCTGGCACCCTCACTGGGGAAAAGTTCTTCCCCATGTTGCTGTGGAACTTCCTGTGCTCCAACTTGCAGCCATTGCCCCTTGTCCTGTCTCCACAGACACTGAAAAGGGGCTGCCCATTCCCCCTGCATCCCCTGCTTCAGATAACTATAGACTTTAATTAGGTCCCCCCTTAGTCTTCTCTTCTCAAGGCTGAACAGTCCCAACTTACTCAGCCTTTCCTCACAGGTGTAGAACTTACTATGCTCCGACTCTCCAATTCCAACAGCAATGTCTTCTCATCCTGTGGCTTTTCCACTTCATTTGAAAGCACACTGTGCATACCATAGGTACTGCACTTCCATACATACCTCATGAAAGCAAATACCAAAAGGATGAGGCAGGGCCCAGCTCTACCCAGGAAAAGAGGTGACAGCACCCCCAGTAATTTGTGACCTCTCTGGAGGGAAAGTACCATTTTTCAAATGGTTTCCCCTTCTGTGCTGCAGATCACTGGTTTCTAGCTAGCAAACAATATGTTTCCATAGCTAGAAAAGCTGTCAACAGCAGGACAAGAAGATAAATGTTGATTTATTTTTTAAGTTTTTCCTTTTTTTCTGGTATCTTGTTTTCTCTCAGGTATGGTTACTTATGGGACTGTGACCAGCAGTAAACACCAGTAGTTTTCATGCTTTTAGGGACTATTTAGAGCACAGCAGAGACACAGGTTACAACATTTATCATGAGATGCATCCAATGTGTTGAAGAGGGATGGCTGATAGAGGAAATAAAACCTTTACACCAATATTACACATACTACTTTAACATCCAAATGGATTTCGGCTGGTTTGTCTGTATGAGGATTTGTAGATATTTATGAAAGATGCTTTCTTTCCTTAGCAGGCTTTCTAAAGCTCAGATTTCTTGCACTCCCTGACACACAGTATCCCCTCTGTTGATGAAAGATGAGATTTACCATGAGGTATATCATAGAATCATAGAATGGCCTGGGTTGGAAGGGACCCCAAGGATCACAGAGCTCCAACCCCCCTGCCACAGGCAGGGACACCAACCTCCAGGCCTGGAGCTACACAAGCCTGCACAGGGCCCCATCCATATATATCTAACATTATTCTCTGAACTTTGATGAAAGCAATGCTTATTCCTGAACGTATGAGAAAGTGAAAAAGTTTTATAGCTAGAAAACAGAAAACAGGAACACTGTGCTGCCATCCAGAGAGCCCTGGACAGGCTGGAGAGCTGGGCAGTTAGAAACCAGATGAAGTTCAACAAAAGCAAGTGGAGAGTCTGGCACCTGGGGAGGAATAACTGCTGGAATCAGGACAGGCTGGGGGATGAGGTGCTGGAGAAGAGCTCAGTGGAGAAGGACCTGGGGGTCCTGGGTGATGACAGGTTGGCCATGAGCCAGCAGCGTGCCCTGGGGGCTGAGAGAGACAATGGGATCCTGGGAGGCATCAGGAGGAGTGTGGCCAGCAGGTCCAAGGAAGTGATCCTCTCCATCTACTCTGCCCTGGTCAGGCCCCACCTGCAGTATTGTGTCCAGTTCTGGGCTCCCTGGGATAAAAAGGACAGGGATCTCCTGGAGAGAGTCCAGAGAAGGGCCATGAAGATGATGAAGGGCCTGGAGCATCTCCCCTGTGAGGAAAGGCTGAGTGAGCTGGGACTGTTCAGCCTGGAGAAAAGAAGACTAAGGGGGGACCTTATTAATGTTTATAAATATCTGAAGCAGGGGATGCAGGGGGAATGGGCAGCCCCTTTTCAGTGGTGTGTGGAGACAGGACAAGGGGCAATGGCTGCAAGTTGGAGCCCAGGAAGTTCCACACCAACATGGGGAAGAACTTTTCCCCACTGAGGGTGCCAGAGCCCTGGGACAGGCTGCCCAGGGAGGTGGTGGAGTCTCCATCTCTGGAGAGCTTCCAGCCCCGTCTGGACGCCTGTCTGTGCAATATGAGCTGGGGAGCTGCTTTGGCAGGGGGGTTGGACCCCATGATCTCTCCAGGTCCCTTCCAACCCCTATGATTCTATGATTCTATGATTTTAATAACCTGAATTACGTTTTCTATGTGCTATGATTTAAAAAGCCATGAACAGAAATAGGAAGCAAAATAATAGTAACATTTCTTTTTAACAAGTCATATGCAGATACTTTATGCCAGCAGTGATGGTGGCCAGGCTGTGCTGGTGATGATGGTGGCCAGGCTGTGCTGGTGATGGTGGATGAGCAGCCCAGGCTGACGACCTGTGGCAAATCCAGCAGAAGGCATGTTCAGGGAGGGAGGTGGGATGTGAAATGAGCTCCCACAGGGCTGGCCCAGCAGCAAGGGCCTGGCAGAGAAGACCCCATGGTGCCTACATGGCCTGCTCACTCTGCCTGTGGCCTCTTGACCTCTACAGATGGCTGGCAAAGAGAGGATGGTTTGTGTGTCAGGGGAACAGGTCTTGGGTTCTTTGTCTTGATGTCATCCCAGACTTGCAGCATCCTGTGTGAATCAATGGCTTGCCCACCATCTATGTGTGTCACACTGTGGATTTGCAAGCTCCATCTATGTGTGTGCCTTTATGTATACACAGAATGTATATATACAAAACTATATAGAGATTATGTATACAACAGGGAAATTCTCATTTTGATTCTTTGTGTAGGAGCCCTGCTAAGTGCTGCATCATGCACAAATTACATTATTTGGAAGTGGTTTATTACTTACAAGTAATAAAACATGATTAGGTTGATGTGTCAGCCTAATTTTTTTACTTACATGACTTCTGTGAAAAAAATACAGTTATGTGAAAAATTCATTTGGCTGTTGGTATTTTATCACTTCTGTGTTCACACTTTTTTCACATAGAGAGCAATAATGCAGGTAATTGCTTCATTAACCTAGACATCCAAGTTGCTCATAAAGATCAGGGGGGTTGGAGCTCTGTGATCCTTGGGGTCCCTTCCAACCCATGCCATTCTATGATTCTATGATTCTGTGATCTCCAGTTCCTCCTGTGTGGCTGTTCTCTCCACTCAGCACTTGGTGAGTAACCTCACCTTAAGAGTAATCTTTGAATTTCACCATCAATTCCCCTGGTATTCTCTTTGGTCAGCTGTATTGATGACTGGCCTTTTGAAAGTTTTTCAGATCCTTTGCTCATTTGCCTCACTTTTTAGTAATTTCTGAGTGATGGGCTCCTCTTGTTGTGTCTATCAATGTCATGCTTGACTTAATTGCAACCTCTGTGATAACTCCTTATAACCTACTGAGTTTTTCCAGCCCCCAGAGACACTGTTTTTACTCATGCATACCAGCTTCCAGCAAGTGCCCTGGCAGATACTGCAGGCTTTTGAAAGTACCACTGAAAACAAATCCTTTGTGGGTGAGGCCAGACTTAGTGAGGTAGGACCCAGTTCACAGAATCACAGAATCACAAGGTTAGAAGAGACCTTTGAAGTCCAACCATTCCCATCCTAAGCTAAACCAGATCCCTAAGTACCTCAGCTACCCTTTTTGTGAACACAGCCAGGGAAGGTGACTCAACCCCCTCCCTGGGCAGCCTGTTCCAGCCCTGACAACTCTGTCAGGAAAACATTTGTTTCTAATGCCCAATCTGTCCCTGCCCTGGCACAGCTTCATGCCATTGCCCCTTGTCCCATCTCCTGTCCCCTGGCTGAAGAGACCATCGCCCACCTCTCTACAACCTCCCTTCAGGTAGTTGTAGGTGGGGAGAAGGTCTCCCCTCAGCCTCCTCTTCTCCAGGCTCAACACCCCCAGCTCCCTCAGCCGCTCCTCAGAGGATTTGCCCTCCAGCCCCTTCCCCAGCCTGGTTGCCCTTCTCTGCACTCGCTCCAGGACCTCAATGTCCTTCTGATGGTGAGGAGCCCAGAACTGGACACAGTACTCGAGGTGTGGCCTCACCAATGCCCAGTACAGGGGCACAATCACCTCCCCAGACCTACTGGCCACACTGGTTTTGATACAAGCCAAGATGCCATTGGCCTTCTTGGCCGCCTGGGCACACTGCTGGCTCATATTCAGCCTGCAGCCACCCAACACCCCCAGGTCCTTCTCTTCCTGGCAGCTCTCAGGAAGAGAAAGACCTGTAGTTCAGTAGGCTTTTACATACTCTGAGCTCCCAAAGAGTTCAGGGAGGAGTGAAGATAGGGCAGCATCTCTGAGCCAGCCCTAAGCTCCTTTTATTAACAGGTCATTAAACTTCCATAGGTTTTCTTGTTATTTTGAGGCTAAATTATTGGGAATTGTTCCTTACCTCAGCAATGCCTTCAAGCATGGGCTTATGCTTAAGATTTCAGTTGAGTTACTCCTTGCTGTAAAAAAGTAATTAAGCAGATGAACAAAATTAGTTTGTTAAGTAAAAATCTTACCATTTTAAAACCTGGGCTTGCATGATGCATTGCAGTTGTGGTGCTTTATATCTGATTAAAATGCTCTAGACTGCTTTGATTTTCTCCTTCATTAATTTTTTAACTTCACTATAAATCTAAACAAAAAGAAGTAAATACCTAAAATGGAGTGGTTTGGCCAACAGTGTTACCAATAAATTAATGTGAATAGTACAGGAGACTGTGGCAATTTCAGCTGCAGTCACAATTCACTCAAATATAAGGACTGTTAAAATACATCTTCACTCGTTTTGTTCAGTCCAGCAGAAAAGGTCAAAAGGTAAAATGACTTCTCTGCATGAATAAACTAGACAATGTGTCTGAAAATAGAGATTTTAACTACAAATGGCATTTTGAGTCTCTTTGGCTTTCAGAGCAGCTGTGTTATTAGACAGTGACACAGTGTCAGGCAGTATAAAAGAAGCTCCATCTTACACCCAAATTGAAGTAAAATTGTAAGACCTAGGTCCAATTTTTAAATATATATCTAGTTTTAAGTCAGTTTTAAACCCATTATTGAAAGACTGTTAGAACAAATTAGAGCATTATTATACTCACCCCCTAAATCCCTTTACAGCATGATTGCTGCTGGCAATCCAAGTAGCCCTTAACGAGCCCAAGGATCATTTCTCTGTACAACAACTTGTGCTTTTCAGATAGATACTGTTTGGCATCCGTGGATCCTTCAGGCTGCTTAGCTGACTGAGATAGATTTTTTCTTTTCAGTTGCAAATATTTCACTATATTATTGCCACTCTGTTGGCTGTCACTCTAGGTTATGTCACCCTGTCCCCATCAAAGCGCCTGTATGGCTGCAAGTGAATTGTAGCACCTCAAAAAAAAAGACCAGATCACTAATTACAATGAAAAAAAAAAAAGAAAAGACTGTAATAAAGTGACATCTGTTCTATTGGGGACATGCTGATGTCATGCAGATTGAATGTGACAGTGAAAAAGAACAACATTAATGGTGATAGCCAAATAAAAGACTAAAATTAATATATCCTGTTTAGGTTGGTAGAAGTGATGAAGTTGCTTCTTTATGAGATGTAAAACCAGGAAATCCTAATTCTTCAAGGGTCTAATGTTTATTTAGTGTGGAAAACTAAAGTAATAAAAAAAAAATCATAGTTTTCCATGCATGATTGAGATAAACTAAAAAGGTATAGGAAGGTAGTTTTCACAACCACTGCAGGTGTGTTCTGGGAAAGGCCACGGAGATAATATTTAACTGGAGGATACATCCTGTCCATCATTCATTACTGCAGAAGCTCTTGTACATTTTCCACCTGAAAAAGATTAAACAAAGCCCATTATTAAAGAAGAAAACGAAAATAAATAAGGGTATTTAAAAAAAAAAAGACAAAAGAATCACATTTTCATGCACTCAGGACACTTGGCAGTATGTTCTGGTTTGGTCAGTACTTCTTCATGTTCCACCTCCTGCTGCTAAGGGCCAGACCCAGCTCAGCTTCAATAGTATCTCATGTGCCTGGAGAATTAGAAGAAAAGGAGATGAGATGTGTTTTGCTGTTCTTAGCCTCTGTGGTCTCCATTGTGCATTGCTGTGCAAACCTGAGACCTTTTTTTTCCCCCACTGTTAGGAATCGTTCAACTGCACATTTCAGCCAGATTTAGAGCAGCACAGATAATCATGGTGGTAAAACATAAGGAGACAGTTGTCATTTTTAAAATATTTTGAACATAAATTCAAACATCCATCTGGGGACATGTGGAGTTTCAAATCCATTCTTTAGATGAATTACAGCTATGTTGAATACATGTTCATTTGATAAAAATCCATGGGCTATTTTTGTTTGCAATTTAGGTCTTTCCCCTGCCAGTGTCTGCCCTCTGAACAAGTTGATTCCCCTCCTGTTTGTATGTTCCCTTCAGGGACTGGAAGGCTGCAATGAGGTCCCCCCACAGCCTTCTCTTCTCCAGGCTGAACCAGCCCAGCTCCCCCAGCCTCTCTTCGTAGGGGAGCTGCTCCAGCCCTCTGATCATCTTTGTGGCTCCTCTGAACCCTCTCCAACAGTTCCACATCCTTCTTGTATTGGGGGCCCCAGATCTGGACACAGGACTCCAGATGGGGCCTCCTGAGGTCAGAGTAGAGAGGGACAATCCCCTCCCTGTCCCTGCTGCCACCCCTCTGCTAATGGAGCTGAGGTTCTATGTGTATACTAAATCAAACTAGGCTTTACATACCATCCTTAGGGCCCAAAGCTGTGATACAGATTTTGGTGTGTCTAGCCTACAGACTGCATTAATGCCTGGCATTCAATCTCCTCTTGTCCCCATGTGGAATGTCACAGACATATTAACTATTTTAATGTGTTTTTTTTTCTATCTTGAGTGTCTGATATAATGTGAGGGCTGAGTTGCATCCCTCACAAGGGTGAAGTTCTCATACCACAACACTGAAGAGATCTATGACATATCCTGGGGTGTGACATGAGAGCATATGGCATGTACTGGAGGATGAAAGGCCCACTAGGGTAGTGCTGGAGGACTGGGTAAGGTGGAGGAAGCCAGATGTGCTGCCACCTTCTCCATGCTGCCTGTTAGGAACAATCCCTAAGACATGCTGTTCTCCAGAGCATGCCTTGGCACAGGCAGAGAAAGCATTAGTGAGAGTTGGCCAAAATTGTTCCAAGGAGCATGCTTAGCCTTGGGGAAGATAGATGATCAGCTGTACAGTGCTGACATGAATCCCTTGGCCTTTCTCACTTACCAGTATAAAGCAGCACAAAAGCTGTATGACTGCCTGGTCCTAGCTTCAGTACTCACTGCCCAGTGATGCTGCCTGCCTCCTGGAAAACCTTCAGTGCAGAAGATTGATCGCTCCTGCTGCTTGTGGGAGCTAAGGGGCATGAACTCGAAAGAGCCCTTGGACAGGCTCAACACAAGAAGAATGTGGTTCTTCACTCAGGACATAGTTATGCTGTAGATGTCCTTGGCACAGGGTACTGCGGAGGCTAAAAGTTCACAGGAGTTCGGGGAGGAGGCCACATACACTCACAGAAGGAAAATCTGCAGTATTTACTACATTTGTAGAAGCTACATTTGGCTCAGAGAGCTCCTGGAACATGATTCTTGGACGGGAGAATGTCCAGGGAACTTCTCACTCTTATGTTTGCCCTGCTTTTCTCCCTTGCCCTGTGCATCTTTGACTGCTGCCAGAGACAAGCTGCTGAGCTGGAGTTGTCTGGCCCAGCTGCTGTGTTCTCTCACATTTATCTTCACTCTCACCTCTGGTAAACTCCCTGAAGGGAACATACAAACAGGAGGGGAATCAACTTTTTAAAAGAGCAGATAATGGCAGGACAAAGGGGAATGGACTTAAGGCTAAAGGAGGGAAGGTTTAGATTAGATATTAGGGGGAAGTTTTTTACAGAAAGAGTGGTGAGGGGCTGGAACAGGCTGCCCATAGAGGTGGTGGATGCCCCATCCCTGGAGGTGTTCAAGGCCAGGTTGGATGGGGCCCTGGGCAGCCTTGTGTAGCTCCAGGCCTGGAGGTTGGTGTCCCTGCCTGTGGCAGGGGGGTTGGAGCTCTGTGATCCTTGGGGTCCCTTCCAACCCAGACCATTCTATGATTCTATGATTCTAAACTGGATCTGTGGTGTCTGCAGCTTGGACTGTTCTTTTTTTTTGGCATTGCTTTCTGTGGGGATTTAGGCCAGACAGGATCAAGTCATATGTATTTATTCAGAGCCTACAGACCTAGGCCCTTTTGTCACCGTAAGCTTCCTGCTTAGCTTACTAAGCTCTTAATTAGCTTCTGTATCTTTTCTGTCATTCTTCCACTCAGCTAGAGCCGACTATTTCTCCTAGGAAGCAGAAATTTGGCTTTTTAGACCATTAGAGCCTCTGCTGGTAAATTTTCTTGCCCCCAGAAACAGCTGCTGTAATTCTCTAACATAGCCAGGCAGTAACCCCTTTCTCTTGTACCTTTTGCTGGCAGCACCTTGTTTATCTTTCCCAGAAACTCTGCCTTTCTGCTGCTTTGTAATGGGTGGAAAAAGTCTTGGGTGTATTTGCATTCTGCAGCCGTGTGCAGTGTCTGAGCAGCAGCATAGATCCAGGGCTGGAGGTTGGTGTCCCTGCCTGTGGCAGGGGGGTTGGAGCTCTGTGATCCTTGGGGTCCCTTCCAACCCAGACCATTCTATGATTCTATGATTCTATAAAGTGTCTGTGCTTAGTGTGTCAGATATGTCATGACTTTGCAGTTTCAGTTCTGCTACCACTATTTACCTGCAAGTCCTTCAGTTGGCCCATATTCTAGAAAATAGGGCAGTAATTTACTATGACATGACTTCCCCTATTAGAAATGAGTACATCTGTTCACTCAGCTATGGTTTCCTCAGCAGCCTCCAGTAGCGACATAATTAGAGTTCTGATTGCAACCTGTTAATGATTCCTTTCCCCAAATACCTCCCAAGCTAATTTTGAATGTGACATAACAAATGGAGCTAATAAACAGAAAGGAGAGAGCATGATAAGGGTAAATGAGTTATGGTGGTATCTCATATGAAAATTTATGTAAGCACTGATACAACTGTAAACTCACAAACTTCTGTGGGCATAGCAGGAGAAGTGCCTTAGGACAAGGCAGCTAAAAGATGAAGGAAGAGTTTTCTTAGATGTTTAAGACCATGTAGGAAGTCTAAGACATATATGTGGGGGTACATCGCCGAGCCTATCTTGCATATTGTACTTTACCTGAATTAGTTGATACTAAAGACACAGACAAAAAATTTGCTTCTATTTCTACTAGAAATTTTCATCTGTTTCTAGCAGACATCTAATGTCTTAGTTTTGTTCTAGGAGGTGTATTGTTCTTTCAGAAAACTGGTGTTTATCAAACTGGCGATTATCAAAACAATTCTGAGACCTTCCACTGGTTTCAGAAGGGAGCTGATCAGCTTTAATCCTTGGATACATGTCAAGTCTGTAGTCAGAGAGCCTCTGAGAATCACGGAATCACAGAATCATACAGGTTGGAAGGGACCTGGAGAGATCATGGGGTCCAACCCCCCTGCCAAAGCAGCTCCCCAGCTCATATTGCACAGACAGGCGTCCAGACGGGGCTGGAATCTCTCCAGAGATGGAGACTCCACCACCTCCCTGGGCAGCCTGTCCCAGGGCTCTGGCACCCTCACTGGGGAAAAGTTCTTCCCCATGTTGGTGGGGAACTTCCTGTGCTCCAACTTGCAGCCATTGCCCCTTGTCCTGTCTCCACAGACCACTGAAAAGGGGCTGCCCATTCCCCCTGCATCCCATCCTTCAGATATTTATAAACATTCATAAGGTCCCCCCTTAGTCTTCTTTTCTCCAGGCTGAACAGTCCCACCTCACTCAGCCTTTCCTCACAGGGGAGATGCTCCAGGCCCTTCATCATCTTTGTAGCCTCCTCTGGACTCTCTCCAGGAGATCCCTGTCTTTTTTATCCCAGGGAGCCCAGAACTGGACACAACACTCCAGGTGGGGCCTGACCAGGGCAGAGTAGAGGGGGAGGATCCCCTCCTGTGACCTGCTGGCCACACTCCTCCTGATGCCCCCCAGGATCCCATTGTTTCTCTCAGCCCCCAGGGCACACTGCTGGCTCATGGCCACCCTGTCATCACCCAGGACCCCCAGGTCCTTCTCCACAGAGCTCTTCTCCAGCAGCTCATCCCTCAGCCTGTCCTGATTCCAGCAGTTATTCAATCCCAGGTGTCAGACTCTCCACTTGCTTTTGTTGACCCTCATCTGGTCTCTCCCTGCCCAGCTCTCCAGCCTGTCCAGGTCTCTCTGGATGAAAGTCAGATCAGTTAAAAAGATGACAGTATTAAAGTTGCTGGGACTATCAAAATCACTGTAGAAATAGGGGGAAATATTACAGTGAAGGGAATGGTTACTGTGCTGTTGATTTCCATAGGTTCAGGATTTTGTCTGTAAAGTACAAAGAAACGTTGATTTACCAAATTTAAAACCTTAGTAACTTTGCAATCTGTTTAGTAGTACAGTGGAATACTCATTCTTGGCCATTCAGCTGTTCTGTTAAATGTTACAGAAGCACCCTCAGGTAAAGAGTCACTGCTTTCCTCTCCTTTTCTTTGTTTCCAACTTTTGCTTCTCACTGAGCACCATATGGTACGTGTGTCCTTGACACCATCCCATCATTCATCAATATAATACAATGCTCTCTGTTTCCCTCTTGTACATGCTGGTATCAGTCATCCCATGATTTCAGAATAGAGGGATTGTCCAAAGTGAGTTTGTTTGTTTCCAAATATCAAATACTGTGGATTAATTTATGTAAACCTAATTATATCCTATTAAATTTAAAAAATAAAGTCAAATTAGAGCTATTTAAATCTTATGCATTGAAGAGTAAGCAGCTTGCCTGTAAAGATCAAAACTGTCTTTCCTCACATGCAGTGATTGATAAACAGGTGGATGGTTATGAACAGGGCTTTTTCTTCACCCTGCAACACCAGGTATTGATCAGAGTTCAAACCAGGATTGGATCTGTCAATCTATTCCCTTTTAATTTAGAATCCTGTCTTTCTTAAACCTTGGAATTCCCTTATAGGTACTAAGAAATACACAGGCATGACAGAATAAGTTATTCCACAGTTCAGTCATCTCAGTATTAGGATTGCCAAGGAGGCTGGATGCAACTAGCAAAATCTACACTTTGTCAGCATTGTAAAAATTAATTACAAGGTTGTACAGAAATATTTTGAAGATAAGAGTTAAGGAAATAACAAGGGTTATTTATTTCCTATTTAAAAGTAATTTAGAGCAGCTCTTGGGCTTTTGGTTCTGCTTCAAAGTGTATTCCATGTATATGATGCTTTCTTCTTGCTCTAGCTGAGTGTCATCTTTGATTTTCATATGTCATATAAGGAATTCCTGAATTGTTAAGCCTCTCCATTAAAGCCTTAGAAATCTTGTTGCTGTTGTTGAATATTCAAGATCAGAAAAGTTTGTCATGGCACTTCTCAGTGAAACATTGACCTGTGGAACCTTTCAATATTGCTCTGTAAATTATTTTTTAAATCACATAGAAGACAGAGAGCCTCAGAAAAATTACTTGAAGAAAATCAACAGTGTAGCTTTTTTTACCCCCTAGCTTTTATTATTATATTCCATCATGTGTTTTTCCTCAGATCCTGCTTAGTATCACTGTTATTAACTTGTATTGTGTAGTGGTTCATTTGGACTGTGATTTCTTAGATATATTGGGTAAACTATGCCCAGCTTGAGTAGAAGAGGGATTCTTATTTTTATTAAAAGCCAACATGAAGGTGCAATCTAGTGCAAATCATAAGTAAATTCAAATTTTCCCACTGATTTGAAGGGGGTTTTTTTTCAAGTAGTCTGTCTGTCTGTCATTGTAAGTGGAGTCCCACTGGTTTTTTGGGGACCAGAAGAGAGTTTTGAAAACTTGAGCTTAGATAAGACAGCAAAGATGATGTACAGAGATACAGGGGTAAAACTTTTTTCCACCTTTTATTCCACCAGTTTCTATCCCAGTTCTTTTCTCCCAGGATATAAAGTCTTGTATGCTGCTTCCTCTTCCAGATGATGGTGTTACCTGCAGAGGAAGGTCTTTAACCCCTTGCTGCTTCCCCAGCCTGGCAAAGTTCCATAATTACCAATCAGGACTACTCCTGAAACCTTAAATCCCAAACCCCTTTGCCAACAGGCTTGGGAACCACTCTGATTTCAGTGTCTGGGAAACCCTGGAACAACAAGAAAATAATCTGGCCAAATGAAATATCAGTTTATAATGTAATTTTGAAAAACTGCTGATATGTACAGTTTCAGGACAAATTAAAACCTCAGCAGGACTAATACCATGCTGTGTGAAAAGATTGCAATTGATGCTTCTATTTTTTACTGTAATTGTCTGAGGGCCTCAGGAGAATATACACCAGACTCTGAAGGAAAGTGAGTTTGGAAGCCCTTTGAGCTGTGCCATAAACTGGTGTTTTGAACAGTGTGGGGATGTGAAAGAGAAAAATGACACTGCATGAGGCTCTGGATGAGAGAAACAAATTGCCTCCTTCAGCTATAGTTGCTGCCACTCACACACAGGTTTGGCTTTGTTTAGAAGTAACTTCAAATGGGGGTTTTGTTGTTTTTAAAAATCAGGTATTGCTTGTAGGATGTTTTCTAATCATGGGCGGCACAAGAATGATGTGCAGCGTGAGCAGCTTCCTCCTGGGGCAGAATTCAAATGGTAATGAAAACTCCAGGGCTGGTATATAGGACAAAACAGCAGGAGATTTTATTGCACTGGGGCTGAGTCATCAGGTTCTTTCCCCACAGGTAAAGAGCTGTAAATCCAGCTGCAGCTCTGTGTGCTCCTCTGGCTCTGCGTTACCTCTTGCAAACTACCGTACTCCTCAAACCAAGATGACTAGACCCTGTTCATGGTGTTGTGGGCCCTTGGAGTTCCCTTCCTTTGCTGTCCTGTCTCTGGATGAAGTTATCAGACCCCTATGCTTCAGGGAAGGGTTTATGATATGGACTGTTGTTAAGAAGCAAGGGTAGGAGTTGATCGAATGCCGTGTAAAAGCACCGTAGGAATACTGAATCCCAGTTATTTTGAGCTAGATTGATCCTGGTCCTGGCCACCCTGAAAAGATACAAATAATTTGCCTTGCTCTGGTTCTGCTACGGAGATTAAAGTCATTTCAGTATGATGTGACTGCTACAGTGAATGCTGACCAGATTTTAAAGGCTCTAGTGACACATCGTATTTTCTGGAGCAGCTCGTCCTTCCTCAATGAGAGGAGTAGGAGTCACACAACAGCTGAGAGAGTGCAGAGGGAGAACTAAACTCTTGCCTGCTGCTTCTGTGATCTGGTGAGCTAGCAAGGTCAGATTATTTCCCTGCTTTAAATCTCAGTAACTACCAATAAATGCATAGTCCTTATTAAAAATAGCATTGGTAGTAGTATAGGATCAATGATCTGATAATGGTCCTGGGAAAGAAGATAGGTCAGCTCTCTTCAGGGGTTTAATTATTTGTTTCTTCATCACAAGGAACCAAATCAGAAGTTTCTGTCAGCTGCTATGGGAGATCTTTAACTTTCTGCTTCATCACTTTACAGACTTTTATTCTTTCCAACACTGGTTAGTGGTAAACAAGACATCTGCATCCCTCAGCCAGGCTACTTCCTTGCTGATTTTTTCCTCTCCAAACCATCTCATCAATCTGATACTACTAAATCACAGAATCACAGAATCACAAGGTTGGAAGAGACCTTTGAAGATCATCAAGTCCAACCATTCCCATCCTAAGCTAAACCAGATCCCTAAGTACCTCAGCTACCCTTTCCTTGAACACATCCAGGGAAGGTGACTCAACCCCCTCCCTGGGCAGCCTGTTCCAGGCCCTGACAACTCTTGCAGGAAAACATCTGTTTCTAATGTCCAATCTGTCCCTGCCCTGGCACAGCTTCATGCCATTGCCCCTTGTCCCATCTCCTGTCCCCTGGCTGAAGAGACCATCGCCCACCTCTCTACAACCTCCCTTCAGGTAGTTGTAGGTGGGGAGAAGGTCTCCCCTCAGCCTCCTCTTCTCCAGGCTAAACAGCCCCAGCTCCCTCAGCCTCTCCATGAGCAGTATAAAAATAAATGTAAGGAACTGTCAGGTAAACTTCCCTGTTTACAGTAACATCTGGATTACCTCAGGAATTTGCATGACTACTTCTTTATAAAAACACTGCTCCTTGAAAAACATTTAGTAGGATAATAGCGTTTCCCAGGCTTCTGGCATCATAGAAGTATGCCTAGATTCTAGCTCCTAGCAATGAAATATGATTCATCAATAAATCAACCAGAATCACATCTTCCTTATCTCCCTATCTACTGCTAGATCCTTAACTCTTGTTAATCTGTTTAACTATTGTAACTCTTGTTATTTGATTTAATTATTCTATTTGTCTTTAAAAAAAAAGACAGCTATAATAGCAATTGCCTAGAATCTCTGGTGCTTCAGGATATTCGATTCATTGATATTTTTAAAATACAAATAATATATGTACATGTTGTTCATGGTACATTGCTTAAAATCTATCAAAATGTACCTTTTTCTCCCTGCTTCCTTATGTTTAACTCTACTAGAGTGACTTCCAGCAATTCAGGTAGAATTAGATTAGATTAGGTTTAGATTAGATCTTAGGGGGAAGTTTTTTACAGAGAGAGTGGTGAGGGGCTGGAACAGGCTGCCCAGAGAGATGGTGGATGCCCTGTCCCTGGAGGTGTTCAAAAAAAGGATAGATGAGGTACTTAGGGATCTGGTTTAGCTTAGGACACAACAGAAGGAAAGGAAGCCATCCAGAGGGATCTTGACAGGCTGGAAAGGTGGGACTGGGTGAACCCAATGAGGTTCAACACTGCCAAGTGTCAGGTGTTGCACTTGGGCTGGAAGAATCCCAGACACAGATACAGACTGGGAGAAGAGCTCCTGGAGAGCAGCCCTGCTGAGAAGGACTTGGGGATTCTGGTGGATGAGAAGCTTGACATGAGCCAGCAGTGGCTCCTGCAGCTCATAGGGCCAATGGGATCCTGGGCTCCATCAGCAGAGGGGTGGCAGCAGGGACAGGGAGGGGATTGTCCCTCTCTACTCTGCCCTCAGGAGGCCCCATCTTGGTGGGGGGGCCAATACAAGAAAGATGTGGAACTGTTGGAGAGGGTTCAGAGAAGGGCCAAAAAGATGATCAGAGGGCTGGAGTAGCTCCCCTATGAAGAGAGGCTGGGGGAGCTGGGCTGGTTCAGCCTGTAGAAGAGAAGGCTGTGGGGGTACCTCATTGCAGCCTTCCAGTCCCTGAAGGGAACATACAAACAGGAGGGGAATCGACTTGTTCAAAGGGTAGACACTGGCAGGACAAGGGGGAATGGATTAAAACTAAAGGAAGGAAGGTTTAGATTAGATCTTAGGGGGAAGTTTTTTCCAGAGAGAGTGGTGAGGGGCTGGAACAGGCTGCCCAGAGAGGGGGTGGATGCCCCGTCCCTGGAGGTGTTCAAGGCCAGGTTGGCTGGGGCCCTGGGCAACCTTGTGTAGCTCCAGGCCTGGAGGTTGGTGTCCCTGCCTGTGGCAGGGTGGGTGGAGCTCTATGATCCTTGGGGTCCCTTCCAACCCATGCCACTCTATGATTCTATGATTTAAGAGCCAAGACTGCTTAGCCAAGAAGATTCAAACTCTGTAATAGACAAATTTATCTCTGTAAATGTGTGATATTCAGACACTCTGCTATCTCTACTATCTCTCTTTCTTGAAGCTTTTCAACTCATACGATTAAATCTGTTATTAAAAAGAGATAGATTGGATGCAAACTGTGGCTTGGCTGACATATCAAATTGCATACACGTGAGAAAAACAGCTGTAGCTATGTCACTCTCATGACATCATCGTTTGGGTGTCCGCCACATGCTACAGCAGAAACTTTCTCCACAGCCAGGCTTAGGAATTCGTTTCAGGGATGGATCACATATTTGGACTTAATCAGGAGGTGTGAGACAACACTGTGTAACAAGGGGTCCCTCCTCAAGTTTCCCTGCCCAGTTTGGTGCTGCCTGTTCGTAATCAGCATTTCAAATCCAGAGCAAAAAGCTGTCAGCCTGCCTGGAGTAAAGCTGTGGAATAAGAAGCAAGCTGAAACTGGGGGCAACCAGAAGTATTTGCTGATGTTGCCTTGCTTTGTTAGTAGTTCTATTCCTTTCAGAATACACAGTAAAATCAAAGCAGCATGATTCTAAAAAGGAAACATCCATTAACTAACATTCTAATCTTCAAATTGTATACATAATTTATTATTATAAATGCTATTTTATCATTTATTATTATACATTATATATTTATAACATGTAAATATATATTTATCATGCTATTAGAAATTATATATTTTGTAATATATATAATAAAGTGCTAAGCTTGTATTTTCAGCTGCTCAGTGACTACGTTTTCTGGCCAAGGAAAGTTTGTAGGTTGATGCAAACTATTTTTCAAGCTTTACTTTTGACAAGAAAAAAAAAATCGCTTTTGCTTGTTTGTTTGTCTGTCTGCAACTCAATTCAGGTTTCTGTTTAGGTCAGCAAATGGACAAATCAGTGTTTCACACAGTTCTGTAAACTTCTGCTTAAAAAGCTGACAATTAGCTGCAAAACAAATCTATCTGGGTCACAAAGCTGGAGTATGGCTGCATCAAGCATTGCCTTCCAGAGAGCAAGCTATGATGCTTTGGGGAACATACAGATTCTGGGGGTCTGGGTGCCCTGTGGGGTCTTTGGCTAGAGCACAGCAGGTGTTCCTCAGGGGTTTGGGACACACATGGACCTTGGACCTGGACCTGGCTGTTGCAAAATCATAGAATCATAGGGGTTGGAAGGGACCTGGAGAGATCATGGGGTCCAACCCCCCTGCCAAAGCAGCTCCCCAGCTCATATTGCACAGACAGGTGTCCAGACAGGGCTGGAATCTCTCCAGAGATGGAGACTCCACCACCTCCCTGGGCAGCCTGTCCCAGGGCTCTGGCACCCTCACTGGGGAAAAGTTCTTCCCCATGTTGGTGTGGAACTTCCTGTGCTCCAACTTGCAGCCATTGCCCCTTGTCCTGTCTCCACAGACACTGAAAAGGGGCTGCCCATTCCCCCTGCATCCCATACTTCAGATATTTATAAACATTCATAAGGTCCCCCCTTCGTCTTCTTTTCTCCAGGCTGAACAGTCCCAGCTCACTCAGCCTTTCCTCACAGGGGAGATGCTCCAGGCCCTTCATCATCTTTGTAGCCTCCTCTGGACTCTCTCCAGGAGATCCCTGTCCTTTTTATCCCAGGGAGCCCAGAACTGGACACAACACTCCAGGTGGGGCCTAATGCTCCCAGATCCAGCCATACCACCACTGAATAGCTGTGCTGCATCTAATGATGGTTAAAATGCTACGAGCTGGAAATAACCAGTTGGAAAAATCAGCTGGGAAAATACTCCTTGGCTGCCCTGATGAGGTGATTTCCTTTGTAACAGGAGAGCTGAATGTTAAGAATTATGCTTCAAACCCTTCAGCTTAAGGAAATTCTTCCTATAATGTATTTTGAACCACTCTTTTTGTTTTATTCCCCCTCCCTTTCCATCACCCCCTCAACCTCTCTCTCCCTGTACTGCTCTCTACTCTCTGCCCGGGCTGTTTTCTGCTGCCCCTTCACCCCAACCACCAGCTCCGGGCTCTGCCCTGTAAGTGGGCAGCAGCCCACGAGGTGGCAGAGCTCGCCTTGGAGAGCAGCCTTTGGAGACAAAACCTGCTTTCACTAGCAAATCTGCCTCCCCCCCAGACCTCCTTCCTTCCCTTTACTCATTAATTGCAAGTGTAGCTTCCTTTCTGAACACGGATCAGCATTTCCTTAGGCTAATAAAGGAGAAATATTCAGCCAGATGTAGACATGGAGATGAGCCTGTGCATTGCTCTGGACTGAAAGGCCCTTCTTTCAATGAAATAGGAATTCTTGCCTAATATCATTTACTCCAACAGAGTACCAGACTAGTTGAACACCTCATAGTTTGTTTAACTCCACTATAATTAACCCAGTTCCAGTGTGTTCTTGAAAAGTTTAAAACCAAATGGGATATGAGTTCAGCACTGCAGGGGTTTTGTGTCCAGATCTGGGGCCCCCAATACAAGAAGGATGTGGAACTGTTGGAGAGGGTTCAGAGGAGCCACAAAGATGATCAGAGGGCTGGAGCAGCTCCCCTACAAAGAGAGGCTGGGGGAGCTGGGCTTGTTCAGCCTGGAGAAGAGAAGGCTGTGGGGGGACTTCATTGCAGCCTCCCAGTCCCTGAAGGGAACATACAAACAGGAGGGGAATCAACGTTTTAAAAGGATAGACACTGGCAGGACAAGGGGGAATGGATTAAAACTAAAAGAAGGAAGGTTTAGATTAGATTTTAGGGGGAAGTTTTTTACAGAGAGAGTGGTGAGGGGCTGGAACAGGCTGCCCAGAGTGGTGGTGGATGCCCCGTCCCTGGAGGTGTTCAAGACCAGGTTGGATGGGGTCCTGGGCAGCCTTGTGTAGCTCCAGGGCTGGAGGTTGGTGTCCCTGCCTGTGTCAGGGGGGTTGGAGCTCTATGATCCTTGGGGTCCCTTCCAACCCAGACCATTCTATGATTCTATGATAATAATAATTACAAAAAATACATTGTGATGGGTTGAAAACCTTTCTCCAACATCTGGCACTGTTCAGAAACAGTTATATTTTCCTCTGCTTATCACAGGAAAGTGACCTGTGCAGCCAGCTCAATGTAACTGGGCCAGTAAAAAAGTTCCTGACTGGGACTCCATTTGATTTTGTTCCTTTTTTCAACTTCCAGACTTTAAGAGAGAGCAGATATAATTAACCTCACTCTCAATTAGAGTCAGCAATGTTATTGTAGGAGTTAGTAGGAGTGCAGCATTCATACTAAGTATGCCAATCCCTGCAAGAAAGCTGAACAGGAGAGTTATTTAAAGAGATTAAATGATGCAGAATAAAGCTTGGAAAAGCTGTAATTGGAAGTGACAGAAACATTAGCTTTGAAACAAGTAACATTTAATCACACAGATTATGCAGAAACATAATTTTTGTATGTTGTTTTCTTCAATAGAATTTAATTTTAATCTGTTGAGACAGCTCATCACTTTCAGCTGCCTACTGCCAGAAGCTTGTCAGGGTATGTAAATGTAACAGCTACTGTGAGGAGTGGGACCTGTTCTCTCAAACACTGGCCTCAAGTTATGCATGCTGAAAGTTTTGGTTGCTCCTGCCTCGCCTGTGGGTTGCAGGTGGAAGCATCTGCACCACTTCTTGCTTTTTGGGTTCCCTTTCATAGAATCATAGAATGATAGAATGGTCTGGGTTGGAAGGGACCCCAAGGGTCATAGAGCTCCAACCCCCCTGCCACAGGCAGGGACACCAACCTCCAGGCCTGGAGCTACACAAGGTTGCCCAGGGCCCCATCCAACCTGGCCTTGAACACCTCCAGGGACGGGGCATCCACCACCTCTCTGGGCAGCCTGTTCCAGCCCCTCACCACTCTCTCTTGAAAAAACTTCCCCCTAAGATCTAATCTAAACCTTCCCTCCTTTAGCTTTAGTCCATCCCCCTTGTCCTGCCAGTGTCTGCCCTTTGAACAAGTTGATTCCCCTCCTGTTTGTATGTTCCCTTCAGGGACTGGAAGGCTGCAATGAGGTCCCCCCACAGCCTTCTCTTCTCCAGGCTGAACCAGCCCAGCTCCCCCAGCCTCTCTTTGTAGGGGAGCTGCTCCAGCCCTCTCATCATCTTTGTGGCTCCTCTGAACCCTCTCCAACAGTTCCACATCTTGTATTGGGGGCCCCAGCTCTGGACACAGGACTCCAGATGGGGCCTCACGAGGGCAGAGCAGAGAGGGACAATCCCCTCCCTGTCCCTGCTGCCACCCCTCTGCTGATGGAGCCCAGGATCCCATTGGCCCTACGAGCTGCAAGAGCCACTGCTGGCTCATGTCAAGCTTCTCATCCACCACAATCCCCAAGTCCTTCTCAGCAGGGCTGCTCTCCAGGAGCTCTTCTCCCAGTCTGTATCTGTGTCTGGGATTCTTCCAGCCCAAGTGCAACACCTGACACTTGGCAGTGTTGAACCTCATTGGGTTCCCCCGGGTCCATCTTTCCAGCCTGTCAGGATCCCTCTGGATGGCTTCCTTTCCTTCTGGGGTGTCGACCACACCACTCAGCTTGGTGTCATCCCCAAACTTGCTGAGGGTGCACTCAATTCCATCATCCATGTCATTGATAAAGATGTTAAAGAGAACCAGTCCCAAGACAGACCCCTGGGGGACACCACTTGCCTTTGAGTGGCTGAGCTTCTGAGTCTGGACAAGCAGTGTGGCCCCAGTTGAAGCAGAGGGTTGGTGCAGTTGTAAATAGAAAGTTAATAAAGGGCAAAGGCACAAAGGGAAAAAAAAGCATGAAAAAACCCCACGTTACATGAGCAAAAGGGAATTCAGGATAAGGGTTCAAACCTTCCTGTAAATAATGTTTGATGTTACTGCCCTGTGAGGATACAGAAAATCTAAGTGGGCTGCATAGTTTTACAATCCCAGTAGCCAGAGGCAGGGAAGAATTTCTGTGTGGACTGGTTAGTCAGGACACAGACTAAATCTCAACCTGGTAACAGAATAATAACAGCTCATCAGGTGTCTCAGGACATGTGCATGACCAACATCCCTGTCTTGACTGACGGGCAGCTGAGCTCTATATTTGCAGAACATGTGAGGAGGAGCAAATGTGCCCTTCAGGAAGGCTGCTAGAAAGTGCCTTTGCCTCCTGGGGACTCAGAAGGGCAACAGGAAGGAGAAACTCATGTTGACACTAACCTGCTGTGTGTAGCAGCCAAGGAGTGCATGTGAAAGCACGTCAAAAACTCCAAGCATTTTGGATGGTTACCATCAAATATTTTGAGTGTATTTGCTCTTGTTATAAAACTTGTTTGAAAAGGAAGCCAGCTATCTGAAAAAGGGGTTAAACTACAAGGTTATAGGGAGGTTTATTTTAGTTTTCTCTGTGAATGGCTTTCTGTGCTAATGGGGAAGTTTAACATGGTGTGAATATCACAGAATCACAGAATTGTAGGGGTTGGAAGGGACCTCGAGAGATCATCGGGTCCAACCCCCCTGCCAGATATCACCTGTGGTTCACTCTCAGCTCCTCAGAAAGTCTGAGTTATTTGGAGATGCCTTTTTCTTTTTGGGGGAGGTCGTATCAGTAGCACAGCATGGCCAGACTTTGAGAACAGAAAATGGTTTGTAAACAGAGGAGTTTGTCCTGGCTTATGGTGAGAATATTAAAACAGAAGGGGTTTCAATGTGAGATGCAGTCAGGGACAGATCCTGACCTCTTGAATTTGGAAGAGACCAGAGCATCACTGTTAGTCCCAAGAAGTGCAGTTCTGGCTGTTCTCCAGTCTCCAGCCCTCAGGGTACTGCAGCAGCCATCTCTGTCCTGTGATCAGCTTATAGCTGACCTGAGAGCTGTGTGCATCTATTGAATGGGGGCTGAGGGGAGACCTTCTCCCCACCTACAACTACCTGAAGGGAGGTTGTAGAGAGGTGGGCGATGGTCTCTTCAGCCAGGGGACAGGAGATGGGACCCTGGTAGGGTTTTCACAGAACCACAGAATCACAGCATCACAAGGTTGGAAGAGACCTTGGAAGATCATCAAGTCCAACCATTCCCATCCTAAGCTAAACCAGATCCCTAAGTACCTCATCTACCCTTTCTTTGAACACATCCAGGGAAGGTGACTCAACCCCCTCCCTGGGCAGCCTGTTCCAGCCCTGACAACTCTGTCAGGAAAACATTTGTTTCTAATGTCCAATCTGTCCCTGCCCTGGCACAGCTTCATGCCATTGCCCCTTGTCCCATCTCCTGTCCCCTGGCTGAAGAGACCATCGCCCACCTCTCTACAACCTCCCTTCAGGTAGTTGTAGGTGGGGAGGTCTCCCCTCAGCCTCCTCTTCTCCAGGCTAAACAGCCCCAGCTCCCTCAGCTGCTCCTCAGAGGATTTGCCCTCCAGCCCCTTCCCCAGCCTGGTTGCCCTTCTCTGCACTCACTCCAGGACCTCAATGTCCTTCTGATGGTGAGGAGCCATAATGATGTAGCAAGGAAAGAAATGGAGTTGAGAAATGACCACCAGCCTACAAAGCCCAGCCAGAGAGATTAAACTTGCAGACACAGCTTTAATGGTGACACTGTCACTAAGAGAGACACAGCCTTTTGCCAAAGATCCAATATAACATACTGTTTATTGCATTGTCAGTACAGGATGTGTAGCTGTCCTAATGCAGAACAACACTTGCTATATTGTACTCAGAATGAGTAATGCATATCATATGAGTAATGAATGCATCAGATCTTTCCAAAACAGTATTTGGGCAGGCAAGGGGTCAGCTGCCTCACTCAGCAGGGCACTCCAGCTACTTTGCCCTACTTTGATGCTACAGAGTCACTGGGAGGTTTTCTTGAGTGGCTGTTTGTCTAAGGGCCAAACTAATGATGAACAAAATGTCCAGCATGGCTTGGGGCTGCTTTGAGCTGCTACAGAGGTCCCAGTATGAGATGGATCATCTCAAGAATCTGCAGGGGGTGTTGAAAAGCTGCTGTTGCCTCTCATATGTTGCAGTTTTTTCTCAAGGATGGTTGGCTGTTGCTGAGATCAAAAGGTCAAAATTTCTGATCTCTCCATAGCTGCTGGTAACACTAATAATAGGACCTTGTGAAAGGATACACTACTCCTCTCATTGTAATAAAGGGGCTAAATTATTCCCTAGTGGTATATTGTGCTTCCCTTGTTGATGTTGCCAAATGATGGCTGTGGTTCTCTCTGGACAGAACTGGGTTTTATATTGTTACTCCTCTGGGTGTTACACACAGAGTAACAACAGTAATCAGACATCCAGAGCCACAGTGCAGAAGATGGGGAACAGGAGGTTAATGTCATGACCTGAAAGCAGCATATCTAGTAAGCTGGTGGGTGTCAGGTCTTGCCTTCCTCTTGTCTGTTCATGGCACCTTTACAAAAATACCAGTAAACCTGAAGTTTCTCTCTTGGCATCAGCTGATTGTCACTTGATTCATTTGAACATAGAATCACAGAATCATGGAATGGCATGGGTTGGAAGGGACCCCAAGGATCACAGAGCTCCAACACCCCTGCCACAGGCAGGGACACCAACCTCCAGCCTGGAGCTACACAAGGCTGCCCAGGGCCCCATCCAACCTGGCCTTGAACACCTCCAGGGACGGGGCATCCACCACCTCTCTGGGCAGCCTGTTCCAGCCCCTCACCACTCTCTCTGTAAAAAACTTCCCCCTAAGATCTAATCTAATCTTTCCTTCCTTTAGTTTTAATCCATTCCCCCTTGTCCTGCCAGTGTCTACCCTTTGAACAAGTTGATTCCCCTCCTGTTTGTATGTTCCCTTCAGGGACTGGAAGGCTGCAATGAGGTCCCCCCACAGCCTTCTCTTCTCCAGGCTGAACAAGCCCAGCTCCCTCAGCCTCTCTTTGTAGGGGAGCTGCTCCAGCCCTCTGATCATCTTTGTGGCTCCTCTGAACCCTCTCCAAGGGCCACTGGTGTCTGGAGGCATGCAGGGAAGAAAATCCGTTGGTTTCATTCATGTGTGACTTAGAAATGCTCACAACCAAAGCCCGTAATTTTGGTGAAGTCCTCGACTGTTCTTGCAAGGTGAGCTGATAACTCTTGGCAAGTGACACACATCTTCCAAAGTTACCTTTAGGGCGTGTTGTAAAGCTGAGAAGAATCTTCAGGATTTCAGGAATGGAAGTAAATTTGGGGGATAAAGGGAAATGGTGGGTTTTTTATTTATCTGGCCATGAGGATGTGCACAACCATTAGGTCCAACTTTGGATCAACATGTACAAAAGCTTCTGAACAACACACTAGACAAGTGGGACCTTTTATAAAACAGAGTGTATTTCTAGAAAAGGTCTTATTTATCTGAGGTGATAAAAGAAAAGCTGAGTAGACAAGCTTAACACTTTACTATTTCAGTTTTATGGCAGAGTAGCTGCCCATAAATTCAGTGGAATTTTACCTGCTTTAAACTAGAAGAGCACAAGGGAAAAAATGCTATTCTGAATTCAAAGAGAAAAGAAGATCAAGGTTTAGTTTGCTTATTTTGATAATAAAGTAAATACTGTGAGAACATGGAACACTGTTAAATCATAGAATGATAGAATGGCATGGGTTGGAAGGGACCCCAAGGATCAGAGAGCTCCAACCCCCCTGCCACAGGCAGGGACACCAACCTCCAGGCCTGGAGCTACACGAGGCTGCCCAGGGCCCCATCCAACCTGGCCTTGAACACCTCCAGGGACGGGGCATCCACCACCTCTCTGGGCAGCCTGTTCCAGCCCCTCACCACTCTCTCTGTAAAAAACTTCCCCCTAATATCACAGAATCACAAGGTTGGAAGAGACCTTTGAAGATCATCAAGTCCAACCATTCCCACCCTATGCTAAACCATATCCCTAAGTACCTCATCAACTCTATATCTAATATCTCATCTAAACCTTCCTTCCTTTAGTTTTAATCCATCCCCCTTGTCCTGCCAGTGTCTACCCTTTGAACAAGTTTATTCCCCTCCTGTTTGTATGTTCCCTTCAGGGACTGGAAGGCTGCAATGAGGTCCCCCCACAGCCTTCTCTTCTCCAGGCTGAACAAGCCCAGTTCCCTCAGCCTCTCTTCGTAGGGGAGCTGCTCCAGCCCTCTGATCATCCTTGTGGCTCCTCTGAACCCTCTCCAACAGTTCCACATCTTTCTTGTATTGGGGGCCCCAGACCTGGACACAGGACTCCAGATGGGGCCTCACGAGGGCAGAGCAGAGAGGGACAATCCCCTCCCTGTCCCTGCTGCCACCCCTCTGCTGATGGAGCCCAGGATCCCATTGGCCTTGCGAGCTGCAAGAGCCACTGCTGGCTCATGTGAAGTTTCTCATCAACCAGAATCCCCAAGTCCTTCTCAGCAGGGCTGCTCTCCAGGAGCTATGACTAGGTTATAAAAACCAGCAAGGCTTTTTATACAGAAAAATCGCTGACAATAAACTCCTTAGTTAATTTTTCAAAGGCTGAGTGATAATTTCTACTGTTAGTTCCTCCTGTTAACAAACACTGTGGTATAGAATCTGGTATAAATGCTATCCATGCAATAAAGGAAGAAGAAGTTTGTGAAAGGACTCCTCTGATTTTGTGACGTGACATCCTTCTACTGCCCCATATTTGGCTCTTCCTATTGTTTTAAAATATTGACAAAGTTTCCTTTCCATATAAACACGTACATTTCCATGGTAAAACAATACTCTAGACAAAAAAAATAATCCTTTCTTTTTGTTGTTTTTTTTCTTCCTGTGAAAACACTTTGTAAACTCTTTCAAAAGCTGCCAATCCAGCAATTTCCCCAGATGTCTTGTTATATTTTAGTAATTAAATTGTAGTCTCTGAGCTGTCTTCTTCGTAACTAAGTTTACAGGAAATGCATCTTCATCCTTGTCTAGCACAATATAAAACTGTTCTGCTGGGAATACAGTTGTATTTATTGATTCTTCAGAATTTGTAATTCCTTTCCAAAAGAAATTTAGTTAGCTCTTTTGAGCTTTCAGGAACTGATGAAGGCAGAAAACAATAATAATTTGAAAAGATACTTCTAGGGAGTTTGATGTGTATATAAGATCTGGTAGAGGTTCTGCAGGAGAAATGTGTTCTCCTTGGCAGCCACGTAGCCTTTGAAATCCCCATTTACATCAACAACATTCCTATGTTCTTTATAAAATGTGTCTGGCTATAAGATTTCAAGAACTGTGTGGTGTGATTGAAGGAATCTGTATGTCACCATTGCTAATGTGATATAGAGAGATCTTCAAAATATGTGAAATCCATCATCACAAAGCCAGAGCAGGAGAAAAGGTGATCACCAGAACTGAGTGCAGAGAAGGGCAACCAGGCTGGGGAAGGGGCTGGAGGGCAAATCCTCTGAGGAGCAGCTGAGGGAGCTGGGGGTGTTGAGCCTGGAGAAGAGGAGGCTGAGGGGAGACCTTCTCCCCACCTACAACTACCTGAAGGGAGGTTGTAGAGAGGTGGGCGATGGTCTCTTCAGCCAGGGGACAGGAGATGGGACAAGGGGCAATGGCATGAAGCTGTGCCAGGGCAGGGACAGATTGGACATTAGAAACAAATGTTTTCCTGACAGAGTTGTCAGGGCCTGGAACAGGCTGCCCAGGGAGGGGGTTGAGTCACCTTCCCTGGATGTGTTCAAAAAAAGGGTGGATGAGGTACTTAGGGATCTGGTTTAGCTTAGGATGGGAATGGTTGGACTGGATGATCTTCAGAGGTCTTTTCCAACCTGGTGATTCTGTGATTCTGTAATTTGCTCCCTCCTGGATTACACTGTGGCTTCCTATGGGTATGCACCACTCCTTCCTGTTGCAGATGCTCCATTTTAGCATTAAGTGCCCCAATAGGCAAATTAAAAGGAAATGAAAAGCCCAGATGGGTTTTTTTGTTGCCAAAGACACAATGGCTTCTTACCCAAATAGAAACACGTTCCTGTGGCAGTGACCTGCTGAGTCACTTGGCTGACTGCTCTCAGTTTATGCAGCTGCATCCATCGCAAAATGCCTGGTACTCATGCAAAGATCGGTGTCTGCTTTGCATCCAAAACCTCCATCCACAGCAGATATTAAACTGCTGTAAATTCAATCCATGCTTCTTCTCTAATGCAGGGATTACAGGGATTTTTTTTTCCTGCTTTGCCAGTGAAATCAGGTCAAAATTTGTCTGGGCATCGACCGATTTTCACCCAACTATATGTTTTTCTGTGTACATATTGCTCATATTTAAAGATGCACATTTTTCCAGCAGCACTGAGAATTTAACATGGATTACAGCACAACTTCCAACATGATGCCCATTCACTGCTTTATTTTTTGCTGTGGCTGCATACCATTGCAGCTTTTAAAGTTTGACTTTCTCTTAAAACTCTGGAGTAGTTCTGTTCCTTTCCTCTTGTTTTCCTCTTGATAATTCAAAGGGTTGGAGCGAATTATTTCAATATGAGTCATGTGCATGATGAACTATTTGGTGTGTTAGGAACACAGATGTTTACTGCCATAAATTATTGACATAATTTCGGGATGAACTTTGTTATAACCTTGAAATGACCAAGCTGATGGAGAATATGAATCGCTGGAGAGTTATTCTGTACCTCTGGAATAGCATTCTCTAAGAAAAGCTCTAGAAATATTTTCAAATCAAGACTTAAAGCTCAAAATTATGTGAAGAATAAACCAGAAAGTGTTCATGTGAAGAATAAACCAGAAAGTGTCTACGATAAGAACTAAAATGGGTTCATCTGTATTTCAAAAAAACAGAATTCCAAATAGTTCCTTGTTTTAGTGTGTTTATCAGAAAAAGAAAGGTTGGTCTGAATAGGCTATTGTTAGTAACAAGCTTTGCTTCATCAAGTCAATGAATAGTTGAGTTATTATCTCATGTAGTTTCAGTTGATGAATTGTGCATCTGTTCAAGCCCTGACAGACTGAGAGTGCCTGTTCAGATACTGCAAACATTTCTTAGGGAGCTAAGAAGTTCACTTTTTGGAAAAGAACTGAAATGTGGCATCAGTTGCTAAAGGAGAGAAATCAGCGTGAGAGGCAGGGTAATTAGGGATATTTAGCAGTCTAGTTTGTCTCAAAGCTGTGAATGGCAACAAGCACTGCAAGCAAAACTTCCCAAACTCACTGTGTTCTCTTTAGTGTCGGAACTGTCCAAGCTAACTCGTACCAGTGTATTAGTTTGAATGGCACAGCCAAGGAGATGTGAGGAATCACAGAATCACAGAGTCATAGGGGTTGGAAGGGACCTGGAGAGATCATGGGGTCCAACCCCCCTGCCAAAGCAGCTCCCCAGCTCACATTGCACAGACAGGCGTCCAGACGGGGCTGGAATCTCTCCAGAGATGGAGACTCCACCACCTCCCTGGGCAGCCTGTCCCAGGGCTCTGGCACCCTCACTGGGGAAAAGTTCTTCCCCATGTTGGTGTGGAACTTCCTGTGCTCCAACTTGCAGCCATTGCCCCTTGTCCTGTCTCCACAGACACTGAAAAGGGGCTGCCCATTCCCCCTGCATTCTATACTTCAGATATTTATAAACATTCATAAGGTCCCCCCTTAGTCTTCTTTTCTCCAGGCTGAACAGTCCCAGCTCACTCAGCCTTTCCTCACAGGGGAGATGCTCCAGGCCCTTCATCATCTTTGTAGCCTCCTCTGGACTCTCTCCAGGAGATCCCTGTCTTTTTTATCCCAGGGAGCCCAGAACTGGACACAATACTGCAGGTGGGGCCTGACCAGGGCAGAGCAGAGGGGGAGGATCACCTCCTGTGACCTGCTGGCCACACTCCTCCTGATGCCCCCCAGGATCCCATTGGCTCTATCAGCACCTTTGATTTCTTCATCCATGCATGCAGACCCTTTTGATGTTGGGTGGAAATGCAGCACAAATTGAAGACAGCCTACTTTCTAAACAACAGAGACAGCTCTGGAAAAGGTCAGGCAGAGAAAATGGATACACATATAAGCCAAGATCATCATAAAAAAAAAAAAAATTACATTACATCTTTCTCTAACTGGCTAAATGAACTTTTCTGAGGCTGTTTCCTCTGCTTTGCTAAGCTTTAATGAAAGCGAAATCTAATGCATGAAGAATTGTGGGTGTAGCATTTAAACTTCCTGGCTTTGACATTTCTGGCAGGTTATTACTGCTAAATATTTGTGAGCATTAGTGACCTTAAGAGCTCTAGAATCTGCTACCAGGAGGTAGATATCCACAGAGTTACAATTAACACAGTATTTAAAGTACTGGGGGAAGCTATTTTAGCTGCAACTTCAATTCCAACCTCTGCCCCCAGACTTGTTCATGTCACTGCTCAGGAGGACAGGATGGTGCAGCAGACGTACCACTGAGGGGATCAGGCAGGACCATGGGCTTTGGGAAAGGCAAAGAGGAGACTGCTGCTGGACATCTGCCCCTGGGGTGGCTTTGGGGTTTCTCTGTGCAGGCTCAAAGCAAGGGAATATCCCCAAAGGAACAGCAGAAAACAATGTGAAGAGGGAACAGCACCATTATTGTAGATACCTAAGGAAATTATAACCTTCATTTCACTCAACAGATGAACGTTTTCCATAGGTTGTGTTTTGGGGCATAATCCTTTTCAGGTGTTTTCATGTGAAGGGAGCACTTGGCCATCTGACATTAACATAAGTTTTTTGCAGCATTAAAAACTTACTTCAATTTTCTGTTAGGGATGTGCTGGGTTTAATCACATTTCTGGATTTGTTCTTTTAGTATCTGTTACCTTAATACTGAAAGGGGAAAAGAAGTCATCCCTAAGGTGGTCAGAAGACAGATACAAATCACCCTTTCCCCCCCCACACACACACTCTTTTAGCTGCTTATAACACATACTGTGGGTCTGCAGAGCGTTGAGTCCACTTGGTCCTTCCCAGCCACAGAGCTGAGGTCCTGACAAACAGAGAAGCATCACAAGGTCTGGCTCTCACTGTAGCCCCAGTTCCCACGTTGCTGGTTGCAGTGTCAATCTATGTTCAGAGTAGTTCACATTTACAGGGGATATTGCCATGCTCCACTGAATACATGCTTGCAATGATTTCAGTCGTGAGGCTATTTTCAATGTAACAGCAGGAATACTTGGTTAAATTGCTATGATGTAGTTATGTGCTGTATTTAGGGTCTTTATTCTTAAAAGGCACGTGCTTCAAAAGTTGTTCTTTTTTTTTTCTACAAAAAAAAAGTACTCAAAGTTTCAGTTTATTCCTTTGATAGCAGATTTCATGCATACTGACTCTTTATAAGGCCTCCTGTACTGTCTCAGAGTGGATGATAATACAAGAAGTCATTTCTAAACTAGGAGGAAGTGTTGATCTGCCTGAGGGTGGGGAGGCTCTTCAGAGGGATCTGAACAGACTGGACCGATGGGCTGAGACCAACGGGATGAAGTTTAACAAGGCCAAGTGCAGAGTGCTGCACATGGGACAGAACAACCCCCTGCAGTGCTACAGGCTGGGGGAGACTGGCTGGAGAGCTGTCAGGAAGAGAAGGACCGGGGGGGTGTTTAGCTTGGAGAAGAGGAGGCTGAGGGGAGACCTTCTCCCCACCTACAACTACCTGAAGGGAGGTTGTAGAGAGGTGGGCGATGGTCTCTTCAGCCAGGGGACAGGAGATGGAACAAGGGGCAATGGCATGAAGCTGTGCCAGGGCAGGGACAGATTGGACATTAGAAACAAATGTTTTCCTGACAGAGTTGTCAGGGCCTGGAACAGGCTGCCCAGGGAGGGGGTTGAGTCACCTTCCCTGGATGTGTTCAGAAAAAGGGTAGATGAGGTACTTAGGGATCTGGTTTAGCTTAGGATGGGAATGTTTGGACTGGATGATCTTCACAGGTCTCTTCCAACCTTGTGATGCTGTGATTCTTTATTTGGCATTTCTGGACAAACTGGCTGCCAGTATCAGGGTTTACAAGTATGTTCCTTAAAAAGTCCTAACAGCCCAGATGCACAGGGACCTGGGTCTGATGACCTCCAAAGTCTGCAATCCTGAGTTACCTAACTATCCAATTCAGCTGAGGGAAGGAGTCAGGCACTGGGCTGTGGGGTTTTACAACAGCCAGGGTGCCAAGCAGAGGGATGCAGAGAAAATGCTGAAACAAGTGATGTGTCTGAAATGTGCTGCTTGGGTATGAACGACTCATTTTTCCTTTTTTTAAGCAGTTTTGCTACTGTTGCTCACTTGTCATGTCGTGTGAGTGATGGGCATCACCACACAGGGGTGCTCATTGGAATGCTTTTGGAGTTACAGCAGGGGTATGAACTCTCTGCTTTGAGCAGAGCTCAGTGGTGTTGGTATGGGCTAGGTGTTGTGTAACCATCTCTCATCTACAAAGGATTTCAGGCATCTGAACCACTAGTTTGAGAAGGCTGAAACACACCATGCAAACAGAAATCCCTGCTGAGGCACTCCTCTCATCCAGGATAAGAAGGCCTCTGGGAATATGCATTAGAAGTACTTTAGGTGCCTAAATAGCTTTAGTGATGACAGTTTAGGTGCCTTTCAGGTATGCATGCCACAGGCAGAATTATTTTGTGACTCACTCCTCAGAATTCAGGCATCTCAATTCTGCTTGAGCTGTGCCACAGACACCCAGAGGTTTTTGGAATCTCTTCCTAAATTATTTGAATTTATAAAAACGTCTTGTTTCAAAAACATGGCAAGGATTCAAACAGCTTCTCATTTCCCTAAGTAAATGAGTAGGAGGTGCTGCTTTAAAAATGTCTATATTGCTTCATATTCCTACTGTAGTTGCCAGAACAGGATTTCAATTCACCCAGCACTTCCAAAGCTGGCATTGATTGACCGAGCTCTGTGTCGAACAGCATTAAAATTTGAAGCCAGTATCTCAGAATCACAGAATCACAAGGTTAGAAGAGACCTTGGAAGATCAAGTCCAACCATTCCCATCCTAAGCTCAACCAGGTCCCTAAGTACCTCAGCTACCCTTTCCTTGAACACATCCAGGGAAGGTGACTCAACCCCCTCCCTGGGCAGCCTGTTCCAGCCCTGACAACTCTTGCAGGAAAACATTTGTTTCTAATGTCCAATCTGTCCCTGCCCTGGCACAGCTTCATGCCATTGCCCCTTGTCCCATCTCCTGTCCCCTGGCTGAAGAGACCATCGCCCATCTCTCTGCAACCTCCCTTCAGGTAGTTGTAGGTGGGGAGAAGGTCTCCCCTCAGCCTCCTCTTCTCCAGGCTGAACACCCCCAGCTCCCTCAGCTGCTCCTCAGAGGATTTGCCCTCCAGCCCCTTCCCCAGCCTGGTTGCCCTTCTCTGCACTCGCTCCAGGACCTCAATGTCCTTCTGATGGTGAGGAGCCCAGAACTGGACCCAGTACTCGAGGTGTGGCCTCACCAGTGCCCAGTACAGGGGCACAATTACCTCCCTATCTCAGAACATCTCAGGTTTCTTTGCCATCACCTTCCTCTTTTACAAATATGATTCTTAGACCAGATTTTTGTTATCCCAGAACACAGTATCAGATAGCATCTAGGCACTGTTTTACATCTGAGATTATGACCTTTATACCTTATTTGCCAGACAGGCACCATCAGCTTCTACGATCCCCTTTAAAATTCCCCAGGGAATGGGAATTTAGTTATAACATGAAAGGCAGCTCTGAGGGAATGTGCTGCTTTTTAAAAATTGGAAAGTAGCTTGCTTTTTTGTCTCATATGGATTTTGTTTCTCCACTGGGACCTGGAGCTGTACCTTGTGGCTAGCAGTTTTAATGGTCCTACTGAAGAAAGGGCAAAATACAAAGTCTGATCAGCTCTGCAGAGCAAGACCAGTCTGCCTAGCCAATCTGTACTAGAAGACCCAGAAAAATAAATCTGTTGCCCTAGCCTAAGACTTTACCTGGTTTACAGCAGTCCAGTTTAATAAATCCTCTATGTTCTTGTGCTTTATGGGCATTTGGTTGGTGGCTGTAGCTATCCCCAGGTGATTTATTCCTGCTAATGCCACATCCTTTTGGATGAATGCACAACCTTACTCCCACTGGAAGCTGCTTTGCTTCCAGGCATGCACACTGGAAGATACTCACTGCACTCCACCTCCACCCAACTCAGATATCAGTGATAGGGTCTTCCACATTTGCCTCTGTGGTCTTTTGTATTGCTGAGGCAGTAAGGAACAGAGAGGGTTTGCATGATGCTGAAGGTCCCAGGGACAGAGGACCCTTAGGGATGGCAGGAGCCTGTTCACTCCTGCCACTCTCCTCCACTTGGCAGACCGTGGTTTGGGTATCACAAGGTGGTGCTCTTGTTCTTACAGCACATCACTCAGTAGCCAACACTTGAGGTTGTCTCCAGGGGTGGCAATCTTCTGCCTCCATAGGTAATAAAAGATGAGATGCTGAAAGCTCACAGGATAAGGGGTGGGGAAGGTGGGGTGTTGGGGGGGGGTGTGTGTTGTGATACTGCGTGAGCTCTTCTTGCTGCCTCATTGAAAGACATTCTCTTGAACAGATGTAAAATGTAGGCTGAATGCTTCCTCTATCTTTGTAATTCTTCAGTGGGAAAAGAAGTAGACCAGAAGATCTGTTCAGGAGATTAAGGATTTAGCTCTCTCTTTCCATCCTCTTTTAAAGCTGAGCTCACCACTCTTCTCCAAAAAGAAATACTCTGTCACTGTCTCATGCTGGTGTGGTACATCCCATTTCATCTTTTGTATCCAAGATGTAGTCTGCATTTTGTTTTCTGCATTTCTCACTTCTCCATTACCTTTTCTCCCAGGCTGTGAAGAGGACACATTAAAGAATTTGTGATATCTCAAAGGTCCGTTGTTATTGTACATACAGATTTAACACTAGGACTCCTTCCAGTACCTGATGGGGCCTACAGGAAAGCTGGAGAGGCACTGCTTATCAGGGAGTGTAGTGACAGGACAAGAGGTAGTGCTCTTAATCTGAAGGACAGTAGATTTAGATTTGATATAAGAAAAAATTCTTCCCTGTGAGGGTGGTGAGGCCCTGGCACAGGCTGCCCAGAGAAGCTGTGGCTGCCCCCTCCCTGGCAGTGTTCAAGGCCAGGTTGGATGGGGCTTTGGGCAACCTGGTCTAGTGGAGGGTGTCCCTGCCCAGGGCAGGAGGTTGGAACTAGATGATCTTTGAGGTCCCTTCCAATCCAAACCCATCTGTGATTCTAGTGATGTTATTCTGTACATGAGATAGCACATTACTAAGAGCCCTGAGGTCAGTGGCCTACAGTTTTAAGCTACACACTAGAAAATTATAGAATCATTAAGGTTGGAAAAGGCCTCCAAGATCATCTAGTCCAGCCGCCCCCCTACCACCTATATTACTCACTAAACCATGTCCCTAAGTGCCTCATCCAATCTTACCTTGAACATCCCAAGGGATGGTGAATCTACCACCTCCCTGGACAACCCCTTCCAATGCCCAACCACTCTTTCTAAGAAAACAGGATCAGAGAAACTCATTGCTTGTTGCTTCTGGTTCTCATGGAAATGTTTAGTGATCATCTTAGTGCTCTGTAGTTTCATAGAGTCACAGAATCACAGGGGTTGGGAGGGACCTGGAGAGATCACAGGGTCCAACCCCCCTGCCAAAGCAGCTCCCCAGCTCATATTGCACAGACAGGCGTCCAGACGGGGCTGGAATCTCTCCAGAGATGGAGACTCCACCACCTCCCTGGGCAGCCTGTCCCAGGCTCTGGCACCCTCACTGGGGAAAAGTTCTTCCCCATGTTGGTGTGGAACTCCCTGTGCTCCAACGTGCAGCCATTGCCCCTTGTCCTGTCTCTACAGACCACTGAAAAGGGGCTGCCCATTCCCCCTGCATCCCACACTTCAGATATTTATAAACATTCATAAGGTCCCCCCTTAGTCTTCTCCAGGCTGAACAGTCCCAGCTCACTCAGCCTTTCCTCACAGGGGAGATGCTCCAGGCAATCTAACACCATCTGCACGCCCAGCCCATAACTATTTCTTGAGTATTTCAGGAGTCAGTGTAGTGAGGCACATACTGGGACAGTGCTACTGTCACCACTGCAAATGCCAGTAATTCCCATGCACACAAACAAAAACAGTACTAACTTGTGCAAGTTTGTTGTACAAGGTTCTGTGTGGTAAGAAAGGACTTCAGAAGCCGTTGCTGACAACTCTGCTTCAAAGAAACAGAGAGAAAGTTTGAGCTTGCTGCGGCGTTCTGGCAAAGAAAAGGAAAGATGTTAAGAACAAAGCAGCTTTTCTTTCTCAGTCAATAGCATTGCTTCTTCTTCTGACCACCCCAGCCTGGTTTTACCAGCAGTGTGACAGCATTTACTGTCTTCTCTTGAAATGCTTTCTCTAGCTGAAGGGCAAAAAACCCCCTTGTATTTTCTGTGATCTTATCCTGTGAGGACACTGGAAAGAGCTGTGCACAATGTGTTCCCTGCTTGCTAGGAAATACAATGTTAATGGTAATGCCATTTCTGTTTTGCCCTCCACTGGATTCCAGAAATGCCACTATATTGACAAGAGCAGCCTGCAGTTGTAAGAGTGTGGATTGGTAATGAAGTTCCTCCATGTGATTGTGAAGTTCAAATAATGGATCATGAATTTTAATGCATCCTGACACAGACTTCTGCATTCCTTAAGGGTATAATTCATATATATATATATATAAAAGGACTATAACACTCAAGTATGTGTCCAAGTGGCACACTCAAGTGAACTGGACTGTCTCAGAATGTTTGGTATGAAGAAGCTCCACCTCTGGGTCACTGATCAGCTTCTCCAAGCAGTTTCCTCTATTCCTCTTCTTGAATGCCAGTTCTTCAAGTTGACTAAGAACCCCCACAACCTTCTCTCTGCTTTCCAGACTTTCAGCCAGCCTCATGAAACACCTGTGAATCTCCATATTGTGTTCTCATCACTGCTGTTCAGATTCCTGTGTGGGTGTCACCGAGTACATGATCAGAAGATAATGACATTTTACAGTGATAAAGGTATTAAAGTCTCTGTAGGTGCTTTTAGTCTCTCTTCTACAATATGGTATGGACTGAAAGCTCATGCATAATGTCCTCTCTCTTCTGGGGAAATGATACCTTCTGGTTAAATGTTGAGGGTTTTAATTTCCATCTCAGTTTTGTTGGCTTTGCTGGCAGTTTGACATAAACATTTAATTTCAGAGGATATTAAGCTGTGCAAATTAGCCAGCTTATGCATCTTTGTAAGCTTTTCTTTTCTGCTTATTCATAACATAATTAAAAGCTAGATGGTTGATGAAAAGCTCAACATGACCCAGTGATGGGTGCTCACAGCCCAAAAAGCCAACAGTATCCTGGGCTGCACCAATATCATACCACTGTGGCCAGCAGGTCGAGGAGGTGATTCTGCCCCTCTACCCCTCTCTGGTGAGATCCCCACCTGAAGTTCTGCATCCAGCTCTGGGGTCCCCAGTACAGGAAAGACACAGACATGCAGGAGGGAGTCCAGAGGAGGCCACGAAGATGATCAGGGGGATGGAGCACCTCTCCTTTGAAGACAGGCTGAGAGAGTTGGGCTTGTTCAGCCTGGAGAAGAGAAGGCTTTTCAATATTTAAAAGGGGCTGATAAGAGACGTGGGAACAAACTTTTTGGTATGGCCTGTTGTGATAGGACAAAGGGTAATGAGTTTAAACTCAAAGAGTTTTACTATCCCCTCTGCTTGACACTGGCCCACCTGGAACAGTGCCCAGTTTGGGGCCTAAAGTACATTACTTGAAGGAGATGCTGAGGTTTCTGGGATAAAGAAGCCAGGAGGTGATAAAATCACAGAATCATAGAATCATAGAATGGTCTGGGTTGGAAGGGACCCCAAGGATCACAGAGCTCCAACACCCCCTGCCACAGGCAGGGACACCAACCTCCAGGCCTGGAGCTACACAAGGTTGCCCAGGGCCCCATCCAACCTGGCCTGGAACACCTCCAGGTGTTCCATCTATTCAGATGGGTATTGCAAAGACTACAGAACCAAATATTTCTTGGAGGCCTCTTGTGGCTTGAGAGACTCAGGTTAGAGTTTGGATAAACCATTTGAGAGAGGAATGAGAGCAGTAATGGAATCCCTATGATTGGAACTAGAAAAGGCATGGCTGATTGGGCCAAGTGCTGGCAACAGTTCTGCTTTGAGCTGCAGGTTGAACCTCTAGAGGTCCCTTCCAACCCAAAATTCTGTGGTCCTATGGTACCTCCCTAAAAATGCTCCTCTGGCAAGCAAATCAGTATTGCTGTTCCTCCAGTTGTCACGGATGGCGTTGGGGCAGTGTGTTTTCCCTGTATAGTGCAAGCACACACAAGCCTGGAGTGTGCCAGTGCCAAGATGTGCCCACTTGTCAAAAGAGAAAAGCATGCCACGCTCTAGAGCCAAAACCAGAAAGATCTTGGCAAGCACAGTGCATGAACCTAGGGCTGGCACAACCCTGAGGTCCCCACTTTCCCTTCTTTGGCTTGGATCAAAGGCAGAGGTAGTTCAGCTCTGCCCAGAGCATGGCAAGGACACGTTGCTCACAGTATGCACAGGGGTGGTCAGACTGACACTGACCTGGCACGTTTCAGGTGTTTAAAATACTTGTAGAATGAGGAGATTTATAATTCTACAGCCAGATTGGAGAACTTCAAATTGTGTTTGATTTTGTGACGGGATCAGAAGTCCAGCACTCAGAAGGGAGATGTGTGACTGGGGCTCTTGTTCTCTGGGGAGCAGCAAGCTTGGGGCTTAGTGATTAAAATCCTCAACTCCTGCTCTGTGCATGGGGCTGGAAGGAAGCTGAGCACCAAGCTAACAGTCTGTCCCCAGGAAGCTGTGGGTCTGCAGAGAGTCTGAAGGGTCGAAGCTGTTCTATTGTGCAGAATATGGCATGTGGAGGCACGACCAGGAGCAGCGACTCAGTTCATAGAATCATAGGATGGCATGGGTTGGAAGGGACCCCAAGGATCACAGAGCTCCAACCCCCCTGACACAGGCAGGGACACCAACCTCCAGGCCTGGAGCTACACAAGGTTGCCCAGGGCCCCAGCCAACCTGGCCTTGAACACCTCCAGGGACGGGGCATCCACCCCCTCTCTGGGCAGCCTGTTCCAGCCCCTCACCACTCTCTCTGTAAAAAACTTCCCCCTAAGAGCTAATCTAAACCTTCCTTCCTTTAGCTTTAGTCCATCCCCCTTGTCCTGCCAGTGTCTACCCTTTGAACAAGTTGATTCCCCTCCTGTTTGTATGTTTCCTTCAGGGACTGGAAGGCTGCAGTGAGGTCCCCCCACAGCCTTCTCTTCTCTGGGACACAGAGGATCACAGAGGAGATGAATGGAAATCAATCCAATTGATTCAAGTGTTGTTTCAAAATATGATTACTTTCTAGTTTCTGCTAGATACAGAAGCTGGTGCTGTAAGAAACAAGAACACTACCTAAATGGGTTGATAGTACTTCATAGAATATAAATAATAGTAATGTGAGACCTTCAGAGGCTGGGGAGAGCTGCTGCAGTATAGACCTCACAGATGCTGGGGCCCTGTTTTGAGAGACCAATTCAGTCACTTCATCTCACCTCTGCTTTCAGTACAACTGTTGTGATTAGACAGGGAAGGAGCAGGGCATCATCTTCTTCTGCATCCTCCCGCCCTTTCATTTCTAAGAGCTCTACCCTGTGGAAAAAAAATGGTCTGAGAATGAAAGGGCTGTCCTTTTTGTTTCTAGTTGTACAGTAGCATCTCTTAGACTCATATTCATTCTTACTGCTATAGCCACCAACCTCAGATAAGGCAGAGTGTACAATACTGATGAGGTGCTGGAATAGGCTGCCCAGAGAGGTGGTGGATGCCCCATCCCTGGAGGTGTTCGAGGCCAGGTTGGATGGGGCCCTGGTCAGCCTTGTGTAGCTCCAGGCCTGGAGGTTGTTGTCCCTGCCTGTGGCATGGGGGGTTGGAGCTCTATGATCCTTGGGGTCCCTTCCAACCCAGACCATTCTATGATTCTATGATTCTATGATTCTATACTGCTTTTATTGATCAGGAGAAACACAACCATCAGGGGCAGTGCAGAGAAAACACACCCAAGAATGCTGCTACCTGGAATTTTATAATTAAAGACAGATCTTACTGGCAACAGAGCTATGTCACCATGGAGGGAAGTTGCTTCAATTCTCTATTGTCTTTTCAAGATTCACTGTGAGTTTTCAGTACTTTGGTATTTCTTTTAAGAACAGCTGATTTTGGGAAACAATGCCACCGCCTTTCAAAGTTGTCCAAACCTGCTGGGGGTCAACATCTCACAGCCAAAGTTCATGTCTGGGGGATGTGGAAGAATTGTTTTTAGTCTGTGAAATACTTTGTTCTGCACCAGTCTGATGTTCAGAAGTGGGATAGTGCTATAGCCAGCAGACAGGGTGAGGATGGAGAAACAGGGACATTTAGGAGGTAGAGCTTTCTGCTTGCTCTTAGCAGGCAACATTGACTCTTTGAAGGTCACAGTGATCCTCTGAACAGGATAGACATGTTCTCCTCTCTCTGGAGTTTGCAGCTCTTGTTCTGAGTCTGTACCCAGGGAAAGTTCTCTGAATGGTTTTTCTAGCATTCACTCAAGAAAAGGAGATCATAGAATCATAGAATCACAGAATTGTAAGGGTTGGAAGGGACCTCAAGAGATCATCGGGTCCAACCCCCCTGCCAAAGCAGCTCCCTAGGAAATATCACTCAGATAGGTGTCCAGATGGGTCTTGAATATCTCCAGAGATGAAGACTCCACCACTTCCCTGGGCAGCCTGTCCCAGGGCTCTGGCACCCTCACTGGGGAAAAGTTCATCCCCATGTTGCTGTGGAACTTCCTGTGCTCCAACTTGCAGCCATTGCCCCTTGTCCTGTCTCCACAGACACTGAAAAGGGGCTGGCTGATTCCCCCTGCATCCCCTGCTTCAGATATTTATAAACATTAATTAGGTCCCCCCTTAGTCTTCTCTTCTCAAGGCTGAAGAGTCCCAACTTACTCAGCCTATCCTCATAGGGGAGATGTTCCAGGCCCCTAATCATCTTCGTGGCCCTTCTTTGGACTCTCTCCAGGAGATCCCTGTCCTTTTTAAACCAAGGAGCCCAGAACTGGACACAACACTCCAGGTGGGTCCTGACCAGGGCAGAGTAGAGGGGGAGGATCCCCTCCTTTGACCTGCTGCCCACACTCCTCCTGATGCCCCCCAGGATCCCATTGGCTCTTGCAACTTGGTAGGATTTTATTTTTAATACTCTAAATACTGATTTATTCCTGCTTACTTCTTGCAGAGCCACTCCCTTGAGCCCATACATTTTAAGGCATCTTTACCTCCAGCTCCCCATGTGGTATTTTGGTCCCTTTCACTCCCTCCATCACCTCCACCACTCCTTCCCTCCCACTATGACCTCTGCAGTGTAGCCCAGTGTAAGTTTGGGCTCTCTAATTGACTGGAGTCACCTTCAGTGAGAGGGGGTAGATAACAATGGGTTTATACCTGAAAAAGGAAAACTGAAAAATCCATGGGCAGCAGAGAGAAGTCTGTTATGACAAGTACATTTCGTTGGACTAATTCATACATCTTTGGGCATTTAAACCCTTTCCCACTGAAGCAGCCAGGCCTTCTGTATCAGGACAATAATCCTGTAGTAGTTGGAGTTACCTGAGTGTTATAGGGATTGAGTTTCAACTGTGCAATCGCTGATGCAGTGAGAATGCCCACAGCTTCCTCTCATTAGCTGTCACATAACTTAACCTTGAGCAAGCTGCATCTGGGGATTTCTGTGCCTCCTTGTGCTAGAGATGATGTGACCTAATCAGTGTCCAGCCTGAGGAATGGGATGATGGCATGGGCTAGCATTCCTCTAAGGTGACGTGCTGCTGTCACCACTTGGAATCTTGAACTGAAGTGTCTCAAGTGACTCCAGCAAACTCAGATAATATTTTTATTACTATTATTTTGGGCATGTCAGAACCCTTCATTTCAATACAGATTAGAAAGAAACCTAATGCAGACATCTTCCCCACGAAGATTTTAAAAACCAGGTCGGTCTTTCTTGCCAGGGATAATGAAAATTTCAAGTCTTGTAATTCCAACTCGAAATGAGAACAAATGGTGAAATGTCAAAGTATCCCACTGGATAGAAATGTTTTCTTTCTCAGCTGTTCTCTTTGGGAATTGGGTGGAGTGACATCTCTCTACACTCATTTTTTTTTTGTTTTACAATATCTGGATGCCCTGAGACTGCTGGAATAATTTAAAAACAGACCTTTCTATCCAAAAGTCAAATTGGCACGTAGCCTTTTGGTTTCGTTAACAGATGGTGTGTGGTATTTCTGGGAGCTGCTGTTAACTGCTTTATGGGGTGACTCACCAACTGATAGCTGCATATTAATGGAAAGTGGACGGTGCTATCACATTCCCAAGTGTTGTATTGTTGAGGGGAGCTGGTTGAGCTGATTTATATAAGCAGTTGCCCTCAGTTCAGTCTGGGATGTCTGGATTCTTTCTGAAAATAGGGGGTTTATAGGGCTGAAACCTGCTAACCTTACTGAAAAAAAATGTAAGACTTTTGAGACAGAAATTAGAAATTCTGACAGAAAAATTAGAAATTGAGACAGAAATTAGAAATTCTGTGGGGGGGAAGGCAATGGGGTTCAGCACTTAATTATGATTATTTTTTAGAATTAATTTCTGAGCTGGGTAATACTTCTAGTTACTAATTGAAATTACCTAGGGAAAAAGAAAGTGCATTTATTATGCTGATATCAGTATATGATGCATTAGCTGTTAATCTGACCAGCCAGAAGGCATTCTCCCTTTCTCGTGGTTATAATGAATTTTAGATAGAAATTTGGTTTGCCCATGTTCACAGCCTCAAAGAAATCACTCCAGAGCAACATGATTGGGTTGAAATCAGCCCAGGTGTTACTTAAAGAAAAATAAATCCTTGCTGTGAGGCTTTTTAATGAAACACTCTATCAGTTATTTCAAGAGCTTGAAAAGCCACTGAAAGCCTGTCACCCGTCTCCTGACATTGCAAGGACCATAAAACAGGCCTAAACCATGAGACCAGGCAAATTATTGCAAAGACAGCTAGCTATCTGTGTTAAAACACTTAGTTCATTGCCCTTATCTTGTGTTTGTTGAGGTTGCTTTTGTTTGCCTTATGAATGGCAAAGCAGCCTTCATGGAAACATCGGAGCTGAGGCGAGATCGGCGGCACCCCTGACAGCTGCACCCCTATCAGCAGCACCCCTACAGGGTGCTCTAGTTCACCTGCATAAAAATAAACCCAAATATAACTGGAATGAAATTACAGACCTCGTTCTTCCAGGCCCCCATGTCACACAGACAGATCGGGGCTCACAGGGAGTAGCCCCTGATGGTGAGAGCTGGAGAGAAGCTGCAGCGTTTAACCTTTTTCCCAGGATCTGGAAGAAGCCAAACTTCACCAAGTACCCCAAAATACACCAGAAGGGGAGCCCTGAAGGAAAGTGGGGACCTCAGGATTGGGCCAGCCATAGGTTCATGCACTGTGCTTGCCAAGACAGACTGTTAGCTTGGTGCTCAGCTTCCTTCCAGCCCCATGCACAGAGCAGGAGTTGAGGATTTTAATCACTAAGCCCCAAGCTTGCTGCTCCCCAGAGAACAAGGGCCCCAGTCACACATCTCCCCTCTGAGTGCTGGACTTCTGATCCCGTCACAAAATCAAACACAATTTGAAGTTCTCCAATCTGGCTGTAGAATTATAAATCTCCTCTTTCTACAAGAATTTTAAACACCTGAAACGTGCCAGGTCAGTGTCAGTCTGACCACCCCTGTGCATACTGTGAGCAGCATGTCCTTGCCATGCTCTGGGCAGAGCTGAACTACCTCTGCCTTTGATCCAAGCCAAAGAAGGGAAAGTGGGGACCTCAGGGTTGTGCCAGCCCTAGGTTCATGCACTGTGCTTGCCAAGATCTTTCTGGTTTTGGCTCTAGAGGGTGGCATGCTTTTCTCTTTTGACAAGTGGGCACATCTTGGCACTGGCACACTCCAGGCTTGTGTGTGCTTGCACTATGCAGGGAAAACACACTGCCCCAACGCCATCCGTGACGACTGGAGGAACAGCAATACTGATTTGCTTGCCAGAGGAGCATTTTTAGGGAGGTGCCATAGGCTCACAGAAATGTGGGTTGGAAGGGACCTCTAGAGGTTCAACCTGCAGCTCAAAGCAGAACTGTTGCCAGCACTTGGCCAGATCAGCCATGCCTTTTCTAGTTCCAATCATAGGGATTCCATTCTTCACCATCTGTGTGGGAGTTTCACTTATCTACAGCTACAGTCTGGGTTTAGGGGCATCCAAGCAATGGAGGCAGTTGGAAAAACAGCAGTCGTGGGCAATGCCAGAGGCTCCCAACTAACCCAGGAGAATTTTAACATTCCCCCACTGCTCCCATGAAAAATCAAGCCTTATGTAAACTGCCTGGGGATTACTTTTTTCCTCCTACAGTTCCAACTAAACCTTAGAAAGTATAGTGAGATTCCAGTGGGACCTTTAGCAGAGTAAAATACTCTTTGTGCCACAGGCAACCACGCAGTATCTGGTGGCAAAGGTTGGAGAGACACATGTAGTATTCACAGGATGTCACAACAAGGTTTTCTTTGCTCAGATGCCCATTTGCACTTTGGCTGCAGGGTAATATAGACCAGAGGCAGAGAGGCTCCCTCAGGTACCAACCTTCTCAGCCAACCACTGTCCCAGCAGCTTGCTCCTAAGTCGCTGCCTGTGACTGGAATTTCAGGCAGGGCTGAAGCCCCTCCTGGACCCCACAGTTTGGCTGCAGAGACTCCTCCTCACTGGCAATGGTGTAAATTGGTGCTTCTGAAGGTCTTGTCCTGGGGCTGCAACCATACAGCTCTTTGCACACACGTTTACCTGCATGTCCTGGTGGCCTCACACAGGTCTGGGGCCCCCAATACAAGAAAGAGGTGGAACTGTTGGAGAGGGTTCAGAGGAGCCACAAGGATGATCAGAGGGCTGGAGCACCTGCCCTACAAAGAGAGGCTGAGGGAGCTGGGCTTGTTCAGCCTGGAGAAGAGAAGGCTGCAGGGGGACCTCATTGCAGCCTTCCAGTCCCTGAAGGGAACATACAAACAGGAGGGGAATCAACTTTTTAAAAGAGCAGATAAAGGCAGGACAAGGGGGAATGGACTAAAGCTAAAGGAGGGAAGGTTTAGATTAGATATTAGGGGGAAGTTTTTTCCAGAGAGAGTGGTGAGGGGCTGGAACAGGCTGCCCAGAGAGGTGGTGGATGCCCCGTCCCTGGAGGTGTTCAAGGCCAGGTTGGATGGGGTCCTGGGCAGCCTTGTGTAGCTCCAGGCCTGGAGGTTGGTGTCCCTGCCTGTGTCAGGGGGGTTGGAGCTCTATGATCCTTGGGGTCCCTTCCAACCCAGACCATTCTATGATTCTAGGTGTTCAAGGTGTTCAAGTCAATGGGTTTACCCAAGCCAGTGAGTTATTAGTGCATTTGGCAAAAGAAAATGCAAAGGTTTGTGATACCAGAGTGACTCTAGTCATCCAAGCAACTGTGAAATAAAACAAATATGAAGTTTAGAGTTGGTCAGATCAAATTCAGATTTGCTTCAAACTCTCCTTAATTTCATCCAGCGATTTACCTTCTTTAAAGAAAAGAAAGATGAACTTCCCCCCTGCTGTCTTAATAAAAGCAAAATCTCCAAAACCTACAGGAAAGAGCAGCAAAAATAGAGGGGTTGGAAGGAACTGATTAATGAAGAAAAAATTACATAGAGCTTGGTGAAGTGGTGGCTCACAGGCAATAAGTCTACAAATATTTGCAGGCTGTAAATACCATGGACAGGAATTTAGTATGACAGAGTCAGGCATAATCAAAGCTAGAGGGAGAGGAAAACAAATACACGTCAGGGGTTGAGGAAAAAGACTTGCCAGTGAGATGCAATAGACCTGGGAATTAATAGATGGCACATGAGTCCTGCGGGGAGCCGTGCAGTTTTGGTAAGTAAATAGGCTGGGAGAGGTGACAGGGCTGTTCATCTTGAGCTGCTGTAGCAAGGTGGCTTGTTAAATCTCAGCCATAAAGGAATATGTGCTTAATTTCCCTGGGCAGCCTTGTGTAGCTCCAGGCCTGGAGGTTGTTGTCCCTGCCTGTGGCAGGGGGGTTGGAGCTCTGTGATCCTTGGGGTCCCTTCCAACCCAGACCATTCTATGAGTCTATGATTGAAGAGCTGGCTTGGCTGTGTCTTGAACAGGAGCTGGCAGGCTGTGTTTCCCAAGCCTGATGCCCATCCGTGGCTACGACTAGCACCACTGTGCAGGTCTCAGGTGTGCCAGTGGGGATTCACAGTCCCCCCTGGCACTGCCAGTGGGTATCAGCTTTCTTTGGAGGTTTCACCTTGCGTGGGAGCAAAAATGGAATGATGAAGCATTTAAAGCTTGCAGAAAGCCAGTGAGGATGTTGGGGTAACGGAGCTGGAGGTCTGATCCCCTGGCCACATAGGGCAGGTTTCTGCTCAGGTTTCTCTGCATGGCCTGGGCAAGGTCTCAGACTCAGCAGAAAACACCTTTTTACAAGAATCAACATTTTTTTCCTTCCACCTCTCCCTCTTAAGTGCTGCTGGATGGTGGTGCATCATTTCTGGCAGCAAAAGGGGGTGATGGTTTGTCCTGCCATGCCATGGGGTGCAGCCCCCAGGAGAGCTGGGGCAGGCTGACCCAGCTCCAACCTCCTGCCCAGCCCCAGGCGTGGGATCAGGCTTGAGATCCGGCAGGAAAACCTCCGGCCAGCCTTGGCCCAGCCTCTCTCTGCTCGGAAACCTCTGAACAAAATGTTCCCAGCTAGGAACTGGGAACAAGTTTGCTCCTTGTTGCAGATCTGAAAAAGACCTTACACACCCCCAAAGACAGTCCCTCTCGCTCCTCCCCGCCCCGCCGGCGGACGATGAAAGAAACTACTTCCACTACAGCTCTTGGCTCTTACTAAGCCAGAGTTATTTCCTGCTCGGGGCGTGCTGGCCTCAGCCTCTGCAAATGGGAAATTCCACCCTGAAACCAGCGGGAACTTATTTCAGGAGCTTGTTTCAGTGAGCGGAGCCTGTCCCGTCTCAGTGCCTGTCTGCAGGACTTTTTCCTCTGAGAAACCGGTGGGTTCTGGGGGTGGAAAACGGAGCTTTGTTGAAGTTTTTAGCCAGCCTGATTATATTCGCCATAGAGAAAGCATTGTAAAACGAGCCTCTAGTGAATTACTAATCCACTAAACTAGAATGCAGAAGCAAAATTAATGTAATTAAACCAGCAGGTTATTTGCAGACTAGAGCTGGTGTTGTTTTATTACAGGGGGGTCCGCTCTAGCCTGCACCCAGCCTGCAAGAGCAAGGCTGCTTGATCAAATAAAGCTACCACTCTGAATTAACACAGCCAGCACCCAGATGATGGGAGGCACAAGATGAGAAGGCCTTTAGGTCTCGTACTTCAGCTGGAAAAGGCACAGCTTTTGCACCGGTGTGTTTACTGTTTTCCCTTCCCAGCGTGTTGTGTCTTGCAAGCATGCTTCCAGGAGTGAAAACAACTCTGCAGAAGTTAAGTTCACCGAGCTCACCTATGCAGGGTCTGAGTTCTGACTGCGTGCTCCGTGCTGCTGCTGCTGCTGCTCTTTCCACCCGCATCAGCGAACAGGCGTTTTCTCAGCGCTGGTTCTGCGCGAGGGCTGAGCTGGGAGGCTGGGGGAGTACGTCCCTGAACCCTTCTAAGCAGCTCGAATTTAAATCTTACCAGGTTAAACAGATGCAGGAGGAAAATGACCTGTCTGAGGACCAGGCGCAGAGCAAAGTGCAGCAGAGCCAGGCAGCTGTCCCAGGCAGGCAGCAGGAGAGAAGCAGGGAGCCCATGGCGAGCGGGATGTGCAGTGGGGGGAGAGGGAAAGATTATGGGGAAGGGGAGAAAGATCCAGGCAAGGCTGAGCCGTGGAGCCCAGAGCACTGCCAGCCCCCCTTACCAGGCGTTAGCAGCCCCCCTCTTACCAGGGGTCAGCAGTGCCTGTGGCTTCTCCACAGGTGTGGTTTGGCAGGTGTGAGGTTTGGAATAAGAAGCCATAAATGGAGTTAGATTTGCAACTGGGAGAAAAAGCAAAGCAGCGCTGAACACAAGGGTAAAAGAGATGATTTTTAAAAAACTAAATCAGAGAGAATAAGGCCACAAGGAGCAAGGCATGTTTCTTGGCCTCCCTCTCTGGTGTCCTTCCATCTGGTTTCACAGCCCCAGCGTCAGTGGGGCTGCCTGTGAAAGGCTCAGCCTTTGCTCCTGCCAGCCCTCTTGTTTCGCCTCCTGTGACAGCTGGGGCACCCCTAGCACCCTGTTTCCCCGACACCCCTTCGCCTGGCACCTGGGTCCCACGGACCATATGCCGCCCGTGACCCCGGCGAGCAGCTTTCCACATGTGCTCGCGGGGTCTGCCGATTGGTGTGCTCGGCAGAAGGGGCCGGCCCTTCAAGTCAGCTCCCGTGCCTATGACAGATGATATTTTATGCAGGAAAAACAAACCCAGGATATCTGATGGGGCTGCGTTATCTTTCCAGACAGCTTGGAGCTACAGCTGCAAAGTTAAGAAGTTTTTATGCCCAGCCCTACGAAACTGTGAGTGGAATTTAAGCATCAGCTTTAAACACCTACTTTGCTTTTTCTCTCTCTCTCTCTCTCCCCTCCTGTTTTTTTTCTTGGAGTGCAACTTTGCATGGAGTGTCTATAACTTCCCATTATTGAGCAAGCTGGTGTGAACCCCTGTAAGATGAAATAATTATTGCTTTGGAAAAAAAAACCTCTACAAGGTGGTAGCTGCTTTTGTGGCTGGACTAATAAATGTGTAGAGAGGAGGATGCTCTTTTCAGTGGATGCGATGAGCGTAGCTGGAAACGCTTTCCAACTGTTCTGTTTGAGCAGGGCTGCTTGTGAATCTCCTGGGAGTTCTCAGCAAATGTCAGGCTGGTCTGTCTGTCTTTGTCACGGGCGTCACTTGATGTTTTGCCAGTGGACAGGGAGGGGTTTTGGTTAAAACCCGCTCCCTGGATGAAAAATCCGCTGGCACCAGGTGTCAGGGAGCTGGGTGGTGAGTGGTGACTGTGGGGAGTTTTAGTTTAAAAGAGTATCACCCACTCTGGTGCAGTTTTGTAGAAATCATTTTAACAGATACACAGCACTGGCTAGAGAACAGGAGGTTTATTCTTGTAGCTGAAAACATTAATAACCTGCTGTTTCTTGCATGTGTTTGAATAGGAATGATGAAGTGTTTTTCTGTGATTCCAGGCTCCTTATATTTTAATTTTCCTAGAGGAACAGTCCAGGATGGTCTAGGATAACCTCTGCCACCCAGGGATGTTATTTTATATCCAGTCTTGAGGGAAAAGGGCTGTATGTTGGAATTTTTCTTGATTCACTTAGTAAAAGCTGATAGACATGCTTTAAAAAAATAAATGAATAGTTGTTTCCAGTCCTGTCAGGATGTTTCCACATCTCATCTCTCTCTAGCTACCCAAAATAACCCAACAACCTTCCCCATTTATCACATGCTTTCTTTAGAAAGCAAGCAACTTCATGCCTCTGTCCCTTGGCAAGTGCATTGCATCAGTTGGTTCTTTTACATCCTGGTGTGCCCAGGCGAAACCCAAAGGGGATGGGGGGAAATGAGGTGTGTGGTTCTGCTAACCAGGTCTGGCAGGAACGCTGTCCCCCGCGGATCCACCGCCACTCCTTCTCCATCTGGGCACCTCCAGATCCTGCAGTGGCAGAGCCAGCATCCAGATGAGGTGAGGGAGTACAAGGGCATTTCTGCTGAGCTAGGCAGAGCACAAAGCACGGGATGTGTACTGACTCTGTAGGGCTGGAGATGAGACAAGTCAGCCCATCACCCCGTACAAAGTAAATGTCAATATTTCTTTAACAAATGAACTGATAGAGGATCATCTCTCTGCCAACATGCTCCTCTTTCATCGTTGGTTATAGACTTTTTGTTACAGTGCTAGGATCTCTAAAGTCAGGTTTACAGCATCATCAAGCATGGCCTGAGTGAATCTGAGCCAATGGGATCCTGGGGGGCATCAGGAGGAGTGTGGCCAGCAGGTCACAGGAGGGGATCCTCCCCCTCTGCTCTGCCCTGGTCAGGCCCCACCTGGAGTGTTGTGTCCAGTTCTGGGCTCCCTGGGATAAAAAGGACAGGGATCTCCTGGAGAGAGTCCAGAGGAGGCTACAAAGATGATGAAGGGCCTGGAGCATCTCCCCTGTGAGGAAAGGCTGAGTGAGCTGGGGCTGTTCAGCCTGGAGAAGACTAAGGGGGGACCTTATTCATGTCTATAAATATCTGAAGTATGGGATGCAGGGGGAATGGGCAGCCCCTTTTCAGTGCTCTGTGGAGACAGGACAAGGGGCAATGGCTGCAAGTTGGAGCACAGGAAGTTCCACAGCAACATGGGGAAGAACTTTTCCCCAGTGAGGGTGCCAGAGCCCTGGGACAGGCTGCCCAGGGAGGTGGTGGAGTCTCCATCTCTGGAGAGATTCCAGCCCCGTCTGGACGCCTGTCTGTGCAATATGAGCTGGGGAGCTGCTTTGGCAGGGGGGTTGGACCCCATGATCTCTCCAGGTCCCTTCCAACCCCTAGGATTCTGTGATTCTGTTAGCAGGATGGTTGTGTCCCTGCCAGCTTCCAGTTGTGCTTTCACCTGCAGCTTCTTCCAGAAGAGAAGATCAATTGGCACAATCTCACTTCTTTTCCACCACTTCAGTTATGTCTCTTCAAACAATGTGCAGTTTTGCAGAAAGGTGCTAATTCCAACCACTTGCTGTCATACCTCATCAAACCCTTTGGCTGCCCAGGGAGGGGGTTGAGTCACCTTCCCTGGATGTGTTTAAAAAAAGGGTTTAGCTTAGGATGGGAATGGTTGGACTTGATGATCTTCAAAGGTCTCTTCCAACCTTGTGCTTCTGTGATCCTGTGATTCTGTGATCCTGTGATTCTGTGATTCTGTGAAAAGCATCTTAAGGGGAGGACTCGGCATAGGGTCTGGGTGAGGCTGGTTTCCTGGCTGCTCTGAACAAGAAACAAAACCATGATGTGTTCAGATTTTAAGGAGTATGTTACAAGTGCTATTTGCTGCCTGGATTTCCAGGGACACTTAAGTCTCTGAACATTCAGCATCACCATGAAAACGAATGCCACTGAAGCCAAAAGGGAGTGGAGCACCCGTTCTTCTTTGGTGCTTCACAGGTTCCTCGAATGAAGCACATGCATATCTGCCACTGTAGTGGGTGTTAGGTGTCAGGCTTAGCTGGACTGTAGCTAAAATAGTGTCTTTTGAAGTACTTTTTGTCACTACTCAGGTATTTTTGGGCTATGAGGGCATGCTCTCAGCAACAGCACTCTGTTAGTCCAAAATAACTTACTGACTTCTGTCTGTATGGTCACAAGGTGTACCTGTAACACAAAATATTCACATGATGTATGCAGCCTAACTACAAAGCTTATATAGAGTTTTATAGTGTTTTATCAAAACTTTTAAGATTTATAAAAAAATCTTACCTTTTATGGGTACTTACCATTCTGTTGTGTCTGCTGGTGCTGCTGCCAAGGATGTATCACAAGCTGTTATTTTGGAACAAGTACTTCCAGTAGGACAGGAGAAAAATCCACCTGATGCTTTTCATTTTTAAAATGACTATTCCACTTCCACGTCTGCCTTTGTGAGATGGAGACATTTGCAGTGCAGTTAGTCAGTCAGGGTTAGGCAAGGGATCGAGCAGAAGAGCAGCAGTGGCTCAGCACATAAAACAGAGCCTGCACACTGAAGGAGTTTTGTGGACCTAAGTGATAACACCTTGGCTGCAGCACTGCTAATATCGCTGTTTTTTCAGGCCTGGGAAGTGTCACACTGTAATCTCACAGTATCTTTGTGAAATTGGGGTTTCTGAGTCACCTGAGAGAAGCTGCCCAGAAGCAACGTGCGAAAGGAAGGGAGTTACAGGGCAAGGGAAAGCACTGAAACAACAGTGTTAATACTGCCCAAATGCTCCTGGAAGCTGAAAATGAGAAAGCACAAAGGCTGGCAAGGGGAAAGATGAGAGCATGAGTAAGAGTCATGTACCTCTGATGTTGTTTTCTACCCTTTGTGCTGTGTGTTTTGTGCCTCAGGGTGAATGAACACTGCTCTGTTTTGAAGACAAATTAAGTTTACCTTAATGAATGCATAATGCATTGTTTTGAGGACAAATTAAATTACCTTAATTAAATTGCTGGTTGTGGGTTCTCAGAAAATAAAAAGAAGGTGAATTCATGCTCCAGAGGTAGGTGGATTGTTTGGGTTCACACGCTCATAAGGGGGATGCGGAGGGAGGGAGGGAGGGGAGGGAGGTGCATTGCCAAACAACCCAACCCACGAGCTCTGCAGCCTTGTCTGGAAGAATTAGCAGGATCCCAAATGCAGCTGATCCCAAAACCTTTGCAACCACAACTGGATTTTTCAGTACTTAAACCCCAGCTGTTTAAGTGCCACTGAATAACACCCTAAAATTAGAGCAGTGTGAATGGCACATCTGGCCATCACAAAAAACCTGACATTTTTGAACAGTTCACATACCATACGAGACCAGCAGCCAGTGCAGTGTGAGAAATGTCTGTCCCTCTATGAATAAAGGGCTAAGAGCCCTTTCTCTGGCATGGTATTGTGGTGAAGGGGCTGGAGGGCAAATCCTCTGAGGAGTGGCTGAGGGAGCTGGGGCTGTTTAGCCTGGAGAAAAGGAGGCTGAGGGGAGACCTTCTCCCCACCTACAACTACCTGAAGGGAGGTTGTAGAGAGGTGGGCGATGGTCTCTTCAGCCAGGGGACAGGAGATGGGACAAGGGGAAATGGCATGAAGCTGTGCCAGGGCAGGGACAGACTGGACATTAGAAACAAATGTTTTCCTGCAAGAGTTGTCAGGGCTGGAACAGGCTGCCCAGGGAGGGGGTTGAGTCACCTTCCCTGGATGTGTTCAGAAAAAGGGTAGATGAGGTACTTAGGGATCTGGTTTAGCTCAGGATGGGAATGGTTGGACTTGATGATCTTCAAAGGTCTCTTCCAACCTTGTGATTCTGTGAAAAAAATTGTTTTCTTATATCCAATCTGTCCCTGCCCTGGCACAGCCAATTGATCTTCTCTTCTGGAAGAAGCTGCAGGTGAAAGCACAACTGGAAGCTGGCAGGGACACAACCATCCTGCTAAAAGAATCATAGAATTGTAGGGGTTGGCAGGGACCTGGAGAGATCATGGGGTCCAACCCCCCTGCCAAAGCAGCTCCCCAGCTCATATTGCACAGACAGGCGTCCAGACGGGGCTGGAATCTCTCCAGAGATGGAGACTCCACCACCTCCCTGGGCAGCCTGTCCCAGGGCTCCCTCACCCTCACTGGGGAAAAGTTCTTCCCCATGTTGCTGTGGAACTTCCTGTGCTCCAACTTGCAGCCATTGCCCCTTGTCCTGTCTCCACAGAGCACTGAAAAGGGGCTGCCCATTCCCCCTACATCCCATACTTCAGACATTTATAAACATTCATAAGGTCCCCCCTTAGTCTTCTTTTCTCCAGGCTGAACAGTCCCAGCTCACTCAGCCTTTCCTCACAGGGGAGATGCAGAGGGTAGGATGTTTTAGGTAGCATATTTGCATGCACATCTCAGGTGTAGTCAGGAGCAGTGATTTCAGATGCTGCAAGCCTGGCTGCCCAGTTGCAAAGGAGAGAGGAGCACGCCTCTTCCTGGTCCTCAATGCAATTTTCTGCCACACTGAAATTAGCAGGCTGTAAGTGGTGTTATCTGCTCTTCATTGCTGCTCTTCTTTGGGGTGCAAAGGCCTCAGGATTTATGCACTGACCTGTTTTAACATTTTGAGGTCGACTCCCATTTACTATTTCCCCAGAAACCTGAAACTGTCAAATAGTTGTTCTGAGAAACATCTCCATGGAATTGAGATGCTGCTCCACACCCTTTGCAAATGTAAATTAACTAATCTTGCAGGAGTAATTGACAGAAAAGTAATTTCCCTTTATCATGACAAACAGTATTGAAGTATGAGAGTAATGACTACAATTTAAGCAGCGATGAATTGTGCATTAGGGAGCTCCAGGCCTGAATATTGCTCACAATGAAGTTTAAATTGCATTTTTTTCTGCGTCTAGCTGTTTATAAATAACACTGCAGTTACAACCACCATAGTCATTTTTGTCACCAATTTGTTCTTGTCACTGACAGTAGAAATAAAAGAGCCAGCTAGCTGATGGTCAGCGTGGAAAAGAGGTTAAAATACTCTTTATTACACTCAAACTTCACAAGGAATGGGAATAAATCACAGCCTGAGATCCAACCACCACGTGAAGTAGAACTGCCTGGGAAACCTGGGCAAACGTTTAGCAGCTGGGTTCCCTTTCAGAGAGTCACAGACTGGTTTGGGTTGGAAGGGACAATAAATACCATTTAGTCCAAACCTCCTGCCATGGGTAGGGACACCCTCCACTAGCCCAGGTTGCCCAAAGCCCCATCCAACCTCCCCTTGAACACTGCCAGGGAGGGGGCAGCCACAGCTTCTCTGGGCAGCCTGTGCCACGACATCATTGCCCTCATAAGGAAGAATTTTTCCTTGTATCAAATCTAAATCTACCATCTTTCAGTTTAAAACCATTACCTGTTGTCCTGTCCCTACACTCCCTGATAAGCAGTCCCTCCACAGCTTTCCTGCAGGCTCCATCAGGTACTGGAAGGCTGCAAGAAGGTCTCCCTGGAGCCTTCTCTTCTCCAGGCTGAACAACCTGAACTCTCAGCCTGTCTTCAGAGGAGAGGTGCTCCAGCCCTCAGAGCATCTTCATGGCTCTAGTCTGGACTTGCTCCAACAAGCAGTATTTCAATGGGTGCTAATAAAAAAAAGGGGGGGAAAAAAAGGGTTACAGGTGTCCTTGAACTCTGCCATATAATTTGAGATTTTGTTCTGGTTTTGACCTCTCAACCTACCTGGCAATCTCATTTAGATGCAAAAAGAATCAGCAGCTTAAGATATATTGTAGCAGTCCTCAAAACCTGCTGAAATCCTTTATATCTGCCTTGTGAGACTAGTCTTCCTGTGAATAAAAGATAACTAAGGGACAGTACTGCTTGTGGTTTCGGTGTGACTGACTTTAGAACGGATCAGCATGATTGAGTACACCAGCAGCCCCTCTCAACCCATCACATGGGCTTCCTGGGGGCCTGGAGCTCAAGGTCTGGCACTTGTTCTTTACCTGCATTTTACTAGGGGATTTTATATGTGGACATGAAATCTGTGAGGGCATTCTTGATGTCAGAGCAGGTTAAACTGTCCACACAGCTATCATCACAGCCATCTTGATGCTGCGTTTTATAGGTGGGGGTGAGCATAGGCTGTCCTTTGTGCCACGGATGGTGATGCTGGAGCTGCAGGTGACAGAGACACCCACATCTGCTGGTCTCCAGCACTCTTCCTCCAGCCCCAGTGCCATATGTGTATACCCACAAACCCTCTGCTTCTTGGGAATGCTTTGTCCAAGAAATGCAGAGCTGCCCAAATGATCAGAGTACAGTAATATGTTTTCTTGTATGGAGCATCTCCCCTATGAGGAAAAGCTGAGTGAGCTGGGACTGTTCAGCCTTGAGAAAAGAAGACTAAGGGGGGACCTTATTCATGTTTATAAATATCTGAAGTATGGGATGCAGGGGGAATGGGCAGCCCCTTTTCAGTGCTCTGTGGAGACAGGACAAGGGGCAATGGCTGTAAGTTGGAGCACAGGAAGTTCCACACCAACATGGGGAAGAACTTTTCCCCAGTGAGGGTGCCAGAGCCCTGGGACAGGCTGCCCAGGGAGGTGGTGGAGTCTCCATCTCTGGAGAGATTCCAGCCCCATCTGGACGCCTGTCTGTGCAATATGAGTTGGGGAGCTGCTTTGGCAGGGGGGTTGGACCCCATGATCTCTCCAGGTCCCTTCCAACCCCCCTATGATTCTATGATATGATTCTTCATGTATATTTAAAATAACTTTTATTGCTCTGTGGTCTACACTCTATGATTTCTCACTGATTTTACAACTGGGATGAGTCCTCAAAAGCGGGCTTCAAAGAGGAAGAAGAGTGTGTTGAGGCAGAGGACGGGGTTGGAACAGCAGATGACATCAAGAAATGACAAGCAGAGCAGGCACAGTCACTGATGCATGATCTGTTTGGGCTGTACTAAATGGAAACATGCATCTATTACATTTTTATAAACCAGGAAAAAAATAATCATAGGTAGAGATAAACTAGTCTAAAGTGTAAATACAAACTCTGCTGCATGGTCCTCTGTGATAATGGGATCATATATTGATGTAAAGAACTTTTTCGCTGCGGTCTGTGAATTAGCTACCAGAGCTGTGTGTGCAAGATATAAAAAACCACCCTGGTTTTCTAATGGCCCTCACAGGGAAGGCATAAAGGAATTAAAAGATCAGTGGAAAAAAAGGACAGGCTGAAATAACAGCAGAGAGGCAAATGAGTAATTCTGTGCATTGAGGACTCTTCTGCAGGCTTGTTGTGGGTTTTTTTTGCCAGCATCACTAACACCATTTTCCATCCCTTTGACCCTTCCTTACCACTGTGTAACTTTAGAGAGGCTCAGCTCTCACAATGGTGAAGGAGCAGAGGAAATAAACAACCCAAAGATGCAGCTCCCTGTGCTGCCAAAAAAGTGTAAGGTCATGATTAATGGAGGAAATAGTTTCATGTGACAGCTGGTGGGAATTTACCTTGAAAAAGGGAATATTCAGTCTGAAAACATATGCCTCGAAACTGGATGTAATTGAAAGCCACTACAGTAGAGCAAATTGGAAACCTTTTAATAGTGGCTAAAATACCTTCTCTTTAACTGAGACCTGCACATTAGCTTCAGTCTGAGAATAAATATTTTGAGTCAAGAATTTTTTGATAGAAATCTGTAATTACCTTTGCAATATTGCTGGTATCCATCTACTTAGCAAAGCCTCTGACTTTATTAGCTGTTTAATCATCTGAAATGCTATATTACCAACTACTCCAGGAGAACAATGTCTCTGTCAGATACTGCAGCTGTTGGGTTGCGTGTTTAATAACCTGTTATATTTCAGAGCCTGTAGAAACTCTTCTTCTTTTTAATCAATTCCCAGATTAAAGATATGGCCAAACTAAATCTTTCTTTGAAGGTAGCTTCACAGAGTTTTCATCCTCACCTCAAAGTCTCTGTCAGCAATCTGTGTTCTTCCAAAATGTTTTAAAAAGTTGTGATTTTAAGGGCAGGTGCTGCTGGGGACCTCTGCTCTGACATCAGCAGGAGCATGGATGGGGAGCTCCTGATGGTGTGCATCCACAGCTGGGGCACCTACACGTGACCTGGCCAGCAATCCCATCTGATGATAGCACTCCAAATTGCCAAGAGAATGATGGAAATAGACTGCCAGTGGGGATGGAGCCCTCACGTAAATGGGAGTGATTGACTCCCAGTCCCTCTCCCCTTTTCTCCATGAGGTTGCATGATGGAGGCAGCCTCAGGCAATGTATTGGTGACCTGGGGGGAATATTATTATTCATGCTCTGGCCAGCTCCTTGTTTTAACTCCAGGACATGCAATGAGGATAGAATTGCAATGGGAAAGTCTCCAGAAGTTTGGCAGAGCTCAGAAAGCATGCAGCAACATTAGCAACGATGTGCCTGATTCTCCTGGTAGAGCTGTAAGTCAATCCTACATCTTTTCTTTTCTGCACGCGAGGTGCCTCTGGCCAAGTTAGTCAAGGAGGCCAGGCTTTGCTAACTATGTTACTTGGCTAACAAGTAACTCTGGGGCTGAGTCAGTGTCAGCAGCTTGTACAATCAAGACAGCCAAGAAAAGCCTTCTGAGGAGCCCAAGCCTTGTAGGCAGACACAGAGAAGACAGAGAAACACCGGGACCCAGAACAGGGAGGGCAACTAATGTGAGTCTGCATTAAAACTATCAAATTATGGAGCTGAGGAATGAAATAACATCACATCTAGTGTGTTCCTCTGACACTGCTCCTCTTGACTCTCTGGTGCATTCCTTTGCCATGAGTTCAACCCGTATCATCTCCCCTCGTCGCTGATCCCAGATTAAGCTAGCTGAAAGGCACGGAGTATGAGCTTTTCACAATTGCAAACCAAGGCTGCTTAATGGATTTCTCAAGCATTAGGTCCCCAGGGACAAAAGATTTGGCTGGTCAGGGAAGGTTCTGCAGCTGCCTGGAGGTGGAAAAACAAAACCATGTTTTGAATTTTTACGTTATTAATGAGAGATCAGGGTGGGTCTCTACAGCTGGAAAGACAAAGGGCAAATGGAAGTCAGGGCAATTACACAGATTGAACAGATGTCTCCTGGCCTTCCTGCAGATGATGGCAATGAGACCAAGCAGTCCCTAGCCCTGCCAGTAGAGAAGACTTTCTGTGGTAGGAGGACTTTGGGGAGACCTTCTCCCCACCTACAACTACCTGAAGGGAGGTTGTAGAGAGGTGGGCGATGGTCTCTTCAGCCAGGGGACAGGAGATGGGACAAGGGGCAATGGCATGAAGCTGTGCCAGGGCAGGGACAGATTGGACATTAGAAACAAATGTTTTCCTGACAGAGTTGTCAGGGCCTGGAACAGGCTGCCCAGGGAGGGGGTTGAATCACCTTCCCTGGATGTGTTCAAGGAAAGGGTAGCTGAGGTACTTAGGGATCTGGTTTAGCTTAGGATGGGAATGGTTGGACTTGATGATCTTCAAAGGTCTTTTCCAACCTTGTCATTCTGTGACTCTGTGACTTCTTTTCATGGTACAGTGACTGCACTGACAGTCAGACAGCTCCACATCCCCACCTTGTTCCAAACTCACCAGCACTGACAGTCAGGGAGATGAGACAGCAGCAAAACCCAACAGGTAGCAGAAGTAGAAACAAAAGTCCACATGCACCTGTCTGCTGTCAGACAAGCATTAGCTGCAGGGCCCATCAGAAGCAGGTCTCAAGGAGAGATTTTGAAGATGAGTTTACTAAGTTAGCAATATTTAAAAATAAAAGTGAACTGTATTTAAAGTGCTTAACTATGTTGAAAGCTATGGTTAAAGTTGACTAGGTTACTTCTAAATGTGAGTGGAAGGAAAGCAAGAGAGGCAAATGACAGACTGAAAGCTGAATCTTCTGCTGTTTGCTGGGTCAAGTGAGGACTGGTCAATCTCATGAACTGTAAGATTTGATAGAAGAGGTGAGCTCAAAGGGGAGGACCTTACAGGAAGGACTACAGATCATTGTCTTGGAGAGGATGAGAAAAGATGACAAGTTCATCTTCTGATGCAAAGAACTTTGTTTTGTATGGCATTAAACAAGGTAGTTCAGAGGGTGTCTGACTACTGCAATGAGGATGGGATGCTGGGATAGCAGTGCTGGGATCTGGCCGTCATATAGCAAAAATGTGAGCAGAGTCAGCCTAGAAACGACCCTTTTGGTGATGCCCCATGGAGGAAGGATCCTTTTAGTGATTCCTCATGGGCTGTTGCATTGTCATGGCAGCAGAAAAACAATGGACAAGAATGTCCAAGCAATGTTTCAGTGACATTGCACCTAACATTAACTGTGTCAGCAGCCCACTTACATCATACTGAAGGGCAGTCCAAATTACTGAAATTACTTTCTTTAAGAAAATTGATGTGCCTTTTGCCTTCTGGCACTGTCCAGCTTTCCCAGCTCTGATTCCTGTACACTGTCCAGCTTTTTAGCTGGCTGTTTGAATTCTTTTTCTCCTTTTCCTCCTCTAGATCTTTTTCTACATTGCCTTTTCTCTCTTGGTGCCTAATGCATGCGTTATCATATGGGCTATGGCATATTCTCTGAATCCAAATTCTTCTTTAAAGCAATTTACTATCAGGTAAGTCCCCAGGGAAAGCTGCCTCTTGCACTGTTGTCTGTTTCATTTATCCCGAAGCACATCTTCACCCAGGTTCAAGTGCATCTGTTTCAACATCTCCTTTATTTGATGTCACTTTTCAGCCACTTTTCTCCTTCCTGCTCCACTGTTTCAGTTCTCTGTTCATCTGATTTATGATGTCAGTTCTGCCAAAGCTCTTTGGCCCAGTTCTCATCCCAATTATGGAAATTTACTCCACAAAAATGGAGCAAGAGGAGTTATTCTGGTATTGCTGATACAGGAGGATCTGAATCTCAGACAGATTTATTTATTTCAATAGCATGCATGATTTTGGCAATATATTTGAATAATCAACTGCTTTCATCTAGAGTACTCAGTACCACATGTAATATTTTTAGAAGATGGATTCTGAAAAAAATCCTTCTTGTTGTAATTGTCTCTCTAACAAATGATGTCATTTGACAAACAGAAGTCACTAAAGAAGTTCCTGACAACACAGTTACAACTAGGATAGAGATGGTACTCCTTTTTGGGTAAGCCATCGAGGTGACAGGCCCACAGCAGGGAAGACTTTAAAGACTAAATTCCTTTTGAAACATTTAAAAACTATTTTGAAGCTTCCAATCTCGGGAATAAGAAGGAGACTGATCATTGCTGCCTGGAAGATGGGAAGCTAGAGGGAGGACTAGTGTAAATCCTTCAGTTCATCAACAGCAAGGTATTTTTCCATTAAATACAGCTTGCACCTTCCTTAGAGCTTCTTTTTCATCTGATATTCTGTTCACCATAGAATCATAGAATAATAGAATGGCATGGGTTGGAAGGGACCCCAAGGATCAGAGAGCTCCAACCCCCCTGACACAGGCAGGGACACCAACCTCCAGGCCCAGAGCTACACAAGGCTGCCCAGGGCCCCATCCAACCTGGCCTTGAACACCTCCAGGGACGGGGAATCCACCACCTCTCTGGGCAGCCTGTTCCAGCACCTCACCACTCTTCCTGTAAAAAACTTCCCCCTAAGATCTAATCTAAACCTTCCTTCCTTTAGTTTTAATCCATTCCCCCTTGTCCTGCCATTACCTGCTCTTTTAAAAAGTCGAATCCCCTCCTGCTTATAAGCTCCCTTCAGGGACTGGAAGGCTGCAATGAGGTCCCCCCACAGCCTTCTCTTCTCCAGGCTGAACAAGCCCAGTTCCCTCAGCCTCTCTTTGTAGGGCAGGTGCTCCAGCCCTCTAATCATCCTTGTGATGCATTTTTCTTGAAGCATCACACTTTGGCTGAAAACGCAGCGTGGCTTCTTGCCAGGTGTAATGATTTAAAGCTATTTGCATGCTTACTTGACTTGCTTTGAATGGACATAACTTCTGGGGTTTGTACCTTCAGCCTCTCACATTCCTGCAGCAGACTGTTTCCTGATACGCTCCGGGTCTCCCCAACTCCGTGCCTCTACAGGTTTAGGGGGACACAAAAAATGTGTAACCCTAGAGTGTGATGACAGCTTTTGCAGAGCATGTTGTTGACTGGTGTCGATTTGAGCAGTGATGGGTCTGTTTGGGGGGTTTATCTGTGTGCCCAGAGGCTGCCCGGGAATGCCTGCTGTGGAAGTGGTTCCCCGGCCAGCGGTGCCCTGAGTACATCTAACCTGACTCAAAAGTAGGAGGGAGAGTCTCCAGGGCTACTGGAATCCTCTGTGCATGAGATACCCAGAGAGGGAAGAGAGGCACTGGAACAGGTTGCCCAGAGAAGCTGTGGATCCCCCCTGTTCAAGACGAGGCTGGATGGGGCTTTGGGTACCCTGGTCTAGTGAAGGGTGTCCCTGGCCATAGCAGGGGGGTTGGGACTAGGTAGTCATTATGGTCCTTTGCTGTTACCATCCTACTATTCTATACAAGTAAGGGTCTGTAGACTTCCATAACTAATAAAAGGATAAATAAATGCTTTTTCTGAAGTTTGGTTGCCTGCTCAGCACACTCAGGGCAGCTTAGAGGGCAGTGCAGGTGTGGATAGGAAGCACCTGCCAACTGTACGTACAGTATAACACCAACAGATACTAGAAATATTTCAAAGCCATTCAGCTTCTCCTCTTTTCTGTGTGGATTCACTTCTTCTGGCCCTTCATGATCTCCCTGACTTTGCCATGAGTCTGTGAGGTGTTGACACTTCAGCCATGAGTTATGACAGAAGTTGTGGATCTGTGCAGTCCTGTTTTATGATGATGATTTATTGTTTGTATTGCAGTCATGCCTAGAAGCCTGAAGCAAGATCAGGGCCTCATCGTGCTAGTCACTGTATAAACACGTATTAGGAGATGGCCCTGCTCTGAAAAGACCACAAACAAAAGGTGGGAGAAGGAACAGAAACCCAGAGGTGTGAAATGCATTCCCCAAAGCAGCCCAACAATGAGTACCAGGGCAGGGAGCAGCAGCGCTCCCGTCCCTTGGTTCCTGCCTGTCTGTGTCCACGCTGGGCTCTTGTTGCCTGCTGCTCCTCCATGTCCTCTTTGCCAGGGGCTGTGCAGGGGATGGAAAACTCCTGCTTTGCAGTGCCACTGCCCATGGCCTGAAATCAGGCACATCTCTGCCTCCTCCAGCTGTGTGCCCATGGGGATCACCACTTCTGCTGCACCTCCCACGTTTTCTTTCCACTGCTTTTTCTCCATTGACCTGACAGCCATTGCTACCAACAGAGCTGTTGGTTATCACCTCCAAACCGAGCCCTGATGGCTTCATGCCTTTCCAGAGCAAAATCAAACAGGTGACTTGAAGCAATCACTGTGTTAGATACAGGTGGAAGATACCTTTGCTGCAATGGCAAGACGGCCAGAGTGCTCAACTGAAAGCACAGTGACATAACATGGGACAGCTGCATCCTACCTCCACTTACAGGGCTTGGATCTCACGTCTGGCTGTGCCCAACCCTACCCTTGCTTTGCCTTTGCAGCAGTCAGGGGATTATTAATGTGGCTTTTTCCTCCTTTTCCAGTTGTTAATGCACTTAGCATTATGACCAACACCGTTCTCTATGTATAAAAATGCAGTTTTCAGAGCTTAACCTGAAAGCTGTGAGTGTGGGCTAGCATCAGTCCTGTGTTAATATGAATTATACACTGAGAATTACTTGGAAAATGTTGTGACCTAACTCTTTTGAAGTGCAAAACTCTGTTTAGGAATGAAAAATGAGATGCAGACATGTCCCAAAGATTTTTAAAGAGGAAAAAGCCAGACTCCACTTCTGAAAATTCTTGGTTATGCCCTGTAGAAAAACAGAGGAATAAAAATACCAAGAGTTCTGCTCTGTTTCTCATGGTGAGTAGGGCTACAAGTACAGGAGTCAAGAGCAGGCAGACACGGAGATATATTAGCATGACAGGCAGGTATTAAATTGTGGGGCAGGGAGGGCTTATGAGACTCTCAGGTGCTGGCCTCCTAGAAGAAGCAGAGAATGCTGCTCCCAATGAACTTGGAAGGTGCAAACTGCGTTTAAGGGTGATGGAAACCTTTCCATGCCAGCAAGGGTCACTGTCAGAGCCACACAGGGGGCAACCTGGCCCACAGCAAGCCTCTGTCATGAGGTTTATCACCAGAGAATGACACAGCTTTTGTCTCCAGGCAGATATTCAGTCTGCCTCACAACACCTCAGCTCTCTTTTGGTCTTTTCATGAGAGAAGTTGCTTGCTCCAGCTCATACCCTCCATTAGTTTAATATTAACACCACTAGTGTGGCATCTGGGCTCAGGCAGACGTTTTCTATCTAGTCAATCTTCAGTGTAGTTCAAGAGCACAGCAAAGGGCTGAATCACAAATACAGCCAGGAATGTTTGCAAAACATAGGAATTCCTCTTTTCTTCTTGGAGCCAGGGAGTGTCCAGTCTTCCCAACCCCCACCTGCATCTTTCCCAGGCCTGCTCCATCCCTTGTGGAGTGTGTTTGTCCAGCTCTGCTCTTCAAAACACAGTACAGCCAATGCTCCTTATATCTGCATGACATGTCACCATATAATGCCATGAGGAGAGGAGATTCTCCCCACAGATGTGTTTAAAAGGTTTCCTATCACTTCATGCTTTTACATAGATGCAGATGAAGTCATAGCAAGCAATCTCTGTAGGAAGTCCCTTCTCCTGGCAAAGCGATCCACCAGCACCCTGTTCCTCATCCCCAGCTGGAACTTTGCTGCTATTTGATTCATAATGTTCTGTGGCGTCTCTGTTGCCATCCATCAGCTCGTGACTTTGATGTTTTTCTGACGTTGTCTGAGTAAAGTAGTGGTTGTTGTTTTCTCCAACTCCTTGGAAGAGGAATCACAGAATCATAGAATCATAGAATCATAGGTGTTGGAAGGGTCCTGGAGAGATCATCGTGTCCAACCCCCCTGCCAAAGCAGCTCCCCAGCTCATATTGCACAGACAGGCGTCCAGACGGGGCTGGAATCTCTCCAGAGATGGAGACTCCACCACCTCCCTGGGCAGCCTGTCCCAGGGCTCTGGCACCCTCACTGGGCAAAAGTTCTTCCCCATGTTGCTGTGGAACTTCCTGTGCTCCAACTTGCAGCCATTGCCCCTTGTCCTGTCCCCACAGACCACTGAAAAGGAGCTGCCCATTCCTCCTGCATCCCATACTTGAGATATTTATAAACATTCATAAGGTCCTCCCTTAGTCTTCTCTTCTCCAGGCTGAACAGTCCCAGCTCACTCAGCCTTTCCTCACAGGGGAGATGCTCCAGGAACTAACCATTATCATCAGCACAAGCCTTTTTGATAATGAAAATGCAGTGACTGGTGTCTACTTATCATCCCCATCCTTCTTCTTGTTGCTTTTCTTTTTTATTCCTTCTGTAAATCGGATGCAAGGGGTGGTGCTGGCCGCCTTCGCCATCAGTTAAACCACCCCCCCTCTCCGTGCCTTTGAGCAGGTGTCACACATGCTATGTACTACTGTATGCTGTGATGGAGAAGCAGCTGATGGAGAAGCAGCTCAGAATGAACTGTCAAAGAAGTCTGCTCTCACCAAACGTTTTTATGCCTTGTCTGTGTGAGCCGGCACAATCCCAACACTTTGGGCTGTGAAAGGTTTTCCTTTCCCTTTGCTCTCAGAGATGTGAGGGTGATCCAAACCTCATCAAGTGCAAGATGCAGAACAAGAAGACCAGACATTTTTATGGTGCCAGGTTTTGCTGCTTCCACTTCCTAGGGAGAGAGTCCATTTCTGACATGGCGTGTGGTCTGTAAAGCAGCTTAGCAGCAGGTCCCCTCCGGAAACCCTTCCGAGCTGAGCTGCCTGTGGGGCTTCTCTTCACTGCCTGAAGCTCAGACACCTGGTCTGCCATGAGGACTGCTGGTCAGGGCAGGGGCTGACCCCTTCTTGGAAAATGCACAGCATGAAAAGGTTTGGGGACCAGATCAGCATAGCTGATTTTTGTAGAGACATGCCCATAAAGAGCTTGGAGGCTGCACTTCTCATGGGCCGTCGGCGATGTCTTGCAGACTGGGTCACGAGCGTATCCACTGACTGCAGCCTCTGCAAGGTGGAAATGTGTGATTAAAGCCGTAAAGATAACAACATTGCTCCTAAGTGGACAAATTTAGTGCAGTGTCTGTTACTGTTAAATGGCAAAATTACAGTTGTAACAATATGGAGATGCAAATGTAATTGTGTATAACATTGTCTCATCATTAGCATCCACATAAATTTTGCGCACTGAAATTAAACACAAGCAGCTACTGCTTGACACCTGAAACATTAGCATAATATTCATGCCATATGGCTGGCATTTTCCGTTTCTTCTATCTGTCACTCTTCATCCTTGTCAGCTGCTCATGAGAACTTGCCAGATAATCTCTGCACCATTGCCAAAAATGTCTAACAGCTGGTGTGGTCCTGGTTAAACACCCCGTAATGTTTCAAACTTTACTGCTCCCATCGATGCATTAGAGAGCTGTTTCTCAGAGCAGATGTTTAGCTTTGTTTTTAAATTCACTTCAGCCTGCTTTTGTGTCAGCGGTGTGTTTTTATGCTCCATCATGCTGCTGACTTGTGTGAGATAAATGAGCTCAAAAGCAACCTGGCTCTGACAGCCTTAAAGCACATAAACCGGCGTGATAAACTCTGTGTTAAAAATACACTTGGCTGTTTGCTTTGGTACTGGACGTGGGCTCTGGGCTTGGACTTGAGCTGCAAACTTACAGAGTCCAGTTCAGACCACCTATTAGCCAAGGCTAATATATCTGAATTTTAGGTGAAGCCGTTTATTGGGTGAAATCACACAGATTATATACATTTGTTACTGCAAACGTGGCAAGCTAAAAAACCTGCTCATTGGTTACATACACTGTTTACACACAACTGATTGATTAGTGATTATAATGAGTTCTGATAAACATATCTTATAGCTAAATATTGTTAGTTTACCTTTGATGCCTAAAAACATCCGCACATCAGCTGTTTTGACCATCTTATTGTGGTTGGTTCTTAACATGTTCCATTACTCCCAAGTACCTTCCCATAACTGCTTCTTGGTTTAGGGCAGCCTGTACCCCTATCATCAAGGCCACTGTCTTTTGAGAATGTGATTATTAAGATCCTCTCAGCATGAGTAACTTTTCCTGTCTCATGGGCACACAAGGATATTGTCAGGGCCTGTGTCTTGGGAGAAGAGAGCTAGGCCACCAGCAGGCCTGCTGTCTTCCCTGCCATTCCTGTGTCCTTGTGATCCCCCTTTTAGCACAGAGTTGTGGATCTGCTCAATGTCCTTAGTGCTGCTGGCCACCAGAGCCCATATTTGTGAGTCAGAAATCATCACAAAGGGACCTATATGCCCAAAAGTGGCTCCCGAAGGACCGGAACGTTACATGGGCTTAAAGCACAAGCACTGCATAGGCATGGCTTAGAAGTCTGTCTCCCCGAAAGCTGGGGAGAGAGCAGCAGTGTCCATACCCAGGCTTCCAGCTGGAGAGCAGCCCAAGGGCCTTAAACCCACCTCTGCCTTGCAGGGTTTGCAGTCGCTGGTGGAGCAGGAGACACATTTCTGACTGTAAATATGCTTTTAAACAGTGCTAATGGCTAAACTGGGAATTCTCTAATGTCTTCTGTATGGAAATCAGTATGAACTCCAAATGTGCTGAAATCTATGTAGTTGGGTGATTTACATATTAAGATTTATCATGAGCCAGGCACATGAACACCAATGAACTAAACAAACATCCAATTTCATAACCAATCTGATTTTATGGATAGCATATGCAGTTCCCTTGGGGCTGTGAGTTGAAAAGGCTGATTTACACCTTTGGAAAAAAGGAGTCCTTGTTTTTCCATTTTGCTCTTCTTTTCCTGGATACAAGGAGTTATCTTGCCTTTTGACCCTCAGGATCCCTTCCAAATGAAGTCACTACCCAGTTAAACCACTGGGTTGAATTTTGAGATGCTGTGATGGAGGGCATTTACTGAGAAGCTGCTAGGACATCCTTCTGTCCCCCAGTGGGTTTGCAGGGACAAAAACAGAGACTGGAGAGTGTGAAGAGAGGAGACTTCGCCCATCCAGAAGCTGGCAATTTGATCCTGCTAGTCTGCTTTACCTCATAGATAGTGACCTCAAACTTGTCCTTCTCACCCAGAAGCATTTTAGTTTGTGCTGCCTTTTGGCATAGGACGCTGAATCCAGCCTCCCTTGTTTTGGTTGCTGTACAGGCACACAAAGGAAAGGTGACAGCTGCCTGAATAAGCTTCTCATCTAACACAAGGCAAGAAATAGAGGTATGGACTGGCAAAGAGTGCCACTAACTATATAGATAGGTTTGTGCTATAGGTAGTGGTCTCAGCATCCTGTCACCATCAGTGATAGCCTCACTTTTGCTATGTGGGATGCATAAACATTGGATATTCCAGATAGTTGCTTGTTCCTCTCGTTTTCCTCATCTCTGCACGTGCAGATCTACTCAGATGGAAGAAGTCTTGGCAGGAGAGTCATGGGCTGCATATATCAGAAGAGAGATTTGCACAGTTTTTATTCTTTGCAGATGTTCCCGCCCTTGTACTGCATCCCTGGAAATTACCCATCTTGGATAATGGATGGAATTAGATTAGAAACAAGACAAGATGCAATTACTCACTGAGGACGAAATGGATAAACTGGTAAAATGGGGCCTGCAGCTGGGCCTGTCAGCATCTGGTTTGTGTGCGTGCAGAGGAGTCACAGAGGATTTTATCCTTGGCATTAGCTGTAATAGGATAAACATATTTTCTGTTTATTGTAATACAGCATTTTACCCACATTAAAAATTATTACTGGGCCATCACCTATCACAAAACAGTGGGTACCACTTATTCCAGTAAGGTGGTATCCACGTGAAGTCCCCCAAGTTGTAAAAAACTGTGATTACAATGAAAATAATCTTTATCTTTTATGAGGAATAAAGAAACTTCCTTAGGGCAGAGAACTGCATCAGGATGCTCATAACACCTCATGCTGAGGAATCCAGTGCAGGGATGAATGTCAGCCCACTCTTTTCTTGGTCCAGACTTGGCGCTTTTCCAGAGGATGACCTTAAAGAAGGAAGACCCTCACCACCAGTGTCTGCAAGTTCATTCCTGAAGTATACAAGCAAATGAGAAAATTTTAATTTGTTTAGGTAATTGGTACATCTTTTTAAATTGTTTTAAATGATTCTTTAGGCATTTAGATGATACTGAGTCAGGCCACTGGATTAGTATAAGGCCATAAAAGAGGTATGACAGAGCTGAGAACACAGATCATAGAATCATAGAATCATAGGGGTTGGAAGGGACCTGGAGAGCTCATCGGGTCCAACCCCCCTGCCAAAGCAGCTCCCCAGCTCATATTGCACAGACAGACGGGGCTGGAATCTCTCCAGAGATGGAGACTCCACCACCTCCCTGGGCAGCCTGTCCCAGGGCTCTGGCACCCTCACTGGGGAAAAGTTCTTCCCCACGTTGGTGTGGAACTTCCTGTGCTCCAACTTGCAGCCATTGCCCCTTGTCCTGTCTCCACAGACACTGAAAAGGGGCTGCCCATTCCCCCTGCATCCCATACTTCAGATATTTATAAACATTCATAAGGTCCCCCCTTAGTCTTCTTTCCTCCAGGCTGAACAGCCCCAGCTCACTCAGCCTCTTCTCACAGGGTAGATGCTCCAGGCTCTTCATCATCTTTGTAGCCTCCTCTGGACTCTCTCCAGGAGATCCCTGTCTTTTTTATCCCAGGGAGCCCAGAACTGGACACAACACTCCAGGTGGGGCCTGACCAGGGCAGAGTAGAGGGGGAGGATCCCCTCCTGTGACCTGCTGGCCACAGTCCTCCTGATGCCCCCCAGGATCCCATTGTCTCTCTCAGCCCCCAGGGCACACTGCTGGCTCATGGCCAACCTGTCATCTACCAGGTCCCCCAGGTCCTTCTCCACAGAGCTCCTCTCCAGCAGCTCATCCCCCAGCCTGTCCTGATTCCAGCAGTTATTCCTTCCCAGGTGCCAGACTCTCCACTTGCTTTTGTTGAACCTCATCTGGTCTCTCCCTGCCCAGCTCTCCAGCCTGTCCAGGTCTCTCTGGATGGCAGCGCAGTGTCCTGTGTGTCAGCCACTCCTCCCAGCTTTGGAAGGGGTACTGCGCTCCCACACATTTACTTGTGAACGCACTCATGGGCACAGGGAGGTTTTGAATTCAGCAGTAAGGAGGGAAACTGGGAAACTTTTGCTAATGAATATTCATGCCTGGTTTGGGGGGGGTTCTGTTGGTTTGGGGTGGGGGTTGTGTGTAAAATCCTTGGCCTATTTTGTTGCAATTATTTTACTTTATACATGGTAATTGAGGGTAAGAATTCAGCACTATGCTACAGCCCTGAAACCCAAGATGTCGCTAATCAAACTATGATGTTCTGCTGCAAAAATATGACTAAAAAAGAATGACATAAGTAGATGTTCCTGGAGGCAAAACATGTAGTACAGTGCAGCTTGTTACTTAGTAATGTAGCACACATACATGCAGTTGTAATCCATCATTGTTACCACCACCTCGAACTGGATTATAACCAACTTGTACGGTCACAGAGGCAGCTGTGATCCCAGGCAGTAAGTTCCTTCCAGCTTGGGCCATCACAAATCTGCCATTTGTGGTGTTCCATTTGTATTCTCTAGTTTATGAATGTGAATCATAGAATCATAGAATTGTAGGGGTTGGAAGGGACCTGGAGAGATCATGGGGTCCAACCCCGCTGCCAAAGCAGCTCCCCAGCTCATATTGCACAGACAGGCGTCCAGACGGGGCTGGAATCTCTCCAGAGATGGAGACTCCACCACCTCCCTGGGCAGCCTGTCCCAGGGCTCTGGCACCCTCACTGGGGAAAAGTTCTTCCCCATGTTGGTGTGGAACTTCCTGTGCTCCAACTTGCAGCCAGTAAGTTGTTGAGTAGTTGTCAGATAAAGTCTAGCTGTTCCACATCCAGCATCTTTCCCAAAGGAGGCATAATTGGTACACAAAGTATTAGATTTGACACATATTTTGCAGGGATCACTAGCAGAATGTGCAGTGGAGGGTTTTAAGGAACGGACTTGCTCTTGATATTCATGGTGCTTCAGAGTTTTGGGGAATCCAGTGTCTAACCCAAGGAGTCTGTGTCTTACAGGAAAAGCCTTTGAACAATGTGTTTCAGAATTTCCCGACTCACTCCCTGAAAGATTTTGAGTTGCTTCTTAGAAATAACTTCATTTTATAGACCCATTTGCATGGGACAAATGGGTAAACACTGCGATCTATTTTCCTGCCCTTATTTTTACTTAATGTTTCATGTTTCTATTGGGATTAGGACTATCCCATGACACAGAAAGGACACCATCACTTTCTGTGGAAAACAAAACACAGTCTTCTGACAAATAACACAGTAATTGTTTTGCATTTTAAGCAGACATTGCTCTGAGATATCTGAAAGACTTAGAGAAAGGGGTGTATTCGTGCAGTGAAGCTGACATTATCAGGTGTTGTATATGAGAAATGTCATTTATGAGTTGTCACACAGCTGTTATTAAGAGACTATTCAGCAGAACACAGTACATCATAGTGACTGTCACTGCACTCGCTGCAATCACCAAACAACCAGGCAGAGTTAAACAGAATGTTTCTTTTGCTTTCAGGACAAACTGCACTGATGGTTTATTTATTTGATGTATTCATTGTGTTTAGGCATAAGCTAGTTCCAGAGGTGCAGACGTGCAGCACGGTGCCTGCCAGGTGGGACGGGCAGCAGTCAAGCTGGCTGGGAAGCTGAGTCCTTCACAATTCACCAGCATGGCTGGGGGTGAGGAGATCAGGGTGCTGGCTCTCCAACCGTGGTCCCCCTCATTTCCCTACCAGCAGTTTTGGAGGACAGGGTCTGGCAGCTCTAGACGGTCTACTGGTCTCTCTGGGCAGGATGTGAATCCAGCAGCTTTCAGAGCTGCTCCTCCCTTGCTGTCTCCCCCCACAGCCTCTGGGACAGGGTCCCTTGCTGTCCTATTTCCCTGCAGCATCTTAGAAACACTCAGGTATCTCCCTTCAGTGACACAGCACTTAGAGCAAACAGAATCATAGAACCAGAGAATCAAGGGGTGATTTCAGTTGGAAAGGATCTAAAAAATCATTTAGTTCCAGCCCCCTGCCATGGGGCAGGGACACCCTCCACTCTCCCCTCTTTTAGTCTGAAGCCATTATCCCTTGTGATGTCACTCCATGCCCTTGTAAACAGTCCCCCTCCAGCTTTCCTGTAGGCCCCTTCAGGTCCTGGAATATAGATTGGAGTTACTCCATGGGCTTCCCCACAGCCATAACTACACCAGGTATTAGAATGCACACAGACAATTGAAAGTTAGCCCTGTTAGACTTTCAGGGATTCACTGCTTGAACCCCCTGAAAATATCTTAAGGTCACATACAGCATTCGGCCTGCTAGGCCTACATCCTCTAGTCTCTCCCTGGGTTGAACTCCCATTGACTTTAACCTGCCCAGCCATATCCTTTCAAGCCAGCCTCCCCCAATTACTGCACCACGTGCAGCTCTGCTGGACCTCTAAATCTTTCAAGAGGTTTGTAATACGGTGCATTCCCTAAAGAAGGTTTGGAAGGAGTCCAGGGAACAAGGCTAATTTAGGAGATGGGAGAATACATCTTCTGAAGAAATGGCTCCAAGACCTTAACATGTTGGGCCGTGAAAAAGGAGCAGGTGAGATGATAGGATTTAATTACAGTGTACAAGTACCTAAGGGGGCAAACATAGAACTAGGTCTGAATGTATAGCAAAAAGGTAAAATATGAGGTCAGGAGCTGAAATTGCAGTGTATTTCTCTCAGCAGAAGGCTACTCTGTGTAATGATCTGGCAGAAAAACAGTGAAAACTACTAGTAGATGCAGTAACCTGTTTATTTCTGCAGTGATGCAATCAGGTTGCCCCACTTCTGGGGTTCTTGGCAGTCACAAATGCCTCTTTGGCTCTTTTTCTGTGTTGTTTGGTGTTTCAGTATACTGTGCTATGGGTGGGGCGAGGTGGTGGTGTTTATGTGTCTTCAAAGCTGAGCTTCTGGAGGTTTAAAAACAGAGGCAGCATTGAAAGGGTAACTGTAAGAAATATGCAACTATTTTTTTTTCATGAGACGATGTGAAGGTTTCCAGACATCACATTGTAGGCCTTGCAAAATGGCGTAGCTCCACCTACGGCCTGGTGCTGCAGAAGAAACACAGCACCAGGTGCAACTCTGATGAACTTCTGGCAGGTGAAAAGGAAGGTTCTGGCGACATTGAAATAGGGATGTGGCACTGGGGTAAATGGGCATTCCACCCTATTGACCCTTTTCTTAATTATGTAGCAGGGGGAAAATGAAATGGCTAATCTGGAAACCGAGTACAGCTCGTGAAGCACAAATTTAGGCTCCCTTTAAAAAAAAGATAAAGGTGTTTCTCCACTAATTTGAAATGGCTTGCTTTTTAAGTCTTCAATTCATTTGGTGCAGGAGATGGCCCAGTTTCAGCTAGTGCCTCCACCTCTGAAAAATGTCAGGGCACATGGAGGCAATTGGGACAGTGGTCTGTCCCTTTGCAAGCTGAGTAGCTGTTTTCACCCATTTCCAGTCACTTAATCATCTACTAATGAAAAAGCTGCTCAGAGAAAAGGTTAACAAGAGATTTAAGTTGGATTTACAGGGCATCAGTAAGCAGGTTATTATTTCAGTCTGCATTTGCGCTGCATGTTTCCAAAACAATGTTCAGATTTGATTTATTTAGCAGAAGTGCAAGAAAATAATGAGTGAGGCAGCAGTTCTTTCTGCCAACATCTCTGGGTATGCTCTGCACATTTACCTTTTTTAATGGAAAACTTCCTGTTGACAAGCTAGACAGTCTAATCCCAAATCTACATAGCACCTGTAGATTAATTGAAGATGGGACATGCCTAGAACAGTTAAGTTCTTCAAAGGTTCCTGATGAAGTGCTGAGACTTTGATTGCTTCCTGTAGCATATCAGAGCGCTGTGTTGGTCCCCTCTTGAAATTGAGATGCTCCTAGATCAACCAAACACACTCTGGAGACTGCTTTGGGTCTCTCCTGGTAGAACATGTGGGGTTTGGCTTGGGTAAGCCTGGTGAGATTTATCTGGGCAACACAGACAAATTCTCTTTAGCAGTTGTCTTATGCTCCTTGTGTTGTCCCCAGAGACAGTTGGACTCAGCTAACATGCAGCTCATTTTGAATTAAACATTGAAAAAATGATCATACAGACTGTGCCTAATGGGACCTGTTCCTAAATTTGGACTGGTGCATAGCAGAAATCATAGTTTATATCCTACAAGAAATGTGAGCAATTTAAAATATATTTTATTGCTGCTCAAGATGGAAACAAATTGGTTTCTTTCTTCAAAGCAGGGATTCCTGAAAGAATTAATATTAAAAACTATTTTAGTTTCAAATTATTTTCTGTTGTTTCAGAAAAGGTATTTTATGGTAAAATGTTTCTGTAAAATAGTTAAAAAATAAGAGAAGAACTAGAGTATTTGATCTATTATGTCATACTACATACACCATGCCAGAGTAGCTGTACACAAACATAAACTAACTTTCAAAACTTCAATTTTTTTCCTACTTCAAAACAGGTGAGGGGTTTTTTGGGGTGAAATAATTTTGCTCCCAGTTTAAGGAGAAACAAAATTAAAGAAAATGGCTTTGAGGAGCTTTAGTTTTGCTCCCATCTCACCTCCTTGCATTTTTTCCTCAGCTGAGTCTTCTAGCTATACTAAAAATATGAATCCTTTTTATTTTATTTTGCAGCTCAGATTGATTAATTCCCTGGGCAGACTAGTCAATAAACTGAATAATGCAGCAATGACATTTTTTCTACAAAAAGCTCAGAGTACCACTGTGGATTGCTTTATGAGATGATATATCTATAAGATCTAGTTATATTAATCAACTTTAACAAAATACAACCAGACAGCACAGCTGTAAACATGCCAAACCAAGACTGTGTGAGCCTCAGCAGAAGGCACACCTCAGCAATCTATTTTGCTCTGATTCACCATGAGGGTTTAATCCTTTGTTGTTGTTTTTGTTGCTCTTTGGTGTGGTATCATCTGAAGAACTGTCTTAAATAACCACATTAAATAAGAGCAGAGTAGCTAAGGGAGGAGAATCACATCTCTGACCCAAACTCTTCTCACATAAGAAATTTTAAATTCAGTTACTGCTATTCCTTTTCCCTCTATAGTTTATTTCATTCAGGAAATTGGTTTACATCATGCTAGCAAAAGAGGTTTGTTGAGAACCCTTTTTTGCCAAAAGAATCACAGAGTCACAAGGTTGGAAAAGACCTTTGGAGATCATCAAGTCCAACCATTCCCATCCTAAGCTAAACCAGATCCCTAAGTAACTCAGCTACCCTTTTTTTGAACACATCCAGGGAAGGTGACTCAACCCCCTCCCTGGGCAGCCTGTTCCAGGCCCTGACAACTCTGGCAGGAAAACATTTGTTTCTAATGTCCAATCTGTCCCTGCCCTGGCACAGCTTCATGCCATTGCCCCTTGTCCCATCTCCTGTCCCCTGGCTGAAGAGACCATCGCCCACCTCTCTGCAACCTCCCTTCAGGTAGTTGCAGGTGGTGAGAAGGTCTCCACTCAGCCTGGTTGCCCTTCTCTGTACTCGCTCCAGGACCTCAATGTCCTTCTGATGGTGAGGAGCCCAGAACTGGACCCAGCACTCCAGGTGTGGCCTCACCAATGCCCAGTCCAGGGGCACAATTACCTCCCTAGACCTACTGGCCACACTGGTTTTGATACAAGCCAAGATGCCATTGGCCTTCTTGGCCGCCTGGGCACACTGCTGGCTCCTATTCAGCCTGCAGTCACCCAACACCCCCAGGTCCTTCTCTGCCTGACAGCTCTCCAGCCAGTCTCCCCCAGCCTGTAGCGCTGCAGGGGGTTGTTCTGTCCCATGTGCAGCACTCTACACCTGGCCATGTTAAACTTCATCCTGTTGGTTGCATCACTCTGGTGAATATTTCACTGGGTTTTTGGGTTTGGGTGGTTTTTTTCCAAGACTGAACATGGTGACAGTCTTGAGATTTACTTCCCAAAACGTTCTGCAGGTAAAAACCAATCTTGTTTCTGGTCACACATTACTTCAGATGAAGGGTAAAATTTGCTGTAACATTTAATTCTAGAAGTTCTAAGGTGCAAAATGTTCTAAGAATTATATAGACATTTCTCTTGTTTCCTACAAGTAGATTGCTATTTTGAAGTACTTTATGTGGTCTTGGAAAAGAGGAACAAACATGGAAATGGCCCTGAGTAGCTAGAATTTTTGTCATTTGATTAAATGGGGTTTAATTAATTTCTGGCTGAGAATAAATGGTTCATCAATCTTCAAAACAGATTGGAAATTCTCTTAAGAAGAAAGAATCATACTAAACACACAACAGAAAAATCTGGGGTTGCAGTGACCTATCAACACTTTAAAAATGCTTACTTTAGGTGGTGGAAGGAGTTTGGATGAGCAAAACAATTCAAGTCTCCCCTAAGTGAAACTTCTATATAAAAAGCATAAGGCCAGCAACTAGCTAAGTGCTCTTCCAAAAAGATCGCTGAAAACATTTGCACTTATATTTTTTACTTCTTGTTTTTTGATTCCCCCTGAATTTAGGGTGGCCCAAAACCCCACAGCATCCTAATAATGTCTTTTTAGCACTGAGGCATAGGCTGGCAATGCTTCTATGCTGAAAGCTTTATGCTGTTAAAGCTTCTTAAGCTCTAATGCTTTTTAAAAATGATCCCTGATGTGACTAAAATTAGTAGTCTGTGATGTATCAGTAACCCTCCAGCCCTCAACTACCTTCAGTTAGGGGGCTAGCTGGCCAATCCTTGTGTTTATATGTGCTCATCACAGTCTGCTTTCTGTATGGCTGGTTGTGCTTTGCGTTGTTGTTTGTGTTGTGTCATGGTCAGAGGTTTAGGTTGCAAGTTCCTATTCATAGAATCACAGAATGGCATGGGTTGGAAGGGACCCCAAGGATCACAGAGCTCCAACCCCCCTGCCACAGGCAGGGACACCAACCTCCAGGCCTGGAGCTACACAAGGCTGCCCAGGGCCCCATCCAACCTGGCCTCGAACACCTCCAGGGATGGGGCATCCACCACCTCTCTGGGCAGCCTGTTCCAGCCCCTCACCCATTCCTGTGAATTACCTGTGCTTTGCCCAGTAAGGAACTGGTACTTTATATAGGTCCCTGGCCCTCCCACAATATAAATAACATTTTTTTTATACATTGGCACAACTCCTTTGAGTCTAAGGAGGTGTCACAGGAAGAAGCAGAGATTTCATCATGAAAAAATCACGGTTTCTGAAGCGTGGCTTTCTGTGAGATGTTATCCTGGGAAAGCAGGGATTGTGTTCTGAGAATTCTAGTGGTATTTTTAATCCATTTCAACCCAGTGTTAGACACATTCTGGATCTTGTAAGGTATTGACATAGCAGCAAAAAAAAAACCCCAATCCTGCCTTAGGCCACGTTTTCTAAACCACAGATCCAACTGCAGATATGATGCTTTTAGTAAATTGACAGAGGGAGCTGTAAGAGTGGTGTGGATGATTCATATTATTCCTCTGGGCAAAGTCCCAGCCCCGTCTCTGAGTCAGCTTTGGTGTTCCCTTATCAGGAGGCAGAGCATTGTTAGAAAACACCATTTTGGGGCTAAAGCAGCTCTTGTGCTGTAATAGCCCTCTGGCATTGACACACACTTAGCTCCCTTTAACAGGGAACCTCCCTGTGCGTGCCAGCTCCACCCAGAGCCCTGCTTGTGAGTCCTCTCTGCGTCATACCTGAAGTTTTGCTTGAAGATGACTTTTTAACCTTTCCTTTTTTGTCTCACTACATTTTGGCTGTTAGTACTGACAGTCAGTGATTTAACCAGGTTGTGGAGAAACATGCTCCCTGTATTTTACTGTTTTTATTTTACTTTTGATCTTCCTCTGTACTTTCTTCCTTGCCCCAGATGCAGTATCTTTCTGCTGTGCTTGTTTCCACACTGATTAACTCATCTTCTACATATCTTCCCTTTTGGCTCCCAGTTTTACCAGTGCTGCCTGTATGTTGGCTTCCCTTGTGTGTTTAAGTCTAAAAACAGCCCTGCTGGTTTGCCTGGAATGGAAACTCAGGCCTGGTTAGCAAAAAGACTGGAGGCCATCTGCAACCACTACTCTGGCTCATTTGCTTTGGCTACACTCCTGTAACAGTGTGGGAGTGTGGGATGTTGTGTTCCCCTCCACATCCTGCCAACCCATCCATCCCACAGCAAGAATAGAATCATAGAATGCATTACTTTGGTAGGTCATCTAGTCCAAACCCCCCATAGTAAGCAGGGAAATCTACTCAAGATCAGGTCACTCAGAGCCCCATCACACCTAACCCTGAATCATCACCATCATCCCTGACCCACCCAGGGATGGGGTCTCCACTACCTGTCTGGGCAACCTGTTCCAGTGATCTACCACCCTCATATTGAAGAATTTTTCCTAATATCCAACCTAAATCTCCCCTTTTTGAGTTTGAAACCATTACCCCTTGTCCTACTGCTACATGCCTTCAGGAACAGTTCCTCCCCAGCTTTCTTACAGGCACCTTTCAGGTATTAGAAGGCCGCTATAAGGTTCCCCCTGGAGCCTTCTCTTCTCCAAGCTGGACAAACCCAACTCTCTCAGCCTGTCTTCATAGGAGGGGTGCTCCAGCTCTTTTTGTGGCCCTGTTCTGGACATGCCTCAACAGGTCCATGTTCTCCTTGTCTTGAGGGCTCCAAAGGTGGACACAGTACTCCAGGAGAGGTCTCACCAGAGCAGAGCAGAGCAGAGGGGCAGAATCACCTCTCTCAGTCTTCAGGCCACACTTCTTATGATGCAGTCCGTGGTGACTTATGCTTATCATCCCAGGCTGTAAAGCAGGACCTATTTCTGAGAACAACTTCTCTGCTTAATGGCATTTACGGTAGATCAATCCATTAACCCAGAAGGGATGATGCTTTAATGGCATAAGCAAAGGAGACTTCTTGTTGATTGCCTAGAACCTGGAACCTTTTGTTTCTGCACCCTCAATCTGAAATTCTGCTCCTGGTTTCCAGGAAAGTCCATCAGCCACCAGGCTGCTCAGAGAGGTGGTGGAATCATCCATCCCTGCAGATGTTCAAAAAATGTGTAGATGTGGCACTTCAGGACATAGTTTGCTAGACATGGTGGTGTTGGGTTGATGGTTGGCCTTGATGTTCTTAGAGGTCTTTTCCAGCCTTAAAGATTTTGTGATTCTATGTGCATCATCTGGCCTGGCACAGTTTTCCTGTCAGCACCCTGCTGAAAGGGACGAGATTTACAGGGCAAAGGCTGGCAAGCAAGATTGTACTGGGGTCTTTGGCCTGTTGTGGGAGGAACCTCTCTGGAAAGAGAGAGTCCCATGCTTTGCTCTTTGCTCCCAATACTTGTTTTTTTGCATTTTCTTTGTGACACTGAGACTCAGAGACTTTCTAAGTTGATGTGAGCTCACCCATTCTCTGGCCTTAGCAGTGCCAGTAGAGTGTCAGATCTCTTGAAGTAACATAGAGCTCGAAAACACCAACCTTCACTCTAAATCCAAAGCATTTCCCTGGAAAAGGAAGCCGCCTTTTCTCCCCACAGGAGCCCTCCCCCCAATCCCTCCCTTGCCATATTAGACATTTCCACTCCTCCATTCTTTCCCTTTAGTCTTTATCCTCACTTTACAAGTCAAGCTAGAGACACAAAAGGCCTAATACCAGATGCCTTGTTCGTGTACACTGAGCTCACAAATGCACGCTGGAGGCACCACCAGAGTCAGACAGCTTGGCTTGCCAAGAGGCAGAGCTGCCTGGGCTTGCCAGCAGGCAAAGCTGCCTGGGCTGCCTCCTCCCTGCCTGCAGGCTGCCTGGAGAGGTGCTCCTAGAGCTGATGGGAGGTCATGGACCCTGCAGTGGGGCAGCAGCTCGCTCTTGCCTGACCAAGCAAGGCTACGAGGACAGTGGAGGACAATCCTATTCCTGCTTGCAAGGTGTCATTCACTGCAGAGCATCACCCATCCAGAAAGGGGAGCATCAGGAGGTCCAGCCTGTTTGGCATAGGTAGGACAAATGGCTGGGAATGTAAAGGGGGAAATGAGTGGGAATGGGGTGTTAAGTGTCTGGCAGAGGACAAGCCTCAGGCAGATGGAGGTGAACAGCTGTATTTTGTTGGGAGAGATTTTGGGAAGAGCTTGGGGTTCATTCTTTTTGTGTTTCAACTTTTTTCTCCTATTCTGACTCCCTAATTTTTCATCCCCCTGTAGCAGACAGACATCTGGTCACATCTCTTACTGCCACAACCCTTTCTGCCCTAATAGCTTCACCTTTCTGGCCTTGAACCTTTCCTTGAGCAGAGGCTGCTATTGCTAACTGTTAGGAAGACATAGAGTGGAAAAGTATAGCTTGATAATGGGGATCACACAGCAAAATCCCTTTCCAGAGTCTGGAAAGGACCAAGAGAAAAGGTATACAAATCCTGTGGCTCAGAATCTTCTACCAGGCTGTTAAACAGAAGGATTTGGTAAGCTGACAGATGTGTTACTGAATAGTGGCTGCATTTTACTCTCTTCCCCTCCAAAAGCTTAATGATGAAATTCCTCCCTGTAAAAGTTGGGTGTTTTTATTATTATTCTCAAGATGTGAAATTACTTTGATAGCAGGAAGATAGTTGCAATTCCCTCTCTGGCTAACTTGGTTAGATACTAAATCACAACCATGAAGTGAATAGATCTTGGTCCCTTCCAGTATTCAGCATGTACCTAGCAGTAATGTCTACAGTGCTCGAGCTTGCAGAAAAACAACTCTGCAAGAGAGAGAAAGCTGATGTTTAGCAAATGTCAGAAGAAATGGCAGCATAAATTAGGCTCTAAAGCCAGATGTTCATTTCAGTGTAGCTGGCTACTTGAACTTCTTCTGCAAGATGAACAATTTGAGATTTTTCTGAGTTTCTAGAGGCAATGCTTTTGATTTGAAAGCTTTTTAGTCTGGGTGGGAAGGTGAAGAATATAAAGGGAGATGCATAGGAGCCAAAGAAAAGGCTACAAAAACAGCACAGTGAAAAACCTCCAGTACTTTTAACTCCAAAGAACACTCAGTTTTACTTTACACCTAGCACGCAGTGCCTCATCCTCGGCTTCAGAAGGTGTTTGCCTTCTCTCTTTCGGTGTTTACTTCTGCTGCCCCAGCCAATTTCCCAAACCAGAGACAATTCTGTCCATCAGGTGCCCCTGCAAGGGGTTTCTAAGCTCTTCTGCACTTCTGTGGGGAGCAATTTATCACGTATCTTTTGGTAGAGGGGAGGGGGCAAGCAAATTAATATGCATTTAATTCAGCATCGCCCACTGTTCCTGGTTAAACGTGGAAGCATTTTGTGTGAGAGGTTCCTGAGAGTCCTACTGGCTGTTACTGGAGTAAGAGTGGCTGAATTTGTAACAACAGGCATGCAAGTATGTGACTGCTTATCCTCAGTGTCTGTCTTCTGTTTAGCAGAAGCTCCTCAAATATGTGCTCGTGGCGCCCACCCCCTACAGATGATGCTGCACAAAATAAAGCCATAAACTCCTCTTGAAGCAGATGGAACAGGAGAATTGTGAAAAATCTTGAAATTGCCATTGTTTTCTGTCTTCAATTACCTGGTGAAGTACCCATCAGAGTAAAGGGAAAATGGAAATCTTGCCACACAAATGTTAATTTGAGATGAAATGGTGTCTGGTAAGAAGCATTTAGGCTGGGCAGTGTTTAACTAGTTGCCACTGTCAAATTGGAACACAGTCCATACATGTGAAGGAACTTTCACAGTACCTTTTCAATACTTCTTTCCTCTTAAAATACAATTTCCTCAGTTTGGTGGGCATCTCCTCAGTAGCATTTAAGGTGCCTCTGAAGTGCTGCTTCCATATGCAGTTCCTGACTGACACCACCACATGAAAACTTTCCCCAGACAAGTCCTGACATTAGTAGGCCAGTGTTTTATCTTGCTGGACTAGGTGGAGGTTCAGAACTCAACGAGTGATTTTGAGCACCCCAGAATACTGATGCTCTCTTCACCTTGGAGGTTGGTTGGTGCAGATTGGTGGACATTCCTGTTCTCCCAAGTTTCTGTGTTGTACAGGGGAATGGAGGGTGGTGGGGGAGCTTTGTAGCAGTAAACACAGAGTAAATAAATGCACTGGCACTCCACAACTTGCTCTGAGGAAGGAAACTCAACAATACCTCAGGTAGAAGCTCATAAAAACCTACTTGTCTGTACCCTCACTGGTATGATGTTTGTTTAGGATACTTTCAACTATCTTTGGAATTGTTTATGCAAGTTAACATTTCTTTACTTAACTGAAGGTTACCTATGACAAGAATTCACTAAAAATGTGATGCTGCCAGGTAGGCACCTTATTACAATTAAAGGGAAACAGGCATTTTCAGAATCACACAAATGCAGATAAATATCTCACACAGAAGCATGTGCAAACAATGCTAATTACTTATCACAGCACGCAGTCACAACTTGGCATGGCTTATTTTACTGTTGCCCTTCCTACATTGACACCTCCTTGGCCATCCTTCTCATCTGCAGGGTGAAGCAGGAAGCCACAGGCTACAAAACTGTAGGATCACATCATTAAAAAACATACTGTAAAATATATATATATATATATTCAGTGGGAACAAGAGGAAGGTGGGTGGGCATTGGTCCTGTACTTGTAAGTCTCTCACTGTAACAGGCAAGGACTCTAAAATCACAGCCCTCCTGATGATCTACAGGGATGATGGCAGTAGTGTGTTATAACAAACACAGGTGGAGTACATCCCAGACTCTCTCATAAGCAGAGTCCTTGTGTGATTCTTGGCTTATGTGCTGATAATTACCATGTGGGATTTTAGGGGTTTAGAATATAAAATAATAGGTTCAAATGTGATAGAAAAAGGCTACAAAGTGTTGTGGTTTAGCATGAAACCAGGACAGGATGTTAAGAGGTGTTATATTTTTGTATATTTGTACCAATTCTGACTCTGACCAAGATAGTTAACTTTCATCTGCCTGAGCAACAAACATTTTAAATAAATTCAAATCCTCATTTGCCCATTTATTTCTTGTCATGCAGCCTATTTCCTGAGCTCAGAGCATGGCTCTTCCAAGCCATGGTACCTGAGGGTACCATGTTTTGGGAAGTGGCACAGCTGTTTTCCCACTTACCACATGCACTTCACTTTGTTTCCTACAAGGGGCTCTACTTTTTTCCAAGAAAGCCTGAGAGCAGCTCTGCTTCTCCTTGCTTTGGGGCATCATCTTGCCAAGCAGTGCTTGACTCAAGCCACACAGCCTTACAGCTAACGATACACAGTGCCTTTGTGGCTGCAGGCCACAAGGTGTGGTGATGAAAGATGAACAAGACCAATGCCATGTTTCCCCCCCCCAAAAAAAAACCCCACACTGTTTATTTACAGCAGTTTAAGGAAAGAGAGAGGTGGCAGCGAGGAACCTGTCAGCAGTAAGCACCCTGCTGTGGGTGCCTGGAGGTCATGGCATGGCTGATCCCTGCCACTCTTCCTGGCTGTGGGTGGTTTGTGATTGCTGGCTGGCTGAGGTGGACAGGGAGGTGTGTGTTTCATACAAGTGCCTCCCCTGCCATCGCTTTGGCTCAAGGAGCCACCGTTGCATTGGTGACCGTCTCTTAGGATTTTGAAGCTTCTCCTGAGGACAGTGGGGACTTACACTTGCTTTAAGAAACCAGCCAGGGAGAGATTGATGTTGTGAAGCTGGAACATTTGTCAGTGCATAAATGATGCCTTTGGAGAGGCACACATGAGGCTGATCTTTTTCCCATGGCCTGTTGAAGATCCAGTCCTTTTGAGGTATGTTGTGATAAAAATACCCAACTTTTTGGCCTTATACTGGAGCATTTGGGGCAGAAGGCAGTGAGAGCATAAACTGAGAACATTTATTTGACCAGAAAGCTAATGAGACTTGAAAATACACCTATTTACTTGTTTTTCTGCTCTTTAACAATAACCAATGTGGCAATTACTCCTCGTTGTTCAGAACGATTTGATACCTCATGTGACAGATACATGACAATGCTTCCTCCTGGTATGATTTACAGCGACTTGAGGTCTGCACCCATGAAGATCTGGTTTGCTGACAGACCTTTAATTCATGCTGTGGTGGTACAGACACCTTGAGCCATAACAGAGTCTCTGTTAAGTACATGCAGCAGGCACAAATGAACACACAGGCATCTGTAAGGAGTGGGAAATGAAAATGAATCTCTGGCCCTTGGAAAGCCCAGTCAAGGCCACTGGTCTTTTTTCTCATCTGAAGGGGAAAAAAATCAATCCAATTTTGCTCATCTCTGATACCTGAATTGATGACTTATCTGCAGCACCCTGAAGGGAAGAAAAATCTCACTTAGGTTAACACAACACACCCTATGCTCGTAAAAAAAAAAGAGGATGAAAAACACTTTCTATCTGTCTGGGAGGTTAATATATCTGAATAGAGCTGCAGAGGCCCTTGCCTTGTGGGAGGAGGGTGTTGACTATTTGATTGAATGCTTTTATGCTGCCTAGAACCTGGAAATAACCGATCTGCTTGTTTAAAGAGCTCCATAACAGGGTTTGCATCAATATTCTGTTTCCATGGGAATCAGATTAATTGAATTTCATGTTCTGTGTGAGCTTCATCCTGCCAGGCAGTGGACATCCCCTTCGATTAAGATTTCTTCTTATCCTTTGGTTTTATTCATTAAAGCTTGGAAAGAAATGGCTTATGTAGGAAAGGAAAATTAGGAAAATGTAAGAAATACATTGGCTGCACTTTTGCTTTATATACTGCTTAGTCTGGGTATAAAGTCAGAGTTTCAGGTATTTTTCTCTACTCCAAATTTCTTTCTGGAAAAAAAATGCCCAGCTCATTCTTTATTTGGGGACCCTGCTTCAGGTGTAGTGACCCTTTAAAATTTCCAGCAGCATCCACTATTGGTTTGTACATTTTTTAGTTATTTGCTGCTTCATTTCACAAAGCCATGTGGAAATGTGATTTTATTCTGTGTAAAGGAAAGGCATGACAGGTAAAGAAAATCCAAGGAAGTCTCAGAGGAGAAATTTATGCTCTAAGAAATCAAACTTGTGGAGGGTCCACAGAAGAGGTTCAAAAATAATTGTTGAACTTGACATCCATCCATTGAAGGTGCCATGTACAGACCTCTTGAGTCAACTGTTTGGAAACCCTAAAAAAGCTGTATCACAGCAGTATACCTCAGCTTCACTGCTGTGTTAGTGGTGAGACCTCAGCTAGTCAGCTTAAAGCTAATTTAGATATTTTTAGACTACATTTGTTACATCACTTGGAATGTTTATTTGTTCGAGTTTATCTAAAAAGGAGAGATGTTATTTTATATAAAGTCTAGAAAGACCCCCTTCTGTGGGGAAAAGGGAACCTGATACCATAAATCTCCTTAATTTAGGGTATCAGATTTAATTAATAGACGTAACTGAAAATCTCAGCAAGTAGAAATCTGGAATTTAAGAACTGGTTTAGCTTAGGATGGGATTGGTTGGACTTGATGATCTTCAGAGGTCTTTTCCAACCTTGTGATTCTGTGATTCTGTAACTGAAACTGGAAAACAGATGAGTGTAACTAATTATTGGAAGGTCTCAAAAGGGAGGAGAAGAATAACCAGAAAGACAAACAGGCAATTTGTTCAAAATAGCTATTCAGGCCTTAAATATGCACCTTGCCTTAAGAAACACTTCCTTCTGTACATAAATAAAAACTTTGGACACCTTTAAAGCAGCTGCTACTAAAGTATCACTGGGTGTTTGGACTTCTCCTGGTATATGTGGGCAAAAAAACCGTATAAACCTACCAAAAAAAAAGAATTCCAAAGAACTGTGTGTTACTGTCAAATTAACTGAATAAATAATAATAATTTAAAAAAATAATTACAAAAAATCACATGGGGAAGCAAGAGGTAAAATGGTTGAAGGTACTGGAATACTCATCTGAACACTTTCTAGATGAACATTTCCTTCTGAAATCTCATTTAAAAAATAAACAATCAAAATAATATCCCCCAATGTAAAATAAATATTTTTTTTATATTTAAAAAAAAATAAATGCAATGGGTCATCCATCAGCAACACATTGAGGGAAGAAATCTCTTACCAAAAATTATCACTGACTGAGCAGTATTTGCCTTGGCCTTATCACACGTACAGCTGGGGACCACAGGAGGTTCCTCCAAACCAACTTTTGCTCCCTCTGAAATAGCTTCCCCTCACTCCTGCTGGCACAGTCCTCCCTTGCTGCCATTTCTATCTCAGAGACCCAGCAGGTCTTGAGAGGAGGAGGCTGCCCTCTGACCTGGCTGCAGTAGGCATTTATGGCAGGGGCCACCATTTCTTTAGCATTCATTACAGACACTGATCAGAGAGGGGGATGAAGTCATTGCTGGAGTCCAAAGCCCATCTGGGAATGAAAAAGACAACCCCAAACCTAAAAACCAAACAACCAACACATGCGAAGTAGCATTTTAAATGGATGCATCTATTTACTGCTGCTGTGTTCATACAAATGGTTTGGTGATATTAGATTCAGAAGGTGTAGCAGAGGCTTTAATTTGCTGCAGTTCTGGTCTAATAGGTATTAAGACACCAGAGGATTCTGAAATACTGAGCTCAGAGGTGTTCTGACAAACCTTTGTACTCATAATAGCAAGAGCTAGTGGGAGCTTATACAATTTAAAACTAATTGCCCAGCCAACATCCTCATTACCATATTGATGCAGTTCATAAATCAAAGCCCTGCCTAGTCAAGCTGTTTACCACTCTTGCATTAAGCAGCATATTTCACCTGAGAAACGTAGAGTGTTGCCAAAACCCTGCAGAAACTTTAGAGAAGACTGATAAGGGGGACAGACCTGGGGAGCTGAAGTGCCACAGCCTGATTTAATACACATGGCACTAAAGGACTTGTTCTTGTTTGTTTTCCTGAGTGTGTTCTGATGTAGCCTTGAAAACTTTCCACGGCAAGGTACTGCGGCGCAGATGAAGGTCCCTGCACAGCAGAGAGCTGCTGGGAATTTTGATCAAGTTGGCTTCCTACAGGAGCTTCGTTGCTCAAGCAGGAAACTCATACATTGTTGGGGTTTCTCATGCCAGCTGGATTTAGGTGCATCCCTTCAGAACCTGGGCTTTTTATATAGGCAAAGGAGAGGTTGAGGCTTTCCTAAGCATCCTGAATTAGTCACCAAAGTTAGGTGCCTGGAGTTAAATATTTTGAATAGCCTACTAAGTAAGCTGAAGGTACAATTCAGTTGCCTCAACAAGTGGCTGCCTGCAGGTGCCTAGCAGTGCCCTTCGAGATACCCTGTGACATGTGTCCCTGCCTGTGGCAGGGGGGTTGGAGCTCTGTGATCCTTGGGGTCCCTTCCAACCCAGACCATTCTATGATTCTATGATTCTATGACATCCGAGGAGTTGGAGGAGATTCCCACTTCCAAGCTGGCAGCCAAAGCCCAGGCTGAGAGGCTGGGATGTCCCACAGGGCACTAGCAGCCTGTGGTTAAACAATAGAATTTTGTCCTGTGCTTCCTTCAGACACTCAGTGAGCTGGGTTAGGGACCAGCAGCAGCTCAGCCCTGGAAGATGGATTAATGAACTTGTGCAGGGTTCAGCAGCTACCACAGTCCAGCTGCTTCCAGCTCCCCAGGCTGGGTTTGGACTAGACAGGACTTTGTGTAGACACCTGAGCCTGTGCTTATCCCAATCACCAATGTCCTGTGAGTTACTTTTCACTTTATATTCTGCTCAGCAAACAGCCACAGGGATATTTACTGTGGCTTCTCGTAGGCTGAGCACTTTGACCTGCTGGAGAAGAGCTCAGTGGAGAAGGACCTGGGAGTCCTGAGTGATGACAGGTTGGCCATGAGCCAGCAGTGTGCCCTGGGGGTTGAGAGAGACAATGAGATCCTGGGGGGCATCAGGAGGAGTGTGGCCAGCAGGTCACAGGAGGTGATCCTCCCCCTCTACTCTGCCCTGGTCAGGCCCCACCTGGAGTATTGTGTCCAGTTCTGGGATCCTTGGGATAAAAAAGACAGGGATCTCCTGGAGAGAGTCCAGGGGAGGCCACAAAGATGATGAATGGTCTGGAGCATCTCCCCTATGAGGAAAGGCTGAGTGAGCTGGGACTGTTCAGCCTGGAGAAAAGAAGACTAAGGGGGGACCTAATTAACGTCTATAATTATCTTAAGCATGGGATGCAGTGGGGAATCAGCCAGCCCCTTTTCAGTGGTCTGTGGGGACAGGACAAGGGGCAATGGCTGCAAGTTGGAGCACAGGAAGTTCCACACCAATATGGGGAAGAACTTTTCCCCAGTGAGGGTGCCAGAGCCCTGGGACAGGCTGCCCAGGGAGGTGGTGGAGTCTCCATCTCTGGAGAGATTCCCACCCCATCTGGACGCCTGTCTGTGCAATATGAGCTGGGGAGCTGCTTTGGCAGGGGGGTTGGACCCCATGATCTCTCCAGGTCCCTTCCAACCCCACGATTCTGTGATTCATGGGCTGCTGGGAAGCCGCTCACCCCACACCAGGCTTTGTCCCCTGTGGCAGGCAAGGCCACTGACTGCAAGGACAGAGCGAGCTGCGGCAAGCGTCAAGGCACCAAAAGGGCTTTGAAGGGTAGAATCAGGACTTGAAATTCAGCTTCTGGTGTGAGGGAAGCTTGGAGCAAAAGCAGAGCACTGGTGAGTTACTGAAGGTGGTTGGAGCTGTTGGGAGAATTTAATTGATTCTGGGAAAATCAAAGGCTTTGGGGTGGTGGTGATTTGGTTAAGATCACTGGGCTATACCCCAGAGATCCCAGTTGGAGGGGGGAGGAAGGGTGGACATTTCTACTGAAAGGCAATTCTTCTCTATAAATAGAATTAGCAAGAAGAGTTTGGCCTATTGAAACAAATGCTGATCTTCAGTCACGACTCCTGGTGAACTCTTCTTTATGTAAATTCTGTCATGACAATTAGTAAATCAGACAAACTAGTTTTTATTGGTGAAAGATGAGATGTGATTAAGAAGTGGCTTTAATGAAAGAGAAACTTTGGTCCTGTTTACATCCCATCTACTGGCTGTTTGATCACCCTAGTTGCAAACATCCAATCCCTTACATGCTGGCTAATAATAAATGCAATTAATATGAAATGATACTTTTGCATGAAGGCACCCAAGGCAGTGATATGTTTTCCTCCTTCAGAGAGGGAAATAAATTTTAAAAACTTAATTTCTTTCATTTTAGGGCACCATGAACCATGCAATAAACACAGACCATACCAGCCTCTGCCCCTGGGAAGTGCCACACCAACTGCTTTTGTCCCATGTCTTTGGCTGCCAAAGACAACCTGTGGGTGTCACAGGTTTGGCAGAGATTTCTCAGAGGGGTGCATGTGATTTTGGAAGCCTCCCAAAATGCATCCACTTGCAGGCTGTTGTGAAGGGCAATTTTGTGCTGAAACATAACTTAATGGAGAAGAGCTAAGTAGAAAAAAACACCCCTCCCCCTAAAAAAAACCCCTCCAAACTAACCTGCTTGCTATCTACTGATCTTGTAGAATGAGGAGGGGTTGTCTTATGTCATTTCTCTTTCCTTAGCTGAAAGAAAAATTAAAGATGTGAATGTAGCCCTTAAATATTAACATAAATATCTTCTAATCGGAGAGATTTGGTTCTTCCAGCCTCTTTCTACTTGTGCAAAATGAAGATTAATTTGCAATCGGTCTGTTCAGCATCCCATGAACGTATGTAATGGAACTCACTTTACAGGCTGGAGACACAGTGGCAGTATTGAAACTGGAGGGAGAAGCAGCTCATACCTATCTGTCTTTGCTGGCAGAAAGTTACTTTCCTGCCTTCAGTTTGGTCTGGCTGCTCAGATGAAGTGCTGGGATCTTTCCAATGCCAAGATCCTCAACCTAAATGGAGACAGACTTTTTTTTTTTTCCCCTCCACTATGTGGTTCATCCAGTGTTATTTTAAAAATATTTATTAGGTGTTGGTTCTTTTGGGGGCCTGTGTTTATGAACAGTGTCTGTGTATGACCAGCTGTTTCATGTTGATCGTGCTGTTCATACAAAAACAAAGCCAAAGTATTCTAGGGAAATATATAACACACACACACACACACAGAGGCACAGAGTTTTCATTCAATACCACAGATTTTAGGTAAACACCTAAGCACACAAACACTTTTCACCCCCTTCTTTCCTGTGAGTATTACAATTTTCAGCAACTTCACTCCAGGTCTAATTCCTTAAGTAGTTCAGTCTGTAATCTTAAATCACTCAAAATTGCCTTCTCCAAGCCTGTGGTAAAACAAACCCCAGCCAATATCTCATCGGGAGTTCTGTGCTGCATTTCATAGGTGGAAGACAAAATAGGAGAGGCAGGGCAGGGAATACAGAGCAGTCCATTGAATGGAATGCTTAAAGAAGCCCAATGGCAGAAGGAGAGCCAGAGCTTGTTCTTTAAAGCTTCTTCATTCATGTTCTCAGAGACATTGTGAAAGACACGTGCCCTCAGTTCCCCATTCATACCTGACTTCAGTTGACACAACAGAAGGAAAGGAAGCCATCCAGAGGGGTCTTGACAGGCTGGAAAGGTGGTCAGGGTGAACCTAATGAGGTTCAACACTGCCAAGTGTCAGGTCACTTGGGCCAGAAGAATCCCAGACACAGATACAGACTGGGAGAAGAGCTCCTGGAGAGCAGCCCTGCTGAGAAGGACTTGGGGATTGTGGTGGATGAGAAACTTGACATGAGCCAGCAGTGGCTCTTGCAGCTCGCAAGGCCAATGGGATCCTGGGCTCCATCAGCAGAGGGGTGGCAGCAGGGACAGGGAGGGGATTGTCCCTCTCTGCTCTGCCCTCGGGAGGCCCCATCTGGAGTCCTGTGTCCAGGTCTGGGGCCCCAATACAAGAAAGATGTGGAACTGTTGGAGAGGGTTCAGAGGAGCCACAAAGATGCTCAGAGGGCTGGAGCAGCTCCCCTACGAAGAGAGGCTGAGGGAGCTGGGCTGGTTCAGCCTGGAGAAGAGAAGGCTGCGGGGGGACCTCATTGCAGCCTTCCAGTGCCTGAAGGGAACATACAAACAGGAGGGGAATCAACTTGTTCAAAGGGTTGACACTGGCAGGACAAGGGGGAATGGACTAAAGCTAAAGGAGGGAAGGTTTAGATTAGATCTTAGGGAGAAGTTTTTTACAGAGAGAGTGGTGAGGGGCTGGAACAGGCTGCCCAGAGAGGGGGTGGATTCCCCGTCCCTGGGGGTGTTCAAGGCCAGGTTGGATGGGGCCCTGGGCAGCCTTGTGTAGCTCCAGGCCTGGAGGTTGGTGTCCCTGCCTGTGTCAGGGGAGTTGGAGCTCTATGATCCTTGGGGTCCCTTCCAACCCAGACCATTCTATGATTCTATGATTCTGTGATTCAGTCCCTTCTTTGAGGTTGTGCAATCAGATACACAAGTGTAGCTGAAGTGTTTTCTAAGTGCGACAAACTACGTCTAGTTCTTCCCTTTACTGGTGCTTACACGTTTCTGTTTGATTTTGCTCAGGATTGTAGCCACACTACTCACGGGCTGCACAGAGCAGAATTAGTTGCAAAATCAAGGCTCACATAATGCAAACTCGCTAGGACTAAACATTGCCCATGGATATAAGCTCTTGGAAATGGCAGTAGTTGTATTCCAGAGGATATTTTCTTGCCTTGTTTGCAATTAAACCACCGTTCCTGCCTGGTGGTAAGGTGATGATGGCAGTGCTGTTGAGAGTGATGTTTTACACTGAAACACAACAGAGTTAGCAGGACACGATGTTAGCACCTTGGATGGATTAAACCTGACCTCAGGCCCAGCTAATCACACTTTCTGTGTGAGTGATCCCTCCTGGAGCGGAGTCTTTCCTTCCTGTGTATTCCAAGTAGGTCCAGCTCTGAACGCACTGCTGAAGTAGCTGCATTAGTTAGGATGGTGGCTGGAAAACAGCCCGTCTGTGACCAACTGTTGCACCTAAGATAAACATGAATGCAAGTACAGTTAAATCTAAAAAGTGTCCCTTTATTCTTGTAGTTTATTGCATTTGAGAAGATATTTTACTTTCCTTGGCAGTGCAAAATGAACTTCTGCCATGGTGGAGGTGGGGACAAACAGGGCAAAGCTAAAGGAGAGGCTCAGTACTACAGCTGTCCTGGGATAACCAGAGCTTCTAAATTGAGACAAGCCTCACTAAACTGTCATATAAAGTAATTCCTGCTGGCTAACTCAAGATGTGGCTTCATTTGCTCTGTAACTCATTTACAAACATGCCAAATTCTTGGCTGACTACAATGCCATTTAACTTCAGCAAAGGCAATGGAGAGCTTCAGGTGGAAGAGAAACTGGCACTGAAGTGCCTCCTCCCTCCCTCACTGAAATGAGTCAGGAGGGATGCAGATTTGGCAGCATCTGTGCCAGATATCTGTGCCTGGATATCTCAAGGTGAAAAATGCAAGCTGCTACTACCAGCAGGCAGGATCCACTATCCCTTCCAGAGTAGAAGGGCACTGCAGCTTTTCCAATTTTGGTTTTCTATTTGTTCTACCAAAAGCAATACAGGAAAACACTTCCAAAATTAAATGAGAACTCAGAGTCTGCTTTCCCTGTGTTTCCAGTGACAACTCAGGCTTTTGTGAATAACTAACTTACAAGTAACTGATTTATAATTGCACTCCAAGACTTGCATGGCCAGTAAGCTACACTACAGCTACACTTTGCAGTATATGCAGAAGGTCTGTCTGCAAGCTATGATCCTATTAATATATATATATATATATGTATGGGAAGACTTGTAAAGCTTTGGCAGCAGATGTAGGTCTTGAGGAAACACAGGCAAACAATAATTAGAATTCACAAGTGACAAGGGAAGCTAATTTTGGAATCCCTTTATGCTGGCTTCCTCCAACATCAGAAGGCGTTCTGCAGCCTCTACCTTTTCAAAACCTGACAGCATCCAAAGTCAAGCGTGTGCAGTGGGAACCTGACTCCAGGTGCTCCAGGTGATAAAGCAAAGCACAATGTGAAGGTCTGGCATGATGTGAAGAATGAGGTCACGCTGTATTTTTAGAAGTGCCTGGTGTTCCTGTGAAACACTCTCTCACTCTTTTTTTTTTTCCTCCCCTCTCCTTTTTTTTCCCTCCCCTGTCTTTTTCTGTGAATAATTTGGCCAGTGCTTGCAGAAGGCTGTTTTCGCCCCGGGGATTCTCACACATACTTCTGTTGACAGAGTTCTTGTGCAGCAAGCAAGCTGAAATGCCTTTTGTTAAGGATCTGCTCACTCCTTTCTCTGTTCTGCCCCAACGCTTGGAGGATCTCTTGGCTACTCACTGAGTTCCTGTTGTTACGCTTATGGAAATTAACTGAATTGAAAATAAATGGGGTTACCTTGCACCACAGGTAAAATTATCATCAGGAAAGAAAAATCATAATCTAATGTGCTCTTAGTCTGTGTGTCTCACATTCTCTTGGTTTGTTTGCTTCATTTTTTTTTCAGGGGAAGATTGTTTAAATCAGTGGGAAATAGTAAGCAAAGGTATTGTGAAAGGGAAACAAATGCATTTAGGGGTTGAGGGGTAAAAACTCGTTACTATAGATGTGTGGTGTACTTTCCCAGCCACGATCAGGACTTGATTTACTGGTTTACTGTGTCAGTTCAAGTTTACATTGTATTTAAAGAAGTAAGAAAATTCCACCCAGTCACATGCTCTGTAATGCCAAAATGCTTAATGGCTCTTGAAATGCACTAATTTAATCAGTGTTGGAAAAGTTAGTTTAGGTGACTTGCTATTGTAGTAACTCTGTGCAATAAAGCGTAATTATTCACCCCAGAAAACAATCCTCCTTGTATTGACTCAAGAAAATAGAAATGAGTCCATGAATATTAAAGTCTCTGTGAAATCTTCCTGTGTGATGGGTAAGCCTAATGTGTGCCTTTTGTGTGATCTTTGCACAAAACTTGGGGGGTGTTAATACATGTTTTGGGTTTTTTTTTTCTGAGCAAAGGAAGATCAAGCCAATCGAGCGTGTTGCACACATTGATCTGTGACCCTGCACATACATATTTTGCTTGTGAGAATTTGCCTTCCATAGCATTTCACTGTGTCACAAATAGGGAGGTAATTGTGCCCCTGTACTGGGCATTGGTGAGGCCACACCTCGAGTGCTGGGTCCAGTTCTGGGCTCCTCACCATCAGAAGGACATTGAGGTCCTGGAGCGAGTGCAGAGAAGGGCAACCAGGCTGGGGAAGGGGCTGGAGGGCAAATCCTCTGAGGAGCGGCTGAGGGAGCTGGGGGTGTTTAGCCTGGAGAAGAGGAGGCTGAGGGGAGACCTTCTCCCCACCTACAACTACCTGAAGGGAGGTTGTAGAGAGGTGGGCGATGGTCTCTTCAGCCAGGGGACAGGAGATGGGACAAGGGGCAATGGCATGAAGCTGTGCCAGGGCAGGGACAGATTGGACATTAGAAACAAATGTTTTCCTGACAGAGTTGTCAGGGCTGGAACAGGCTGCCCAGGGAGGGGGTTGAGTCACCTTCCCTGGATGTGTTCAAAAAAAGGGTATATGAGGTACTTGGGGATCTGGTTTAGCTTAGGCTGGGAATGGTTGGACTTGATGATCTTCAAAGGTCTCTTCCAACCTTGTGATTCTGTGATTCTGTGATTCTGTGTAAGCTAATCTAATGACTGGGAAAACCATTTTCATGTCTTTTGTAATTAAACTGCAAAAGTTACAGCTTCACACCACATCCTGTAAAAATGGAAATCACTTGAGAGAAAGAACTTGGGAAAATTTTAAAAGATGCTGGGCATTTATTTGAGATGCTTGGAACATCCAGAGATACTGAAAACTTTTGCAGGTACCATGATTCATGCTTTGGAGTCTAAATCAGCATCCTAAAATACCAGAAAGAAAAATTATATAAATATATAATTAATTTACTCCATGCCTACCTACTGCAGAATTTCTGTAGCTTCCTCTGGAGCAATTTATGTTGTATTTTTGGTTTGTTACAGCAAAGATGGTCCTATGAGCACAGAGATGTATTCCTGCAGGTGTCATCACAGCAGAGCCCGCTTGGCAGCACTGTCAGGACTAAAGAGGGTCCAGGAAACAGGCAAAGGATGGGCTGCTTCTGCCAGAAAATGTGGGGTGACAGTAGGAAAGGGTGAAGCCAGGGAAAAGAGTCTGTGAGGGAGATCCGAAGACCTGAGCATCTTCTTCCCTTCTACCTGGGTCTGCATGGTGAAGGTGTGGGTGCTACAGCGTGCCTTCTAGCAGAGGGGGCCAGAGACTGGAAAACCAAGGCAGTAGCACTTAGGAAAGCATAGATAATACTCAATATCCTCCTGAAATGACAGGAGGCTTTCTCACAGTGCCCAGAATGTACAAAATGTTATGTGAAATGGTTGCTATTCCCATTATTCTCTGCCAATATGGGAATGTGCTTTCTTTTTCAAAGGTATTGTGCTCAATTAGCTTGCTTAATGCTCGGGAGAACCAAGGCTGTTTGGGGCTCCTGAAAGTCATTTCTGTGTAGGTGGATAACTTGAGGCTGAAAAAAATGAGGGCTTCAAAAGCAGGTTTCCCATTCACAGCAGACGATGTAATCTATACTTACTGTGTAATGAAGATGCAGGGTGAGGTTCTTCTTGCCTTTATTTGTCCCTCTAAAAGTTGGGTGATCAGTGTAAGCTTTTTGTCTAGACTTCCTCCATAGCTTTGGATAAGGCAGTCGTGCCAGGAGGGACACTCATCCCACCTCAAAATAGGTATCCCAGTTGAGTGAGAGCATTTACCTTCTGGAAGCATTTTTCTCTCTTCACTGACTCCAGCAGGAACTAGACAGTTGCTTCCAATCCTGTCTGACTTTTAAATAGCCAACAACAACTGAGAGTAAGTCTACCTAAGCAGTGTGTACCTGCACGTTCACACCTTTTCCTGCTGCAGCTCAGAGGTAATAAAATCACAGAATCACAGAATCACAAGGTTGGGAGAGACCTTTGGAGATCATCGAGTCCAACCATTCCCATCCTATGCCAAACCATATCATAGAAATTATAGAATCATAGAATGGCATGGGTTGGAAGGGACCCCAAGGATCACAGAGCTCCAACCCCCCTGCCACAGGCAGGGACACCAACCTCCAGGCCTGGAGCTACACAAGGTTGCCCAGGGCCCCAGCCAACCTGGCCTTGAACACCCCCAGGGACGGGGAATCTACATATCCCTAAGTACCTCATCTACCCTCCACGTCTTCTGCAGTATCCTTTCTATTACCCAAGGTATGTCCCTAACACTAAAATACACACTAAGCAGTGCCTGGGTATTCCTGGCTGGTGTGCACTGCTCAGTTTACAGCATGTGCAGCGACAGGCATGTCACACACCAGCATCTTGCTTTGCTTGCATCCCACTTTGACAGTCACAGCGCTGCCTTCTGACATGTCTTCCTCACCACTGACAGGTTTGCCACAGACATCAAAGGATTAAGCTTCTCTTCTTATTTTGAAAAGCTTCTGTTCTGCTTTTCCTCTCTCACAGATGGAGTACTGAAACAATCATTAAAATAAATACTATCAATATTCAATCTGTCACAAGAAGTAAAACACATGTATGGGTGGATGTAAGCTGTTCAGTGATGTAAGATTGGTTCTTCAGCACTGGAGGTGCACAGCCTATATATGAGCTTAGGAGACAGATTTAAACCAGACATGGCCAGTTCTGGTGTAGTACTGAAGCTGGAGGTGGTCCAGGTCAGAATTTAGGAGAAATTTCTTCTTAGAAGGAGTGGTTGGGCATTGGAACAGTTTGCCCAGGGAGGTGGTGAAGTCACCATCCCTTGGGGAGTTCGAGGAAAGGTTGGATGAGGTACTTAGGGACATGGTTTAGTGAGTAATATAGGTGTGTGTGGGGGGGATGGTTGTACTAAAAGATATTGGAGGTCTTTTCCAACCTTTATGATTCTGTGAAGTTCTCTGTATTTTTAGCCTCCTCCTGTTGCTTTGCAGATTCATTGGCAGTGGGCAGGTTCTGCACTGCATCAGCAATTCACGGAAGCCCAGGCAGAAAATGCTGCCTATATTGAAATCTTCCTTTTTTTCTGTCAGTTACTTTGGCTCCTTGCTCTTCCCTATGACATTTTAGTGGATTTATCAAACCAGTGTAAAGTTTTCAGCTATTTAATAGGCAAGAAAAATACTGGGAGCAGAGACCTTGCGATAACAAGCATATGACTGGCATCACTTAGAATGATTTTGATCCACTGTGTCCATCTTTAAAAAACATTTCTCCATTTGCCAGTATTTACCTGGTCTTTAAAGTGAACATGTCAAGGTTCTTATGCTTTAAATTCACTTAATCTGCAGGCATAAAGTAATTTTGAAGAGACCTGTAAGCAAATTTCATCCGGGAGTTTGGTGTTTTGGGGTTGCTCTTGCTGATGCCCACCAATGCAAGCACGTGACCATGAATAATTTATTGTTATTTATTCTAATTTTCAGAAACAGAGAGGATTCAGATGGCTTGCATGAGGATCCAGGCATTAGTAAGGATTATGTGATCATGGTTTTGGAAGAATAAGAAGATATTTTCTGGCTACATATGCAGAGTTATGTTTCTGAGGAAAACCAAGAATGAAGTAATTTTTCTCTCTGATGGATGAAACTCATTGGAATGGAAACTAACATCTATGAAGAGGAACAGGGTTCACCTTATCTAACATCTCCCAAGCACCTGGGGACTCCAGAGGGAGCAAGGTATGAAGAATACCAAAGAAAGATAGAAAAACAGGGAAGTCCATTGGAACTGCAGAATCTTTTCCTGGAAAAGGAGTTGAGTTTGCTGCCTGCATCATCCTTGTCAGACCACAGCCAGACACCCTTGCAACCTGGCACAGCTGCAGGGTGTGCCAGTACCACCGACCAGTCTGAGACAAAGCACCTCTGTGAAGAATTACTCTGTCCCACAAGGCAAAAGCCACAGGAAGAGGCTTTAAAGCTTCCCTTGCACACAGGATGGCCAGTCCTTGTGGGGAAAAAACCAGACAGGAGCCATGAGATCAGGGTCATAAAACACAAACCAAGTGCTATCGCGTTTTCTGATTTGGAATTTTTACCCCATCAAGCTCATACCAAACTCCAGATCTGCGAGGCAGGAGAGGCAGAAGAGTTTTCATCTGAAGAGGAAGAAGCAGATGGAAGGGATGGTGACGATGTGTTCACAGAGCTGCCCTTGTATGAGGCCTTTTTCAATGGTCTTCATAGAAGGAATGTTTCTCAAAGCAAGCAAGCTAAACATGAACTGACTAACTATCAACACATCTGGCACTTAGAAGACTGTGATGATCACTCTGAAAAGGAACTGAGGGACCATGACAAGGAAGAAAAACACATGGAGCTGGAGGTAATGCAAGCTACTCTTTTGTTCCAAGTGTATTTTAATAAGTGTATTTAAGCTTGGTCGCAGGAGGAGGAATTGTTGGATGGTGATAATTAATGTGAATTACATAATGAACCAGTACTAAAATATACTAAACATTTAAAATACAATGCTAAACTTTCAAAATAGACAAATCTATTACTTCAGGTTGGCCACACTTCCATTATTCCAAATTTCAAACCCTGTTTTCTGTGTTCCCTATCTTTATAAAAAGGGAACATTGGCTCAGTTTCCCCTGCTCCTACAAGACCATCCATCATGCCACACTCAGCTTATCTTCCTTGAGTCTATGGACTGTTCCAAAGGGATAGAGCCCAGTTTTACTCTTGAGAACAGAGTATATTTCTTGATGGTGAATAACAGCCTTTTTTTAAGTGTAGTGGCACTGCAGCAATGCATGGCCTAACCCACAGCTAAATAACAGTGTTTTCTGTATTCTTATTTCATTAAAACAATATGGAGGACAGGTTATGATCTGGCCTATAATATAATAAAATAGACTTTTTTGTGTCTGTACTGGTATACATCATGATGCTCTGTAGACCAATTTCCAAAATGAAAAAATAAGAAGTTACAGGACAACATGAAAAATACTCTGCAATAAGAGTCATCAAACTATAACCTTTCCAGAAAAAAAAAAGGGGGGGTTTGAGTAAATAAGCTGTGTTTTTTTGGAACTGGAGGAACAGAAGCTTTCCAAGTAAGTTCTCACTAGTCTGGAGAATAAGCAAAGCTTTCCCCCCGTTCCCAGCTGGTGACAAACCAAGTGCCTGGAGCTAAACATGTTTATCACTGAAGAAGTTCAGCTCTAGTACAAAAATATGAAGTGACTCCAAATAGTGGGCAGAACCAAACCCTTAAAATTCCAACGTTCCTGACCTTGCATCCCAAATTAATCTTAGGCTGCAGGTCAGGCATACCTTTCCTTCCTCTCTCTTCTCCTACTCCATCCTTTAAAAGTCATTTTCCATGTAGAACTGCTCTACGCCTTGAAAATCAGGGTAGAGCTCTAGTCATCTCCCCACTGTGCCTTCTGTTTCTCTACCTGCAGTTCTCCTTTTACTTCTAGTACTCACAACACAGAGCTGATTCTTTGATTTCTAATTAACTGAAAGAAAGAATTTGGACTATAATGTCCATATTAACATCAAAATGATGGTATAGAATGCTCAGTAACTTCTCTCCAATTTGGGTGGACTAATTCTGCCCTGAACTGAGTGGGAGTTTTGTGCTGTATTTAATACCTATCTCAACTTCCCTGAGAAAACCCATCAGCTCACAGAGAAATAAGTCAGATTTTTACCAAATTTTCTCAGCAGTTAGTATTAGAAAAGCAAAGACCCAAAGATGGTTCCAAAACAGTGCACCTTTTGTGGCACTACCAACCCTGAAAGATTCTTGTGACACATGGTTTATTAAATAATCACACTGTCCCTCTAAGCCAAGACTTGTTTCCTCATTTACTCAGAAACATTCCCATTAATAGGAGTATATATCAAAATGCATGTGCAGCATCCCCTGGATTCTGTTTACTGAAGGTCATTCCCATAGATAAAAGGAAAAGGCCAGGGGCTGTTGTCATTTAGTTTACTTGATGTCTGTGCTGTAAAATAAACTCAAGGATGCAGCTTGTAGTGCAAAATAATGGATTATAAATTGCCAGACAAGCATGTGAAATTCCCTAGTAAATCTCAGAGAATGTGTCAAAACATTTCAAAAACTGAACAGATGCAGTGATGCAGTCCTGGGGTTTGGTGGTTTGGGTTTTTTTTTTCTATGTAAATAAATATGTATCATTCTAGGAAAGCCTCCAAGAATTAAAAATAAAATAAAATGTTATCTCTTCTCTGGAATTTTAGCAGCAGCCATGGATTGGTATTCAGTCAAAAAACCTTTCCCTATGACTTCACTTCAAGCAAACACATCTCATTGTCAAGTTACTTCTTTACGTTATTTAGAAATGGGGCTGTGGAGAAATGTCTTTCTAGTGGAAAGAAATTAACTAAATGCAGACAGAATGGCCTTAAAATGCTGTCAGAAGGAACCATTAGACTTAAAAATACCATAACAAACAAATCACTGTGGCTGTACAGATGCAGGTTATCACACATAGTACCCAGGTCACAGAATCACAGAGTCACAAGGTTGGAAGAGACCTTTGAAGATCATCAAGTCCAACCATTCCCATCCTAAGCTAAACCAGATCCCTAAGTACCTCATCTACCCTTTTTTTGAACACATCCAGGGAAGGTGACTCAACCCCCTCCCTGGGCAGCCTGTTCCAGGCCCTGACAACTCTGTCAGGAAAACATTTGTTTCTAATGTCCAATCTGTCCCTGCCCTGGCACAGCTTCATGCCATTGCCCCTTGTCCCATCTCCTGTTCCCTGGCTGGAGAGACCATCGCCCACCTCTCTACAACCTCCCTTCAGGTAGCTGTAGGTGGGGAGAAGGTCTCCCCTCAGCCTCCTCTTCTCCAAGCTAAACAGCCCCAGCTCCCTCAGCTGCTCCTCAGAGGATTTGCCCTCCAGCCCCTTCCCCAGCCTGGCTGCCCTTCTCTGCACTCGCTCCAGGACCTCAATGTCCTTCTGATGGTGAGGAGCCCAGAACTGGACCCAGCACTCGAGGTGTGGCCTCACCAATGCCCAGTACAGGGGCACAATTACCTCCCCAGACCTACTGGCCACACTGGTTTTGATACAAGCCAGGATGCCATTGGCCTTCTTGGCTGCCTGGGCACACTGCTGGCTCATATTCATCCTGCAGTCACCCAACACCCCCAGGTCCTTCTCTGCCTGACAGCTCTCCAGCCAGTCTCCCCCAGCCTGTAGCGCTGCAGGGGGTTGTTCTGTCCCATGTGCTGCACTCTGCACTTGGCCTTGTTAAACTTCATCCCGTTGGTCTCAGCCCATGGGTCCAGTCTGTTCAGATCCCTCTGAAGAGCCTCCCCACCCTCAGGCAGATCAACACTTCCTCCTAGTTTAGTGTCATCTGCAAACTTCCTGAGGGATCTTCAATCCCTTCATCCAGGTCATTGATAAAGATGTTGAACAAGGTCCTGGCTAAATCTTTGCTATTAAATTTTCCATTGAAATAGGTAAACAGATTTGCCCAGCAGGGACATTTCTATGTACTTCTTATGGACTGTGAACCTCCTGTTTTATGTACAGACCAGAGGAAAGGCTGCCACCTTCTCCAGGCTGGAGAGTGTCCTCACTACTCTTCAGTAATCTAATGATCACATCGAAGTGATAATTGTTGAGCTTCTTGTTTCATTCTAATTAATCATCAGAGGCAAATCTCCAAGTACAGTAAACAAGTAGAGGGAAGATGGAACAAAATACAACTGGTGCATGCTGCCAACTCTGTTGCAAGCAGAAGAAACTTTGTGGAAAACAATTCATACAGTGGTGCCTATCAAAAAGAGAAAGATTTCTTTATTTCCATAGTCACACAGCATCAGTCTGCTCTGAGTGGTACAAGAGAAATGGCACATTTATGAATGCAGTGTGAGCCCTGTGTTTCCACCCTTAGACTGGTCCCATCTGTATTTCCAGTGCTTTCCCATAAATTAAAAATAACATTTATTTCAAGTGGGGAAGCAAATTTTGAAGATTTACTAACAAGTCTGTATGCACACCTGAAATATTAGAATTATAGAATCACAGAGCTGCTGAGGTTGTAAAAGACCTTTAAGATCATCAAGTCCAACTGCTAACATGGCACTGCCAAGCCCACCACTAAACCGTGTCCCTCAGCACCACATCTATACATCTTTTAAGCACCTCCAGGGATGGTCACTCAACCACTTCCCTGGGCAGCCCCCTCCAGTGCTTGACAACCCCTTTGTTCATGTTATTTCTCATTTTGTGCTGGAGCTCTAGGTAACATCATCACTAAGACAGCACTTCCTTAAACACATCCTTGGGTTTCTGTACCTTCACTGTCAATTTGTTTGCCCACCTTCCTTGCAAAACTCCTCCCTTGTCTTGAATGGGATTTTTTTTTACCTCACTCATGTCCTTCTAATATTATTTATCATTGTTTTGCTCTGTTCTGGCCAGAGGTTCTCTCAGCAACTCTGAAGTGGTATCTTGAGCCATTCTTCTTGTTTGTTTTACTTCAAGTCTTCCTTTTAAGCTACATAATCTCTTTGTGCACGCAGCCAGTTTGGGATGCAGTGGCAATAAATTATTCAGAAGAGTTTATGACAAACAACATTTTTCTAGATTTCCATTTCTTCAGGCCATGCTGAGAAGGGCTCAGCTGATAACCATATTTAAGCAGAACTACTTTGCAACTGCCCATCAGCAAGTTCATCCTTTCCTAGCCTGACAACGTGTGTTGCTTTCAGGAGCAGCATTGCAGTCCAGAGAAAATTGAAGGGGGAACCTAATGAGGTTCAACACTGCCAAGTGTCAGGTGTTGCACTTGGGCTGGAAGAATCCCAGACACAGATACAGACTGGGAGAAGAGCTCCTGGAGAGCAGCCCTGCTGAGAAGGACTTGGGGATTGTGGTGGATGAGAAACTCCACATGAGCCAGCAGTGGCTCTTGCAGCTCGCAAGGCCAATGGGATCCTGGGCTCCATCAGCAGAGGGGTGGCAGCAGGGACAGGGAGGGGATTGTCCCTCTCTGCTCTGCCCTCGGGAGGCCCCATCTGGAGTCCTGTGTCCAGAGCTGGGGCCCCCAATACAAGAAGGATGTGGAACTGTTGGAGAGGGTTCAGAGGAGCCACAAGGATGATTAGAGGGCTGGAGCAGCTCCCCTAGGGAGAGAGGCTGGGGGAGCTGGGCTTGTTCAGCCTGGAGAAGAGAAGGCTGTGGGGGGACCTCACTGCAGCCTTCCAGTCCCTGAAGGGAGCTTATAGGCAGGAGGGGATTCGACTTTTCAAAAGAGCAGATAATGGCAGGACAAGGGGGAATGGACTAAAGCTAAAGGAAGGAAGGTTTAGATTAGATATTAGGGGGAAGTTTTTTACAGAGAGAGCGGTGAGTTGCTGGAACAGGCTGCCCAGAGAGGTGGTGGATGCCCCGTCCCTGGGGGTGTTCAAGGCCAGGTTGGATGGGGCCCTGGGCAGCCTTGTGTAGCTCCAGGCCTGGAGGTTGGTGTCTCTGCCTGTGTCAGGGGGGTTGGAGCTCTGTGATCCTTGGGGTCCCTTCCAACCCATGCCATTCTATGATTCTATGATTCTATGATAAGTCTTTCTAAAATATATCTGGAAAGGTGGAAGAATTAACTGTTGGCAACTATTGCATAGTAGTGTAACTTCCAGGACAATCCTAGTAAAGGGATTATTCTTAAAAAAACAAAAAGCCCTCCCTAATTCAGGAGGAATCCATGAAGGGAGCCTCCACCATACTGTTTTCCCAGGCACTCTGCCACCTCTGCTGTGTAAGCTGGTGAGCGGTGTGTCAGAGCATCAGATCTTCTGGCACCTGGAGACCTTTTGGGGCATTAAGGCTCATGCAGATTTACATCATGCCTCTTTCAACACATCTGGGATGATCTAAACCAAACCAGCTTGTTGGTTTAAGGCCAGACACTGATGGTCTAAATATTTACATTGCATGTTACCTTGTTCAGCTGGGTCAAAGAAAGAGGGAGATACCACTCCCTGGGAGTAACGGAGACAAGATGACCCAAACAGATAATTTAGGTAATTAAGGTAGCATTCACAATGAATATCCTTGTCAGGATTTGGCCTTCAGCCTATAAACTCAACAACTTTTGGAGGAGGCTGCACAGTCATGGGAGTGGCCAGCACGATGTCAGGAGCCCCAGCCTGCGTGCAGCACTGGGTAATGTTAGTGGGGTAGTTGCACCATCACCTTTCACCATCAGTAAATCTTTGCTTTAAGTAAAACTGTGGCATTTTAAAGGAGATTTGTGAAAGTTCCACTGCTTTTGACATTTAAAGCTAAGCCAGCTGGACTCTGGAAATGGTTACAGAAAACAGTCCTCTGCTGGCAGGGAGATGGATGATCTGGCTTTCCAGTTTCTCTTTCCTTGATTATTCACCTATTTTCATTAATTTCCTTGTTCCATCCTTGTACTACTGTAAGGTAAATTTTATCCTCGTTATGCAGTCGTTGCAGAGTGGCAAGTTTCATAATCATTGTATAAGCTCAGACCATGAGAGTTGAGATTCAGGCTGGAATAATTTCCTGAGACATAATTCAGAAGTTTCCATAGCATCTGCCCTACATCTTTTCTGCTTCTGGCCTGTGTTTTTTCTTTCTTCTTTTCACAAACACTAGAAGTTCACCAAAGGTACAAGACAAGATAAATAGACAAGGACACATGGGAGGTGAGAAATCCAAAAAAATTTATTCAAAGCCATAGTCTTTGAAGTTAATGATGATTCCTTAAAAGATACATATTCTTCTGTGTGGCTTTAACATTGTGATCAATCATATCCCATGAGAAAGGAATCAGAAAGTTTTCAGTCTTTGACAATGAATTTGCTTCATTCAAATGAGGTGGAGCAATCATGTAAATGATTAAAACACAGCAGCAGTCAAGCTGATCATCAACCATGATCAGTACCTGGTTCTGCCAAAGTAAGCTTCTTACCCTTATGTTTGGATGTCTTAAATTCTGCTCAGTCCTTGTACCTCTTGTACTCCTGCTCAGTGCCTTGCTTAGCCACTCCAAGCACTTTCCTGAGAGGTACTTTGCTGTTTTCATTAATGAGGCACTGGAACTTAGGTAGAATTTAAGGTATCTAAAAATTGCCCTGTGATAGTTTCTTCTCCTCTGATTCAGTTGTACAAGAGCAAAAGGTAGTAAAGAACCTATCAGGGTGAAGCACAAATTCCTTCTCCATTCCTCCCATACTTTGGAAGTTTGCTCTTCTCTTTACCCTATCAAATGGAAACTCCAAAACTAGAGGAGGAGAAGAGTTGCAAACCTGTAGTAGCTTCTTCATGAGAAATAATACGGTTATTACTATCTCCTCCTTGCCCATCTTCTGCAGATGTCATGGGATGTCTACCCAGGTAGGAGTGCTGAAATAACAACTGCCAGGTCGAGTAGGGAGTTAAGGGGAGGAAAATGGGAAATAATTTGCCTAAGGCAGGAGCTGTGCACTGAGCTTTGTATGTTCTTACTCGCTTTGGGGGTGTGTGAGATTTGCACTTTCTGTGTTTCAGTCAGATGTTCTCTAGAGCTGGTAGGTGGACACACAGTCAGTAGAACTTTGCAAAGTTTTTAGCATCGATGGTTGGTCTCTGCCTGCTTGGAAAAGGAGTTGGAAAACTGCTGATTATTTTAGCAATGATGCTTTACTGTTTGTCAATAAATAAATAGCTGCAATCAGCTGTTAATAATAAAGTTAGGCTCTAGTTACTAATTTAAAATAAAGTGTCTTTCATTAATGTCACAGTTTTAAGGGGCTAATGATGAACATAGGACTTTGTACAGCGTCTATTTTTCTCTAATCTCACTATTCCGAACAATGAACCATTTCCCCTTAGGATATGGCATTTGTGTTGTGTCCTGCTACTTTCTCATTGCGATTGGAGGGAGCAGTAAGTTCAAATTTGCATCTTACTTAGGAATTAGCAGCAAGGCTGTTTCTACTACAAAATTATAGGAACTTTAGAAAGTAACAGTAAAGTCAGGAATAGCAACTTAAAGATCACGGAATCATAGAATCAGATGTGCTGAAAGATCCTATCAATGACAATTGGCATGTTGGAATCATGTAGGAAAAGATGGGGCTTTCCCTTTTCAGTATATCTGCATACTGTTTGCATGTTTTAGTAAACATTCATGATTCATTGTTCAGTAGTAGAGGATTAAAACATTAACATGCATATGCCCTCAGAATAGATCCACTTTCTTGACATCAGCAGATACCTGTCTTTATCAAATCACAAGATTGTCTTCAGCAGTCAGCAGTGAATTTGGACGAAACACATGCGTTCTGGCTTTGTAAAAAAATATAAACTGTTTTCAGCAATCCCAGTTTGGGTTCTGCCCAAAACCTCCTGAAGAAAAGTTGCAGCATGAGGAGACAGAGTCTGTTCTTTTTCAAAAGCAAAGCTGTTAAAGAAACCTCCATGTGCTGGGTGGACTAGAACTCAGAGAATTCAGAGGGCTTTTTTGCAGTTGACCCTTCAAGCAGTTTGAAATCATTTGTGTTGCAGAATACCATCACTCTCCAAAAAAACCCCGTATAGCATATGGTATGTATTACCTCTACAGTCAGATTCTGAGAAAACTAAAATGCCAGAGGAAAATGATAAAATCAGATAATTAGTCAAACAGACAACTCACCTTGACTTGAAAGTCCTTCAGAAAATTTACAAAGTACATTTCAGCTTCATGCTGAATTAAGTAGTATAAAATCAGAGAAACAGATTAATGAGTTATTGCACGGTGTGAAACCTTCAGGCTGTTCAAGTTAATGTTTAAAACTCTGGCCCTTAAGCAGTTTTCATAACAGTATGGGAGATCCTTAGGCTTGCAGATGCCAACTGTGCCACTACTGCCTGACAGAGGTTGTCCGTTGCCCGTCCCACACGTAGCTATCCTACTGAGAAGAGGCTGTGCTGGCCAGCAGATACTGCACAGCCCCACCGTGGTCCCCCACACACATTAAGAGCCCCATGAACAAAATTTTGGGAAGTCCTGCTTTAACCTCTTCCTATGTATTAGTGCTTGTTTTATCATAGAATCATAGGGGTTGGAAGGGACCTGGAGAGATCATCGGGTCCAACCCCCCTGCCAAAGCAGCTCCCCAGCTCATATTGCACAGACAGGCGTCCAGACGGGGCTGGAATCTCTCCAGAGATGGAGACTCCACCACCTCCCTGGGCAGCCTGTCCCAGGGCTCTGGCACCCTCACTGGGGAAAAGTTCTTCCCCATGTTGCTGTGGAACTTCCTGTGCTCCAACTTGCAGCCATTGCCCCTTGTCCTGTCTCCACAGACACTGAAAAGGGGCTGCCCATTCCCCCTGCATCCCATACTTCAGATATTTATAAACATTCATAAGGTCCCCCCTTAGTCTTCTTTTCTCCAGGCTGAACAGTCCCAGCTCACTCAGCCTTTCCTCACAGGGGAGATGCTCCAGGCCCTTCATCATCTTTGTAGCCCTTCTCTGGACTCTCTCCAGGAGATCCCTTAATTTTATAATTATCTTTTTTAGTTTTATATTTATATTTTAAGCTTCAGGAGAATAAACAGTAGATAAAATGGGTGTATTGTACTAAAAGGGGAGAGTAGTCATCGTGTGTAACTTGAGTGATGATTCTTTTTCAGATCCTGACTTCTTTCTTTGTTGTGCATTTGAATACTTCAGAATAATATGGCCACCTCAGGACACAGCAATGTCACTATTGCTCTTGGCAGAAAACATAAAAAAGATTATGTGTTTATCATAGAATCATAGAATGGCATGGGTTGGAAGGGACCCCAAGGATCACAGAGCTCCAACCCCCCTGCCACAGGCAGGGACACCAACCTCCAGGCCTGGAGCTACACAAGGCTGCCCAGGGCCCCATCCAACCTGGCCTTGAACACCCCCAAGGATGGGGCATCCACCACCTCTCTGGGCAGCCTGTTCCAGCCCCTCACCACTCTCTCTGTAAAAAACTTCCCCCTAAAATCTAATCTGAACCTTCCTTCCTTTAGTTTTAATCCATTCCCCCTTGTCCTGCCAGTGTCTGCCCTTTGAACAAGCTGATTCCCCTCCAGTTTGTATGTTCCCTTCAGGGACTGGACACACTCGGCCTGTAAAATAAAAAGGGGTATCAAGATTCTTCTTTACAAATATTTGAAAATAGCTGGAACCTGTGCAATGTGAGACCATTCGAGTGAGTGTTTCACGTATCTCTACAGAAGTAGAGCAAAAGTCAACAGAAAATAAGCCCTGGCTATGTCAAGGCTCTGAGGAACTACATTCCTCTGTCAGAGCCCGGGAACAGGCACCTGCCAGCATTACAGACTGGGCCTTGGGTGCAGGGGGGCAGGGGCAGAGCCAGAAGAAACATGTAGAAATCTGTTAATCTGCTTACCACTGAAATGAAGGTATTCCTTCAAAGGGCAGATGGAGGTTCTGGATAACCCGTGGGATGGGTGGTAAGCAGAACAACTTGTGAGACTGGAAACTTGTGCAAAAAGTGAGGGGAAGGGGTCAGGTCACCTCTTCAGGCTTCTTTGCCCAGCAGATGACAATTGGGTATGTTTGTCAAGTCAGCAATAGAACTGCAGTGTAGAAAAAAAAAAAAAGTAGCAGAATGTTACTGTTGCCAAGTGTTATTTCATAACATGGCAAAGTTCCTTCTGCAGGAGTAAGAAAAATGAGTTTTAAATTTCCTTACCATGCACAAAAGCCCCACTGAAAGTTTGTGGCGCTTCCTACAAAGCACTTAGGTGCTTTTTATGATTCCTCCCAGGTATCATCTGCTCCGTTAATAACATCAGATTCTAGTGCTATATACTGAAGATCCCTCTGACTTTCTTCATGTGAACTTCCAATAAAACACTGTTGGCTTGATACTGTAACAGACGAATTGCCTTGATAGTGCTGGGTGACCACAGACTCAGTCACAGGATTTGACATTCCCAGACACCTACATTCACTGTAGATTGCTACTGCCATATCACCACCTGTCATAGAACCAGTGATCTGAAACAAATTTTAAAGCTATTTTAAGATCTAGAGACCTTTATGTGAGTTTTAGTATGAGGGATTGGAGATTTCAGTTTATCATGGAATCATAGAATCATAAAATTGTAGGGGTTGGAAGGGACATCGAGAGCTCATGGGGTCCAACCCCCCTGCCAAAGCAGCTCCCCAGCTCATATTGCACAGACAGGCGTCCAGACGGGGCTGGAATCTCTCCAGAGATGGAGACTCCACCACCTCCCTGGGCAGCCTGTCCCAGGGCTCTGGCACCCTCACTGGGGAAAAGTTCTTCCCCATGTTGCTGTGGAACTTCCTGTGCTCCAACTTGCAGCCATTGCCCCTTGTCCTGTCTCCACAGACACTGAAAAGGGGCTGCCCATTCCCCCTGCATCCCATACTTCAGATATTTATAAACATTCGTAAGGTCCCCCCTTAGTCTTCTTTTCCCCAGGCTGAACAGTCCCAGCTCACTCAGCCTTTCCTCACAGGGGAGATGCTCCAGGCCCTTCATCATCTTTGTAGCCTCCTCTGGACTCTCTCCAGGAGATCCCTGTCTTTTTTTATCCCAGGGAGCCCAGAACTGGACACAACACTGCAGGTGGGGCCTGACCAGGGCAGAGCAGAGGGGGAGGATCCCCTCCTGTGACCTGCTGGCCACACTCCTCCTGATGCCCCCCAGGATCCCATTGTCTCTCTCAGCCCCCAGGGCACACACTTGAGTGGTTACTTTCTGTAGGAGAGAATGTTGTCACCCTCAAGACTCTTCTTAACAATCACTCTAACTACTGAGTATTTTAATTTTTAATAAAAATGGAAATAGACTACTCTTACCTATCCAAGGCAGTTTTGTCAAATTAAAGTCTTGGCCAGTTGTGAGTTATCTCAAAGCTAAGACGTTTGCAGTGCAGCAAAAAAAAACCCCAAACCCAGCCTCCTCTGGATCTGCCTGGAGCTCTCCAGAAACAAAATGGACAGGACACAGATTCTGAAATTCTCTGGCATTTAGACTTTTAATCGAATGTTTCAAAAATATCAGGTCTGGGATAGGTAATGGCAAAGATTTAACAACTTAACTGTGCTGTATATTCAGGGAAACATTGTCTGGCTTTTATCTAATCTTTGTGATTAAGTACATAGTGACATGGCTTGTAATATATTTTTTGCAGTTAGCAGTTATTGTTCCTATTCAAACAGCATAATGGTGAAATTTCAGTAGCTATGTAATGATGATTTTGCTCTGTGGCAAAAGCCTTTGCAGGTAGTCTGGGGACTCATTTACTTATATTAAAATGTCAAAAAAAGCTTCTAAACCTGCCAAGAAACAACAAAACATAACACTGCAACCTGTATTTCATTCTATAGCACGTACATCATACATGAAGAGCAGGAGGAAGGTACACAAAGCCAGTAACTAGGAGAAAGAATGCACAGCCTGGCCCAGAGAGCTGTATGGAGTTAGCAGCCAGAATTAAGCTGCTTTTTATGAACAACAGGTTTGACCACGGTCAGTGCCTGTACTCAGAGCAAGCACAGTGTGTGTGCAGCTAAGGATCTAGACTGAGTTCACCTCAAGCTCTACTTCTATCTGCTGCGTTATC